>NC_141668.1:96691831-97378227 GCF_028749965.1 Puma concolor | reverse complement strand
AGGTGGAGGCATAAGAGTATGAGATAGAATGTGTGGGATGATGTTGGAGAAATATTGAGAGGCCAGAGTGTGCATGGCCTTACAGAGAGCTTAAGAGGTTAGTCTCTTAATCGGCATAGAGTTGAAAGCAATTAAAGAAGATGCTTTGAGGTTTTTAAAGATCACTTTGGAGACTGTGTGAATGGATCAGGGATGGAGAACCCCAGCTAGAGGGTAGTGGGCTAGGGAAGAGATCATGGTAGCTTGGGATTCATGAAAAGTAGAAAAGCAGATGAATAGGAGTGTTTCCGAGGATCCAGAATGGAAAGCAACTAGAAAGCACTGTATTTAAAGTAGAGGAAACTAGAGGAAATTTAATTTATGGAGTTGCTAGTCAGGTGATGGAAGAGCTAAGCTAATAGGGAAGGATGAGACGAGCTTGACTTTAAACAGGACACTTTCTTCCTTCTCTGCTGGGGAGACCAGAAGGAAGGTGGCACCACGGGAGCTCCTGGGCTAGAGCCACTCAGTTGGAAGCTGGAGCCATTGCAAAGATACCATGTAAAGTGGAGTGGAGGAAAAAATACCCTTAACTATGCTTTCCTCCTGTTCTCTGTTATCCTATCGGTGCCCTCCATTTGTGGAACACAGCCAGAAGCCATCTGGTATGGTAGCCTGGAAACACACATTTCAGGGCTAAGTTTCCTATATCATAGAACAGAGAAGATAAAAGGCGAAGAATGAATCTCAGTGCAAACTGGCCCATGACTGGTGTAATATAATATGTATTTTAAGGTAGAATTGACATGACTTGGTGATAAGTAAGATGTAGGGAGATGAGCAGGAAAGAAATGTCAAGAATTATCACTAGGTTTTTGGCTTGAGCAACTGGTACCATATCGGAATGATTAGGACACGGGACAGAAGTAGATTTGGTGAGGAAAAGCATAAAAAATTCAGTCTGGGAGTGGTAAAGTATAAGATGCCCATTAGATGTATATTTAAGAATCCATTAAATCAGGAAGATGAATTTACAGATCTTAAGCTCAAAACAGAAGTTAGAGCTCTTAGTTTGGAAGTTGTCAACATTTAGGTTGTATCTACAGCCATGAAAATTTGATGAAGTCACCAAGGAAGAGAATATTTAGAATAAAAAGATGGCTAGGACTTACCCCTACGAAGCTCAACATTTAGAGTACAAAGGAGGAGGAATCAAAAAGAAGATGAGGAAGCCCATCTTAGCAAAACAGTAAACAAAACCTACCAGTCTTGATTGACAGCAAAATGCCCTCTAGTCACAACCTACTTTTCTGTTCCTTTTTAAGCAGAACTTCTTGAATCAGTTGTCTTTACTATTACTAATTCCTCTACTCACATGCTATCCTGAGTGCCCTCTACCCAAGGCAGGTTCACCACATACCTTCCATCACAATTGATTATGTCAAATTCATTAATAATTTTAATATTCCTAAATATTAATTATCAACTCTCAGTTGATCTTACATGACCTATAGTTGGTTGATCACTCGCTTATGAGATTGAGAGCTAGTGCTATAACTATGCTGAGAACAGGTATAATAGAAGACTGTCTCAGGAAAACCAAGACATGCAGTCTCCCTATTTATTAGCAGAAGTAGGCAAGGGTTTTCACTGTCTCCTTAATGCACTTGTCTTATTTGTCTTTCAGTTCATCACATCTCCTAGGTTTCTTCCCGTCTCACTGACAGTTGTTCTCAGTCTCCCATGATATTCCTCTTATCAATCAGACCACCTCACTTTGGAGTGCCCTGGGGCTCAGACTTCTTTTCTTCTCTGTCAAACTCCATTTTCTTGGTGATGTCACTGAGTATCATCAATTCCAAATCCATCCATATATTAGCTTCTCTCAAATGTATCTCTCTAGTTTGAAAATGCAACTACACAAGTAAGCCCATTTCTACAACCAAAACTTTGATCATCCTCCCCTACCTGTTTCTTAATCTTTTCCCACTTAATGCAACTCTATCCTGTTTTTGTTCAGGCCAAAAACCTTGACATGATCCTTGACTTCCCACTTGTATTTTCACACTTACATCCAACTCATCAAGAAATACCAGCATCTGTACCTCTAGGTACTTCCAGAATACAGATGCTTCTTGCCACATTTACCATAACCACCCTAGTCCAGCGATTAGATAACTGCAGCCACCTCCTTGCTTCTGTCCTGCCCCCAAGTACTGTTCTCAATTCAAAAGCCAGTGTGATTCTATGAAACATGCTG
Source organism: Puma concolor (assembly GCF_028749965.1). NCBI lineage: Eukaryota > Metazoa > Chordata > Mammalia > Carnivora > Felidae > Puma > Puma concolor. The sequence goes on along the minus strand of NC_141668.1, from coordinate 97,375,988 downwards.
GATCTTGTCACTGGCATGCCCAAAATTTTGCACATTGCTATCTCACTTAGAATACAAAGCCAAAGCCCTAAAACACCTGCCAAACTCCCAGTTTTCCTTCTCAGTACCCAGACCTCATCCCTTGACGTTGCCTTCTCAGCCTCCTTCTTACTCGTCCTCAAGCCAAGAATGCTCCTGACACTTAGCATCTCCTCTGGCTATTCCCTATGCTTGAACAGATCTCTCATCATTTACTGAAATGGCCCCTCAATCCTTTTTGCTCAAATATCATTTCAGTGAGGTCTTCCTCTGCCCTAATCTCTCCTCTCAAAATTGAATCCTTCTTACCTCTTGATAGTTTTACTTTCTGCTTAACATTTATCATTATCTAATACACTATACATTTTATGTGTTTATTTTATTATTTGTCTCCCCACACTGGAATGCAAGCTCTGTGAGGTTGGAGTTTTTGTCAGTGTTATTTACTACTGCTGTATCCCACCTCTTGGAACTGTGCCTGATGCCGAGTATAAACTCACTCAATATTTTTAAAATAACAGTGAATAAAAAGTTTGATCATAGAAGGAGAAAGAAAACCAGGAGAGGATTGTGTTACAAAAGCCAAGAGAAGAGTGTTCGACAAAGAAGAGAGTGATCAATGGCATCCAGGGCTGTTGAGACATCTCCTGAGATGGGATTTGACACCATGGAGGTCTCCATTTATCTTAGTAAGAACAGTTTCAATGAAAAGGTAGAGGAAGAATACAGACAGAAGGGAGATACAGACTGGAGGTAGTGAAGATTGAATGTGAGAGCATAAAGGGGACACCTCAGCATGCATAGCCAGGAAATTTGGCAGTGACTGAGCAAGAAGGGAGGGCTGAGGCTGAGCCAAATCAATGTCATCATCAGTACACAATTAGCCACACTCCGAAACAAAGAACTTTCTTTGATTCTTGAGCTACTAGCCAATCATAAAACCCTGAATCTCAATTCAATTCAATTTCAATTGTTAGAAAGGCCTCTCAGTTCCACTTACTCTTTCCATTGTCACAGTCCCAGCTCCTATTTTAACACTAGTATTTTATTAAATTCCTTACCATCAGTAAATAGACTGGCCTCAGGCTCATCACATTTTTAAGAGTTCCCCTCAGGGGAATTAAATAGGCCAAGACCACAGGTAAGGACTGAAGAAAAAAACAAACAAACAAAAAAAACAGAATAGCAGGGGTAATCTTCCAGCCCCATTAAACCAACAGTCCTAAACCATGTCCAAAGAGGCATATCAAATTTAGGTCTAACCCTTACCAAGATCAATAATCAGTGGATAACGAGAGTAAAGAAAATGTGGGGTGTTATCCAGATTTCCAGGTGGCAGCTACTCTCAATAATTTGTGATGATTTTGCAAGCCAGGAAAGGACATTCAAACTAAAGATACAAGAATACTGGCTGCATGGTCTATCCCTGGGTAAAAGGAAACTCACAGGAGTAAATGGAGTTACTGTTCTTAGCCGATGGGTTGGAGCAATGAAATGAGTACTAACAAGTAGAAAGAAATGAATGAATGGACACCTAGAACTGAAGCAGAGATTTCAGGAACAGATGGGTCATGTGAGAGGAAGGTAGACAGGAAGATCATACATCCAGGCTCCCATAGGCACAGGACTCCAGGATCAGGACAGCAGGATATTTTCAGATCTTTCAGGACGCAAGGAAACTTGTAGTGTATTACCTGGTATAGGGTTTTTTTTGTTTGTTTTTTGTTTGTTTGTTTGTTTGTTTGTTTGTTTGTTTGTTTTTAAATTCAACCAGGCTCTGAGTTGGTGAAAAGCCTGATTACAGATGCTAAACTGGGGCTAGAGCTGGCCACCACTGATACGGGTCTTCACGCCTTCATTCTCTCTCCTTTAGTTCCATTCTCTCCTCTTCAGGGACACTGGGGTTATCCTCCTCACACACATGCTGATCATGCCACTTTTGTGGCCTAAATCACTTGCTCATTTTCCATTTAACAACCCTAACTCTAACTTAGCTTACAAACATTCATGCCAATCCTACTGTCTCCATTCCCTAACCGTGCAGATATGACCATACTCTCTTAACTCATTAAGCTCGTCTAATGCCATTGCTACTGCCATTCCCACTGCTACACCTTCTCCCTCCTCTATCAGATGAATTCCTATTCGTATGGCAAAGTTCATTCTACCATCAGTTTCTTCCCATGGTTGGGGAAGAAACTGTTTTTTCATTTTGTTGTTAACAACTATTACAAGAGCTTATAAACAGTTTTATAACATAATAATAATATACACAATAATAATATAAACATGAGATTTTGCCAAAAAGAGAGAGAGAGAAAAAAACAAAAACAAAACAAAACTCAGCTGTAGGGACTAGAAATGAAACCAGTAATGATACTGATCCAAACATGCATTTTATAGGGCCCTATACCATTGGGTAGGCCTAAATGTATACCCTAATGATGAGTCCACAAATTTAGCTTTAAGCCTTCTAGTAGTCAAGATGAGGAGAGAAATTGGTTGGTTGCATAATGTCTTCTGCCCATAAAATAAATACCAGACAACTGGTTAATGGATTGTACAACTATTCCTCACACTCAAACCAGAAGAGAATTTTTCCAGAGGATTCACCTATGAAGAGTAAACTGCAACAGAAAATATCTTCAATAAGCATCTCCACAGGAGAAATAGCTCTTAGTATCGTAGACTGTGCCTAAAGGATTGATGGCCTATCAGCAAAGTCCAATTCTATAGGGGAGACCGGTCCAGATTATATCATTCTCATTTCCTCTGATTTGATGTCGAAAGGCAGTATTTTTTAACTAAGACACCTGAGAAACTCTCCAGCTTCCCAACCTCTCCAAATTTAACATTTTCCTTTTATTGGCACTCATAAACCTTTTAAAACACAAGGACCTCACAGTTGAAGAATCTATAGGGGAATGGGCTAACTATCCTTAGGAAACCCTTCATATATGTGTTTTTCTTATGTATTAGAATGTAGGTATTGTGGTCCCAGTGAAAAACAGAAGCATGTGTCACACTACCCATTTAGCAGTCCAGTTACGAGTGATAATGATGTCATCTGATGAAACACCAAGTCACTGATCAAAGACACATACCTAACAAAAAGGCCATTCTACCTTAACCAAGAAGGGACACAAAAAGAATTTATTGGCAGGATAAAAACCATCCTGGGGCGCCTGGGTGGCGCAGTCGGTTAAGCGTCCGACTTCAGCCAGGTCACGATCTCGCGGTCCGTGAGTTCGAGCCCCGCGTCAGGCTCTGGGCTGATGGCTCGGAGCCTGGAGCCTGTTTCCGATTCTGTGTCTCCCTCTCTCTCTGCCCCTCCCCCGTTCATGCTCTGTCTCTCTCTGTCCCAAAAATAAATAAATGTTGAAAAAAAAATTTAAAAAAAAAAAAAAAACCATCCTTATAATTTTTGAATCCTCAGTAACACTTATAAATATTAACCACTGAGGTCCCAAATCTCCTCTTCATTTTGTATGATCAAAATAATTTGTCTTAAAAAGCTTAAAAGCAGCAAAAAAGACTGTTTAGCTTTGACCAGGGGCTAATTTGGGGCACTCTCAAGAATTACACCAAGGTAAATATATGATATGGCTTGCTGAATAGGATTGCTAATATGTTAAATATTAAAAAACTTTTTTTTAAGTAGAGATAATCTATAACTTTTCTTTCTAGCAGTAATTAGTGAAACCACTTGCCCATAATTGTCTGCCCTTTGGCACTGACCTATGAACCATGAATGGCTCAGATTTAAATTTTGGGCAGCATGGTACCACCCATCTTCTCTCCTGGTTCCTTCCACTACCAAGAAGTTTGATCCTCTAAACAAGCCTGGATATTAATGAAGGACTACATCAAATGACACAAACTGAAAGCAAATGTCTTAACACCTGAGATAATTTCTTAGTGTATGTCTGTAGGATTTTAAAGCTTTGAAAATGTAATGACCCAGATAAAAGTTGGCAGTAAAAACAACAGTGTTTATTTAGCCTCATCTTATACATTTATGTGACATGGCACGTTATGAGACCATGGTTCCATTTTTTAAAACCAAATTTAAAAAAGCCATTATTAGAACCCATCGACAGCATCCTTGGCCTTTGTATTAGGTGAAGGACAGGTAGGTGTCAAGCAATAATTCTCAACCGGGAGCAATTTTGCCATCCAGGAGACATTTGGCAATGTCTGGAGACATTTTTGATTGTTATAACTGGGGAAGGGAATGCTTCTGGCATCTAGCAAGTCGAGGGCAAGCTTGCCTCTAACAGTAAGTTGCCATGGCTCAATTTATTTTAAGAAGAGTTTCGAGAGGCTGGGAGTGAACGTCGTCGAGAGACGGAGCTCTCTGATTCAGAGGAGGGAGCAAGGTAGAGTTAGACGCCCGAGGCAGGCCAGCTAAGGCAGGAGGTGGCCCCAAGTGGGTCCTGCCAAACGTGCACTTACAGAGCTCAGCTGAGAAACCGCCAACGTGGTGAAAAGAAGATGGGATTTTAATTCATTTAGAGCTATGGTATAATGTTGAATCTACCACTCAATGATTCCATAAATTTGGATAAGCTGTTTAATCTTACCAAATCTTACTTTCCTCCTGTGAAAAAGGAATAATAGTGATCATTTCACAGGGTCATCGTGGGGGTTAAATAAAATGTTTACAAAATGCCTAAGCCAATGCCCGGGACATGGTGCTTAATATTTGTCAATTTATCTTAAAATAAAGTCTTTCCATCCTAAAAAAAATACCATACTTAGCCCCAGAAATATTGACAGAAAGATCTTTAAAGTTTGAGGTTTATGACCATAAATTTCACTGTTAAGATTTCAACAGGGGCGCCTGGGTGGCGCAGTCGGTTGAGCGTCCGACTTCAGCCAGGTCACGATCTCGCGGTCCGTGAGTTCGAGCCCCGCGTCGGGCTCTGGGCTGATGGCTCAGAGCCTGGAGCCTGTTTCCGATTCTGTGTCTCCCTCTCTCTCTGCCCCTCCCCCGTTCATGCTCTGTCTCTCTCTGTCCCAAAAATAAAAACGTTGAAAAAAAAAAAAAATTTAGAAAAAAAAAAAAAAAAAAAAAGATTTCAACAAAATGACTTTATACCTATGTTATAAAAAGGGGGAACAGTTCCACATCTAGTATTTGTAGAAAATACTACAAATTTGTAGATTACCCATTTACCAGAACAGTCAGAAAATTTTCTTAGTAATGATTGACTGTATATGTCTACAAAGCATAGGAAAGTAAGCTATCATGTACTGTAGAAATGCAGAATATGAATGTAAAGTTTGCTGTAAGAGTAGAGCTGTGGAGAGCTATTGTTTTGCTTTCCTGCACTAATGTACACACTGCTACTGGGGCATCTTTCTTCCACTTTAACATTGGGGCTTAAATGGGAGCTTCTTTGTTTGGTTGAGGAGTCCTTTCCGGCTGACCACTGCTTATTGTTCCAAGGAAAGGCATATAACTCAAGCTGGCACATTGTTCTTGTCACCCTCCAGCTATTCCATGCAGATATGGCCTCCTGATCCATATTAGACCACTAAAGCCGTTTCCTGGGATTTTGAGGTTGGGATCAGAGAGAGAAAAAACATGTATGAACTCTCTCTGGTGGTAGAATTGGAACATACAAGCCAGCAGGTGGGTTTCCTATAATCTGAGAAAATGAAGTAGGAAGCAGAGTGTGGACACATGTGTATATCATGCTGAGGGCCAAAGCCGGTGAAAGAGAGATCCCCTCATTCCAGACACAGTTCTAGGGCCTGGCTATTCAGCAGGCCTTTCTCCACATACAGGTACAAGTCAAGGAGTTCTCTTTGGCCTAGTTCTACTTGGTTTTCTATCACCTAAAATTGTGAAAGTCTTGGGTGATTCAAGCCAGTTGTAATCAGCTGAAAAAAGAAAAAAACAGTGGCCTCTGGCAGGTATCTAACTGGAGGTTATTAGAGTGAGGGCTGAAAGAGTAAAAGATTTATTTAGTCAGATAAACTATAGTTTATCTAGACATTACAAGGTAGTTGTGGGAACTTAAAAGTTAACTGATGAGTGAATCTATTCAAGTTTTAGATTCTGTCAGCAGGTGGAAACCACCCCAGTTAATTTAACAAAGAAAATCCAGCAAAAGAATTGTTACTTATGGACAGAAAAACTGAAAGAGCAAAACAGAATTCTATCATGGAAGTAACAATTGCTGGAAACGACTACCCACGGGGCTGGGGGAGGTAAGGGAAGAGGTTGCGATTATGAATTTGCAGGCTTGGCGGAGCCGCTGAGCCAGCGGTGGGGGGTGCCAGGCCCGGGAGAAGGCGCCCTCCTCGAACGCCCGTACCTCTGAGGCGGTTTCATGAGATCCACTCCGTCAAAGCAGGAAAATCAGCCAGCTAGACAGATTCAGCTGCTGCTGCAGGAAGGCACCGTCACGGCTGGGGTGAAGAAGCGTTGCTCCGGTGTTGGGCACAGACAGGGAAGAACAAGTCCCCGCCATCTCCCTCTGGCACTGTCTGTCGGTCGGCCGAGCATAACAAGGAGGCCTCTGACCGGCAGAAGCGTGCTCTCCGCGTCTCAGGCCCAGAGCACAAAGCTGATAGCAGAGGTGGGCTGGAAGCTGGGGACAGCGGTTTAATGACTGGCACAATCTGTAAAGGATAAAGAAATATGCTCCAGGAGGCCTTGGGGAATATAACTGGCATAAGTCTAAGAATGTTCCCTGAGAAGGAGTAGTTGTTCAGTTAACAGTTGTTTCCCTTCCAACAGTGAAAATTGGGCCTCACGGGACTGCTACAGGCAACGGTAGAGGTGCCTAGGTCTTGCTCCTCCCCTGGGGAAGCGCTAGTCATTTGTCTCCATTAGGGTCAATGTGATGCTGTATTACATGGCCTCAAATCAATTTCCCAAGTTCTAGCTGTAATTAGTCATTTCCAGTCTGTTCCCTGCAATTCAGATTTTCCTTTCTCTTTCATCATTTGCCTTCATAGAATGTCTTTTTCAGCTGTTGTCCACCTTCAAAACCCAACACATATTCTTTTCCCTCTGGGAAAATTTCCAGCCTAAAGCGATTTTTCTGCCCTAGTCCATTTACTGTGTTTGTTCTTCTTTTCCAAATAATGGTGATATGCCTTGTAATGTGGCTGGGGTCCATACCAACGCTCAAATCTCTCTCAACTGGAGAAGAAATTGGAAGGAAATACAAAGGAATTGGTGGGGGAAACTTGTAGCCTGAGCTGAAGTGCTAGCCACGAAGTTTGCATCCCATCGTGGGACTGGGAAGTGAAATGAAAACAGTGTGCTCCCACTACGACCAAGTACTGTATTCACCTCCACACTCTTGAACCTCAGGGAGAAGACACTAATAAACTATCTCCAGTCCCTACCTGCCCGTGCAGAAGGACCTAAGGCTATCCTGCCATCTCAGTTTGCTTTGATTCCAGGACTGGGCATGTTTAAGGCTGTGCTTGAGTATCCGTATGGGCTTCTGGAGTCGGGCTAAATTTGACATTGCTTAAATTAAGCAATGATTTGTATCCTCATGGGTCTTTCCTTACCTAGGTTCTTGATAAGCTAGAATGTACAGGAATTACACCTATTCTTCCCTCTGAAGATCTGCCCTCCCTCTGGATTGAAAAGGAGACTTTTCCAATCTTACACCTGCTCTGTCCCAAGATTGGAACTAAATTTTGCTCTAGATACAAATCTGGGATATTATTTCATTACATAGAATTCCCACAGTTAACTATGGACCATCAATAGCAAAGACCATTATACTCATAGTTGAATCCAGAAACTATATGGAGGGGCAAAAGTCTCTGCTGATTAACAGTGCATTCTTCCTGGAACAAACCCTTTTCATGGAAAGATTTCTCATAAGGTGATAACGATCTTCCCCCAATTACTTGGAGAAGTAAGTTGGTAGTATGCAATTTATTTTGAAGGCACTCTATTAAATGCATCTCAAACAATGTTTACTGTCAAGCCAGAAATTTATGCCAGACAAATAGAATGACTTTCCTTTACAAACCTGTTATTAGCGTCAGGTAGATAACCAGGTTGCAAAAACAGTTTTCCATTACCAAGAGACAAATATTTTATCTCCTTGTCCCTTCATATATCATCCCAATGAAAAGTATAACTACCGTTTATTATTCTGTATGCCAACCCCTGTGCTGAATGGTTCATGATCATATTTGACATGGAGAGCAAATGCTTAAATGGGTTGAAATTCATAGCCTTTGAAAAATTTCAGGCCATGTTCTTTGTAACAAGTGTGCTCATTGTTTATCGGTTTTGTTAGAAATGCTTGTTGAAAGCACTGCTTTCCTCTTTAGTTCCTTGGTTTCTCCTTTCTAGGCAAGGAATGAGTAGTGAAATGAGGAAAGATGGTTTCAAAACATACAAAACCTGTTCCTTGTGTAGATACAGCTTAAAGAATATAAACAGATGGGTTTCTCCCACAAGGACAGGTCATCATACCATCAGGGGAAAATGAGTTGGCTGCTGCTGAGTTAAGAAGCAATGAAGTCATTGCTATGCACATAATTAAAATGTGATATTTCAAGAGGAGTGAATCCAAGGAGGAAAAAAGAAAAATTACAGATAATACATACTGTGGTTGTGGCTTTGAATTAATATGTGCCCGGGTGCAGAAGAAGCAATGCAAACAAATGTCAGCCATCAAAAATAGGCAAAATGACAATACATTTAACTTGCAACGTTCTCCACTCCACCGCCCTTGACATACAAACTTAAGGCTAATATTATCTACTTTTGCTAAGCTCATTTGAAGCCTGTAAGTGTTGTTAGCAGACTGGATTTAGGATATGTAGAAGAGCTTGATGAACACCACTTTGATGCCCTAGTCAGTATATAATAAGACAAACCAAGCCAGGAAACGTGGGTCTGGGTCAAATCTCTCTCAATGTTGCAATGGTACCTTTTGCATCTAAATCGAAATCACTAAGTGGACCAGTTCGGGAAAGAAGCTCTTGTCAAGGCCATTATTTGGCTTATGCAGGTATTCTCCTTTTTACGCAGCCTCAGGCCTAAATAAAGAAGAGAACACTATAGGATTTTGAACAATGGATCCTGTGCCCTTCCTGTCCAGGAAGCTGCCTAGTGAGGAGAAAACAGCAGATGCACAAGCAACTGTTATCTCGGGTAAAAGAGATGCTTTTCTTGGGACCATATCACTTTCATGTTTACAGCTCCTCCAAGGCTATATCTATATGATGACAGGCTTTCTGGTGAAAGCTGAGAAATTCAGTTGCAAATCTGAATGCTACAAAATGTGTGGCTATTTGGCAACGGGAGCATCAAACATCTGGATCTTTGACTCAGTTTTTCCATTTTCACCCAATATTTTCATAACGTGAAAAACACCAATTAAAAAAAGCAGCCAATCTGGTGTTTTGGCTTTCTTAACAGCCAATTTGTATCCCAGAATGGTTGGTCCAATTGATTGTGCTGCTTTCCATGGCCCAAATGAACGGATCAAGATAAAAATAGTTGGCTAGGTAGCTGTTCTGATATGTTCCAACCGATATAGTGGTATTGTGAACTCTAACTGATAAGTGCTTTACAAATGCAAATAATATCTGGCATCTCAGAATTCTGTCATCTATTCAGGAGGTAGGTAATTGTTATGTCTCTCCAGTTCTTCAGATAAAGAAATGGCGGTGAAAGTCGCGATTTGCTTCGGGAAAAACACAGCAAGTCAGTGTTCATTCTCTGCTAGATCTTGTGGGTTACTTTCTCAGCAAAGCTTCAAACCTTCAAAATGAGACCAAACTACACATAAGTAGTCACAGATAGCAAACTACAATTGACTTTTGAGGCTCTATGGAATACAAACACTGCAAGACTGAAAAAGAAAAGACAAAAGTAAGAGAAATCTTATTGAAATCCTGTTTTACCATGTACTACATTAAAGTTTCCAGTTATTCCAATCCTGGAGAATAGCCTGTTTTTTCAGGCTATCAATCAATGTTAATACACTAAATGCATTTCATTTAGAAAATCAAGGGGTATGTAGACAGGGATAGAAACATTGAGGTTATGATACAGTTTCTGTATAATTATGCTTGAGGAGTAGATCTAATATCCAAGTGGCAAAAGCCCTAGTCAGGGAATAGGTTGATTTTTGGTGCTATTTACATAACCAGGAACTGTTTTAAATATAAATGTAATCACATACATAAGTAAATCACCTTTGCATCATATATGCCATTCTTTTCAAATAAACCGAGGCCTGCCAATGAGTGTAACCATTTTTGTAGGCCCGCATCTAGGTTTCCACATGATGGTGAATCTATAGCTGCCTTCAAGATGACATTTTTTTCCTCTGGCAACGATTCTGATGCTATGGAAAGATTAAAAAAGAAAAAAATACTAAGTCAAAGAATAAAATTGAAATAATATTTAAGGAAAATTATTTTCTTTCCATGTATTTTTAAATTTTACAGCTTTCAAAATAACCCGGCATACAGTACCCCTCAGATTGACTGACTCATCTTCATGTCCACACACTTTCTTTAAAAACAGAAAAATCATTTTTGAAAATGATCAAAACATAACATTTTGCTGGAACAGATGCCTTGCCTGCGCTCTGTGCCACATTTTTGTAGTATTTAAAATGAACGTTTCAGTTTTAAACACCACGGCATGACTAATCGCCAATGAAGAGGAAAAGAAGGTCCTGGCGGAGTTGAGGCTAGGATCTTGCTCTACCCCATTTGAGAGAAACACCATAGCTTATGATCTGTACACACCTAACACTTACCATGGGGCCATCCTGCTCAAGATTGCTTTTGAACAAGAAGCATTTTGAAAAATTGACTATCTTGAGTTCAATGAAAGGGGGTGATTTTTTAATACCTGAGACCAATATGCTCGGGGTAATCTATTTGTTATTTCATTTTGCATCTTTTATTATATTCCATGCTTTAAGTACTATCTGAATTGTAACCTTTCAGGGTACATTCTAAATCCCGATTTAGTATAATATCCGAGACCACTATGCTCGGGGTAATCTATTTGTTATTTCATTTTGCATCTTTTATTATATCCCATGCTTTCCTTTAAGTACTATCTGAATTGTAACCTTTCAGGGTACATTCTAAATCCTGATTTAGTATAATGTCCCAACGTATGGATGTTAACTCAAACTAAGTATTAACAATAGTCCCTTTCCCCTTTAAAATTGGCCTGATTTGGAAGATAAATTGTATAGTAACCCAACATATGAAGATTTTCTGCTCAGGAAAAAAATGTTCATTTTTTTCTTGTTACATTTCTATACTAGTGATTTAGTGATAGATGGATAAAAATAGATGCCACTTTAAATCATAATGACTTTTCCAAGTTTCCGCGAAGTTGGAAGACTGGCTATCCAGGGTAAGAGATCAATCTGGCTTTGTCCTGTAATATTCTGCCTATTGTCATCTTACAGATGGTTGCTGTGACTAGTCCAGTGTCTTTCCTCTCCTTCCCTCACTTCCAGCTCAGTGTGCATGCCTCTGAAACCTGAGAGATCAGTGGAAGAACACATTTTCCAGAATAAAGGTCTTATAGGTCACTGTGACATTGTAGGAATATATGGACATTCCAACAACAGCAATAACAAAGTGTTCTTCAGTGTTAGACTGTATGCAGTAGGACTAGAGTGTGCTTTGTTCATTTTTAATGTAGGTTTTTGTCCTGGAAAAGTTTACCCCAATTCTATAACTTCTGGTCTTCAATGGGAAATGTGGGATTCATGGAGAGGAATGATTAGACAAGTCTGTTCCAATTTTGAAATGTTTCTAAATGTGTAAGGCAATTGGGCAAAGCCTAGGATCTGCCATTATGGTGTGACAGTTCACTAGAATTTTGTAATAATAATTGAGTTAATTTACTAAAAAGATAACAATGGAAATATCAACAGAATGTGGACTAAAAAAAAAAAAAAAGTCACGTCCCGATCCAGAGTGTAACAATTAATGATAAACTACTGATACTTCAACTTCCCCACATAAAATACTACCCTGTGTCTAAGAGTGTTTGCCAGGGGCTCAATCATGCATTACATAATGCTGAGTTTTCCAGAGAGGAGTCACGGCTCACACCCTTGTAGCAATATGGTGAATGTATAGAAGGATATAACCAGGTATGGAAACAGACAGGGATTGAGCTTATGCATTCTTATTTCTTTACATCACCCTGATTTATCATTTTGGGGGAAAGTACCATTTAAGTGGATTCCTGAATTGCACAAGACACTTGCGCCTCTCCCTTATGCATGGGATCTGTGAATGATGAAAGGGTTTGTTTGTACAATAGGGTATGGAAATGGGGAAACTGACAAAACATTAACCTAAGTAGAAACTGTCTACCCTCTGTCGTTCCCACTGCAGCTATGAAATACAAAATGATCAATACATTTTTAGAAAGTATTTACAATTTAATTAATTTTGTATGCTTCTTTATACTAGAAAATATTTGAGAAGCTTGCACATGCGTTAAGTGCAAGAGCAAGGAGAAGGACTAAAAACTGAGTTTTAGGTATCTAATAACTTGCAATGCTGTTGAAAATCAGGAATATGAATTTATATGGGAATAAATGATTCTTTCCTAAATTGTGTCACATGAGAACATGTCACACATATCTGGAACTATCTCAGATATCTCAGATTATCTCATACATTCCAGAATTAGAATGATTCCTAATATTTTATGTCATTCTTTCCTAGGTCCCATTTCATCCCACTGAACATTTCAATTTTGGGGTTAGAAAATACAGGGTTGCCTGGGGGCTCAGTTGGTTAAGTGTCATACTCTTGATTTGGGCTCAGGTCATGATCTTATGGTTCATGGGTTTAAGCCCCACACTGGGCCCTGCTCTGAGAGCATGGAGCCTACTTGAGAGTTTCTCTCTCTCCCCCTCTCTCTTTGCCCCTCCCCCCATGAGCATGCTCTCATATATGCACTCTCTCTCTCTCTCAAAATAACTAAACTTAATAAAAAAAGAAAATACAGTCACCAATGATATATCTCAGAAATGTTGAAGGCATCTGAAGAACAATTACATCAATGAATATAGGCATATTCAATAAATACTTCAAAACAGGTAAGAAAAAATTGGGTCTTAAAGATTTAGGGATCAGCTCAAGGGGAAAAGTTAAATATTTCAGGCAATCAAAACAGTCCAGGAAGCACCTAGGAAATTGTGAGATGGTAGGAACACTGGTTGGCAATGTCAGGGATTGGGGGAGTGGAGGAAGATAAGTTGGATGAATGGGGATTCTGAGAGATCTTTAAAACCAGGCAGTGCAGGAAACTCTTAATTGGGGAGCCACCCAAGGTGTTGATCATGGAGAGGGGCCACTTATCATTGAATTTAGAAAAGTTGGTCTGGTGAGGATGTAGACTGAAGCAGAGAAAGGGCAGAGTTGGAGGATGCAAGCCAGAAGATAGTCTAATAATTCAGTTGTGAAATGACAAATATCTCAAAAGGTAAATTTTTTTCAGTCACATGAGGATACTTTGTTGTTGACTTACAATGGCTTGGCTGAATTAATTACCTCATTCAGTACACATGGATTTGAGTAAAAAAACAAAAAACAAAACACTTCAAAAAATAAAGTTTCACCATCACTTAGAATGCTCTAAAGAGTATCACATAGTATCTTAAAGTAACAGGAGTAAAATAAAATATAAGTGTCAAAAATGTTTTAAGCATTGACGTCATCAAAAAGGTGAGCATTTTGGCCTGCTCCATGACTTAATGGTCATATCACAGTATATCGGCATTTCTTGAAGTGTATTATTGCATGGAGCAGTGATTCCATGGGAAGGTAGTAGGTGTTAGGATGAAGAACATGTTTGGAATGCAGGAGTCAAGAAAATTAAGTGAAATTCTCACTGCGGGATTTCTCAGAACCTGTAAAATGTTAATGTCCTTTGTGCATAGCTTTGGGGGTGTGGGGGGGTTCTAGCATGTGGCATTTCCAATCTGATTTGACCATGGCACTTATCTTTCATGTAGCATTTCCTAGGACTAGTGGGCCACTGAAAACACAGTAGGAAATACTCATAAAAGCTAATGAAAGAATGCAGTGTAGTCTTATGTGTGATATAGATCTATAGATAAAATATATCATGAAGATGTATACACATATAATTTCATTAGGATGGGGTGATTTCATAACTGCAAGGAATTCAAGTAATTCAGCCTTTGCTAATTGCCTTTGGCTTTAAGGCTTGTCAGAATTCTTCTCATTAAATTCATAATCTCTTCTCATGAGGGAGCTTTGAGGACGACTTCACTGGAGTGGCTCACCCACTCACAGCCCCCAAATCAGGCTGTTCATCATCTGACTGTTTTTCTTCAAGCACACAAAGAAACTATTTTCTCTTGGGTAGGGGCTTCCCCTGACCTCCCACCCACCCCTGTTAGGTAGAGAGTCATCCCCGAAGAGATGTGTCATTCTTGGAACAGAACATCCCTTCGTGAAGATTCACTGAGTAATCATTCAGCTAGAAGCATAAATCTACCCTGAGGGTCGGAAAAACCCATAGTGAAAGAGAATAATGGGCGCAGAGAATTGCATTCCAGGCTATTAAAATAGACACAGGCACTGAAGTGAATGTGCTGAGATGAAACAAAGGGAACTCTCCAAAATTCAAACATGGAACTCTGGGTGATAAACTCTTGCCCCAGGTTGTGATTAACTCTTCAGTCACTCAGGAAGAGATCATCCTTCCCTTTTACTCAGGACAGTAAGATGGTTGATCCACACTGAGCCATTTCCTGTTTACTTCATGGGGTGGATAGGGAACACAAACTTTCTTCCTTTTTCCTCTTTCCTTTCTTCCCTGCTTTCCTTCCATTTCTGGCTCTCATGTTGACCCTGCAAAAGACATTAGACAAAGGATTAGTCAGAACCCAGGATTCTCCAGTGACTCAGAACAGCCTACCTGCAGCCAGACAGGCCTGGGGCAGGAGCAGAGTTGGCACCAGCCCTGCTCTGTAGGTTGGAACGGGAGCTGAGAGAGCTGTCCTTGCTGCAGAGGCTGGCGGGGAAGTTACTGCTGGGTGGGCTAGGCACAGGTCCAACAGGGATCAACATGTTCCCGTCACGATTCCGGCAGACGCCTGGCACCAGGGGGGATCCAAGCTGGAGCCACCCAACAGGTGGGCAGAGCATTGCTCAGAAATTCAGACTGGCCGGGGGCTTGATTATCAAAAGGGCAGGATGTGGAAGGAGTTAGAACACAGGCTCCTGGTCTTATTCCCCCCACTTGTAACTGTACGATCATAGATCATAGACAAGTTACTCAGTTATTATCAGAGCTTTTATTTTTTAAGGATGAAATGAAAAAATAATATCTAACATCTATTTGGCACTAACTATATGGTAGGTACTGTGCAAAGAGCCTACTATGCATAATTATATTTAATTCTCCAGATAATTCTATGGGATCAATGTCATTACTTTCTCCCATTTCATATGTGAGGAAACTAATACTCAGGTCACCTGAGTCAGGTCCCTGACTCAAGGACCATGATTTTAGCCAAATCTAAATTCCCTCTCAAAAGCCTAGGTCTTCCCTGATGATGATACCACCTTCCCACCACCGCTGCTACTGCTACAGAGGATTAGGATGATGTTCCAGGCCCAAGTTCCTAGCGCATAACTCCAATCCTTGGGGCAGGAGAGAGGGCAAGATGATAGCAAGGGTGTGGTCTTCTTAGTCCAGAGAGTGTGCTGGAGACCGACTCAGTTGTTAGAAAGGGCACTAAAAATTAAGCCACACCTTATATACAGCACACAGAAGGGACTTGAGCAAAGGAAGTCATTTCTAAAATTTATTAATTAAAATTCTCTTTAATTATAGTATTGTTGACATACACTATTATATTAGTTTCAGGTGTACAACATAGCAGCAATTACATGCATTAAGAAATGCTCACCTCGATGAATGTAGTTACCCTTTGTCACCATACAAAATTATTACAGTACTCTTGACTATATTCCCTATGCTGTTCTTTTGACTATATTCCCTATGCTGTACTTTTTATTTCCATTATATTTTGTAACTTACAGAACCTAGTCTTCAAAGTGGGGCACAATGCAGGTGGGCAGATAACAAGAAGAGACACCAGGGATCAGCCCTGAGGCAGTAACCCTGGATTATCATCCAGCACAATCCAGGAAGTGAGGAAACAGCAGGGAAATCTGCTACATAAAATGTAATTGAATCCCATAGCTCACCGCGGGAGTGACAAGGATAGAGTCAGTATCAGTTCAAGAATTGGAGCTGGACTGAACTTGCAGGTTGGAAATCTCAGGGGATTCTTGTGGATTAAATCTATAAGACCAGAGGTTAAAATTCATTCAGGTATTTCTTTAACACACTGAGATATCACCTCATGCCCGTCAGAGTGGCTAAAATGAACAAATCAGGAGACTATAGATGCTGGCAAGGATGTGGAGAAACAGGAACCCTCTTGCACTGTTGGTGGGAATGCAAACTGGTACAGCCACTCTGGAAAACAGTGTGGAGGTTCCTCAAAAAATTTAAAATAGATCTACCCTATGACCCAGCAATAGCAGTGCTGAGAATTTACCCAAGGGATACAGGAGTGCTGATGCATAGGGGCATTTGTACCCCAATGTGTATAGCAGCACTTTCAACGATAGCCAAATTATGGAAAGAGCCTAAATGTCCATCAACTGACAAATGGATAAAGAAGTTGTGGTTTATATATACAATGGAATACTACTTGGCAATGAGAAAGAATGAAATATGGCCTTTTGTAGCAATGTGGATGGAACTGGAGAATGTTATGCTAAGTGAAATAAGTCATACCGAGAAAGACAGATACCATATGTTTTCACTCTTATGTGGATCCTGAGAAACTTAACAGAAGACCATGGGGGAGGGGAAGGGGAAAAAAAAAAAGTTACAGAGAGGGAAGGAGGCAAACCATAAGAGACTGTTAAAAACTGAGAATAGGGGCGCCTGGGTGGCGCAGTCGGTTAAGCGTCCGACTTCAGCCAGGTCACGATCTCCCGGTCCGCGAGTTCGAGCCCCGTGTCGGGCTCTGGGCTGATGGCTCAGAGCCTGGAGCCTGTTTCCGATTCTGTGTCTCCCTCTCTCTCTGCCCCTCCCCCGTTCATGCTCTGTCTCTCTCTGTCCCAAAAATAAATAAACGTTGAAAAAAAAAATTAAAAAAAAAAATGTAAAAACTGAGAATAAACTGATGATTGATGGGGGGTGGGAGGGAGGGGAGGGTGGGCGATGGGCATTGAGGAGGGCACCTGTTGGGATGAGCACTGGGTGTTGTACGGAAACCAATTTGACAATAAATTTCATATTAAAAAATAATATACTGTTGTGTAGTTTAGTGTAGTGTACTTTACTGTGGTATATTATAGTGCAAAATAGTACACAGTAGCATAGTAGTGTGCAGTATGATGTAGTATAGTATAGTAGTGTGTGGTGTAGTTTGTTGTAGTGTGGTATATTGTGGTATAACACAGAGTCATGTGGTATAATGTAGAGTAGGGTAGAGTAGCACAGTGTAGTATAAAGCAGTGTTTTGTTGTGTGGTGTAGTTTAGTATAGTGTAGCTAGAAGTCAAGAAACCTGAGTTATCATTCTTTCTGTGCCATTAATAGCTGTATGGCCTTGGATAAGTCAACTTTGTTCTTTTTGGCTGTAGTTTATTGTAACATGTACCATGAGGGGTTTGGAAAAGATGATCTTGAAGGTCAGTTCTGAAACATCCCACAGCTTGGTTTTACTCATGAGACCTCTAACAACTTATATTTTCTGCCAAGATTTAGAGGTTCCTTATACAGACTTTCCTCAAATTTAGAATGCCAGATAATGTTCCTGGAAGAAAGTAGAAAAGGGAAAAACCCATAAATAGATTTTAGTACCAATCTAATATTAGAAATTAAATTAAATGAAAGGTTAGCTTATTGCAGTCCAATTCTGGTCATAATTCTTTGTTAAGTGCAAGGCCTTCTTAGCCAAAATACTGGGAGGTCTGGGTAGCTGGGATCCAGATCCAGAAAGTTTCCTTTGTTACACTCTTGGTATAGGCACAACGGCAGTACCTGGAGAGGAAACAATAAGTTTAGTCAAAATTGCTGGACCAGATGACCCTACCAATCCAGACCTCCATGATTACTGGTATCAGCAGTTAATTTTAAGGTGATTTCTCTTCTGGAAGACATATTAATTGGTATAATATTTTCAATTGAATTATTAATCAAACTAATAATAAATATATGAATTTTATAGTTAAATCCTACTGAGAGACTTGTTGAAAAACATTGAAGTTCCTTCCCCTACTCCTTTTCATTTGCTATAGTCCTTTTGCCCCAAAGCAACCACTTTTGACTCTTTCGCTTATTCCTTCTTATATTGACACATTTGCAAACTTCTTAAAGAATATTATACTATTCTCTTTTGATTCATCAGTTTTAGACTTTATGTATTGATTTTCTGCATTCATAAATTTGGCTTTAACTCTCTAATATCAACATTCTCCCTGTGTCCACTCTCCCACACTTATATAGTACTTTATTTTGAGGTTGAATCACTACTTAGAATTAGCATTATTATGCCTATAAAAATATTATTTACAACTGAGCATTATGATATATTGTGATTCTGAATCCTTCCTTACTTTTGTTTTTCCTGGAGTTAATACATGCGTTATTTTTTATTTAATTTTCTTCGTATGCATTGTTAATTGTTTAAACAACTTATAAAAACTTGTCAGTTTCTCACAACATAAATCACATCAGTAATCCTTTAATTCCTTGCTTTTGTTTTGTTTTGTTTTGTTTTGTTTTGTTTTGTTTTGTTTTGTTTTGAGACATTTCTAGGCCTGTTTCATAACTGTCATCCTGGGACTTCATTTTGTCTATCATTCTTAGAATTCCCCTTGCCTTTATCCTTATTTGAGTTCTCTATTCTATGTGTCTCATGACTCCCTTTGTAATGACATATTTCTTTTTTTGAAGGAGCAATTCCTTTAGCCATTCTGTCAAATTAAAAATGTAGTGTTAGAGCAGAAATCATGATAACAGCCTTTGACATATTTGTCTTTTGAGTCACAGTGTTCCATTTTGTACCAATTTCCCTCAACCCCTGAGACATTGTCATTCTGGAATTTCCCTTCTTCATCCATTGCTTCTCTTTTGTGTTGACTGTCCTGTTTTCTGAATCCTGTGTCTTCTTTCCAGATTACTACCTCCTCTGGTGGAGAACATCTGCCATTAGCTTCATGAAAAGAGGTACGAGGGAGACAAAATATTTGCAACCATGCATGTTTGAAAATGTCTTCATTTTTATCCTTACAGTTGATTGATAGTTTGGCTAGGTATTGAATCCTAGCAGGAAATTTTTTTTCCTTCAAAAAATGTTAAAGCTTATTTTGTTTGTGTGTTTTTGTGTTTGTTTGTTTAGAGAGAAAATCCCAAGCAGATTCCACACTGACAGCACAGAGCCCAGTGAGGAGCTCAAACTCACAAACCGTGAGATCATGACCTGAGCCAAAACCAAGAGTTGCATGCTTAACATACTGAGCCACACAAATGCTCCTTTCCTTCAAAACTTTAAAGGAATGACTCCATCACTTTCCTGCTTTCAGTCTGATCTACAGAAGTCAGATTCCATTTTGATTCTTGATCCTTTATTTATGTTCTTTTTTTCTCTTGGAGCCTTCTAAAATTGTTTCTTTGCCTCTAGCATTCTGAAATCTCACATGATGCTTCTTGGAATTTTCATTTATTGTGTTGGAAACTCTGTAGGCTTTTCAATCTGAAAATCCATGTCATTCAATTTTGGAAAACACACATTCACAGATTTTGTAGTGGCACTTTCATGATCATTCATAGACATGTAGAACTGTGAAAAATATGTCATGCAAGGTGATGCTCTGCCTTTCTGTTTCAGCTTTTACACTGTAAGCAAGTGACCTTGTTACAGTATATTTAGTGCTACATTTTCCATGTTTTTCTTCATTATGTATTAAATAGTTGATGAAAGTGTTACCAGAAGGTCACAGGAACCTAACCTTACATTTTCCCCTAGGATCAATGGTTCAGTATTCTCTAACTCAGTCTTGTAGTGACTTTATAGAATATAACTACCATGAATAATGAGAATTTACAGTATGCAAAAAATATATGTGTGTGTGTGTGTGTGTGTGTGTGTGTGCGTGTATATTAATATAAACTTATTTTCCTTCTCCCTGCATAGTCTCTGTTTCTTCCAAGTTGCATTTTGTTCTGTCTTCAGTTGTTTGATAGTATTTGGGATTTTTCTCATGAGAAAGGTGGAAAACTAATATGCTGGTTATATTTTCAGAATATGTGCAGGATCATGTTGACTTTGAGCTTCACTTTGTTGGGAATACCTAACAAAGTTATCAATATCCCTATAGTTATATTTTGGGTAGCCAGATTACTCAGAGCATAGTTATTTCAAAGAGAATAATCTTTCAGTTTTATGCACAGTCATAAGCCTTTTCATTTAATAATTTCTGTTTTGAAAATAGATCTTCAGAAAGAATAAAAAGGACACATAAAATTTAAGCAATGAACATGTCTGCTCATCTAGTCATTTTGAAAAACTGTCACTAGGTTGTATTTTCAATGGTCAATTAATTAAGAACACCCCCCCCAAAAAATTCCAGTGGAATATCATGCAATCATCAATTATTATGTTTATCAAGAAATGTTAACATCAAAAACAAATGCTTATAATAAAAATAAAGAAAACAATATAAAATACAGTCAGAAAATATGCATAGAGTGAGAAGTTACCAAAGAGTTAAGAAAGTTATGTCTAAATAGTGGGAATGTGGGTGACTTTATGCTTTTATGTATGTTTCATCATTTATTTAGCAATTTTCCTACAATAAACATGCTTTACGAATAAGAAAAGTTTATATCTAAGAACTAAGTGCTAATACTAGTCTGTTTCCCTTTGCTTCCAGATTTCTAGTAGGTACTATTAGTATCCAGAACTAACCTTACCAACCATCTTGGTTTGCCCAGAACTAAGGGATTTCTCAGAATGTGGATATTTCATTGCTAATACTAGGACAGTTCTGAGTGCAATGATTTTTAGTCACCCTATAACAAGAACTTTTAATGGAAAAAAAATGTAAACATAACACACAAAACTGAGTCAACAACTGAATTATATCCTTCTATACATACAGAAACAATAAAAATCTGTCAACCTATCTGCCCAGAAAACCAGCTTCTTTGAGTTATAAACTCAATCAAAATTTTCCAAAAATTATGTCATTATTTGGTTATGTAAAACTTTGTGTTTTATGTTTGCTTCATATTTAATTGTATTTTATAGTTCATAATAACACAGAGGTACTATGTTGTATTTTGTCATGCTATAAAAAGTAAGGGATTTGCCTCCCTCTTGGCTTCTTCTCAATTTCCTTCTCTTGCTTTGCTTCATCCATCCAATTCCAAGGTCCTTTCCTGTGGTTTCTTTTGTTTATACTCTATCAGTGACCCAAATCAATGGCTTCAGGTCTCACCTTTACACTGGGACTCTCAAATTTACCCTTTCTTCTGATTTCCAGGATTTAATTTCAATCTGTATATTTCCTGTCATTTTTCATATCCCAAACTGTAATCCCTCCTCGAATAGCCAAGATCCTGCAATTCCTCACTCAAATTAATCACTCTACCAACATTCAGGTTACCGTCCATTTTCATTCATTCTTCCCCCCTCACCATTCCCAAAGCAGTCAATTGCTAAGTGTTGCCAATTTTAAATTCACAATGTCTCTCTTCTTTGTCTCATAACTTTGATAATTCCTAATTTTGTTGGCCACTGAGTGGTATTTTTAATATAAACCCTAACACTTCTAGGAAGTCAAGCATTTTGTCCTTTCAGGTAGTCAGATGCCACTAAGTTACTGTTTCTTCAAATTTAGCAAGGTCTTCCTGATCCTCTGACCTTTTGCAGTTTCTGAACTTGACCTCTATACTCAATTTAATTTTGATATTCATACCAGTCAGTGCTGGGCATATCACTGATCTTTGCTTTGCCCTATAACTCTGCCAATGTTCCCTGTACTGTATTACCAAACAAACAAACTGTAGTTCTGTAGAACTATGCCCCTACTTGCCATCCTGATGCATGCCAGATCTTGTTTGCCTGAGTAGAAACTTGAAAGGGACATCAGGGGACTTCCAGCATTTCCCATGCAATAGTAGTAGTACCCATATATGAAAGTCAGGGATATCCTTTTCACATCTTCTTTACATTGTATCCCAGAGCAGGAGAAATACTGATGGCACAGAATGTTTCCTACCTCTTAAAAGAGTTCCAGAGGTATTTGGAGACCTTTCTAAGTGGGAAATTTTCAACTGCATCAGCTCCATCAGAGGTAATCAAACCAAAAGGATACCTAAACCAAAATCTCAAACCAAAAGTATACTATTATTTTTCCCCTCTTTTTCTAGTACCTGAAGCAGAAAGAGTCAGAGGGTCATATGGGAGGAGTCAGGTGGATCATTCCCTCTAATGAAATAACTTGGCTCTTGAAACTCTATAGCATATCAAGTTGGAAGGGAGTCACAGCACTTCTGTGGTCTCTTATCTGTGAACTTGGTGTCCATGTTAGCCCACTTGGTCTTTCTAGTTGGAGACAATATATAATACTTGTATTGAGATTTCAGGATCTATGAGTTTGATTCCAAGTAGACATACAGAAAAACTTTGCATGCCTAACATAGAAAAGTGGTTTTTGATAGGGCCTTTCTTTTTTTAGTAGTGGAGGCCTTTTTTTAATGTTACTTGACATCAAAATATAAAACAAGGAAGATTAGAATTATTTTTGCTTAA
Source organism: Puma concolor (assembly GCF_028749965.1). Lineage (NCBI taxonomy): Eukaryota > Metazoa > Chordata > Mammalia > Carnivora > Felidae > Puma > Puma concolor. The sequence continues at coordinate 97,353,097 of NC_141668.1, read as the reverse complement.
AACTGGCTAGAATTCTCCAGGTAAGTTCCACTATGATCTTTAGAGAATTCTGGAATTCTGAGAAATTATAATTTGAAAGAAGTTATAATAGAGATACTCTATGTCCACATTTCTTATAGAGGAAATATTATATATACAATTCTTACCAAAATTAACTTTGTACCCTTTCTCCAAAATGTATTAATAACAGATTCATGATTATTTGAATTTAATGAGCTTGAGTTTATTGGGTTGAGGGCCTATGGCACCATTCAAAACCCCCAAATCAAAGTTGATGCATCTTCCTTCACCTAGGCAGACATTTGATATCTGGTTCTATGTGAGGAATAAGAATACTTCCAAGTTCTTTCAGATTAGCCCCATGTGCAGATAACAATCAGACAGGCTTCTTTTTTCCCCCCTATGACAACAGACATTCTATTAGTAGAAATTAGTAAAATTTCTATTAGTAGAAATTTCTATTAGTAGAAATTGAGGTTTGCTTTATTCCACATTAAAAAAGAAACTATCTTGTTTTTACCACAGAATACTTTTCACCAAAAAAAAAAAAAAAAAAGGCCCAAACCTTCAATTCTTTAGAATTGAGCAGGCAAAAGGAGGATAGTGAACTTATTTCCCAATTTTAGACCTTTAGAAATGCCCTTACAATTTACTTTGTAAGTAGGAAAGAAAATTCTGTACCTTTTTCAGAAATTGTATTTCTTTCCCTCTTTCAAGCCTACCTTGCCATGCCAGTAAATGGCATGTATTCAGAAAATACAAAAGTATAGGACTCTTCTCTTTAGAAGATTGCCAGAACTTCCAAAAGCACAGTAGTATAATTTTTCAATTCAACCAAATTACCCATTTGTATCTGCAGATTCTGGACATGAGTCAACGAGTTATTGTGTAGACTTGTGTGACCAAATGAAGTGTGCATTCAAAGCTCCTTTCATATCAGTTTTCCGACTGATTTCTCCCTCAATACTTACAGCTAATTATCCCATAAAAATAATTAGTAACCTCTTTTAAGTTAAATTCTACTTCAATGTCAACAGGTTGACAGCCCTTTCCTATTAATGTATTTGATTCTAGAATAAAATATAAACATCCTTTGCAGAACAGGATGTTAAAACCAAAATTAGTAGAAGTGTCAAATGCAATTTTCAATCTAGAAATGAATGAGGCTGTACCAAATGCAGAATTAACAAAGGAAGAGTGGAGAACCAACCCCACAAAACTTTCATCAAACTAAAGCCAGAAAAGCATTATCAGGGTATGCAGGGAAGTTGTTGTGAGGTGTTATCTTTCAAGGGAATTGCTATGTGCATGAGCCACTTCCAGTTGTCAGAGGATTTCTTGGGGAGTAGGTCTGGGACTGAGTTATTGCTACCTACTGTGCCTCAGGTATAGAACCATATGGAGAGTTTGAGGCAAGTTTCTGGAATACAGGTCCATCTTGAACTGCAGCCTTATTCATGCCTGAGAAGGTTTAAAGTGGTCTGTGGCAGGACAGAGAGAGAATAGAGGGCTGAATTGGGGAAGTAATTCATCTCACGTGCATGACAAGGCAAAGAATGTGTGTTTTTCTCCTGGACCACATACAAAAGGGAAATCACAGAGCTATTTAAGTCCTACCTGAGAGCCTACTGGGAAGGAAAGAGATTTATCAGAGGAGAATGGGCATGGAAAGGACCAGCATCTGAGTGAGGAGAGGCAGACCAACTGTAGTACCAGTCAGTAGCCCAAGAAAAATTTGAGGAGTACAAGAGAAAAATCGAAACATACCCCTTCCCAGATGGTGGTGGTTGTCTAATATAGGCTTAACAGGAGAAAGGGATGGGGGTCTCTAATGTTAGAATGAAAATTGAAATTATAATTGTTATATTAACCTGGACACGCTGATTTCTCAGTTGACTGTTTTGTAATTTAAAGTGTCTTATGTATACCTGTGACCTAAGGTTGACTGGAATAGTCTTGGAGGTGGGAAAAACGACTCTGCACCCCCATATACATTTAAAGGAACAAAGGGAGACAAAGCAAATTCGCATATGGTTACATTTTGGGTTGCATTTGGTCATGACTTTTCACATATTGATTTATTCTTGGATTGTTGAATTCAATTCATTGAGTATTTATAAAATCCTTACTACAAGAAGAATTGGTATTGTTAAGTAAAAAGCATTTGTAGTTGGGATGAAAAAATCTGAATTTGCGTGCCAGATCTTCATGTAACCCACAGTACTATCCTATGGAACTTGACATCTTTGAGCCTCAGTTTCCTCATCTGTTGACCAAGCTCAAAATTGAGCTTAATTTTGAGGATTGAATGGAATAGTGGAAAAACCAGCAAAGACCACTTGGAAATAGTGTAATATATGGTTGCTCTCTAGCACGTTGTCCTTTATATGCACTCTAAAGAGTCATTCCATTAAATATGGAATGCTGGTATTCATATTAGGTTTTTCTTTGTAATTTTGAACAAGCTCTTTCTTGTCTTTGGAGAAATTACTTTTCAAATACATTAATTAGGTAGTCTGCGGACTCTTGTCCACAGTCATATAAGGACACACGTACACAGAAGAACAGTAATAGTAAGTCATACTAATACTGGTTAGCCACAATGACACACACCTCTGAAATAGATCTTCAGAAAGAAATGTCAGAAAATATCTTTTTAAACACATGTCTCATAATAATGACTACATCTTGAGTAGTGCCTAAAATAGACTGACCTTGTGCTTTTTTAGTGTCTAAAAAATGTAGATTCAGCACATCCAAAACCTCAAATGACTTCTTTCAGGCTGTTGAAACCCTTGTCAGTGAAAAACCACTCATATTTTGGTGAAGGATGAGCCTACAAATTTTGCTGATTTTCTTGTACATTTAAGATCCTGAGCTTTAACTGTGTGGACATTAACATGACTCATACAAACTCTCCGATCCTCAAGGAACTTAACAATAGAGTCGGGTAAACACAGCCTGGGTGAACGCAGGAACAGAGAAGAATATTCTATACTAAAATCCCAGGTTGGGTAGGGGGACAAAGAAGACAGGAAAGAAAGTACCACAAAAGTTTTAAAAGGGTCAAGCAATTATTATCCAAACCAGTCACTTCTGTTGTTCACCTCAGGCTTTATAATTATATGGTCCTCTGCTCCCCTCCCCTGCTAGAAATTTCCAAAAGACCATGGAAATGCTCCACAATGGACGATGTCATCATTTGGCATTACTCACTGCATTTACAGGCTACTCCAGACAAGGAACTCAAGGGCTGGAATGTGATCCAGCCCTGTCAGGAGGATGCTGTACTTTCTCTGACCTAACTGAATACTTCACAGTCCTCAGGCCCCCTTTTCATCCCTCGCCATCTCCACACACTGTTAATCATAGAGTGACAAGAAATGCTAACCATAATTTATATGTAGCCTCATTAATCCCTTATAGGGGCCTGAAGTAATTTCCTTCCATTTACACTCATTCAGACTCTCTCCTTCTGGTTTCCAGTGTTCTCTTTATACTTTTTATTCTCAGTCTGTGCTGGAGACTTGGGAATTTATTTTTCCAGTCCCTCAGAACTCTCTCCCTCCTAATGCTGCTCGGCTTTATATAGTTCCTTTTCTGGAACTTTGACCCTGTCTTCATTATTTGACATTTCTTCACATGGAATTTCATCAGCCAGTTACCAGAGTATATTTCCATTAGTATTTTCACATCACTCTGAATTTTATCACTGGTCTTCTCCTCTGTAGGGACCTAATTCTTTAATTTCATCACCTTATTACAAATAACTTTTGTTTGACAAAAGTATCTGAGATAACACATTTAAGCATGCCCTTATTCCTCCTAGCAATTGCCTTCCATCTTTCTCTGTTACTTAGAACAAGTCAACAGAAAATTAACCTTCTCCAAAGGAAACAGCATGCCCTATATATTCATGTGCAAATGTTAAGATCTCTCCTGAAATGTACCTGATATCCCCAGGCATCATTCTTCCAGACTGCAAAATTTAAAGGAGTATCTATGTGGGATACCATTTTTAGAAGGTTCATCAAAATCCATATGTCTCCTTTCTTGAATATTTTATTATGACCATTTTTCAGTAATTGGTTCATGCTTCAGAGGTGACCCTAATTTGCATCAGTATTATCTCTTTTTGATTCAATAAGGCTCTGATACTTTCTGTCCTTTTTCTCATTTAGTAAAGCTTTGGTATCTTCTCTAACCTCTTAGCATCATTCAACATAGTTGACCACTGGCGTTAGGTTCTTTCACACCACACTCCCTTATTTGTCCTGCACCCTTCTGACCATTCCTTCTTAACCTCTTGCTGGTTCCTTCTTCTCTATTTGATTTTAATAATGGAGTCCTTAGGTCTTAGGGCTTTGGACCATATTTTCTAATCCACATTTTCTCCTTTACTGTTTTCATCTTAAGTCATAACTTACATCTACGTGCTGATGTCTATCAAATTAATATCTAAATTTCTCAAATTAATATCTCAATTTGATGTCTGTCAAATTAATATCTGAATTAATATCTGAGTTTTAGACTTGCATATTTAAATATTTGTCTTCTTAGCTTATACATCTAAGAAGCATTTTAAACTTAAATGGACTTTTTTGTTTCTTATCTATCCGTTATCCATTTTCCTCTATTCAGTCTTTTCCACCTTTCAATAAAAGTACTATGAAATGCCCAGTTGGTCTAGCCCAAACTTGAAGAGTCTTGCATGATTCTTCTATACATCAGAACATCTTATAAATTCTGCTTTTAAAATCTGTTTCAAAAATATCCAATTTTCTATACCTCTACTGCCATCCCTGTTCAAACCCCTGTAATTTCTCACCTGGCCTCCTGCAACAACATCTTAATTTTCCCTTCTACTTCTATTCTTGCCTTTCATTCTTGCCTGTGTCCATTCTCCACATAGATACTGGGTAATCCTGATTTTTTTTCTTTATTAAATTTTAATCAGATCATATCATCCCCCTGTGATCATGCCGGTAACTTTTCAGTATGCTCAGAATAAATCCAAATAAATCCAAATCCAAATAAATCCAAATTCTTATCATGACCCATAAGGCTAACCTGGATTTGACTTTCTAGTTTGGTTTTCTACCACCATCCTTAACATTCATTTCAACCTATTGGTTTTCTTCCCGTTCCTGAAGCACAACAAGAAGCTTATTATACCTTAGGGTCTTTAGAACTGTAATCCCACCTGCCTAAGAATACTGTTTTCCATAGTTCTTCCTATGAATGGGTTATTTTTGTATTTTGGGTCTTAACTCATTATCTTCTCAGAGGATGTTCAGTGATGTCCTATTCTTCTATTCTTCCTCTTAGCACTTATTATAATCTTGAATTTGTTTATTTATTTTAGTGTCTGTCTCACCAATTAGAATCTAAACACCCTGTCCAACTTGTTTTCCCTGTGTCTCCAGTGCCTAGAACTCAGTAAGTACTTATTGGAAGAATAAATGAATGAACAAATCAATCAGTCAATCCATTAATCACTAAGTATATCTCTGTTTCACTCCTTAATTTTGAAATACATTATACAATGATCTTTCTTATTTTTGGCAGAACTAAATAGTAGTTTTGCAAATTTTTACCTATAACATTTTAAAATAATTATGAAATAACTTTTTTTTTCTTTTTTTCTTTTTTTTTTAAATTTTTTTAATGTTTATTTATTTTTAAGACAGAGAGAGACAGAGCATGAACGGGGTAGGGGCAGAGAGAGAGGGAGACACAGAATCGGAAGCAGGCTCCAGGCTCTGAGCCATCAGCCCAGAGCCCGACGCAGGGCTCGAACTCACAGACCGCGAGATGCTGACCTGAGCTGAAGTCGGACACCCAACCGACTGAGCCACCCAGGCACCCCTGAAGTAACTTTTTCTTACATAATCATAATCTATTATTTGAGGTCATGTTTCTTTATTTTTTTTAATTTTTTAATGTTTATTCATTTTTGAGAGAGAGAGAGACTGACAGACAGAGCAAGAGTGGGGTAGGAGCAGAGAAAGAGGGAGCCACAGAATACAAAGTAGGCACCAGGCTGTGAGCTGTCAGCACAGAGCTTGACACAGGGCTCGAGCTCACAAACTGCGAGATCATGATCTGACCTGAAGTTTGATGCTTAACCGACTGAGCCACCCATGTGCCCCATAAGTTTCTTTAAAAAGTAAAACAATTCTACTCATGTCCAGGATACAGTAACAGTTATTTCTCACCTGAAACAACTAAAACAAAACAGACAACTATATGAATAGTGGTTTTCATATGTTAGGTATCTGGATGCACAGGACAGTGGCCCCTGAGAGAAGGGATCCAAACAAGTTGTGTGATTGTCACAACTTGTCACCTGGAGAATTTTTAGGCAACAGCTTGGGAAGAGGACACCCAGGAAGAGCCTTGTCATCTCTGAACTTGGAGTCAGAGGAAACTAAGGCAGCTAGAATTTATAGAACACCATACCAAAAAGGAGAGAGCTCATAGAGAGAAAGCTCCAGAGATCTGCCAAGTTCCCCTCTCAACTTTTCAATTGAGTACTGCTCAGAGCACACATGTGAAAAAAATTAACAAGGCCAAGGGAAGAAGTGGATGAAAGAAGCAGAGAAAACTATCCCTGGAAATCATACATCTAGAGTAGAAAACTCGTATGGGAAAACTGAAATGACACTAGATAATTACAATGTGATTCCTTAGCCCAAGGAAAAAAATAGCACTAGACTGCACTAGTCCCACCTCTAAATCTTAAAATCCAGTCTTAAAATGACCAAATTGGTTTTGATTTCTATTTCCCTGGTGATTGGTGATATCAAGCACCTTTCATGTACCTGTTGGCCATTTGTGTGTCTTCTTTGAAAAAAAAAAATGTCTGTTCAGGTCCTCTGCCCATTTTAAAATCAGATTGTTAGTTTTTTGTTTGTTTGCTTGCTTGTTTTTTGTTTGTTGCTATTGAATTGTGTGAATTCCTTATATATTTTAGATATCAATCCCTCATTAGATAATGTAAGTCACAAATATTCTTTCCCACTTCATACATTGTCTTTTCATTTTGTTGATGGTTTCCTTTGCTGTGCAGAAGCTTTTTGGTTTCATATAGTCCCACTCGTTTATTTATTTATTTATTTATTTTTGCTTTTGTTGCCTTTGCTTTTGGTTTCAAAGCAAGAAAAAATCATTGCTAAGATGATACTGCTAAGCAATATCAAGGAGCTAACCCTCCATGTTTTCTTCTAGGAGTTCTATGGTTTCATTTGAGTGTTTAATCTACTTTGACTTGATTTTTATGTGTGGTGGAAGATCGTGGTCCAGTTTCTTTATTCTGCATGTGCCTGTCCAGTTTTCCCAACGCCATTTATTGAAGAGACTTTCCTTTCCCCATATTCTTGGAGCCTTTTGTCATAAATTAGTCCACTGTATATGTATGGGTTTATTTCTGAGCTTACTATGTTGTTCCATTGATCTGTGTGTCTGTTTCTATGCCAATAACATACTGTTTTGATTACTATTACTTTGTAACATAGTTTGAAATCATGAAGTGTGATGCCTCTACCTTTGTTATTCTTTCTCAAAATTGCTTTGATTATTTGAGGTCTTTATGGTTCTACACAAATTGTAGGATTGTTTTTTCCATTTCATTTTTCTGTGATAAATACCATTGGAATTTTGATAAAGATTTCATGGAATCTAAAGATTGCTTTGGGCAGTATGGACATTTTAACAGTACTAATTCTTCTGATTCATGAGCATGGGATATCTCTCAGTTTATTTGTATCTTCTTCAATTTCTTCAATCAGTGTCTTGTAAGCTTGAGTGTACAGATTTTTTACCGTTTTTCGTTAAATTATCCCTAGATAATTTATTCCTTTTGATGTAATGTAAAAGCTTTTCTTTTCTATTGTAAAAATCTATTTAGAAGGTAATTATTTAAAACAAAAGTAATAACAATGAATTATGATGTTTATGACATGTGTAGAAATAAAATATATAACAACAATAGCACAAAGGCCAGAAGTGAAGAAATGGAAGTATATTATTAAGTAAGTTTCTTATGTTATTCGTAAAGTGCCATAAAATTACTTGTATACTGTGCTAAGTTAAAGATATATATTATAACCACTAAAGTAACCACTAATTACTTTTAGTAATTAGTTTATTAATTATAACTAATAGAGAGGATAAAATAGAATCAGAAAATTCCTCAATGAGTACAAGAGAAAGCACAAAAAAAGAAATATGACAAATATAAAAATAGGAATTGCAAGGTTGTCTATTTAAACTAAACCACCTCATTAATCATCTTACATTCTACTAAAAAAGATGATCAAATTGTACTAAAAACAAAGCAAGGCCCAACTATTTTCTGCCTAAAAGATATAGACACTAAATTTAAAACACTCATGAGAGAAACTTTTTGATTAAAAAAAATCATCAAATGGAGAAATAAGTATATATCACAGAATAGGAGACTCCAAAATTATCAAGGTGTCAGTTCCTATCAAAATGATCCATGAATACAACACAGTCCCAATCAAAATCCAAGCAGGCGTTTGTACAAATTGACAAACCAATTTAAAGTTCATATGGATAAGCTAAGGACCAAAAAGAGGTAAAACAAAATTGGCAAAAAAGAACAAAGTTGGAAGAGTACACTCCTGATTTAAAGTCTTACTGAAAGCTACAGGAATCAAGATAGCAGGGTATAGACATAAAGATAGACAAATAGATTAATAAAACAAAATACAGAGATCAGAAGTAGAGCCAATCATATATTTTCAGTTGCCTTTCAGTAAAAGTACAAGGCAATTTAACCATGAAAGAATAAATGATACTGTAACAATTGACTGATATTTGCCAAAAAAAAAAAAAAAAAATTAACTTATATGCCTTATCATGTATAAAAATTAACTCAAGATAGGGGCGCCTGGGTGGCTCAGTCAGTTAAGCGCCTGACTTCAGCTCAGGTCATGATCTTACAGTCCATGAGTTTGAGCCCCGCGTCAGGCTCTGTCAGGCTCTGCACTGACAGCTCAGAGCCTGGAGCCTGCTTCGGATTCTGTGTCTCCCTCTCTCTCTGCCCCTCCCTTGCTCATGCTGTCTCTCTCTGTCTCAAAAATAAATAAAAACATTAAAAAAATAAAAAAAAATTAACTCAAGATAGATTATATGCCTAAATGTAAGTCCTAAAACTATGAAATTTCTGGAAGAATGACAGCAGAAGCCTTATTGACCTTGGCTTTGGCAAAGATTTATTGAATATAACATAAGAAGTACAAATTATTTTTTAAAAATTAGCATATAAAACTTCATCAGAATTAAAAACTTTTCTTCAAAAGACACAAAAAATGAAAAGATAAGCCACAGAGTAGGAGAAAATATTTTCAAAACATACATCCCGCAAAGGTTGTGTCTAGAATATGTAAAGAACTCTAACAACTCAATAATAAAAAGATAACCCAGTAAAATATGGGCAAAAGATTTAAACAGACACTTCTCTAGAGAATATATATAGATGGCAAATAAACACATGAAAAGATGTTTAACATCATTAGTCATTATAGAAATGTAAATTGAAACCACAATGAAATTCTACTATACACCTACTGGAATGGTTAAAATTAAAAAGCCTGATCCTACCAAGTTCTTCTGAGGATGTGAAGCAATTAGAACAACAATACATTGCTGGTGGGAGTATAAAATGGTACAAACACTTTAGAAAAAACATTCAGTAATTTCTTAAAAAGTTAAACCTACACCTACCTATTGGTGTTAATGAGCACGAAAGAATTAGACTAATAATTTGGAAAGTTAATTCCTTGAGGTGGTTTTTGCCAGGCACAAGCCTTCCTCTGGGTAGTAAGTGCTGCAACCATTCCTTCAAAATCCTTGCTGCTGTGGGTTATTGAATACCATTTCAGTTATTCAATCAATAATCAACTAACAATAATTTATTAATCACTTACTAATTGTCTGGCAGTGTGCTAAATACTGAGGATATAAAAGTAAATTAAAGTCTTGGTCTCAATAAATTTCATGTTGAGGAATATAGATGTACAGATATACACATTACATGAAGTTACTTTTTTTAAGTCATAAAAAGACACAAAATAAGGAATGATTAGTTTTACTTTAAGAGTATCTAGAGAAAGAAACATTTGCATGGGATCTTAAAAAATGAATTGAGAGATTTTCAGAGAGAAGATAAAGGAAATAGGGAGCATTAGGCAAAACATCACAGAAAAATGAAAATCATAAACAAAAGGATCAGAAGTGCAATGAAGCTGGATATTTGCAATATGGACAGAGGATGGAATGTGATGTGTGTTGTTGCTGTTGTTATAGTATAGTATTATTCAGACATTTTGCCCAGATCCCACATTTTAGATTACCTATCAGTGGGCCATTACTACTACTCAAAAAATGAAATAGAATGCAAAATTATGTAATATTGAGAGTGCAGTGCATATAGTATGGCTAGTGTTATTTCACAAAATGTTCTTTCAGTATTTATGAATGTGTTTGTGCATGCACCCACTAAATGGACTTTAAGATTCACTAATGTAGCACTTGGAAAAACATTTGAATAGGCTACAGAGACCTATTAAGAATTTAACGCAGACACATAATCTAGAAGCAGAATAGAGAGAATGAGGTCTCAAAATAGCTATTGAGATACTCAAAGAAAATGATGTTGAGAGCTTGGATTATGGCTGTGGCAGTGAGAACAGATATGGATATCAGGAATCGAGAGACACTTACAAGGTAAAATTAACAGGACTTGTTTACTAATTAGGTAGATGGTATTAGGAGGCTAGAGGAATGAAAGAAAACATTTTTCTAACTTAGATGACAAGGTAGTAAAACTAATCAAAGAGAACACAGGAGAAGTTTGGGAAAAGGAAGTGTGATATTACTTATGATACAGTTTATGATATTTTGAACATGAGATACTTGGACAAACCAAAGCAGAGCTATTTAATACAAGTTAAATCTCTAGAGGCATATGAGAGACACAGATTATTGATTTGATTTAGGAGGAATTAGTTATATTATTAAATCTATACATCATGCATGTATACAGTTAAATTACTATATTGTACACCTGAAACTAATATAACACTGTGTGTTAACTATACTGGAGCTAAAATTCAAAACTTAATAAAGTAAAAAAATAAATGCTTAATTAAAAAAACAAAAGGCAGAAAGGAAGTCAAAGATAAAATTAGGAACAAAGAACAAGGGCAACAAATAGAAAACAGTACCAAATATGGTAGCTATGAATCCAACTATATCAACAATCATTTTAAACTTAGTGGTATAAACATACTGATTAAAAGACAGAGATGGTTAGAGTGTAGATCAAAAAACAAGACCCAACTGTAGGTTGTCTACAAGAAAACCACTTTAAATATAAAGGTACCCATAGATAAAAAGTAAATAGAGAAAGATACACCATGCTAAACTAATCAAAAGAAAAGAATGGTGGCATAGTTATATTAATTTCAGACAGAAAAGACTTTAGAGGAGGGAAGGTTATCAGGGATAAATGGTTTCACATAACGATAATTCTCCAGGACGATTTTATAATCCTTAATATGAACACACCTAGCAACAGAAGATCAAAATACATAAGGCAAAAACTGATAGAACTGCAAGGAGAAGTAGATAAATCCACTGTTATGACTGGAAGCCTCAAGACCTTTCTATCAGAAATAGATACAGAAGGTAGAAAATCAGTAAGGACATAGTTTAATTCAACAGTAACATCAATCAACTGACTATAATTGGTGTCTGTTAACTACTTCATTCAACAACAGGAGGATAGATACTCTTTTCCAGCTCACATGGAACATTCAGTAAGATAGACAGCATTCTGTCCCTAAAATACACCTTAATAAATTTAAAAGAATAGAAATAATATAATGTCTGCTCTCGTATCATGGTAGAATTAAACTAGAAATCAGTAACAGAAAGATAACTGGGAAACCCGCAAATACATGGAGATTAAACAATGTACTTCTAAATAACACATGAGCCAAAAATAAATCTCAAGAGTAATTTTACTATTTTTTAATGTGTTTTTTTTTTTATTTTTGAGAGAAAGAGAGACAGACAGAGCATGAGTGAGTGGAAGGGGGAGGGGCAGAGAGAGAGGGAGACACAGAATCCAAAGCAGGCTCCAGGCTCTGAACTATCAGCACAGAGCCTGACATGGGGCTCAAACTCATGAATCACAAGATCATGACCTGAGCCAAGGTCGGCAGCTTAACTGAGCCACCCAGGCACCCCGAGAGTAATTTTAAAATATTTTGAAATATATGAAAATATAACCTATCAAATATTGTGGGATGCAGCAAAAGTGTTTAGAGAGAAATTTAAAAAGCTGAATACATATATTACAAAAGAAGAAAAATTTAAAATCAATAATCTAAGCATCTACCTTAGGGAAATAGAAAAAGAAGAGCAAATTAAATCCAAAGTAAACAGAAGAAAATAAATAAAAATAGAACAAACATCAATGAAATTGGAAATAGGAAATTAGTAGAGAAAATCAACAAAACCAAAATCTGGTTCTTTGAGAAGATCAATAATTGATAAGCATCTAGCCAGGCTAACTGGGGCGGGGACGGGGAGAGAGGGAAGATTTAAACTGCTAACATCAGAAATTAAAAAAAGAGACATCACTACAGATCCCTTACACAGTAAAATAATAAATGAATAGTATGAACAAATCATTCCCCACAAATATGATAATTTAGATGAAATGCACAAATTCCATGAAAGATACAAACTGCTAAAACTCACACAAGAAGAAATAGAAAATTTGAATAGGTCTATATCTATTAAAGAAATTGAAATAATAATTGAATTTAATTACCTTCAAAAACAGAAAGTACAAGGCCCAGGTAGGTTTACTGGTGAATTCTACCAAACAATTAAGGAAGATATTATACCGATTCTCTACAATCTCTTCCAGAAGATAGAAACAGAAGGAATGATTCATAACTCAATGAGGACACCATTACCCTAATACCAAAATCAGACAAAGAAATTACAAGAAATTTAGAGGCCAATATCTCTCATGAACATAGATGCAAAAATCCTCAACAGAATATTAGTGAATCAAATCCAACAATGTATAAATATAATTATACAACAAAACCAAATGATACTTATCCCTGGTTCAGCATTCAAAAATCAGTTGCTATAACCCAACATATCAAAACAGGCTACGCAAGAAAAACAACATAATAATAGATGCAGAAAAAGCATTTGAGAAAACCCAACACCCATTCCTTGAAAAAACTCTCAGTAAACTAGGAATAATGGAGGACTTCTTCAACTTGATAAAAAATCTACAAAAAAATTTAGGACTAATATCATACTTAATGGTTGAGAAACTGGAAACTTTCCCATTAAGATAAAGAACAAAGCAAGGATTTCCTCTCTCATGCTCCTTTTCAACATGGTACTAGAAGATCTAGCTAATGCAATAAGAAAAAGAAATAAAAAGTATAGAAATTGGGAAAAAAGAAATAAAACTCTGTTCACAGATGACATGATCCTCTGTATAGAAAATCTGAAAGAATTGAAGAAAACTTCTAGAACTAGTAAGACATTATACCAAGGTTATAGAATACAAAGTTAATATATAAAATTCAGTTGCTTTCCAGTATGTCAGTAACGAACAGGTAGAATTTGGAATTAAAATGCAATGCCATTTATATTAACATCCCCCAGAATGAAATACTTACATATAAATCTAATAAATAAGTATAAGATCTATATGAAGAAAACGACAAAACTCTGATGAAAGAAATCAAAGAACTAAATAAATGGAGAGATATTTTATATTCATAGATAGGAAAACTCAACATTTTCAAGATGCCAGTTCTTCTTAACCTGTAAATTAAGAATCTTAAATCTACAAATTTTGATTGAATCCCAGTCAAAATCCCAGCATTGACCTTGACAAACTGATTATAAAGTTTATAAGAAGCAGAAGACCCAGAATAGCCAACACAACATGAAAGAAAACGAATAAAACTGGAGGACTGTACTCCTGACTTTAAGATTTATTGTAAAACTACTATCATTAAGACAGTGTGGTATTCACAAAAGAATAGACAAGTAGATTAATAGAACAGAGTAAATAGTTCATAAATATACACAAATAAATATAGTTAACTTACTTTTGACAAAGAATCAAAGGCAATACAATAGAGAAAAGAGTCTTTTCAGCAAATCATGCTGGAACAACTGGACATCCACGTGTGGGGAGAAAAAAACAGAACCCCCACACACACAGTTAATCTAGACATAGATATTATACCCCTCCCCAAAATTTACTCAAAGTGAATCATAGACCTAAATGTAAAACACAAGATTATAAAACTCCTAGAAGATAACCTAGGAGAAAATTTAGATAACCATGAGTATGGTGATAACTTTTAAATACAACATCAAAGACACAATCCATACAAGAAATAACTGATGAGGTGTAATTCATTTAAATTAAAAACATGCTTTGTGAAATATACTGTGAAAAGAATAAGAAGACATGCCACAGACTGGGAGAAATATTTGCAAAAGACATATCTGATAAAGGGCTAATATCCAAAAATTTTAAAAACCTCTTATAATTCAACAATAAGAAAATGAACAAAGGGGCACCTGGGTAGCTCAGTCAGTAAAGCATCTGACTCTTGATTTTGGCTCAGGCCATAATCTCATGGTTTCGTGAGTTTGAGCCTTGCATCACGCTCTGTGCTGACAGTGCAGAATTTGCTTGGGATTCTCTCTCTCTCCCTCTCTTTCTGCCCCTCCCCTGCTCGCACTGTCTCTGTCTCTCTCAAAAATAAATAAATTAACAAAAAGAAAAGAAAAGAAAATGAGCAACCAAATTAAAATGGGCAAAAGATGAGAATAGACACTTCATTGAAGAACATACAGATGGAATATAAATGTATGGTAAGATATTAAAATTCATCTCATTAGGGTATTACAAATTAAAACAGTGAGATCCTACTACACACTTGTTAGAATGGCACAATTTTAAACCCTAGAAATGCCAAAGGCTGGCAAGGATATAGAGGAACAGGAACTCTAATTCACTGCTATTAGGAATTCAAAATGGCACAGCCACTTCTGAAGATAGTTTGGCACTTTCTTACAAAAGTAAACATACTCTTACCATATGATTTAACAATCATGCTCATTGGTATTTATGTAAACAAGGTGAAAACTTATATTCACACAAAACCCTGCACATGAATGTTTATAGCAGCTTTATTCATAATTGCCAAAACTTGGAAGCAACCAAGATGTCCTTTCGCAGGTCAATGCATTAGTAAGGTACATCCAGATAATGGAATATTATTCAGCACTAAAAATAAATTAGCTATCAAGCCATGAAAAGACCTGGAAGAACATTAAAAGTATATTGCTGATCAGTGGTTTTCAGGGGTTAGGGAGGAGGGAGGAATAAATAGAGCATAAGGCCATCTAGTGTGGTAAAACTATTCTGTAGGACACTGTAATGACGTATCGATGTCCTTATACATTCGTTGAAACCCGCAGTATGTATGCCACTATGTGGGAATCCTGATGTAAATTATGGACTTTGGGTAATGATGATGTATCAATATAGGCTCATCAGTTGTACAGATGTACCACTCTGGTCTAGATGTACCCATACACCCTACAGTGTATCACTCTGGTGTGGGGTGTTGTTAGTGGGGAAAGCGGTGCATATGTCAGGGCAGGAAGTATATGGGAAATCTGTAACTTCTGTTCAGTTTTGCTGGAAACTAAAATTTCTCTAAAAATTAAAATCTGTTTGAAAAGTTATATGTGATTTACATTGTCAGGAGAAACAAGATTCAGTGCCCCCCACCCCAACCCGTTCCTTGAAGCTTAGGAAGTGCTCACTTGCCCTATGGTGAATTTTAGGATCAAGCTTTCTAGAGAAAGGTGCCATGGCATAAAAGCAGTAACCGACAGCAGTTAACAAATAGTGATCGGGCCGTGTACAACTAACTATAAATGACAAAGGAGGTCTAACTGCGACTTATTGGAATCAATAATCTGACTCATGAACACATCACTAAAACAAAAATTATACTCAAACATTTTAGAATACAGTTTAAAAATTGTTTTCCAGTTTACAAGTAGTATGATCCAAACTACAGTTGGTAGAGTAATAATAATAGCCCTTACATAACTCCAGAAATGACAATTTGGGTCTCACTAGCTTGGTCACTCATTTTTAAAATCTTTCTTATATGTCACAATATTATGTATACTTTTAGTGTATAGCTTACTTTTGGGATTTTAAAAGTCTGTAAATCATTTTAGTGAAAAATGAAATAGAAGAAATATAAAAGTCAAACAACATTTGTATTTTTTAAATCTTTTTATGTTTATTTATTTTTGAGAAAGGGAGTGTGTGTGTGTGAGCAGGGGAGGGGAAGAGAGGGAGGGAGATACAGAATCCGAAGCAGGCTCCAGGTTCTGAGCTGTCAGCACAGAGCCTGACACGGGGCTCGAACCCACGAACTATGAGATGGTGACCTGAGCTGAAGTCAGATGCTTAACTGACTGAGCCACCCAGGTGCCCCTCAAACAACATTTTTAAACAAACTTTGAGGAAAGGAAAAAGTTGAATTAATTTAAATTACAATTTACTTTTAAAAAATCTCTGTAGTAATTATTATCTGTCAATTAACTGAATCCAACTATTAATTGAGTCAAAGAGCAGAAAAAGACCATGAAGTGACATTTAAGTCATGTCAATTCTTCCAGGTTATAAATTTATGATATTAATTCAACAATCAGGTTTTTCAAAAGGAAACTGAAATGCTTGACAATTTTTTGACTTACTCTAGGCCTGGTTTGAAGTCTTGTGTGGTCTGAATTTGTGTGGCCATTCATCAATATGATGATTCATCAGTGGTTTTAGCTTCCAACACACCAAAAGATTTTAACTTGGGCATTACTAGGAGTTATTCATAAAATTGGCTTCCCTACTCTATAGCAGAAAAGAAACTGAGAACAAAATCATTATTTTCTTATGCAACTATAAATTTTTACATAAACCAAAGACTTTAAGTTTTTCATTTGGATGAATAATCTGTTATACCTAGTGTGTCTCAGTCAGGGTCCAGTTTATGGGGGGAGTTTGTGAAAGAAAGAGATGAATCTTTCAGAAATACAAGAAGTAGCTTGAGGAGATGTGATGTGCATTGATGAAACAAACTTCTCATCCTGAACTTTCCTGATGTTGTTTCCCCCACATATTTTAATAATACAAATCTATCACGGGCTATTTTTTTTTAATATCTCCCTTCCAGAGTTGTTGTGTTACAAGGTTGAGACCCACTGGTCAAATTGCAAAATCTATAAATAATTGCTTTTTTTTTTGCTTTTTTTTTTTTAATCTGTGCACCCAGGATGTGTGTGTTTCTTTGATTTTAACATAACTGAAGGAAATACATCCACATAGTTAACTTTAAATTTACAGGGCATAGACACAATAGAGAAAATTTAAATTGTCTATTAATGCTTCAGGTTTAATTACATAAGTAATGCCTTTTTTAAAGAATCAATAAGTAATCCATTTATAGTTTAATCTTTTTGACAAAGAAGAAATGACATAATAGACTGTCTGAGTTTCCTTTGGCTTGCAAGTCCTACTCTTAAAACATAAGTACCCATGTTGATAGACAATATATGAAGGCACAAACCCTCTTTGTGGAAATGACCATGAAAATTTCCAGCAAACAGACCCATTTTCTCTGCTGTATCTGGAAGGTGCTAGCAATATGTGTCAATCTGACCTCTTCCTGTAGCCTCCTACATAGTTGGGCTTAGAGCACATACCCATCTGTGTTGTGGCTGTAGTACTTATAAGTTTGGCTTGTAAAGAATGTTTTTAAACATTCCAGACAATATTAGAGTGTCAGAAGAATCCCAGAGCATCCCATACTTCATGCTCCCTTCCAAAGCCCATATCCTTCAACAGATGTAGGGCTCTGGGCTCTCATGAACATCCACGAGAGGTTCCTTAGAGAACAAGCAGGGACCTCAGAGATTAGTCACACAATAACACCAAGAATCAAATGTGTCTTAGTAAGAGGGTAAAGCAATGAATGAGGAAAAGCTCAGAAAACAGCAGTTTTTTTTTTTTTTTTGAAAAAAAAAAACAGAATTTTTTTTGAAATAATTGGCACACTAGATTACCCAAACTGCTTTGGAAGATTGGATGGGAAAATGTATCCATGAACATCCTGGTGTGTGTGTGTGTGTGTGTGTGTGTGTGTGTGTGTGTGTGCATGCACACGCACACATGCACATGTATGTGTGTACATATGCATGCATGAATGTGAATTTAGAAACTACTGATACATTATTAGAAACGTATTGTCCTCTAGGATAAACTGGTCACCCACAAGGAGAAATTTAATATTTAGTTGATAGACTTATCAGAATTAAAGTTAGATCTAAAATGGTAGATTAGAGTGCTGTTCACATCAAAAGTAGTAAATGGAGTTATGAGATTGGATTAGATCACCAAATGAGAAAATATGAAGACCATCTAAAAAAGAGTACCTAAGAGGATTGTAAAAGGCTTCATGTAGAAAATGACAGTGAACTGAGGCTTGAAATATTAGTAATATGTCAGTAGTCAAAGATGTCAAAAAGGAAATTTCTAGCAAAATATTCAAATATGTGAAGAGGCACTGAATGTTCGAAGAAGAGAAACCTATGCAATCTGGGAAGTATGCAGGCTATACAGGGGTGTATTCAAACATACTGATATAAAAGTAAACTGAGGGAGAATGCCAGATTTGAGACATTATGATGGAACTATTTCAAATACCTGTTCATGCTATGCTGAGTTTATACAAAAAATAAAGAAGATAAGGGGAAGGGAAGAGAACAAAGGAAAAACACAAAAAGATGAAAATATGAAGAAAAGACCTATATATTAATAGGAAAAGAAAAACACTAGAGAAAAAGAAAAACTAGACAGTGAGAAAGACAAGGCAGGGAGAGCCTGGGTGGCTCAGTCAGTTAAGCATCCGACTTCAGCTCAGGTCATGATCTCACAGTCATTAGGTTCAAGTCCCCTGTCAGACTCCACGCTGCCTGGCCTACCCCTCAAACAGGACCTGCTCAGCCCTAGGATTCCATGCTACTGTGGGCAGGGCGACTGGATCTGGTCTCTCATCTGTGGACAAAGACTGTATTCACCTGATTCATTTGTGTGTTTGTGTTTTCCAAGCTTACTCCTCTTTGCAGGTTATTAAGACCCAGAAAAGCAGATTTTTGCTTAACTGGACACACAATAATAAATTTAGTCTGATTTGCTTTCACACAGTTAACCTTAAATTTACACACCAGTTACAAATGCCTGTGTACAGTCGCAGCACTCTTCCCATCCCTAAACTACATGACAGCTTCATAGTTCTAACAAGTTATTTTTTTAGCAGGCTAAAATACCAACTTCCGAGGTCCTTAAAATTGTGGATTGCCCTTTTGAACTACGCGGGGGTGGAGCGGGGTAGAGTGAGTTTTCTGAGTATTTTCTAACTACCAGGCAATGAGCTGGGCTCTATGCATATTATATCTCATTGAATCCTTACAATTCTATAAATAATATATTATTATACCTATGTTATGATAAAATGGATCTATTAATAGTTTAAGTAATTTGCCAAAGGTTTTACAGCTGGCCTATTAGCAAAGATCAGAAATCTCTATGATGTTATCTCAGGATTCTGAATCTAGAAGCAAGGTTGGAGTTTCACAAACCCACAAAAAAGGGACACCTAAACCTAGGATCCTTTAATGTGGATGTGTACTGATGTGCACATGTGCATTCTTGTTCTTTGGATCCCTGTGCTGCAAACCCACAGATCCCCTCATCTATATTAATCTCTCTAGTTACTGAGGAAAGAAATTGCTTTTGCAAATAATCCAATATGTCAGAAAGCTTATTTGGGTCTATTTGCCATAAACCAGTTTGTGTTTTTCAGGATTCATGACCTTGTGAGTAATTATTGTTGAATTTGAATGTATTAAACTTCTTACTGTGTATTCCCATTTTTAACTATCTGTGTGGTGCATATATTCCCTGATGGTCAGATTTCTGTGTGGTCCATATATTCCCCGAAGGCCAGATTTTAGACATTAACATGGCAGCTATCCCATGCAGACCCTTCCAAAAATCAAACAAACATAGACACAAACAAATAAGTCTTATAGTTTACTGTGCTAACTTCTCAGTAGGTTTTTCCATCTATTTCCTCATCATCTCCCCCACAAATCTGAGAGATAAATAGGAACTTCCAACCAAAAGACAAAGACCTGCCCTGTGCATTTTAACCTGTGGTTGAATTACAGCTGTGGTGCCATTTATGCAAAATGACCTTGGCACAGAACTTCAAATGCAACACTTACTTTAAGAAAAAAAAAAAGCCACTGGGTTTCTAATTTCTAACAGTTCCCAAACTCTCAATTATGGAAGTCATCGAAAGTGTCAAACTGCACAGTCGTGAAACCATGGCCTTGGCATGAGGGTAGCTGGATTGTTATTGTTGTTGTGTAAGTAGATATGCGTTTCTCCTATATGCTTTTCTCAAAATGCAACCTCACATGGCTTGATTTTCAAAATCATAATTGGTCTTCTTCAAACCCAGAGCGCTCATCGTCCAGTGTATAGCTTTTTAGCAGTGGAAATAATAGTGCTAGCAACACAGTCCAACCAGCCCAGTGACTTTCCCATGCATCACCTCTATTATTTAATTACCTGCTTGTTAATCAGACTGGTGGTTCTCTGAGTCTGGCCTGGAGATACCTGTGGGTCTCTGCAACTCTTTAGAAGGTCTTTGCAGTCAAAACTATTTTTCATGATAATAATAAGGCATTATTTGTCCTTTTAAATTATCATTTTCTTCAGCATATAGTATACAGTGGAGTTTTCTAGAAGCTACAATAACACCAGTGGAGCAATAGATTGAATGTAGAAGCACATATGAGAATCCAGCTATGTTCTATTAAGGCAGACATGAAAGAGATTTGGAAAAATGTAAAACAATGCCATTCCTCAATAATTTTATTGCTGTTTTAGAAAGTGTAGTTATTTTCATAAGTTTCTATTATGTATGTTAGCAGGTGGTAATGCTTGTTATTTTAATAAATTATTAAACATGTTTTTTAATTCTCAGTTTTAATTTTTAATATGATAAATATAGACAGATACAATTCACATAAACAAAAGCTCTTTGGTGTCTTTACTAATTTTAAGAGTGCAAAGTGGTACTGAGACCAAAGAATTTGAGCACCACTGATCTAGACCAATGTAAATAATTTCTTGTAAAGGAAACCTGATATGAGTCTAATTAGCTTTGTTTTTTAAAAGAAATCCTGTTCGTGCAGCAGCTAGAACAACGATATCTGAAAAACTCCTCCTGTCCTCCTGCAGCAACCCCCCTACCTGCTGCCAATACTTTGTGAGCCCTTGTAAACTGCCTTTGCATTTTCCTTCCTAAACCCCATGCTTGTAAACAATATACCTTCACTCTGTTACTATCAGAAGAAAGTGTGGTAAATTTTCTTCTATTCATATCCAGGGTCACATGCACACACTTATAGACATAATTTGTATTCTCTGCTTGTAACTTTTCTGCTCACTTAGTTTTGCATTCACTCCTTGTATCACTGGAGAAAATAAGGCAAGATTCAGGGAAACCTCAACTGAGCAACACACAGAGGAGGAGATATTTGGAACACCACAAAGTCCTTTTATGTTTGCCATTTGCACCAGACACTTTATCAGTTCACACCAACTGTGGACTTGCAGAAAGGCTGATTTTATTTCTCTGTGGCCCAACAATAATAGCCCAGTTGCCTCTCATCCCCTCCCTCCCAGAACCTGGAAAAGAACAATGCGGCGTTCTGGAGGTTTCAGGTAGCAGCCAGGAGCTTGCCAGCATACTTGACATCCGAGTCCTCCAGTGATGGATACAGTAACTCTTCTTTTGGAGATGGCCAACTAGCTGGTGCCTGGAGACATATGGTGACTTCTTCCCTGCCAAAGAAACCAAGCCCATGTGCCAGGGACTTAGCCAACCGGTGCTGGCTCTCAGGCCCCCCTTCCCATGGGATGATAAGTGAGCACCCCCTGGCATTGTTGTTTGTTTGGGGTCAAAGCAGCGCTCTCCGAGCTCCTGGGTATCACAGTGTCAGGCACACAGAAAAGGAGAGAATTCAATCAATTGATAGGAGAGACATGATAGAGCAGCATCCTTCTCTGATCTCTTTGCTGATAGGGAATGCAACACAGTGGCGCCCACGTTCTGCTCCAGCAAGTCAGTCCCATACAGCAGCTCAGCAAAGGGCGCGCAAAAGCAAAGCCAGCTGCTCTCAAGTTCGGTGACTTCAAGTTTCACCGCTCTGTGCCAGCTGGGCTCGTTTTTCTCTAGAGTTCCTGAGGATGCTCAGCATCCCTGCCTCTTTTTTCCCCCCTTTGTTAAGTTTTCTTAGTAGTTTAGTCCGGAAAAATTAAAAAGAAAAAAAATACACACACACACACACACACACACACACACACACACATATACATATATAGACAGACGTATATATACACACACATATGTAGACACACACACACACATATATAGACACACACCTATATAGACACATGTGTATATATGTGTGTATATATATGTGTTTCAATATATATGTGTGTGTGTATATGTGTGTGTGTATATATGTGTGTCTATATATATATATATATATTTTTTTTTTTTTTTTTAATCTCAAACAGGTACAGAAAGTTACCAAATGATTGTTGGTTTCTCATATTCCAGCAACCAACTTTTATTTATCTATTCCTGGTAACTACAACTAATACTTTGGCTGTAAATACTAATGGTGTGTATGTCTCCACAGCACAGTGATTAACAGTTAACAGTGCAAGATTTGGAGTCACCCTGCCTGGTTTTGAATCCTGGCTCCACCATTTAATAGGACCACGGGCAATTCCCCTTGGCTTTCTGACTCACAGAGGCCTAATAATGTCTATCTTACACAGTTGTTTAAGTGTATAAAGTGCTTAAAACAGTACCTGGAATAGAGTCATAATTAAATAAATGATAGGTTTTATTATTATTATTAATATAATTATCATTTATATGGAACTCCTTTTAAAAAATCTACACATACTAAAGATGATATGTTTAACTTTTGCTTTGTTTTTTCATCAAATGAAATAACTATAAGATCCTTCCATGTAAACACAGGTCTAATTCTTTTTTTAACAATTATGTATTATTAGCATACTATTGTATGAACCCACCTTTTACAAACTTGACTTCTATTGACTGGCATTTGGGGGGGGGGCAGTTTTTTTTTTTTTTATTACAATGCTGGGAAAATTTTTGTTAATGTATCTCATCTCAGTGTAAATCTCTAGCAGTGGGATCATTGGGTCAAAGAATAAATACATTTTTAAGTCACTTTTCATTTTTAGTATTTGAAATTTTCATCTATTTGGAATTCATTTTTGATAAGCTGTGAGGTAGGGATCCAATCTTGTTTTCTTCCAGATTGATGACCAGTTTTCAAATTCTATTTATTAAATAAAACCTTCCTTTCCTCACTGAATTGAAAGCCTATTTGTTATATAGTATATTCTGGATCTTTTTTAATCTTTATTCTGTTACAATGATCTATACTGGTATTCTTGTATGCCATTTTAATCAAATGGTAAACATAGTGATAATTTTTATAGATTATGCCAGTGTATCTTATGGAAATGATGGATTGATGTGTAACTCTCATTTTCCCACACACACCCAGCTGGTTATTATCGATTATTTTAAATTATTTTTATCAGTCTACTAGTTTTAAAATATTATCTTGCCTTTTTTATTTTAATATTTTAATTCAAAAGTAGAGTTGAACTAATTTTCACATATTCCTTTACCATTTGTGTCTTGATTTCTATCATATTGTTAGTATTCTTTGTATTTAGTTTAAAATGTTCTATTTCAAGTAAATTTCTAGTCAATAATGTGTGTTTTAATATTTTTTAAATGTTTATTTATTTTTGAGAGAGAGAGACAGATTATGAGAAGGGGAGGGATAGAGAGAGAGAGGGAGACACAATTTCCAAAGCAGGCTCAAAGCTCTGAACTGTCAGCACAGAGCCCGACGCGGGCTCGAGCCCATGAACCATGAGATCGTGACCTGAACCGAAGTCGGACGTTCAACCAACTGAGCCACACAAGTGCCCCAATATTTTTAAAATTTTCTTTTAAATTATTTTCTTATATCTTTATTATATAATAGTTTTTTTTTGTTTCTTGGATAGGGTCATGGTTTAGATTCCTACTTGCAAAGATTATTTGCATCCTAATATACACACATACACACATGTAGACACATCTCTCTCATACTATCTTCTAGCTCTTTTGTGAATTTATTTTTATGTATACATATTTTTAAAGAACTGAAATTTGCTTTTACATAAGATCTCACAAGTCTTCTTCACAAATATTTTGTTAATATTTTAAATGTCTATCCTGTTCTCAACATTATTTATTGAGCATTTTATCTTTTGAATAGTGAGAATTCCAGAATTATCAAACTATGAAACCCACATTTTTACATAATCTACTCCAGTTTCAAAATGTATTAATTATGATAGCTTCATGATATGGTTAATGTGTGTTTTGACTGAATTACCTTTTTTCTCTTTTCCTGCAAAATTTTGGTGACCACTCTTGCACATCGGTTTTTTCCAGAAGAAATTTAGTATCATTTTTTTTTAATTTTCCTTAGAAAAAAAAACATACATCAAACAGTTGACTCATTTAAATAAATCAAATTGGATAGTTTGAATATTAAGATTATTATAAGTTAATCCTATAAAATAAAGCAGAAAAAAAGTCTTTCCAGTGATTGACTAGCATAAGAAACTTGCTATGTTTATGACCTATGAATATTTCATAGCCTGCTCTGTTACTTTTCCTTTGTATACGACTACCCCTTGATTGCAATGTTTCTATTTCTGATGCTGCTTTGGGTTTCCAGTAATGCCCATATTTGTAGACTTATGAATAAACTTATTGATTAACAAAATATCTAGTCAGAGCATGTCTCTTTCTCAAAACCTTCAAGGGCTCCCATCTTATTCATTCATAATGCAACCCAAAGTCCTTCAATGGCCAATGGACCCAATGTTCTGGCATTCTCTCTACACCCATCTCCTATTACTATATCTCTTCCTTCACACCAACCACATGGTCTGCCTGCTATTCTTAAATACGTGAATCGTCTCCCACTTGGAGGACTTTGCACATGGCTTGCATCCACACTTCCTAAGGTCACACAGCTCTAAATGTCACCTGACAATGAAGTCTTCTCTGACCACTTCTCCAGCTCTGCTGTTTGTTTTTTATTTATTTTTGAGACAGAGAGAGACAGAGCATGAGCAAGGGAGGGGCAGACACACACACACACACACACACAGAATACAAAGCAGGCACCAGGCTCTGAGCTGTCAGCACAGAGCCCAATGTAGGGCTCGAACTCATCAACCGCAAGATCATGACCTGAGCTAAAGTTGGATGCTCAAGCAACTGAGCCTCCCAGGCGCCCCCTCCAGCTTTGCTGTTTGAAAGAGCACACATTTATCCAACTTTTTAGCTCATCATATCACATGGTAAATTGTCTGTCTCCCTCCCTAGATCCCCTTCATGATCAGGGACTTTTGTCTATTTTGTTCACTAATGTCTTCCCAAAGCGTAGAACAGAGCTTGATATATAATAGGCCTTCAATCAATATTTTTGGAGTGAGTGAATGAATAAATGAATGGATTTTTTTCAAAATTCAGTGTCTCCATCTAAGACATGATATAGTTTAACATTTAAGTTTTCTTTCAAGCCCTTTATATATACATAATTTACATTAAAGTATATAGAATTCCTATTTTTAAGGAAACATGATCTTCCAATCTATTTTTTAATTGGATAGTGTTTGCACATAGGAAAGCTATTGATTTTTTTATTTTAATTTTGTAAGTAGCTTCTTATTAAATGCCATCATTCTAATAATTTTAATTGACTCTCTTGAGTTGTCTAGGTATTTGGTAATATAGTATGCAAATAATGATAATTTTTGCCTCTGTTACAATTATACCTGCTTTATAGGTGTTCCTTAATTGCATTGTCTAGTTTTTACAGAGCAAGAATAATTTAGCAGTTACAGAGGGCATCTCTCTCTTGATCCTTAATGAGAATGCTTCTAGTGTTTCATCATTAACATGGTAAGGGCTTTTCATTGCATATATTTACACATATACATATACACATACATGTATACATAACACAAAATGTCATAGAAGTATCCCACTGAAGTCTATGTTAGTGCTTCTTTTTTTGTTTTTTTTTTAATTAGCAATGGAAGAAAAAATACATAAATGAACAATGGATGTTGAATTTTATTAAATTATGTTTTGGTATATTTGAAGTAAGTATGCCTTTACCTTTTAATCTATTTATATGATGAATTATATGCTTTATTAATAATGGACCATCTTCGCATTCTTGAGAAAAACCTATTAGATTACATTGTATATTTCTCTAAAGGTGCTGCTGAATTTCATTTGCTACTGTTTTTAAGATCCTTGAACTCATAGTTATGAGATCGATCCATTGAGTATATTTTTTCTACCACTTGTTGACTCTTCGTTTCAAATATATCAATCATCTTTATATACTCATTGATTTCTAAAATTGCTTTAATCTTATTTTTTCTGTATTCTTTCATTGATATAAAGACTTTTCTTGGTTACTAATTTTCAGTGGTGTCAGTTTAGTTCTTGATATTTCTAATTTATTTAGTTTAATTCTGTAATTGTTTTATTTGGATCCTCAGTTGTTTCCTTAGCTTTGCAAATGTGTTCTATTGTTTTAATGTGCTGTTCTGGATGTCTTTCATTTAAACTTTTTTGATCAGTTTAAGTTCTCGAAAGAAAAACATACTGCAAGGAATTTCCTTCCATTTCCTGGTTTTTATCATCTTACAGAATGTAAGCATTATCTGTCTTATGCATGTTCTTCCTTCCTTGCATACTTACTGCAGTGGAGTTTTTGCATAGTTGCCATCCAATGGTGTGCTGGAGCAGACTCATGAGTGCCAAATGTTTACATCTCTTCTGACTTCACATTCACTGATGTCACTTTGGTAGGTTGAAATTGGCTGTGGTGGGAGTATTTCCCTTCTGGCAATTAGCACATGTAATAAATTGTTGCCTCCCTCCCCAACTTGTTATATATTTACCAGCACAATCCTAGTTACCTTAATATTGATACCATATAACTAGTTACCATGATATTTCTGTTTATCACATTTGTTTTGAACAAGTTTATAAAGCATATTAGATCTTTATTCTGATCACGTTCAGATAAATTCTCCTAGATGCTGTCAACTTGCCTTTCTCCTTAGAACTTCAGTTTGGAGTCAGGATAGTGTGTGTTTTCTTGTACTTTTCTTTCTTCCCCAAGAGTTGGGGAGTAAGGGAGGCTGCACGTTTCTACCTTAATAAACCAATGTGCTTAGAGGGCCTGACTGCTGCCTTCAACAATCTGGGTAAGGCGTGTGTGCTAGAGTGTGCTTGCGTTCACCTCACCTGGCCCAGGGCATCTCTCCATCCTATTTCGGGTACCTCCAGGTATAGAAATTCTTCCCCCCATGCCTATTCAGAACAGATCCCCAGAGTGTTCTATAACCTGCTCCCAGTGTTACCTTCCCCAGCTCCACCCACAGCTCCCAGCAACTGTCCCCTTCTCCTCCCAGCAAATCAGGGGCAAATGAATAAAATCCATAGCTGTGGGCCACAGCTTCTAGCTGAGAAGTAGAAACAATTCTTTAACTGAGCTGCTCTGTTTGCCTTTCCTACTTGGGACTAGTTGCTCCCTCAGGACTCACTCCCAGAGTTTTTGTTTCTTCTCTTCTGTCTTCCATCCAGTTAAGAGCCTCTTTATCCTTGGAGATTACAGCTCAAGGTGACTCTAATTCTCTAGGGAGAAGTCTCGCCCAGCATGTTGTTTACAAGTTGTTGAAGAGGTGCTTCTGATTTCAGAGTCTTCCTTGTTCCTCTTCACCTCCTGCCGAAGACCTACATACTCCTTTTTGTCTAAATCTCCCTCCGTTGGGGGATATTTGTGAAATTTTATCCTGGAGTCTCCACTTCTTTTCCCTGGACTGATTCCGAGGCTCAGAGTTAGGAGGTACACCAAATTTCCCAAACTGGTTATCTGTCTTTTCTTTCCTCATTCATAACTTTTCAAAGATTATGATTGAAAATTGTCCTTTTTTTTTTTTCTTGCAGGGTGGTGTGTGTTTGATGCTGTGTTCTTGCTTTGAGTTTGCTTTATGAGATTTTAGCAAATAAATACCATATGATCTTTTTGTTTACCTTATTTCCTGAAATCTCCTATTTCTGTCCCCATTTTTTGATAATACTGGTCAAAGAAAAATGAAGATGTGGTATCAATAATGTCTCTGGGTATGTAATATAGAATTGGATGAGTGTTTTTGTTACCCTTCTCCATTTACTCAAATAGGGCTGATTGAAGTGGAAGGAGAAACGTGGCTTTGGGTTCAATGCATTCTGACTGATTTAAGTTCCCAAAAGCCTTTCGATTTGGATCGGAATGATTTTATGGGGAAACAATAATTCACTGACTGTGTAATGTATCGGGAATTGCATTTCCCTATTTTAAACACTATGACAAGCTACCAGTCTGGTTATATGCACTTCAAGGTATGGTAGTTCTATTACTATCATACCTTGAAGTGCACATATTTAGATCAAGTAATTTTTTTTTTTATCCATCGAGAGTTCAGTTATGTATTTGCAAGATGGAACTGAACATTTGTGACTATTTTGCCCATTCCTGTCTCTTGAGCAAGTTTTCAAATTCTGTAAGGAAGTAGAAACCCAAAGATGCTAGTTTCTTTCCCTATCAAGGCAAACAAGACCTACAAACATTGCCCTAAACAGTCTTTGGTACCTGGTGAAATTAGGCAGATCAAACCAATTCTGCAAGAATAGAAACCTTATACCTTCCACAAGCTCTCTGCTTCATATGGGAAGAGAAGAAAGTACTAAGCAAAGGGATTCAAAATTAGTCCTCCAATGCTGAGAAGTTTGGTCTACATGTGTTGGTCAAGATCTTTATACACCTTGTCTCGCTGAATCATCATTAGGACTTCAAGATGCAGATATTCTGATCAGTATTCGTCAAGGATGAAAATGGAGGCTCAGAGAAGTGGCTAGAACTTGCTGCAGATCACAGGGCTAGTAAGGGGCGGAGGCACACTTTTAATCCAAGTCTCTCTGAACACTTTTGGTTATTCTATAATACTTCCCTAAGGAGTAGGAATCCTCCGTCCTGGGAAACTACAGTTACTCTGGAGATATAAATTCCTTAGTACTTGTCTGTGTGGCCCATGAGTCAGACTAAAGGCCACTGTAGTTGTTTGGACCTGTTTTTTAGGTGCTGTATGGAGTCTATAAGAGGAATAAAAAGCAGTCAAAAATAATTTTAACAAGGCACAAGGACAACTGATTTTATCAACCTGTTTTATAAACTCACTGAATCTCTACATAGGCAGAAAAACTGGCCAAGGCAGAAACTCTGTGTCTTTTGTCAATGTCTGAAGCATGGGTACTTTCTCTGCTATGCTCATAGTGTCATTAAAGTGCACACTAGAATCACACATGACTATTTGGATCAAGTACCAAAATTAAGAAGTAGGTATGAAAAAGAAAGAAATAAAACAAACCCTTTAGTTTATTGTTTTACCCGTTACACCTCTCTGTCTGATATAGCCAATTTTGTTCACGACATTTACTGCTTTAAATAAAATGGGTTATTCAGATGTTGACCAAATCAAAGTAATTTGGGTCTATTGGTACAAAGAAGAAAGGAAGTTGTGTCCATAATGAACACGTGTACACACACCATGTTCTTGGAACAGGGCATGAGGTGAAAATGAAGCTTCGCTATACTTCAGGCTCACATCTGTATGTAAAAGTACAGAATCTTTTGTTTTAAGAGAAATGATTTTCATCTTAACTCCTCTTTCTTAAAGGATAATGCTCAGTGCATGACAAAAAGACATAGAGAAATATCAGTACTCTCTCTGAGAGTAGTTTGCCACTAAAAGCTGGCTTTCAATAACTTGATTAGAGAAACATGGAAGAAAAGCCAGATGTTGAGTCTTGAATACATAATGGAGAATCCCATTGCTCCCTCCAGTCAGAGAGCAAGATTGAGCCAGATTTAAAACCCGTGGGAGAGAGCCAGGGGGTCAAGGCACAGGGAGGTCTGGCCCGGAGAGCCTGGATGATGATGACAGGATGGAGGAAATATCTGAACAGAACAGATACACCCTAAACAGTCATCATACATTTAGCATCTCTATTTGGGACGACCTCTTCTTATTAAAACACTCAGGCTCGCTGGGGAAGCTCATAGACTCGGGAGAGGTATTGCTTTGTTCTAGACCAAAGTCTGAACTGTTACTTGAGGGTCATTGGGAATACATTACAAGGGCATCATCTGTTCCAGTGTTTTCATAATTTTCCCCCTATTCAATGCTGACCAGGATAAAACCTAGACAGAAGGGTAATGACTACACAGAGATGAAAACAGATAGCTATTATTACCTTGCTCGTTTGATGGTTACAAACCACAGTATCAGATATTTATGGCCACAAAACGTCTTCTCAATTTTTTCTATATTTATTTTCCTGCAATGTCAGTTTATTAAAAATCCACTTCTCCAAATTTATATGTAGATCCATAAGGACTCCGAGTGTTAAGATTAGATGTTAAAAAAATGTCATTAGGTGCAGACGTTTTTTCCCCTTTCCTTTAGGTGAGAGGGAGAAAACTATTCTCCTATAAGTATATTAAAATTACAGCTGGTTGCCTTGAGCAAGTTGCAGTTTTATGGGCCAAGCACTGATGAAAAGGAACACTTTTGGTGCCCAAAATACTTGGTTCTACTTGATTCCATGGACACTGTTACAACCTTGAACTCTGATAAATGTGCACGTGGTCAGATTTTGAGAACATTGAATTCTGATGATCCACCAGCCTAGATGAAGAGGGCATTAGCCTGAGGAGAGTTAGACTCTTTGCAATGAAAAGATAATCTCTTTGGCCATCGATAGAGTAAATTTCCAGATATTAGTTTCCAAATTTCAAGTCATTTGTAGACAGACCTGAACTTCACTGGAATATTCTGTTGAGGCCAAAGACCAGAAGGAAAATTATTTCAGTCTCTTGAAAACAAACAAACAAACAAATACAGTCATTCTGATGACAAAATATAGAAGAAGCATTTTCTGTCAAGCCTAAGCAAACATATGTAGAAAAGATTTGGCCTTTGTAAAAGTAACCTTATTCAGATTCATAATTGTTTGAGACCCTTGAATGATCCGTAGTCTATACAAAGAAGAAAAGCGGGGGAAGAATAAAAACTTCAGGAACTAGTTGAAGTCCCTTTAGTCGAAGTTATTGCTATTACAATTTGAGTTGTTAAATGCAAAGCAAATGTACCATGATGGGATCAGTACTCAGCTATCATATAATTGTTCCAAAAATTAAGAGAGACTGGCTTATCTGTAAATGAAGAAACCGTGATGACTGGATAGCTTTTCTTGTTTTGTTTTCCACTTAAAAAAATATTGAGCTACATTCACTATAACTTTGGCTTATGGGAAGGAGAACCAAGGTGATCCGTGGTTCTGCCTGGAAATGCTTTAGGGACACCTTCCTCACTCTGTTTTTATTCTTATACATTTGGCATTATTTGTGCTTAAGGGTTTGAAGGAGGCAGGAACCCGGAAGAGCCATTAAGCTATATCACTCAATAAAGCATTCCCTGTTCAGCTTGATGCATGACCTTCTGAATCTTGGTGGAGTCTCTCTTAGAATAGCAAGGTCCATCAGCCCTGGAATAGCAGTAGCCACAGAACGGCCAAGATGGAGACCTTCAAGTACCGGGCCACATGGGCAAACTCCCTTGATTGGGAAAAAATAGCTCAACCTTTAAAATTGGCCTGAGGAACAGCAGATCCCCAATGCATTCTTCGAAGTGCTTTCCACCTTTAATTTAGATATTTCAAGGGAAATTTAATCCATATGTTTTGGATTCATTTGGACTTAACTCATAAATATGCTTCATCAAGGACTGCCAAGCTCTGCATTCACTAGAATCAAGTAGTTTCATGGGACAATAGTGCAGACAGAGGAAATTTGATATCCAAGAGTCCATCACCCAAACAAGGGAAAGAAACCCTCAGGTTCAAACCACTGTCTATAAATTATCTTAGAGCAGTAATTTACCCTGCACCACTGTCATGGTAAAATAAGCCACTTATGACTGTGTGGGGTACATACAAATGCATGCACAATAGATGTATGTCCTTTCCCAGAGAAATATCACAACACATGGTCTTTCTTGTCAGCAGTTCCGGAAAAGTTAACAACTCTAAGAAGGAAACAGAGGTTTCTACCTATTCCAGCAGCTTTTAAAATCCATATAGACTCCTCTCTCTCTGTCTCTCACTTTCTGTCTCTTGTTCTCTATCTCTTTGTCTCTGTCACATACACAAGACCACTACTGGGACTCTGTCAGGTCATAGCCTAAGAATCCCTTTACCTTCTGTGTGTCTCTAATTGGCTAGACAATTTTGACCAACTTTACTTTCTTAAGTTTGTATTTGTAAAACGACAGTTTCCCAATATAAAATGATGTTACGTTACTGAATGGGCTTTTTTTCCAAATTAAATCTCCCTCCCTCTGAGATTATTTTATGCCTTCCTAGGAGCCTGTGGCCTACAGGTTAAGGGTGCCTGTGTATTTCAGTGTTTGGAATAATGCAAAGGACAGTGGCTCAATGAAAATAGTATTATAGTCCCTCCCCATCATTTATGAATCTGTTTTTGCTTATGTTTTAAATTCAAAATTAGCAGCTTCTATACACTGTTAAACAAGTGTTATCTTTCAGGGCAGTGTGTGATTTTAATATTCTCTGTCATAACATCTGTGTTGAGGGGTTTTCAGGGGAAAGAACAGGGAATTCATGGCCCATTTCCAAATCAGTTCAAATTTCTTGTGCCAATGGCACCTAATATCTGAAAGGATCTGAGGGCATCTAATAACCAAATACATTTAAGGTATTAGAGAGAAGCCTCTGGCATGGTTGCTATCTGCACAGTCTCATATTATAGAAAGTGAGAGGGGAGAGAGTTGTGCAGGGTGATGTGTCAGATGGGATTCCGGGATTCACGCTCAGATTTCAGTGAGGATGGACAGCAGTGCCACCTTGGACCAAGCCCAGCCATGTCAGGTTAAGATGGCTTGAACTAATGTTATCAATAGGCCATATTCCCTTAGCATTTCTTACCTAAGAGAGCACAGTAACAACCATGATGTCTGTTGGATTGAAAGTGTGATGAAAAAGATGAATAATGATCAGGCTGGGTGATAACATAAAATATTACATAATTACCTCTTAAAGCACACAGCATCTTAGACCCAGTGTCCAAAAATTTTTTTGACTTATGCAAAAGAACAATAATGCATTATTATCCCTTCGTGGGAGAGGACTGTACATTTTCTATTTGCCAGATAGAGCAAGACAAGCAGGTTCAAAAAGGCATGGAATTGACTCAGATTGTTCTTCTTTTCTGCAGGTGGAACAGGGTGTCAAGGGACGCTCATTTTCCTCCACTGTGCACTTTTACAGTAGGAAATGGCAATAGTGGATTTCTGTGGGGCCAACATGGTAACTGCACTTTGCCTACAACCCTAAATTCATCCTGGTGAATGTGGTGATTTGTTGAGGAATAACAAGCTTTCAGAAAAAGAAAAGCAGAGACAAAAGATGAAAGGGGAAGGAGAAACCAAGTAAGTAAAGAATATTTACTGGTTTCCAAGCAGTTGACAATCACCAAATCCCTCTCCTGGTTTCAGTGCAAGACAAATAGATTCACAAGGAAGGAATTGTACTTCTAAGCACTGGACTGAGGCAGTCTTAGGCTAAGCAGCCAGCCCTGCTCAGAACCTTGGCAAACTTACTTGGTTACTCCACCAGCCCTCTCTACCTCCTCCCCCACCCACAGCCTCCAGGCATCAAACTGCTTCTGAACAGCTGACCTCAGCCCTACCCTCAGCCACACAAAGCAGCATTCTCTCCCTCGCCATTTCACTTCACTGGTGTGGGTGTCATCATCTCTGGCAATTACACTCCTGTTTCTTTCAAAGGGTAGTTTTAACTTTAATATACTCCTCTGTCTGCTAGAGTGAGTGAGTGAGTGAGTGAGTGAGTGATTGGTTTACCAAGAAAGCCTGTCTGGCTTCTCCATCTTAATTTCTAAATTTTGCAACATTTCTGCAAGGTAGATAACATATTGACCTCTAACTTACTTTTTCATGTTTTAAACGTGACTGGAAGTGGTTTCCATTCAGCCTTGGGTAGCTTCCCCTTTGAATCCTCAGAAATGCCCTAGATGATGGAGTGGGTGAGAACCTCTTGAAGGGGACGTCCCCAGAGAGAAGCTCTTATTAATTGCAATATAGTACAGTCTAAGCTGTGAGGTGCTCTACTTAGTGTCACTTCTCTCTCCCTTTTGAGACTTACCAAAAAAGTGAGGCTTTCATGATGGAGGCAGAGAAAGAATTAGAAGAAGGAAAAATGACTGGGGAGTACTTTGCTCAGAAAAAAATAGGAAAGCTACAGCCTGCTATCTCAACAGGGACATCAACACCATGAATCAGGAACCATGATGGGAAGGATTTCATGGAAAC
This sequence comes from Puma concolor, assembly GCF_028749965.1. NCBI lineage: Eukaryota > Metazoa > Chordata > Mammalia > Carnivora > Felidae > Puma > Puma concolor. The sequence continues at coordinate 97,318,200 of NC_141668.1, read as the reverse complement.
TGGTGTAACCTCGTCCTGGTTTTATGCCCCTTGTGCCTGTATTGGGATCAGCAATTGAATTCTTGCCCTGAAGGAGACACCAGCATTTGTCTATGGGAGCAGCGCTGAGTAGAGAAGGCAGGGAGACCACACCCCACTGCACAGCCTGTGTTGTGAGCAACAGCACCCAAGGACCTACTCACAGTGGACATCTTGGGAAAGTCAAGCAAGCCCTGAGCTAGAGAAGCCAGTCAGGCTAAAATAAGGCTGAGCTGTTGGGGGTTAGGACTCTTAGTTTCATAACATGACCGGAGGAGAGTTGCTACCACACTAAAAGGAGGTGAAAGCCCAGTATATTGGGGAGAACAGAGAAACAACATGGTCAGAAGATAGCTACTTCCTTCTTAAATTCCATCCTGGGAGGTTTCAAGCTATGAAAGGTGGAGAGCAGACAGTTCATGTATATGTCCATCTGGAATCCATCCTTGTTCTTTTGGTAATAGCACCTTAATGTTCCCCTTGGAAACCCTCTCCTACTCTCGGCCCACCCCACTCCCAGCCTCAGTGTAAACAAGTTTCCTATGCCTCAGTCAATCAGCTTTGCTTAGCCACGGTGATTGGTACAGGCTTGAGCATGTGAGCACTTTGGAATAAAAGAGAAAATTGCTTAGGACTGTGTCAGAGCTGTTGGCAAAGAAATCCTCTGTTCCCCCTGGACTTGCACGTGTGATGATGAAAGTCTGAAGTTTCAGGGACTAGGAGAGGCAAAGCTGCATTCCGGTGATACCCCATGGGTTCCTGCATCAACACTGCTCCTGGACTTTTCAGTTAAGTGATCAGATATATTTCCCTTTCTGTTCCAGCTGGTTGCAGTTGGTTTGCCATCACTTGCAGCTAGAGACCTTGACTAATACAGAAGAGCATCAAGTTTTTTAAAAGGTGGGGGAGGGACTTACACCAAAAAGTGTAAAACTTAAAAAAAAAAAATGAGCAAGCAGGTTAATTTAACTAGAATAAGAGTCCATATAGGAGAGTAATGAGAAAACCATATGATCATTTCAGTAGATGTTGAAATGCATTGGACAGACTCCAACACCATATGTGATGTTTTTAAATAAAAGATTTAAGTAGAAATGGATGGCTACTTCCTTATCATAATCAGGAACATCTATTTTAAACATCATACTTAGTGATGAAATAGTAAAGGCATTCTAATTAAAATTAGCCACATAACTGGGTAAGCAGGCAGATAGATAGGTAGACCAATAATTTATAGATTTGATACTTGCACAGATTCCTGAAACGATTATATTTCTTCATTTGTTCTTGGAACTTGACCAAATGGTTCTAAAGTTCCAAAAGCAGATGAGAACAGCTAAAAAATAATAAGATAGATTTTAATACAACAAAAGTACAAGTGGTATATTAGTGGTATAAAAATTGATGAATCAATGGAATTGTTCAATGAACGTAGTTTATGAAATTGATGATTTGGCAGGAAACGAAGTGAATTTTTATCTATTAAATATTTAATATTTAGCTGATCTTGGAATGGCTACTAAGTTTTTAACATTAAAAGCAATAGAAAAAAAAAAGAAAACATAGAAGGATATTACACAGGATTGTTGGTTACCTAGACTCTACATAACACATCCCAGGAAAACATAAAGACAAACATCAAACTGGGGGGAAAATACAACAAATATCTGAGGTCTAATATTCTTTATGTCCTATCTTTTTTTCCGTTCAATAAGTAAAATACTTATTTACTAACAGAATCCTAACTAGAGGAGATAGTTTGATCATTCTCATGGCGAGAAATAAGGGGCAAATGGCTGCCCCAGGAAACACGCACTCCTGCAGTCCGCTGATGGGAAGGCAAACTATTTAAACCTTTCCCGAGAACAGTCAGATCCTAAGTGTCAAGAACCTTAAAGAGCTCAGACTTTTTGACTCAGTGATTCTGCTCTAGGATGTGTCTCGAGGATGCAATCAGAGCTATTAAACACACCGGTAAGAACAAGATTGTTCAGAGCAGCTTTATGAAAAGCAGCAAAAATTGACCCAACTGAATCAGCAAATTTGAATACAACCATTTTAATTTTTTTTAAATCACAAAGATACTTTATTTTTTCTTTAATTTTTTAAATGTTTATTTCTGAAAGAGAGACAGAGCGTGAGAGAGGGATGGCAGAGAGAGGGGGAGACACAGAATCCAAAGCAGGTTCCAGGCTCTGAGCTGTTCAGCTCAGAGCCTGATGCAGGGCTCGAATTCACAAACCATAAGATCATGACCTGAGCTGAAGTCGGACACTCAACCAACCGAGCCACCCAGGTGCCCCCAATGACGTTGACTTTAAACAAAATACATAAAAGAACAACTATCAGTAAGTTTAATACATTCCATTTATTAAAAGCAAAAATGTATGCAATAAAAATTCACATGTTTAGGTATATTCAATATAAAATTTGATTCAAGAAATAAAACTCCTGACACTTTCAAGTTGTTATATTAGTAGGAGCTAATATAAAGCGACTAACTGCAATTTTGCCTTTCATTTTCCTTTCTGACCTTCCTTTAATAAAAAAAAATCAAACTAAAAAAAAACTTTTATCAGTAATAAAAATAATCATAACTGCATCACCTACATTAAACAAATAACATTCTTTATAATGTTCAAAAACTCATAATTTTCAAAAGTTGTTAGAAAATATCTTTGGGGCACCTGGGTGTCTCAGTTGGTTAAGTGTCCGACTTTGACTCAGGTCATGATCTCACGGTTCGTGGGTTCAAGCCCCACATCAGGCTCTGTGCTGACAGCTCAGAGCCTGAAGCCTGCTTCAGATTCTGTGTCTCCTTCTCTCTCTGCCCCTCCCCCAGTCTCACTTTGTCTCACTCTGTCTCTCAAAAATAAATAAATATTAAAAAAAATAAAAAATAAAAAAATAAAGTTAACGTCAACATTTAAAAGGTTTTATTTTCAGAGATATAGTTTAAAATAGGACCACCAAATCTAGTTGTGCATGAGGTATTTATGTGGGTTACTCTCATCACCTTACCTCTAACGTGGGGAGGGGGGCAGGGGAATCATTCTTTTTCCACAAGTCTCTTGGTAAACATGCTTAGGCAACACCTGGGGGAACAAATTCAAGATTTATAACTTTCAAATCAGGTGCTCTTCTTATGCTTTTAAGTGTCTCTCATGCTTTTCAAGTCTCTGTATACCTGGCACCGTATTAGGCATTCGTTCCATCAGTATGTGTAGGGGTAAAGCCAAGCAAATACTTTACCCTTTCATCATCTGTAAGATGAGGACTATGTGACACAGTCAAGATAAAGCTGCTAAACGAGTGCCCACACACACTAAGCACTATGGACATTAGCTTTATTGACTCTTATGGGCATCCCTGGCTGATGGCAGAGCCACACTGCAAGTCACACAAGTCGAAGGGCATGGCGCCAACTCTGTGGCTGGGCCCACTTCCCAGATGGTCTCCTCCCTCTGCCTGGGCTGTGTTTTACTTCAGGAGAGCATTACCTGGACATGCCCAGGGCAGAGGCATCCATCCAAGTGGTTCTAATGGTGTGCTACATGGTTTGAAATGTATTTCTTTGTAGGCCTTGTGAATCATTGACTGATAGCAATATAGGGAAGGGATTCCCACGCTTGTTGCACAGGTATTGTCTGTCACTCAAACACAAGGCCAATGAATGTGAACACAGTTCACACCCTGGTTGCCATTGTCAGTTACGTTTCATGATGGCCTAAAGTTTGGAATAGGCCAAAGTTCAGAATGTGCTGAATTAAACTGATAGGATACTGCCTAGACTAGGGATCCTGCCTCGGGCCCTTTCCTGCCTGTGGCCTTGCTGTTGGGCTTTGATGGGGAGGCGGCTGGTAGACAAAAGGAAGGACTTGAATGTTTTCTGATTTAAAGAAAGTTTTTGCTCATATTCCAGGAACAAAGTACCTTTTTAAAGCTAATCTTTAGGCTGGTACCGTTGCCCATGTTGTGTTTATTTTCCTAGATGTCCCTTTTTAAGACCTCAAACTGAGGCACTGTTTTCAGTTGAAGGTTAAAACCATTTGCTCTGTCAAAAGATACATACCCAAGGGATGGTCGAATGATATACTACACCCTGTCCATTGTTTCTACCTCTCCCGGGGATTTCTGAGAGCAGGCTGATTGGAGAGAGTGGCACTGGTCTCTGGACAAGAGGAAATGGTGAAGATACAGCCCACTACTGAGGACGGAGGCAGAAGGGTGACTTAAGACCTTGCCCCCATTCCAGATAGCTGCTAGATCCTTCTGCCTGCATCCCCTCTCTGTGGCCTCCGCCCTTTCATCTCTGTCCCTTTGTGACCCATAGCAGGCCGTAGGGACGTTTCTGTATGTTCAGAACTTTGCCGAATGTTATTCTTCCTGGTTAAAAATGGATTTTCTTGTTTCCTTCATAACGCCTGGTGCTGGCATGTTTGGGTACCTGCCTAGGCTAGAGTTAAGGGAGCAAAATAAAAGTTTCCCTGATGCTTTAATCATGTCTGTGTCAGAGGCAAAGTGGGGAAGGGTTTTGGGAGTTCCAAATTTTGGCAAGCCCCAATGATAACATGGCGTGTTATAGTATCTTCACACTTCCTCTTTTCTCTGGAATTTACTTGGTCTTTTCCAAACTTACCTGCGTAGGCAATCACCTCATGGCCTGCCCTTCTCCTGCCACACCTGAAGCTAGGAAAGCGGAGTGACATCCCAGTGAGGAGGCTGCCCCGCAACCAAGGACAGATAGTGCTGAGGTGTCTCAGAGATGGTTATTGCCATAGGTGCTTTTTGTAGATACCTGGTTTGAACTTTCTCATGTCCCATCAGTACCTTGATAGCAGCACAATTGGGGGCTCTTAAATATACCCAGTGGACAGGTAACTTATTCCCCTTTTCAAACTAGGAAACTCTTGGCTACCCACTGTAAACTAAATACTCCTGTCCTTGGAAATCTCAGAATAGGTCTGTGTGATATCAAACACCTATGCTGGGAAAAACAGGAGCAAACAAAGCCATAAGGGACTGCCTTTGAAATGGAGCCTGGGAACCCTTCAACCACATCGAGTATTTGTTTGCTTTCCTTGTTTCCCCAGAGCTCTGCTCACCTGGAGGCAACAGCCTGCACTTTGTCATTTGTTGGGATGAGGAGGGGCAAGGGAAAGGAGGCACTTTGGCTGGCTGGCTTGTCAAAGCATCCCCAACGGGAAACTATTTAAAGTTCCTATCTTAAGTAACCCTCAACCCTCCGTTCCTTTCACTTGGGGATATGCCAAGGGCTGTGGCTGACTCAGCTTGGGCCCAATTCTGCTGTCATTACTTAAGCCCATAGTTCCTGGTTCCCTGCCTTTGTGGAGAGTTTGCCGACATAGAGAGGATAGGGAGAGTACCTTGGCTGGGACTAGCTTTGCATTAGGTGTGTTTGAGGCTTTTATTTTCCTCTTTGGGCTCTAATTTCTAGTATCAAAGGGATTAAGGAAACAAGGAGTTCTCTCTTCCAGAAGCAGCCCACTTGAGGACATATTAATCCTATGTTGTTCAAGCAGGAGGGTGGGGGAGAAGACACTGGCTTTCCTTCATTGATAATGGAAGAAGAGTCAGGTCTTTGGTATCTTTCAGATGAGAACAGACATACTCCAGTTACTTAGCTGGCAGCTGCTGATGCAAAGGGAAGGGACCATTCTTTACCCAAACTGAAATACTGTAATGGGACAAAGCACAGACCTTGCTGCCTGGTGTGATTGGTGTTCCCTGAGCTACCGGCCTGTGATTTTCTCCATTCCAGAGCTCTGTCATCGTGGTGCAGCCTCCCCGTCTCTGCAGTCAAGTCAAGTCACCACGTAGCTCGGGTTTAAGCTCCCCAAGGAATGGTGTGGGTAGTCACTGCCTAGTACAGAGTGCCCAGTGGACCAGAGCTTTGCCCCAGTCTGCCAGCTGGCTCACTTCTGTCTGGGTGGCTGCCTTTGGCCCCGAGGCCCATCCCTGGCCCACAGGTGTGACCAGCTAGTGGGATCACATGGATGATGCATTTTGATTTGTACATGACAGGCTGCCATGGCTCATGACCTAAGATGAGGTCGTGGATATGGCAAGTACCTGGCTCCATGTTTTTCCCACTTTGGGAGAAGGGTGTGTGGTTGCGAAATACTATGAAACATTTGAGGCACTTTGGTTCTCCTCTAAGGGTAACTCAAAAGCAAGGTGAGGAGTTTCCTCATTCTTGGAAGGGACCCTGTGCAGCTTTTGTATATGGTCAACACACCACAGAGCTAAGTGTCAGCACTCCAAGGACGTCAGCACCTCAAGGGTGAGTGTGGCTCATGTGAAGGATCGAGGGAATGAAAGAGGTGATGGTGGAGGGGCCACAGCAGGAAAGGGAGGATACTCTGTGGTTGAAGAGAATTGCCTCTAAGAATGCATGGAAACCCTCAATGATACAAAGACTTGATTGTGAGGCCTTTTGGAAAAGGCTGGAGCCCTAAACTAGCAGGTGCAAGAGGAGCCACCAAAACACGTGCTTTGGTAAGGAAAATGATGTTTGATCTGCACAACATCCTATCACCTATTCGCAGTACCTGTTGTTTCTCTGCTCTTGAAGCTCAGCAAGGTTACATGCCCCAGGGTCAACTCTAGGCCCAAGAACACGTGGCTGTTAAGTGGTAGACCCAGAGAAAACTAGATGCTGAAGGCATTCGCAATGCTCAGAGCTCCCCCTCAGTACCAGCTCTCCCCCGTCACTTGTCCAACTCCATAGGAAGCTGCTCTCTGAGAGCTGGGAATGAGGAAATCTGGAAAGGATATGACAAACCAACTTGCATAGGGTAATGTTAAACACTGGTAAGTTTCAACATATCACCCCTCTCAAGGACGTTGCATTTCAGCGAGCCTCATTCGGTTATGTAATATGCAAGGGATGCTTTCCTAAATGCTTCCCGAAATGCTTTCCTAAAATTTTCCTAAATGTAGACATTAGTGAGAAGTTAGGGAGCGATTGGTGGGAAATGGGAATGTTCTGGCACCTCTTAAGTCACATCATGTCCAGGATCCCATCTGATGAACTCACTGTGCCTTGTGGGGCTGCCCCATCTCTGAGGTGTTGATTTACACAACTGCCAGGAGCTTGAATGCAGACCTAGGGGCTTCTTTTCCATCCATTCATAGCAAGGTCTGTGTTGGGTTTTGACTTCCCATTTGTTCAGCTCTTCTCTTGCCTTTCCCAGTCCAGTTTTGCCCCTTCCAGTGGCACCAGGTCTCCGACCATAAAAAGCAGCAGCCCAGCAATCCGAACCTTGGACCAGCAGCAAGCAGCAAGGGTTAACCCGGTTGTGCACGAAGCAAGCCTGGCTCAGCTCTGTGAATCTCTTTTTCACATTTGCTGCTTATTCATGACCCAAGCCCATCTGCTACACTAGTAACCATCCGCTGCTCCTGTTTCAGATGTCAGCCACCCCAGCTGTTTCTCTCCCTGTGTAAACACGAAGGGAGGACGCAGTTGCCACAGTATTAATATTCTGGCTTGATTATTTCTATGCAGTGAATTGAGGGCTGATGAAGTGCCCTCTGGGCCTACTATCACCTCAGCCCCACACAGTACACACACAACAAGCACACACAGTGCAGACGATAACCTTGCAGGAAGACCCGGGTGAACCTTGGAGGCTCTGCTACGACCCGGGCCACCTGGAAATGCCAAGGTGAATGTGGTGTGTCCAGGAAAACTGACAACTCGCTTGGGTCCTGCAGGGCTTTGAGAGTGAAGTGTACGTTGAAATTAACGAATGAGGTTTGAGAAGTCCTCATGTAGCTCAGACTGACTGACTCTTAGATCTGTTTTGGTAGAGACGCAAAAAGTCGTAATAATTTCTTCTGTCAGCATTCTTTGATTTAAAGTAAACGTCAGACGTAAGCTATCCTCGAGAACATCATTTCCCTCTTTGGTTTTTCTCTCCCATCCTGAGGCAGCAGGAACTGGAATGATCTGACTTGTCAAGAAATCCTTCCTCAGTTATTTCATGGACTTGTACTGAGCCTCTGTACATATTCCTGCAGAGTCATAAGCATGCCCCAGGGCACCTTGCCTAAGGGGCTACCAGGTGCCAGACTCAATACGGAGTTATTTCCTACCCTCCCGTCTTCATGCCAACTGATACTGGGGTAAGCACTTAAAAAAAAGAGGATGAGACAGAATCAGTCTTCCTGGCTTTAGTTCTTTGCGCTACCTCTTCCCATGCATGTGGTCTTGAGCAAGGTCCATTACCTGTCTGTGCCTCTACTTCCCCATTTATAAAATGAAGACGGGATTGCTGAGAGGATTAAAAGAGTTAATGGGTGTTTCGAAGAGGCCTGGCACATCCTCAGTGAACTGTAATGTCATTCAGTGTCTTATCTGGGCGCAGCCCTGGGGAGGTCCTCACAGAAGCAGCACATGTAAGTCAAACCTTAGACAAAAGAACGCAGTAGCCGAAGATAAACCGGAGGTCAGAGGAATAGCAAGTACAAAGTGATGAAGGAATAAATAAAAGTTTTTGACATGTTCGAAGGTAATTAGGTCATCCGGGAGTAAGAGTGCAGGGTGCGTGGTACAGAAAAGGGTAATAGAGTGAGCAAGAGAGTTAAGTTTGGAACAGATTAGAAAAGACCCTCAGAGACAAAGGAAGGAATCAGGACATGTTCTCATATGGAATAGGAAGCCTTGGTAAGTTTCTAAGTAATAAATAACCTAAACTCACATTTCAAAAAAAAATTCTAAGAGCAAATAGTTTGGAAGATCAAAGTGACTAAAGCAAGGGGAGACTCCTGCCAGGAAGTCAAGGCAAGGGTCTGACCCATGGCATCAGAATACCAACAAGGAGACTGAGGGAGAGACCTGAGGGCTGTGTGGATAAGCAAGAAGTTCAAAGCAAAGACCATGTTGGGGCTCAGGTTCTAAGTGTTTGGGAGGAGGGAGACCCCCTTTGCTGGCATAGAGAACACAGAAGCATGTGGAGGAGTGTCCCCAAGGGTTCTTGGTCCCTGTGTGGTTTTCCAGGGGTGCTCAAAGGTGAGGAGCAGGAGCCATGCCCTCCAGGTAGCATTTCCTTCATCTGTACTTGAACAAGCTTCTTCTCCCTCTGGCAACAGGTGCGAGCCCTCAAATTCCACCTGCCTTGCACCCATGCCAGCCAAGCACTGCTTCATGGGGTGAGGGGATTCTAACGGGCTCTTCAAGGGCATGGAGTTCTGTTTAGCTTATTCTAACTTGCTGTAAGAGTTCTGCATTTTATAATGGAGAGTCTTATTTTATGAAGCAGCTTTTGGGGGGGAGTGAATGGCGTGGAATGTGTGCATGCATGAGTGAGTGTGCATGCACATTAATGTGCATGTACTTGGTGTACATGTCCATGTGTCTAAACATGTGTGTGTGTGTGTGTGTGTGTGTGTGTGTGTGTGTGTGTGTGTTAGAAGAGGAAGTGAATCCAGTAAGAAGAGTCAGATTTGAATGATAAAATTTTAGGTGCTTCTAAACCCTGTCCTCAAACCCCTCTTACCCATTCTACTACATTAAAATTCCTTTAAAGGAGGCCCGATGCTTTCCTTCTGTTCAGCTTAACTGTACACACCACAGTGGGTAAAGTTAGTGAGTGAATGTCCTCTCCCCCAGCTTGGGAGTTCTGTGCCATTAGAAGAGTTCCATAACACAGCTTCCTCACTTACAATAGCGATATTTGCAAGGGTCGTAAGAGATATTATAAGCATTAAATAAAAACCTTATATCTGCTAAGCACAAAGTAAGCAGTTGTTATTGCTGCGGAAGGACACTGACATGCCGGCACTAGTCACAGGGGAGGGGTCCCAGAGGAGGGGTCACACATGGCCATAGCATGTGACCTTGGAGTCGCAACTCTGCCCGCTGTGTGGCCTACACCTCTCTGCACCTGAGCTTCCTTTTGTGCAAGATGGAGAGGCTGACCATGCAGCTCCTGTGTCAAGTTACTATACAGATAAGAAGAGTTGGTATCTGTAAACTGGTGGGCACGGTGCCTTGGGTACCATGGGCAGTGTTTAAATTTAGCTGCTGATGCTTCTAAAGGAGAAGAAAGAGACAAGAGAACTTGTGGGGCGGGGGGACACCACTGAGAAGTTAACAGCCAACGGATAGAAGGCTGGGGGTCTTGAAGACCAACTTTTCTGATGACCAGGCCCTGAGCACTCAGCAGGACCACAGCTGTCCCTGGAATCGGCATGCTGTGATGATAGGCTTGGTAGACCATCCGACTGGTGACATTTCCAAACTGGAACGTGAAACAACTCCACAGTACAGTGCCAAAACGTTCTAGGCTGTCCCATCATGATGACTTGGAGGGGATGGGAGCTGTTTAGATGTATGAATGAATTCTAATATCTTTGTTACATTTCTACACAATCACCATTTTCTGCAGAGGAAGAACAAGATGGGAAAATGAGGAGAAATATGTAAAGCTAGCCCTGGCCTAGAAGTAACTGCTTATCTGGGCACAAGTGGGTATCCCATTTTGAAAAGTCACAATGCATGTCAATCAAAATCTGCTAGGCTTGTAAAAATAGAGTGTAGTTTTCTGGAAAAAGAGGGAAGAGAATCAATCATTTGCATTATCGAAAGGTTCTTTGCTGTGGCGGGGGTGAGGGGGAGAAAGAAAAGAAAAGAAAATTTAAAAAAATTTTTAAAGGATTCCCCACATGGTCTCTTTAAATGGCATCCTTTCTTGGTGCATTTCAACCCTGAGTCAATTTGCAAATAATGGGTTTATACTGCAGTGCATAAACCATATGTTCCCGAGAAGAGTTAAAAATGTATAAAGTGAGGTACTCCTATAGGAATGATATTTAGGAGAAATTAAAACAAACCAGAGAAAAGGAGCTCTTTCCTTTATGAAGAAATTGAGTAATTTAAGTTAGAGTGTGTGCTTAAACATCAGCTGAAAAACAGCTGCTCCTCAGAGGAGAATGAGCCAAGAGTGAGGCTGGGAGGAAGTTGAGATGAGAGCTGTTTAGTTCTTTAATGCTCCTGTGTGTGGATAAAAGGGTGAGAAGGAGGGGATCTTCTTTGGCACGAGCAGCGGTTCCAAGCAGTTCTAGAAGTTTCTGCCTCACTGAATATGATCTTCCCGCATGGCGGCTGGAGTGGAGGACCAGCGCCAAACACATGGCGCAGTGATGTAGCAGGGCCAGAGGGTCAGACACCTGTGAAGCCGCAGCCACAATACGTTCTTCAGAAGCTGCTTTTTGACTTAACTGAGCACAATTTTCCATCCCATATGTGCAAAGCATTTCATCCATTAGCGTCTCCCTGGCTCCTTTGGGTTCCCTTTTTTCCATTAAAAAAAAAAAAAAAAGAAAAAAGAAAAGTAAAAGAAAGAAAGGAAGGAAAGAAACAAACAAAGCAAAGCAAAGCAAAGCAAAACAAAAAACACACAGAAAATAAAAACTACCCAAACTCCAACTCATCACACACAAATATTTTGCTTCTGAAATCCACTCCATCTTCCCCTCAAAGACTGACATATTTTAACCTGTAGAGGATCGACTGCCCTCATCTGCTTTTGATTAATGCAAGTTCTCTCTTTCCTGGGTCTGAACCCAATCACATTAAACAAGGTACTTCGCTAAGAGTTGTGAGGCATAACAAGGGACCACGGGCAGCTGTCTTAAAGAAGCTTACATTTTAATTTAATGTAATTTAATTTTAATTTAATTTCCATATAACTGCCTGTCTGATTTCCTCAATTTCTACTGTAGAGTACCACTCTGAAAAAAAATACATGCTTTGAGAAACTTGCAAACTGACACTTTAAATCCTGAGTAGTTGAGGTGGAGGATTCGGGGACACACACACACACACACACACACACACACACACACACACATCGAAAATAACTATGTCAGATTTTATGTTGTGACCCTGCTTTTTTTTAAACGACATGATATATCTTGGTCTAGAATGAAAGATCCTTTAACCAAATGTGACTGACCATGGTAAGGATGGTTTCAGAAGGAGAGACGTGGAGGCAAGGAGAACAGCAAAGGACACTGTTGCAGTTGTGCAAGAGTGAGAAGTCAGTGCACTATTCAAGGCAGGCATTGTGGGAAGGGAATGGAGTCCAGGTATATATTCAGAAGGAAAGATGTCAGACTCGGTAGTTCCCAGGATTGGGGAGAATAAGGAAAGTTAGGAGTCTCGGTTCACCTCTCTGGCATCTGACCAGGTTGTTAGGAAGATGGCATTGATGTTTACTGAGATACAGGATTCACAGATGGGAGCAGGGATGGGGTGGAAACACAATTAAGCTAGGGGCAAATTAAGTTGGGATTACCGTGGGGATGCCCATGATCCAGCCGGTGGTCATCTGTGGAGATCACTATGAAGCGGGGAACTTGAACTTCACCTTCATTGCTAGAAGGCATAAGGGAGAGCAACAGAATGAAGGGTCAGAGAGGAGGGTGAAATCACATAAGCCAAAGAGAGAAGATTAAGAGGGGAGCGGGCACCCATGTCACATAGCTGCAGGGCTGCACTGGGAGGGGGCGGGGAGGCAGCCATGGAGGCTTTGGGAGTTGACGGAAGGCTGTGAAGCAGAAGTGGCGGTAAGTGAACCACACAGATCATCACATTAATCCAGGTATTTGTTCTGCAACCGCATGACCTTTGGTTACAAAAGGGGTGAGAAAAGCTTGTGAGGTTGTGCAGGGCAAATCCACGAGCACTCCTAGGAAATGCACAGAGTACAGAGCAGGACCCTAGTCTAGTCTCATTATCCTCTGAAGCACAATGCACATGGCCTGGTGTGTGTGCCCCAAGAACGTGAAGGGACTCAGAATCTTTTCAACATAAAAAGGGAGGAATTTTAAGGATCAATACACATTGATGGATGTATAAACATGGTAATCCTAAGAACATCAATGCATTTATAAAGCTCCCTCACCAACCTTTCCTGTCCAGTGGGCAGCAGGTTGGTCAATGACCAATACCAGCATTTTCACTTGACAGATGATGCAATCAAATGATTCAGTGTCCCTTAATTACAGTTCAGTGGACATTAGAAGTTTAATTGCATGTTATATGCAGAGATGGCCAGAATTCCAGGACTTTACCTGTGTTGCAGGGATTTTTCAGGGATATTGATTCAACTTGCAGTTTCTCCAACTCAGTCTCTACAGTGTGTCCAATGCTTGATCCTCTAAAACGTAGACTAAAAAGTGGACCAAATTTGTGAGCAATTCTGTATTTAAGAACATCTCTCTGAACAAGCTAATTTTTAAATTCAGATTATGTGGTGAATTCCTCCTTTGATGTACCCACGTGCATTGACAGGTTCTGTGTGGCACGCAGCAGGCACTTAGAAAATAGGTGTTGAGTGTTTCATGGAAGGTGTGCATTTGCGAGTACCTCGCTAAGGTTAGATGTCATTCACAGCTATAGATCAACACTTCTCTGTCGATCTCTGTAACCGCAGATTCCATCCCTATATCCTGATCAGGGTGACAGCTCTCTGGTTGGTCCTCCTCACATCTGATATTACACGTGTGTAAGGCTATTTCACCCATAACCGTGTGTACCCCCTCACCAATTTCTGCCATTTCTGCAAAATATATAAAAGCTCATAAAGAATACAGGTGAGTCATGTGCCTCAGTTGTTAATGTTGTCCTCGACCTCCTTGATTTGCTGGGCTTTGGAACCTTTGCCCGCCTCAACTAGATGACATCTGACTTCTTTTAGGTAGAGGCAGCTCATCATAATGGTCAAGAATGTGGCCTGTGGGTTAACTTCTTAGCTCTGCCACCTTCTATCTTTGTGCTGGGGGCAGATTGCTTAGCCTCTCTGTGCCTTGGTTTCCCTATATCTAAAATGGTAATAAAACTGGAACCTCTCCTGTTGGGTGGTTATGAAAATTAAATTGGTTATTACCTGTTCTGTGGCTAGAACAGCGCCAAGCACATGGGAAACATTCACGAAATGTACGGTAGTTGTGGACTTGTGGTTGTTGTTACCTGCTTGTCCCTGTATGTTGGCCTGCAGCTGTCCAAACTCTGACACAGTGGAGCAGCTGATGGGGTGGCCCAGAGGAATCTGGGACTAGCATCAGCTGGCCTCACTGATGGCTGCCTACAGAGCGGTGAGGATTTCCGCCACAGGTTCTCAGGCAGCTCTCAGAAATGAGCAACATGCACTTGGGGCTTGAAATTGCTCTCCTGGAGGACCGGGAGGAGGTAAAAAGAAAAGTCAAGTTGTTGTTTCCTCCCAGGTTACCTTTTACTATATAGCACTTGCTGATCCTTCACTGTCTCCTGATATGCTCCACTTCCTAACTTCCAGGGAAGAAGAGAACTTTAAAGATATTCCAGAAATAAACAGACATGCAACAGGTAGACATAGGCATCCTTCATTTATGAAAACAGCTTCCTCATCCCTTGGACAGTTGGCGTTGCCCACTCTTAGATGAACCTGCTAATTCTCCATTGCTAGGGAGGATCAACCCGGTCCACCTACATGATTTTCTGAAGCGTTGATGAGCGCCATGTCTCCAACAAAGCTTCAGGCTGTGGGTCCCAGGTGAGGCCCGGCAGATGTCCCCTTGAAGATCTGACAACTGAAAGCATTTGGTGGGAAGAACAACATCAGTGAGCACTAGGAAGTAAAAGGAAATCTGTCTTTTAAAAAAAAAAAAATCTATACCTCACAGACCCTTCAAGCAGAGGGACATGACTCCAAGGTCCACATGTCCTTGAAGACGTTGGTCATAACAGAAAAGAGGTTGTGGATGAAAAACTACAGTGATGGCACCTTGCATTTATTGAGCCCTTACTATGTGCCAGACAATGTGCTTAGTGCTTAATAGGTGTCATCCCATTTTATCTTCCCTAAACCTCTGCCAGTAGGTATGATCTGGTGAGTTGGTGCGGTAACTGGGCACAGTTTCTCAACCTGAACACTATTGGTATTTTGAGGCTGGGTAACTCCTGGGGACTGGATGGGGACTGTCCTGTGCACTGTGGGATGTTAAACAGCATCCCTATCTCCCTTAGCCCTGTAAATACCGGTAGTATCCCTCCCCTACCTACCCGAGCCATGACAACCAAAAAGGTTTCCAGACATTGCCAAACATCCCCTGGGAAGCAGTATCGGCCCCGTTGAGAGTCACTGCTGTGCAGTCTGAGGAAAGCATGCTGGGATTTCTAGCTGCCACACATACACCAATGCACCTATGTCTAGCCCCTTCCATGGGAAATGTACCAACCACATCCTATTTTAGAAATTTTTACCTGAAATAATGCCTATATTGTGCTTAGAAGAGTGCCTGGCCCATAGGAAGTTTGCATAAATGTTAGCTATTTTAACTAGGTTTTATTTTTTTTGTTTGCTTGATAGATGAAGAAACTGAGAGAAGTTAAAAAATTTGTCACGTTCTCAGCTGAGGTGTGACTTCAAATCTAGGCCATCTGCCATCGGAGCCACATACCCTGAACCAGTCTCTTCTGAGAGGGGAGCTTGGGATCTGCCAGGCTGCAGATGGTGGCAGAGGTCACCTGGGGCCCTGGGGGGGGGGGGCACCAGAATCCCTAGAGTCCGCTGACTCCTCTCTGACAGCAGCAGGGATAGCGGTGGCCTGAGCAGCTCAGCCAAGGTGGCCACAGCACAGCGGTCCCCTGGCGTTTGATACTGTTTGTCAGCAGTCACAAGTGGTCGCTATCAAGGATTACTATTTGTGTATCCGTGAGTCACAATGCACCAGATTCATAAGAGCCAGATGTCGCAGCTGACCCAGACGAGGCCCTCAGACGGATCCCACGCGTTTTGTGTGTCAGGCCTATATCCATTCATAAAACAGCTCCTTCCCAAAATATAAGTCTCTAGGAAAAAAAAAAATCTGAAGTTGGTTGTGCAATTCTACGACTAGCTGCAATTGTTTTCCAAGACCCTCTCCCCGCTTCTCCGCCCGCTGATGCTTCTCATACTTTCAATTCTGGGTTAATTCTAACATGGTTCAGAGCAGAAAAGGGGGCATGGAACCTGTCACTCAGCCGCAGAAAAGAAACAGGAATTGAAAGACACAAGTAGGTGAGCACAGGATAATAACATTATTTTTGCTGTTGCAAATGTTAAAGCTACAGAAATACCTCATGGTCAGAATCAGGCAATTGTGTCACTAACCTCCTCCCTGCTTCCCTCCCCCCCCCTCCCGCCACCCTTTTCTTTTTTTAAACTTTGGATGCAGCCACTTTCTCAGAAGCACAGCTGAAAAACCCTTAAACACGCATGCACACATGCACACATGCACACCAGTCTCGGGAGTTCAGGGTGTCTGGAGTAAGGATTAGAGAGGTTCAAGTCGGCTCCCCCTGTTAACATTACAGCTGCACCAGGGATGCTACGGAACATCAGCCCAGGGCTCAGGAAACCCGTCCGGTTCTCAGGGATGAGAACACGCAGCTGTGTGCCGGGTCAGACAGAATGTGGAGGGGCAGGCTTGCTTCTCCCCGTCACCACTCTGTCCAGAAAGAAAAGTCAGGGAGATGCCCGCTGCCCCAGGCAGCGTCCGGCAGTCCTGACTGAAACGTGTGTGCTTGCCATTCTGCAAGTGTTCAAAAGACCGGGACGCATTCTTAAGAAAACAAAATTAGCACCAAAAATAAACCTGGGGTTTAGCATTTTCCATTTTTCATTTTCACTTTTTGTTTTCCTCCAGGGGTTGAAATTTAATCTCTCTTTTAGCAAACTCGAGCTGGCTCCCTCTCTTCCTCTGGCTCTTTCTCCCCAGTGTACTCCGTGCCTAGCCCACAGATACGCTCAGCTGATTAGGAAGCCTGTGCATTGTCACCGAGGCCTGTTGTCACCAAGGAAATGTGTTTGCGGGCAGGTGCTTTTAATCCATTCCCCTCCCCTCACCCACACCCCCACCCCCCACCCCCCGCCATGCTGACCCTGCTAATCTTCAGGTTCAGCACTTGTCAGGTGCTGACAGTGAAAGAATCCCTTTACAAAATTCACCCACCCTGGGGTGTCCGTGCATGTGAGTGTGTGTGTGTGTGTGTGTGTGTGTGTGTGTGTGTCCTGCTCTCCTGCAAAGTTCCATGTTTCCCATGAGTCCCAGTAGTGAATTCATCAGTGATGCAGTCTCATTCAGTAGCTGTTCTAAGAAACTTTGGCCGAGGACTGAGATTGCCCCTCTTAGTAGGATGTCCTTCCTAACATTTCTCCCCTCCCCAAGAGGCACTTTTGGTGAGACAACACAAACATCATTCACCAGCTGCACCCCCGCCCCTTAGCTTGATGACCTACGTTACTGGCTAACACAGACTCATTTTTTAGTTTAACTCATGTCCGGTTAGGCACAAAGATATTTTCTAAGGCGACTTGGTGGGGGGTAAGAACACATCAGGGGTCACTCCAAATCCATTCCAAATCAGAATCTTGCAGGCCAACCCCACAGAGAGCCAGAAGGAGGAAATGACTCACTCTCTGGGCCCATTGCTCTCTTGTAAGCCATTAAACTCTCTCCCAGCACCGAGAGCCAGGGGCCATCACTGAGGCTCAGCTGCTACTTGAAATCAAATCCTACTTCCAACAGTACCATTTCCCTCCAACTTCCAGAAGAAGGCCATGCACTCATGATGTGTGTCTATGCACCGGGCCACTCCTGAGTTGGCTAAAAATTTGGCTGAAATGACTTTCCTATCCTCTCACCTTCCTGTGATAACCCCTGGAATGTCAATTGTTGAAATCAGGTAGGTTTAGCAAATCTTTGGTAAAAGAGAATCACACATTGTCCCCGAGTCACAATTCTTCAGCTCTATTGTTTTCAAGTAAAATGGTGGGATTACGTCAGAAATGTATAGAGGTGATACATTATCCCTCATTGGCCCAAACTTACGAGATTCACTTTCTCATATCTCATATATCCAACCATCCATCCATTCATTCTAAAATACTCAAGTGCACAATCTGCTGGACACAGGGAGGCCCATGGATCAGACATGATACTTCTCACTGATGGTCTGGCTGAGTGGTAACAGAAAGACTGGTGAGCAAATATACGCAATTATGTGGCACCGTGATCTGAGCTCATGAGGCATGGTGCAGTGACATAGTGTAGGTGGTCAGTGCCACCTGCAGGCATCAGGAAGGCTTCTGAGACTGGATGAGCAGGTATTTCCAGGCACAGAAGTGGGCAAAGCACAGCAGGCAATGGGAGCCCTTTGACGTTTTCATGTCCCTGCCTTTATTCACGGGGTTTGTTCTGCCTCTAATTTCTTACCCCAGCAGTAAGAAAACTTCTGGCACATAGGATAGGCACCCACTGTATTCCCACTGGGGATCTTATGAATAAATTGATGATAATGAGTAATTAAAGAGAGGAAAGAGGTAAAGAAACATTAAATCAAGTTGAGGCAGCTGCAGACAAGGATGAGGCAGACCCACAGCATATGGAGTTGGGCTCCTAGAGCCCTTGTCAATGGCAGACATCAGACATGACCACAGAATTCTGTCTAGTAGAGTTGAGATGACGTGGGACTTGTAGCCTCCAAACCGGACTGCTTGACTGGAGCACAAGATGGAACCCATTTATCATCTGCATTTGTAGACTCATTTGAAGAGAAACTTGACAGTGAAGAGAAAAATAGATAAATACCTATAATGTGTCAGCGGTGGGGATATTTTCTCCATAAAATGTCTCTGAATATACTTGGAGAGAGAATAGGAGATAGTTAGGAACATCTGCGTATTGGTCACATCTCGTATGGTGACAATAGTAAGAGCAACATATTTCTAGAATGCCTATGATTTTTTTCAGTGTGGTGTTTGTTTCCACTTTTAACAAGTGATTTAGGTTGTCCGTCAGGTACTGGACTCTCTGAGGGTACCGTGAGGTTTGGGGAATTGTGAGGATAAAAGGCTGTGGGAATATAGAGGGAAGGATGAGAACCTTCCAAAGAGAGCATTTAGGAAAGCTCTAGAGGAGCTGAACTTGAAAAAAAAAGGGGGGGGTAATATTTACACATGAAGGAAGTGGTACAGAGAAATCACATTTTAGTGAGGAAGAAGTAGGTTGGAGAAAAAAGGCCTAGGAATAAAAATTGGGGGAAGAGGAGTAAGAATTACAGGGAAGGGTTTAGTATGTCCATAGTATGCACTATGCTAAGTGTATCCCAGGTATTAATTAACCAACTCTTCTCTTAATCAAATGTGGTGCCCATCAGTAGAACAAGGGTTGAGCAGACGATATGCTCATATTTTCATACCTTGGGGCCTTGAGGAAAATAAGTGACATTTTTAGGGCACAGAGGTTGTGAGAATAACTCATTCATTACTTCTACTTGGCTCTGTGAGAGAAGTTCGAACCCGGCTCAGCACGGGACTATCCCTCCATCTCAGGGAAGGAAGAGGTTACGGCCAGGTTTTGCAACCTCGAAGGACTGCTTTAATTAGTAGATAAAATATACAAGCATCTAACATAAAGCCAGGAGCACAGTGTGTATTTGGCACACAGAAATTGGGGATTTATGAATAGTAAAGAAGTGTTTCTAACCTTACAGATGCCTTAGGATCACCTGGAGGCTTCTTAGAGCACTGGGCCCACCCCCAAGTTTCTGATTCAGAAGGTCTTGGGAGAACCCCAGCGTTTGCCTCCTCAGGTGATGTTCCTGGTCCAGGAATGCTCTGTGGGGACCCTGGTGCTGGGCCATACTGCCTTTGTCTGCTATGTCACTTAACACACCCACTCTGAGCCTTCACTTCTTCCTGCCAGGGGCCTCTCAAGCAGCTCGGTCTCAGAGATGGGAAGCTGATAAACCCATCCAGAGAAAAATTTTAGATAACCCATTAATTTATTACCTATTGCTTAATATAAATGAGAAAAATCCAAAGGTAGAAATTATTGCAGACACGTTAGGGCATGAAGGGTAAAGAGATTTAGAGGAAGGAAGGGTTCATAATACTTTTGAAATCATACCTCTCTCGTTGGTGAGGTGACTGTGGAAATCTGAGAATTTCTTGGCTAATGAAATATAGCCAATATTTTTATATATAGCTGAAAGGCCACTGGCCCATGAATACCAGAGAATTCAAGTTCTTTTTCATCTTTTTCTTCTTCTCTCCCCTCAACCATGCCTACCTCATGTCATAGGAGTGCCACCCTGAGCACTCCAGGACAGCTCTGACTGACCCTTTGGCAGGAGACATCATTTAATTTGATATCCAACCAATATGAACAAGATGGCACTGGTGACAGGGCAAATACATTCCTCAAACTTTAATGTGTCCTTTTAAATGTCTTAACATCAAAGTTCAAGGACAAAAAACCCTAACCCAACCGTGTCACCCAAAGATTCTGAGATTGCCAAGAGGAGGTTTAGAAAAGAAGCTGAGCTTTTCTGAGAAACCACCAGGATTCCAGCAAAAGCCCAAGAACTTCTGTGGGGAACGGGGAAACACAAGCTACGGAAAGAAAAGGCAGTATGTGGGCTGTACATGTAAATAATTCTGTGCCCCTTACCCAACTTGGACTTCTAGTGTAAATAAGTAAATCTGTGTGGGAGGATTTCTGTGTTCCTGGCAGCACAGATAAGGAGCCACATCAGTTGGGAGAGCCCTCTGGAAGCACGGGAAACACAGCTTCCACACATCACTGGCCTGTCGAATCTGCAGTGAACGGCACACCAAGCTCTTCTGTCTAGAGACTGAGAGGCCACAAGATGCACATAGCTGCTTCTTGACAAGAGACCTTCTGTGTAGACCTCATTTCCTTTGCAATCCATGGGCCCTCACTGATGTGCTCTCATGAATATTAGGTAAAGGGAACCAACACTTCTTGAGTGCCTTCTATGTAATAGGCTTTGTGCTATGTGCTTTACAAATAATGATATCTCATTCAATACTCATAGCAACCCTGTGAGTAAATGTACCCTGTACATTAACAGATGAGGACATAGAGGCTTAACCAACATTGGTGATATGACAGGATTCAGTTCTGGGCCTGCTTGAGGCCCAACCATTGATTTCAGCAAAATACCTGTGGTTTGTTTGTTGGCTGAATGGTTTTTTTTATGATAAAATGCATATAACATAGAATTTGGCATCTTAACCATGTTTAAGCTTACAGTTGAGTATTGTTAAGCGCATTCACATTATTGGGTAACCTACCTCCAGAACCTGTTCGTCTTGCAAACTAGAACTCTATACCCATTAAACAACAATTCCCCATTCTCCCTCCCCCAGCCCCTGGTAACCTCTCTATTTCTATGAATCTGACTACTCTAGATCATTCATACAAGTGGAATCACGCAGTATTTATCTTTTTGTGACTGGCTTATTTCACTTAGCATAATGTCCTCAAAAGGTTCATCCATGCTGTAGCATTTGTCACAGTTTCCCTCCTTTTTAAGGCTAAATAATATTCCATTGTATGTATATATCACATTTGATTTATCCATTCACCTATCAATGGACACTTGGATTACTTCCATCTTTTGGCTACTGTGAATAATGCTGCTATGAACACGAGTGTGCAGGTATCTCTTTGAGACCCTGCTCTAAATTCTCCTGGATATATATCTATGTCTATGTCTATGTCTATGTCTATGTCTATGTCTATGTCTATGTCTATGTCTATGTCTATGTCTGTATCTATTTCCATGTCTATATCTGTATCTATATCTACAGAACTGGAAAGTTGGATCACATGATAATTCTAGTTTTAATTTAACAACTAGCATTGATATTTTCCATAGAGGCTGTACCATTTCACATTCTCACCACCAGTGCACAAACTTCCAATTTCTCCACATCCTTGCCACTAATAGCACCACTATTTATTTATTTATTTATTTATTTATTTATTTATTTATTTATTCATTCATTCATTCATTCATTCATTCATTCATTTATTTGCCAATACTTATTTCTTGGTCTTGTGGTAGTAGCCATTCTAATGGGTATGAACTGGTATCTCATTGTGGATTCGATTTGCATTTCCCTGATCATTAGCAGTGTTGAGCATCTTTTTCATAGGCTTGTTGTATATCTTCTTTGGAGAAATGTGTGTTCAAATCCTTTGCCTATTTTTAAATCAATTTATTTTTGTTGTTGTTTAGTTGTAAGAGTTCTTTATATATTCCAGCTATTAACCCCTTATCAGATATATGATTTGCAAATATTTCCTCCCATTCCATAGATTGCCTTTTCACTCTGTTGATTGCATCCCTTAATGCACAGTTTTTAATTTTGATGTAGTCCAATATATTTAATTTTTTACTTTACTGCTTGTGCTTTTCATGTCATATCCAAGAAATAATGGTCAAATCCAATGTCACAAAGCTTCCCTGTGTTTTCTCCCAAGAGTTTCATGGTTTTAGGTCTTATGTTTAGGTCTTTAATCCATTTTCAGTTAATTTTTGTATACAGTGGTGGGTAGGGGCCCACTTCAGTTCTTTTCTTTGTGCCTATCCAGTTTTCCCAGCACCAGTTGTTGAAAAGACTGTCTTTACTATTGGATGATCATGGCAAAAATCATTTAACCATTTACGCAAGGGTTTATTTCTAAGCTCTTTTCCATCGGCCTATATGTCTGTCTTTATGCCAGTACCATGCTATTTTGATTGCTGTAGGTTTTTAATAAAATTTGAAGTCAGGAAGAATGAGACCTCTAATTCTGTTTGTCTTCAAGACTGCTTTAGCTATCAAAATGCCTATTTTGAAGGGAAGCTTCAAAATCATAATAATAAAGAACACTGTTGAAGTCCAGAAATGGAATAGAGTTCCTAAACACACAAACCTGGCTTGCCTAGGAATAATCTATATAGATGCCAGAACAGTCTTCCAGTTTAAGAGCACTACTTTTTATAAGAATTTAAAGGGGCGCCTGGTGGTTAAAAGGGTGTTAAAAGGGCGCCAGATCGTTAAGCATCCGACTTTGGCGCAGGTCATGATCTCACAGTTTATGAGTTCGAGCCCCACATCGGTCTCTGTGCTGACTGCTCAGAGCCTAGAGCCTACTTCAGATTCTGTGTCTCCCTCTCTCTCTGCCTCTCCCTCACTAGTTCTCTCTTTCTCTCTCTCTCTCAAAAATAAATAAAAACATTAAAAAAAATTTTTTAATTAAAAATGTCTGCCTGCTCCTTCATAAGGTGGGTCAGCTGACTTAGAATTAGTCCTACTTTGTCTCCTGTCTTCTTCCTACTCCCCTAGCCATCAGGACCCTGGCCACATCTCTTGGTTAGATGAGGTGCTCTGATTGCAAGTTGTGTGGTATTCACAGCCTTGAAATCAGGAGCCTGAGAGCAGTGGGGCAGTAAACAGAGGGAGATTTCTAGAAGCACCACAGAGGTTGAGACCACTCAGAAAAGGGAGCTTCCTCTCCAGTTTTTATTTTAGTGGCAGAGGATTAGAGCCTGGCAGAACAGAAACACCAAATTCCGCAGGAAATACCTCTTTTAATCCAAGTCTCTGTGGCTGGATATGTGGAGAGGATATGGAAAACTTTCTTTTTCTTCCTTTCTTGAAAAAAAAAACACAACCAATAAGAAATATGAGAAAAGACAATATTGTTAGCACATTGGAAGAGAGTGGCGAGAGGTCCATGGGAGTCTAGAGACCAGTCATCATGCCAAAGCCAAGAAAACGTGAGCAAAAAGACAAGAATACAAGTGATGAGAGTAATAGAAACCCAGGTGGTGAGTGACTGCAGAGACTTTCTCAGCACCCCATTGCTAACTCCGGATTGTCCTGAGGCCCCAGCAGCCTTCCTTGGGTAGTCTGAGCAAACAGTGGGAAGCAGGGGAGGGAGTCTTCATTCCCCCTGCTCCTCTCCATAACTCTACCCACGCCCTGGAGCTCTCTCCTTCTCAAATATTCCCTGATCGTCACCACAGTGGCCTCTCCTTCCAAGAAATCCTTGGGTTTTAAATTAACCCTTCCCATCCAAACCCCCAAAGCCTCCCACCTCAATCCTTAACAAACCCTAGACATGTATGCACACAGATCTGCTTGTGTGTGTGTGTGTGTGTGTGTGTGTGTGCGTGCACACACACACACACACACACACACACACACACACACACTGGACTCCCTTCTTTTCCTGCCTTGAGACTGTTTCACAAGTGCCAGCTTGGTGTCTCTCACACAAGGGATTCTGAGAGACTGGCTTTCGGTGGCCAACACTTGTTAGAGAGGCAGCCTCACAAAGCCTCCACTTGGATAGAATGGGGGGTTATAGGGGACTGCGAATTAGAAAAGGGGTCTCTAGTGGCGCAAGCGTGGCCAACCGGGAAGTTGGTGAAATGGTAGAGGAAACACAAAATAATAAAACATACAGAAAAGAAAGTAAGCAATAATAAGGAGCGACGGAGCACTTTCTCTTCAGCAGGCTCCACTTTACGCGTGTCACATGGGCCATCTCCGTTAACTCTGAGAAGCACACGGTGAGGCAAACCTGACCATCTTCAGTTTGCTCACGCTGAGACTAAGGAGAAGAAAGAAAGGGCCTCGTGTGCTCTCCTTTATGGGAGCTGTGAGGTCCGGAGGCAGAGGTCAGGCGTTTTTTGACTAATCTGTTCTCCTTCTGTGAAGAGACCCAGCATGCGGGGATGTCAGTCTGAGCTCATAAAGCAGTCTTCCGGCACACCGCTTCTCCGCTGCCAGGAGGCGATTCGTTCCCTCCCCTTTCTGAAACCTGCATTGGTCACAGAAGAGTCGGGTGCATTGCTAGTGAGTCAACTATGGCTACTTGGTCTGTTTACAGCAGCGTGTATCCCACATAACGGATAGGAACAGGCCTGCGGGGTGTACCCTGAAAGGTCAGAGATGAGAGGCTTCACTTACGCTTTCACCCAGGGCACCACTTTTGAGGATTCACTTCTCAGGGCCTCGGATTGCTGCCCGTAGAATGGCGGAGGTGAGGGGGGAATAAGGGAAATGCCCTCACGCAGAAGGCATCAGTGGGAAGTCTCAAAAGAGTCGTCCCCCCCCCCCAGCCCTGCAGCAACCCTCTGCTTGTACCCAGAACCAACAGAAGTGGGAGAAGGGAGGAGGGGCGCCCCCTTTCTTCCTGTCCCGGCGACAAGTGGGCAGACATTCTGATGACCTGACCTGTCTGCTTCACAAGGTCTTCTCACACCCTTTCCCCATCCCCAATTCAAGGCTTTCTCGGGAAGAAAAATAGAAGAAAGATAAGAAGAGCCATCCGCCCCCTCCCCCACTTGCAGGGTGTGTATGTGTTATAAGATCATTCTTTGCCTTTCCTGTGTTCTGAGTGACCCAACAACATTCTCTCATAGCAACTGCACTTTTATATGGATTAAGAACCAAATGTTGAAAACAGCAGAAAAAGGAATCTTATTGCAGTTTCCAATATCTGACCTGCCAAGAATCAGGAGCTTCAGGAAAGCTAAATCAATTACTTAAGAAGTTTCCATTTTTTCAGCTTTTCTCAAGAAAAGTTGGAGGGAAACTCTGACTTACCTTTCCAAAAAAAAAAAAAAAAAAAAAAGCATACCCGGCAATGAACTGATAACTAAGGCATTTCCACACTTTGCGTGTTGGATGGGAAAGCCTGAACGGAGATTTGCTAAGAGCACCAAAGCTGACTCCAGAAGACTTCCTGGGACTGAGGTTGAAATAGCCCTTTTCATTAGTGAACTTACCCAGGTTACTTAAGAAATTTGCATTTTTCCTCGGTCAGTAAACTTCAATTTTTTGGAACGCAGCACTTTGGAGCAAAAAGCGTCAAAGGTCATGGACTTTGCTGTCTTCTTTCTAGAATCTTATTGAAAATTGTTTATTCTATGATATTTAAAAAGCTTTGTTCAATTTAACGCAGTTCACCTAATATATGTTGAATGCCTAAGTGTGCCTGGTTCATTGAATGCCTGATGCAAGAATTCAGAGACCCAGTATGAACTCAGGAGCTCACAAAGTAGAAAGACAGCATGCAAACAGAGATCTATGGAAGTATGTAATCCGTGCTTCAAGTACAGGAGTGTCTGTTCAGGGGGAAGTGGTTCTGCCTCAGAGTGTCGGGAGAGACTAGAGAATGACAAAGTTCCTGGTTGACAAGGTGAATAAGGCAATCCAGAGAGAGGGGGCTTCCTTTGTGTTTCAGGTTTTATATGCGTTATCTTGGTTCATCTACTCACATACAAGTGGGTTTCAGGTCTTCCAGAATTAGTCTTCCCATTTTACAAGCTTAAGAAAACTGAGGCAACAAGAGACAGAGTTACTTGTCCATGATTTTACCTCAGTGAACCATGGTTTGGTCAGGCATCTAACTCACAGTCTGTGAGTTATAATCAAGGTGTGCTCTAACTTGAGACAGGCAGGTTTTGATCAGGGGAGAAGGTAATGAGTTTTGCTCTTCATATGTCATGCAGTACATGGGGGGTAGATTAGCTGGAAATAAGGGTCTGGGATTCAAAGAGAGTTTGGAGAAAGATTTGGGAGCACAGGGAAGTTGGTGAGAGTTGAGGTATGTGTGAGAGTTAGTGAGATTGGCCTGGAAAGGTGTGTGGTGAGAAAAGCACCTACAGATAGGATCCTAGGATAATGGAAAGAGTCACAAGATGCACAGGAGAAATGGAGAATGTGGCTGAAGCAGCAGAAAGAGAGGTAAAACCATGGAAACCAAGAGAAAGGAGAGTTTTAAGGAATGAACAGGGTTGGCAAATGCCATAAATGCTTCCAAAACCTTACACAGGGCAACGGTCATTCGATTTGATGGTTGGAAGGTTTTCAAAGACCTTAGAGACAGGACTTTTAGTCCTGAGGTGGGAAGACGGAGGAGACCTTGGCAAGAAGGAAGGTAAGGATAAGCAAGCAAAAATGGTCAGGAAAGCTGACTATGAATTCAGGAAAGAGTTAAGTCCTGAGCTTTTAAGGGACAAAATAAGGATTGTTTTGCTCGATTTGTTGGTCCATTTCAGGATGGAGGATTTTTAAGAATGTTTGCTTGCAGAAGGCAGGGTGTCAGTGGAAAAGAAAAGGTTCTAGGATAAGGTAGAGGCAGAGAGTTTGAGAAGGAACAGAATCCCAGAGGGAGTGGTGAAGAAGTCATCCTTGGAGAGATAAGAGATGATGCAGACTAATTTGAAGATCACTAGGGACACAGGGAACAATCCCAACCCTTAGCCTTGGCCTCATTTTCTCTGTGAAACCATGTCAGGGGTCTGTGTTTACAGAGGAAAATATAAACTAACAGAAAGGTATTCGCAGGAGTGAAGAAATGTGGGGGGGGAGGTGTCAGAGGCAGGTATGGTTGTAGGAAAAATGACATCTAGTGGCCTGATTATCAGTGGAGGAGACAGCAAAATGCAAACCGGGAAGTAGGTTATATACATGATGTTCCCACTGAAAACACTACATAATTAAGCACATATTACATGGTATCCGATATCCTCTGGAGATGAAGACAAGAATGTCCATACTGAGAAAAACCAACTCAAGTGGATAATTTTTTCAAGCACTCCCTATGTGCCCAGTACTATAGTTAGTATGTATGTGGGCTATTAGAATTCCCAGTATGAACGGTTATTGCTGTTCCCTCCCGTTCACTGTAAGAAAACTCAGGGTTAGGGGCGCCTGGGTGGCGCAGTCGGTTAAGCGTCCGACTTCAGCCAGGTCACGATCTCGCGGTCCGTGAGTTCGAGCCCCGCGTCGGGCTCTGGGCTGATGGCTCGGAGCCTGGAGCCTGTTTCCGATTCTGTGTGTCCCTCTCTCTGCCCCTCCCCCATTCATGCTCTGTCTCTTTCTGTCCCAAAAATAAATAAACGTTAAAAAAAAAAAATTAAAAAAAAAAAAAAAAAAAGAAAGAAAACTCAGGGTTAGTTAAGCCACTTGCCTGAGGTCATCAAACTGGTTTGTCAGAGCCAGATTTAGGAACCAAGTCTGTCCATCTTGTAATTATATGCTCTTAAATATTATGTTTCCTAATGTAGAAAATTTTCTAACAAAAATTGTCACAAGAGGTTTGATAGTTACAAACATTTTTTTAAAGGAGTCTTAATTTGATTATTCTCCTGATGAAGTGAATATATGAGCCTGTTGATTCATTCATGTTGACTCATTCATCCATTCATTCATTTCAGTTATCATTTTTTTTTGAGCATCTACAATGAACCCAGCAACAGGCAAGTCAGCAAGGATTCCTGTGTGGAGGAGACCCGATTGTACCTTAGAGGAAACAGGCACTCAACAAAAACATTCATTTGTCTATTGAAGGCAGTGTGAGAGAAGACTGTGCGGCCACCAAGGGGCATCAGGGCGAGGGGTTGCTCTTCCTGAAGGTCAGAAAAGATTCAGAGAGGAAGTGGCCCCTTCTGAGTTGAGGAGATGAGTCGGTGTTAGGCGGGCTCTCCATGGGGCTGGGGCCTGGAGCACTGGGTGGGGGGGGGGGAGGAAGGAGGGGGAGGGGGGAGGGGAAGTCCTGTGAAGTAAAGCTCAGGGCCTTGTACAGTGTAATGTGTGGGACCACAAAGAAGCCTGAGTGGCCAGAGTGAGTTCCCAAATGGTGACAGGCTCATTCTTCCTGATTTTCGATATATCAGCATGCCATCTGCATAATTATTTGAGTGATATAGTTATTTAAATCAACTATTTAAAAATAACCTAGCTTCAAATTGAAGAAGCCACAAAATTGCTGTTTTGCTCCGTAGTTAATTATTTTTTCTAAGACATTAAAATTAAAAATATTCATCTGTGTCTCTTATAAATCATCTGCCATTGCATCACAAAGTGTGAATATCCTGGGCCAGAGCATAAAAGTGAGAAGCATGGGTCCTCTCTAGGTACACCAGTGTGTGCACAAGCACGCGCACTCACACGTGCTGTTTTGGATGTCATTTCAGAACGGGAGGGCCCGGAGGTTCCTGGAGGAGAGGTCAAGTCCTCTCCGCTATAGAACGAGGCAGGTTGCATTGTGAGTGGTTGTGTGAAAGCATAAAAGAGCGAGCATGAATCCACCTGCTATTCATCTTATTTGGATTCCATGAGGCCACCTGGTAGTACTAAATAGCCAGAACTCTAATTTTAGGAACTTTGTCATCTTAGCAATAGGATGACAGCAGCCATACAAGAGGTCCAGGCTAAATGCAAATCAGCCTATGCCCCTGTTGATTGAGTGCTTCAGCCCTCTACTGACTGGCTGAAGGAACAGATTGAGTTAGCCCAGCAGGCAGCTAGTGGCAAAAGAGAAAGCCACAGAGGTGCAGAGGCAGGGTCACTGCCCCCGTTGCACAAGTGCCCGCTTCACGGCCCATCAGCCAGCCTGCGGGGTGGGGAGGTAGGGGGTCTGGCCAGCCCGTGCTGAGAGGGTTTGGAGGGGCAGCTGGAGCCACCGACCGGGAGCAGAGTCACGCTATTCAAGTCCTCAGCTCCGTTGCTGAGGCTGGGGCCTCATTAAGTGATACCCCTCCTCACCCCTAGAGAGAAGCCCAGACAACAAGTAATACTTGTCTTCCCTTGGCAGAACAGCTCCACTCGGAGGCCCCTCCGCCTTCCTCCAAAGGCCAAAAGAAGGGCAGACGGAAGGAAGGAAGAAAGAAATGAAGCAAGGTGGGATGGATGAACGTGCAGAAGAATGTGGCTGCTGCTTTAAATGTACCACTGTTTAAGCTCCAAACACAGTAGCCAAGAGCTCGTGTTAAATGGTGAGTAAATGAAAAGGTCAGCGTGTCCAGGGACCCAATTACCCTCAGCCTGGTGCACAGGAAGGCCCAATTAATCCTCATTAGCTCGGCTTCGGTGGGGTTATATGTGAGTGGCTCCGGCCCCTCCAGCTCCAGCTCCAGCTCGGGTTGTGTTCCTGGGTCCAAAAGCCCTATTGTGAACCTTGTTTTCTCAAGGCTCAGACTCAGCTCTAAACGCTCGCTCGTTTGACTCGAGAAAAAAGAGACTGTGGCCCCGAGGTAGTGAAGTGTTCCTTCTAAATCCGTCTCGTTTTTCTCCAAAATAAGAATTCTCTCGACCACACAGATATTTCATGAATCAAGACGTACCATACCCCATCTCTCTTGCACACACTCACACATAGACTCTTCTGAATTCAAATGATCGGATTCTGAGTACGAAGTTGGACCATGTCAACACAGCCTAATTTAAATGCTTTAAACAGAATGAGTAGTGTAATTAAATTGCTTATGCCTCTTGAGTTTTATTGGTTTAACAACCTATTATAATAAGTATGCAGTCGTTAAGCTAAACAGACAATTTGGTGCTAACATTCTGTCACTGTAAGGTACGAGGACAGCGCTGACAGGACCAGACCTCTGTGAAGATGGAGACTTTGTCTTTTGCCAGTTTCATCCTCCTGTTCTGGTATCATTTCATGTCAGTTTGCTTTTCCCGTATCCCTTTTCACTTGGCGCCCCCGGATCCCCTTCTAGTTTTCTCTTCCCCAGACCCTTGTTCTCAGATGGGGATCAGCTCATTCAGGCAGCACCGCCTCTGGCCCATGGCAGTGCGGTTTTTCCAAGTCTGACGCAGGGGCCACCTGCAGCTGGAACATGTGGGTGCCTGTAAACAAGTCACATTCCTGGGCTCCACCAACTGAATCACAATTTCTTGGAGTGGGAAATAAGAATAAGCATTTTCAATAAGTTTCCCAGGTAACCCCCTATGCGTGTGTGTGTACACACGCACACACACACATGCACACACACACATCACTAAAATGAAGTAGTTAGTGTCCCAAGGGCTCAAAGAGAAGCTGGTGAATCCCAGAGACTTACAGATTCTAGGACGACACTCTTAGCATCGATTTAGGCTGGGACACATGTAAGGTGTTTGGATAATATGTGAGCTTCTCAGATCCAGGCATCGATGGCTCCTTTGGCAGAAGGCCAGCAGAGAAATAGTGAAGTTGAAATGGCCGTATCACATCCTGCAAAGGCCAGAAATGAAAGCTTGTATGGTAAGCGAGTAAAAAGAGGAAGGGATACTGGAAAGGGAGATAACCTCAGGAACGATGAGTGGGGAACAAGTTTATACTTGTCAATCTGATTGCCTACAACTTGTGAGCATGTATGTTATCCTGATGTCCCCAGGGTGGCAGGACTAATGGTCCTGAGCCACCTCTAATTTGAGCATGGAATGACCAAGTGTGTGGGTCCCACTAGTTTCCTTTTCCCTGTACATAATGGCCATACAAAACAGGAGGTTAAATCTGGGGCTTCTCCTTTGACCCCCCCAGCACTCAAATGCACTCATTGTAGGAGCCTAGAGATGAAGGCTGTGTCATTTAGAAAGTGGACTCTCCATGGAGCACAGAGCGGCCTATTGTGGCTTCACCGGACATCACTGAGACATCTAAGGCAGGCTCCACCAAATTGTTAAAGTCCAAGCCTCCTTCTATCTTTCTGATCTGCCTTGGTAACCTCGTCCTGATGGTAGTTGTACCCTCACCTTCCCTCTGTACTCCGGGCAAAAGGAGGGAAACGGAAGCAACAAGAAGGGAAGTCACCACTTCTATCAGGAAAGCCAGGAGTTCCCTGCAAACCCAGAACCCTCTGCTTCTCACTGGTAAGATCTGAGATGACCACCCCCAATCGCAAGAGGATATGATAATTATGACTTGCATTTTAAAAATTTAGAGCATTGTCTCCTTGGACAAAATTGGGATACTGTTAGTAAAAAAGAAGAGACATTTGGATAGTGGGTAGGTAATCAGCAGTGAGTAACCAGGCCTAGAGATGGCTTATCTGGGGAAGACAATTCTTTTGTTGTACGTACCTGCTTGTCCTCGCAGTGGGGTGTGAGTAGCAGTGAGGCTACGCACCTTCTCTCTTCACATGGTTCCCCAGCTTTTAATGTGTACCTCAAGCTTCTTGTGTCTTGTTTTAAGTCCATCCATCCATCCATCCATTCATTGAGACTGCACTCAGTATCAGGCACAAAGCCCCACCCTATGGGTGTGATGGCATGAGGCTGACTTCCGCTCTCATGGAACTTACATGCCAGCAGAGGGAGGGAAAAACAAGAGCAGGTGAGCACAACACAGAGAGAGGAGTGCTGTTATAAGGGAAGTAAATGATGACACAGCAGGGCACACCCATGGCAGGGCATCCAATCCATTGAGGAGTTAAGGAGGCTGTTCTCAGAGTAGTGAAGAAACGTGGAGATCAGAACGCAAACTATTGCGCACGTGTTCCAAAGGAAGGGACGTGGGGGAAGGATACCGGCCTTTTGAAAACTTTTAATGTTTGGAATGTCTGAAATCCAGGGTGCAAAACAAGGAAAAGCAATCAGGACCGAGGTATCCAGGGTCAGACCAGGAGGACCTTCTTGGGACAGCACAGGGAGCCGAGGGAGGGCTTGAAGCAGCTGTCAGAGATGGTCACAGAAGGTCATGTTGAAATCCCTCTCAATTCTTTAGCTCAGATAACCCCATTCTAAGTGGTTTTCCTTTTATTTGGTGAAACACCCGGGAGGAAAACACAATTTTTTTTGGTCTTTTATGGCAGTACTGTGTTGACTCAGCTTCCAAAATCTATGAATCAGAGAGGCTAGACCACACTGCTAGTGTGTTCACTGGCCTGTGACATCTAAAGCCATGTCACGAGCCACCCAGTTGGGGCATAAACTGGGCACAGATCTGTGAGGCACTAATGAGTCCTCAACCTTGACAGCAAGCCAGCCCTTCCTCAGCCTGTCCCCCATCTCCCATGCGGGCCACCACCGGACCCTCCCGCAACTCAGCAGGCAATCCTGTTTCCAGCCAATGAAGACTCACCTTGGAATTAACCCAATTTCTCTTTTCATTGTAAGTGCAGACCCCAAAGAGAAATGTCAGCGTACATTCAGGATTTATAACGTGTGATGGCTCAAGGATGGAAATCAGGGTGGTATTGGAAATCCTCAGATACTGAATTAAAATGTGTGAAAATTCAAGCAGAAGATCATCTGGAAATCTACTTTTCTGAGTTTCTTAGCAGGAAATGATGGAGGGAGAGATGGGGAAAGGGAGGAAAGGGTGCGAGGACATAGAGAAGATATTTATTGGCCACTTCTTATTATGTAACCATCATCTTTACACATATTTCCAGGCCTCTATGTTACCACTTCTCCAGTAGGCAAGTAGGCCAGAGTTCAGAAAGCTTCCATGAACTTGTAAAGGACGAAATCCCACAATCCCCACTTCACCAGCTCACCTGGTAAGAAAGACCTCAAAATGAAAACCCCAGCATGTGTGGTCTCTACGAACAAGGAGGAGGAAGACCTGGGGTCAATCTGAAGGTCTTTGTAATGGAAAAGCAGTTCACACAAAACCGAAGTCCACACAAATACCTGCGTACAAGTGTTTATAGTAGCTTTATTCATAATTATCAAAAACTGGTAGCAACCAAGATGTCCTTGAATGGGTGAATGACTAAACCGTGGTACATCTGCACAGTGGAGTCCTATTCGGCAAAGACATGAGCTGTCAAGCCACAAAAAGGCACAGAAGCACCTTGAGTGCCTACTACTAACTGAAGGAAGCTGATCTCTAAAGGCTACGTTCTATATGATTTTGACATATATGACATACTGGACAAGGCGAAACTATAAAGACAGTAAAAAGATCAGTGGTTGTTAGGGGCTGGGGAGAGGGACGAATAGACGGGGCCTGGGAGGTTTTTAGGGCTGAAGCTGGGTGGATGATGCTGTAATGGTGGACACCCGGCCGTATGCACTCGCCAAGAGCCATGGGTCGCGCAACATGGAGAGCGAACCCTGGTGTAGTATGTCGGTAGTGGTTCATCAGTTGTAACGAATGTACCCCACTAATGCAACATTTAATAATAAAAGAAACTTGGAGTGGAAGCAGGCATGTAAAGGAGCTCTGTACTTTCCACACAATTTTTCTGAAAACCTAAAACCGGTCTGAATAAGGAAACCTATTAAAAGGAGTCTCTGGCATGAGTTTTTCCCAGAAGGAAGCCACAGAAGCTTTAGATGCTCGTGGTAGACCTGGCAGAGGTGGGGGATTCACAGGGCAGAGGGGACTGTGTCATGGAGATGCATCCATTCCGTGGTACATTCAGTTGACCCCTGCCCAGCACTGCTTCCTCGGGACAGTCTATGAGTTACACGCAGAATCTGGAGGTGGGCTCTCCCCTTAGATTTGGGGGTGGGCTGACTAATGCGTGACTAGGAATTTTCAAGGAGATGTGATCCTGATAGCTAAGGCCCATCGGACAAACAAGTAGCCCTGTCATCATAGACTGTAGCATTTCGAGTGAGGTGACTCATGCTCACATCAGACTCTTCAGATGCCTGAGATTTCAGGTCACCCCACGGCATGGGGCCGGCTGGCTGAGAAGTCCTCACGAGGGATCCCGCATCACTGAGGACAACGCGGGAGGAGGGCACCAGGAAAGACCAACAGAACGGGGCCTCGAACGTTCACGAATGCTGAACCCTTGATCTGAAAGACACGCCTAAGGTGTGACTGCTGGAGCTACTCTGTCCTCCAAGGGCAGCTCCTCTCTGGAGACACATTAAAAGAATACTGCGGTCGCCCCTGAGAACTGAACATTTAACACTCCGGCAAGTCAGCAGGGGAGGCTCGACTGATATCCCAGGTGAGGAGACCTGGGCTTACAGGTGCAGAGCACGGCCTGAAGGGCCCGGCCAGTGCATGCTGGAGGGCTGACTGGTTCTGGTGCACTGCTTTCCACATTAGTAACTCGGCGTGGCCCTTGAGGCTTCGGTCACGTCAGGGAACTATTTAGTGTTCAGCCCAAGCAGGAGATCCTAATGCTTTTAGTTCTTGAGGCCTAGTTTTCCCCATGTACCCAAGTCTCAGCCTTAGAACAATAGGGACATATCTCCTTTTCCTCTTGGCTCCTAGTTTTATGGCCATCACACAGGTCCCCCCTCTGCACTAAATTTAGGGACAGGAGACAGGGTCCAGACAACAGAGACCCCACCTGACCGCTGGCAGCCCATGCTAATCACCATCCTTATCGTCCACCAAGGGCTTTCCTGGTGCTGGATACGACGCCACGCTTTTCTCATGCCTGAGCTCATCGAAACCCCAAAACCTTATGAAGAGCCCTCAATATCACCCACACATTACAGATGAGGAAAGTGAGGCTCGAAGATGTCAGCCAACTCGCATGGAGGCAGGAGGCCTGGCGGCCCTGAGATGACAACCGCATTGTTTCGGACTCTCTGAGCCCCAGCCTGTCGTGATAATGTGACTGTTCAGCTGAAGTAGACCAGACAGGAATGTGGGTCTTTCAAATCACAGACTTTTTGTGGTCTTCACGTGACATTCAAAAATCAAATATGCCCCTGTTATGTCTATTTTCTCCTAATATTTTCTCAGTGGGAGCTTGAGATTCTTCCACTGGAGACAACCGGTTTATATTCCCCAAGAGCCAAGTGGAATGCCACGAATAACAATGTCATTGCCCTGAATACCTTTGATCCTCTCATAACCACAGATTGTAGCATGTATAAAATGGACATACAAACTTCCTGCATATTTGTCCCTTCTGTTCCAGGCATGCTTACACCACAGGATGTTATGTATATCTAGGAATGAATAGGTTTTTTAACAGGGGAATTCCCCTGTTCATCCCAATATAATATAAGCCTCAAACCTAATCAGTGACATGGCAGAATTACCGTTTTTCTGCTCCTGGATACCACAGAGCCACTGGGGACAGGGGAAGCCAAAGCCCTTGGCCCATCCTTAGCCCCGCGCTGGGCAAGTCTTCTTTCCAAGGGCTGGTGCCACCACTCACAGTGCCCAGGGCAGTCCTTTCTTTGAGACTCTGACCTTGGAATTCCTTGAGAAGTCTGTGGAGGATAATGACATGGGATGAGATGACATGGGATTTTAGAGGACCAGCCCTAAAGGTCCCAGGTGGAACGACTGAACTTCTTTTTCCAGAACTGTTTCAGCTTCCAAAAGCAAATATATGAATTAGCTACCTCTGTCTCAGTTCTAGAAATAATATTGATATTAAAAAAATTTTTTTTAAGTATAAATGCTAAGAACCAGATAATCATCTATGAAAGCCTGCATTGGGCAAGTGCCTTTGATATGGATAAAGACTGTAAAAGACTTTCTGCCTAGGAGTGTATGTTAATCCTTTGTAAATACCATCATATTGTGTTTACTTAAATACAACCTAAATAGTCATTGCTGCAATACCATAACTGCATTTTGTATTGCACATTTACTTTACGTGGTTGCTGTTGGTTTCAATGAATATAAATAGGATGTTATATAAATATAAATATAAATATAAATATAAATATAAATATAAATATAAATATAAATATAAATATAAATATAAATATAAGTGGTACCAACATGTCAGTTTCGAGGTGAATGTGGCCTTCCGCCCCTGGACACCTCAAGTTCCCCAGAGCTCTATGGCTGCAGGGCAGCTGTCCTCCGGGGGCACAGATGGATCCCCAAGATCAAAGCTCTAAAGTAGCAGAAACCATGCAGATGCCTGCAGGGGGGTGGCAATGGATGTAAATGGCAGATTCCATTTAAGTGTTGAAAGCAGGGATGAGCAGGTGAGGACAGAGGAACAAACCCCTTTGCCAAGAGGCCGTGGCCAGTCTCTCGGTGCCACTGGCATGAGGGACCCAGTGCAACATGCAAGTGCAGGGTCCTTTGTCAAGACAGCGCCAGTGGAGCATCAAACCAAACATGGGGGTGCGATGTGTGACTGCACAGGTCAGGGGCCCATGCAGGTGGCCTCAGCCAGGAGAGAATGGTGGGCCATGTTGATGACAGGAGCACACAGAGAACAGAGCTTGCTCTTTCCTTGAGGCCTTTAACCTCAGCGCAGGACCCTAGGTGGATGCTGTAGGAGGTGGCCTGGGGTACTGAGGGGGTCGGCTTTCCACGGCCCCCCTGTGC
Organism: Puma concolor; assembly: GCF_028749965.1. NCBI lineage: Eukaryota > Metazoa > Chordata > Mammalia > Carnivora > Felidae > Puma > Puma concolor. Next base: position 97,281,321 of record NC_141668.1, on the reverse strand, counting down.
TGCCTCTCCTGGCGTCTGCCCCTCCACTGTTTCCACCAGCTCCCGGGCCTGTTTGGAGCTCCTGAGCTCAGTCACCTGAGTCTTTGATAACGTGGCAAGGAGCTTTCCAGAAAGCCATGGGAACACAGCTGTGGGATTCGAGGTCAAGACCTGACATGTCTTCCTTTCATGTGGTCCTGTTCTAAAACAGAATTCTTGTCTTCCCTCCACCCATGATATTTACATTATTTTCCACTTTTATTCCTAACTCATTTTATTCAACGTTGTTTATTTTATAATGTGTTATTCATGTTTTATTTCAAATATTTATTATGTTTCAAACATGCGAAATAATTGATTACATTTCAAACATAATATACAGACATCCAAACATATCTAATCTTCGATTTAATAAATTTTGGCATTTTGACATATTTCTTTCAGCTCTATTTTCTTTGTTTTAAGAAAGAAATATTATAGGAGCGCCTGGCTGGCTCAGTCAGTAGAGCACGTGGCTCTTGATCTCAGGATTGTAAGTTCAAGCCCCATGTTGGGTGTAGAGACTGCTGAAATAAATCAACTTAAAATAAATCCTTAAAAAAGTAAAAGAAAAATAAAGAAATATTACATATATATGTGAAATACCCCATGTATTCCTTTCCCTTTTACTCCAGAATTAACCACAATCTTGACGGTTTTATAACTTCCCCATCAATGGTTTTATGTTTTAGGTTTTGATACTTAAGTAAATATATACATTTTTTCCTTTTTTTAAATTTCTAATTGAAGTAGAGTTGACATATAGTGTTAAGTTAGTTTCAGGTGTACAGCATAGTTATTCAACAATTATATGCATCATGAAACGCTCACCACGATAATTGTATTACAATATTATTGACTATGTCCCCCATGTGTGCCTTCCATTCCTGTGACATTCATTTTATAACTGGAAGTTTCACCTATTTTGCTCTCCTCCTTCCGCAATTTCGTTCATCCCCCCACCCCCTCTGCTTTGGCAACGACCAGTTTGTTCTCTATATTTATGAGACTTTCTCTCTTTGTTGTTGTTGTTTGTTTGTTTGTTCATTCGTTTGGGCTTTTTTTTTTAGATTCCACATGTAAGTGAAATCATATGGTATTTGTCTTTCTCTGTCTGGCTTATTTCACTCAGCATAATACCCAAATTATATAATTCATTTTCAACTTGTTTTTTTTTATTCCCTCAACACTTTCAGAATAGATCTATGTTGATGCAGTACATCTAGGATATTCATTTTAACTGCTGTTTAGTAAGTCCCTATATGCATATAGGATAATTTATTCATGCCTCATGCATGAGTCTTTCTGTTTCTTTCTGATTTCTTGTTATTGTAAACAATGTGCAGCAAAGATCTTGGTATATGGGTCCTTGTGCATGTGGATACATTTCTCAAAGCTATGGGTTGTGGAATTTGAACATTTACAGGTTGGGAGCAGCTTGACAATATTCAGTCAGGGCTGTACCAATTTACACCCCACACTCAGTATCTCAGAGCCCCCAAATCCCATATCCTCTCCCACACTTACTATGAGACATTATTTTTTTGGCCATACTGATGAGTGTGAAGAGATGTGTCATTGCTGATCTAATCTTCATTTTTGTCGCTGATGGGATCAGGTGTCTTTCCTTATGTTTATAGGACATTAGGGTTTTCTCTTTTACCAAGCACTTATTTATATCCTTTGCCGTTTAAAAATCTTAGATTGTTTGTCTTTCTTATATTGCTATGAGGATGTCCTTTATACATCCTGGTATGGATTAATTTTCAGTTAAAGTGTAGCAAGTATCTTCTGCGGGTCTGTGGTTCACTTTCTCACTTTGGATGGTCTTTCCTTACACAGAAGATTTTAATTTTAATGTGAAATTTATCATTCTTTGTTTTTTACATCTTTTGTTTTGTTCTTTCTATGTCTTGTTTAGGGAATCCTTCTTTAATCCAACCTTATAAAAATGCTCTCCAATATATTTCTTTCACATAATTTCGTAATTTTGCACTGATAATTAAGTCTTTGTCCATAAGCATGTGTCTTTTTTTAAAAATTTTTTTATGTTTATTTATTTTTGAGAGAGAGAGCATAAACAAGGGAGGGGCAGAGAGAGAGGGAGACACAGAATCTGAAGCAGGCTTCAGGCTTTGAACTCTCAGCACAGAGTCCAATGCAGGGCCCGAACCCATGAACCATGAGATCATGACCTGAGCTGAAGTCAGACACTTAACCCACTGAGCCACCCAGGTGCCCGTAAGCATGTATCTTTTTTAAAATTGTGGTATAATGTTATGTGTATAAAAATACACATAAAATTTAACATCTCTCCAATATGTTCTTGTAAATATTTTAAAGTAGTAGTCTCCATATGTATGTCTTTAATCCTCTTGGAATGTAATTTTCTCTATTACAGAAATAGGGAACATTTTTATTAGGTAGGATGCTGATATTTCTTTTTATTTTGTTAATCTTTTTAATGTTTATTTATTTTTGAGAGAAAGAGAGAGACAGAGTGTGAGCAAGAGACAGGCAGAGAGACACAGAGACACAGAATCTGAATCAGGATCCAGGCTCTGAGCTGTCAGCACAGAGCCCAAAGCTGGGTCTCGAACCCACAAACCACGAGATCGTGACCTGAGCCGAAGTTGGACACTTAACACACTGAGCCACCCAGGTGCCCCAGATGCTAATATTTCTGAGGTAAGATGCTAACTCAATGTTTTTCCAAATGGGAGTTCTCTCAAGATGATTTATTTGATAGCACATTCTATTTCTACTTACTTGTAATGCCACTTCTGTCATATATCAAGTTCATATATCTTTATGTTATCTTCCACTGGTCAATTTGTTCCTTCAATAACACCATGCTGTTATATTTGCCATAACTTGATCATGATCATTGATACCTAATGCTTTGTGAGGATGCTTTAGGCTGCAAATAATGCTAGCATAAAAAAGTGGGGTTTTATAAAATGCCATATAATAAGGAATCTGAAGGAAAATGGCCATTGCAACTTCAACCATCACTTTCTCACAAAATCCCATTCAAAGACAAAAAGATACCTTCAAAGTTATCCCTTGCTTTTTATCAGAGAAAAAAAAAATCCTTTTCCAGAAGCCCTTCTAGGCATTTCTGTCCATGTGTCATTGCCCAGTCATGCGTGAGACTGACAACCAACCATCCACCATTTCCACCTAGCAAAGGGAAATGGGGGTTCAGGACTTGGCTTATTATTGTGATTTGTCCATCTGTCCTCATAATTCTGTCATCCACTTTGACTTCACATATTTGGGGACTCTAGTGTTAGATGTTTAAAGATTCAGGATTGTGATCTTCCTGGCACTCTTCCTTTTATTCTTATACAGGAATATATTTTCTATTTTTTCCTTACTAATTCCTTGTTGTCTTACAGACTATTTTGCTTAAAATTAATTTTAATATTCTGGTTTTTGTTTTGTCAATGCTTTCCTGTATCTCTTTTCTCATCCCTCTACTTTCAAGGTCTATTTCTTTATGTTGTGCATATTCCTCTTGTGTGTATCAGCAAGCATGGGCTATGCTATGCTTCATAACAAACAATTCTAACATTTCTACAGCTTAAAACAGCAAAGATTTTATTTCCCTTTTGAGCTATGGGTCCCTCCAGGATTTACAGAAGGCTTTGCTCCACCTGGTCCTTACCTGGGGTCCACAGCAGCCACTCTCTGTAGCATCGCTAGTGGGCATAGCAGAAGAGAAGAAAAACTTGATATGTCATTCACTGAATGTTAACATTTCCACCCCTCTGTGTCACACATCACTTCAGCTTCTTCAAAATTTGTTGTGACAAGTTACAGAGCCACATCTCACTCCTGAGGAGCAGGTGAGTGAAATTCAACCCAAGAGTCCAGAATGAGAATAAGAAATATTTAGTGAACAGCATTAATAACTGCCATGGCAGATATTTAAATGGTTAAAATAAAATTCAGTGTGAGAGTCTGCATTAATTGGTAAGATTATACTATATATTATATTGTTATATATTATATTTACTGTGAATATTTATATATGGACTAATTTGTGCTTTTATTACCTTGCTTTTATTTCTCTTGTCCACTTCCTTTACTCTCATTTATTGGGATAAAGAACACATCTGCTATTTCTAGTTTTACATGCTTACCTTTAAATTTTGATAAGTGCATTTAATGAAGCAAACCAAACATTTTTGTATTACAAGGAACTCAAAATACAGTTATTCTACAGAGTGTCCTCTGTTGTCTGTGGTGTTTGCTTTTCTAGCACTTTCGTCTCACCTTACTTTTAAATTTCTCTTGAAATCTTTTTTAAAAACTATTTTTAACAGTCTTCAACTCTGTAGACTTATTGTCCATTTTAACAATCATTTGCTCACTACTGCTTTTTCCCTCCTGTTCATGTCAGGGTTTATTTTCTTCTAAGTTGATTACAGCAAGTAGTTCTTTTATCAAGCACATTTAAAGAATTAACTCCCACTCATTGTTTGTATGAAAACGTCTTTATTTTGCCTTCTCTTTCGAAAGGAAGTTTAGCTACTTATAGAATCCTACACTGACGACTGTTTTCAATATACAGTTACTGAGCATTTTGAAGATATTATCCCATTGTCTTCAGGTCTCCATTTGGTGATAAGAAGTTCATTATCAGCCTAATTATCGTTCTTTTATTTCAAATATCTCCCCCCACCCCAGCTGCTATGAGGACCTTCTTCTTGTCTTTGGTGTTCTGTAGCTCCACTACAATGTGTCTAGGTGAGGATTTTATTTTTAATCTATCTTGCCTAGGATTCACTGAAATTCCTACATCTGAGAATTGATGCTTTAAAGCAATTCCAGAAAATTCTGTGCCATTATCTTTTTGAATGTTGCTTCTCTTTCCACTCTTTTCTTTCTGAAAATTTAATTTGCCATATTAAAATTTTTTTTTTAATTTTTTTATTTATGAGAGAGAGAGAAACAGAGCATGAGTGGGAGAAGGGCAGAGAGAGAGGGAGACACAGAATCTGAAGCAGACTGCAGGCTCTGAGCTGTCAACACAGAGCCCGATGTGTGGGTTGAACCCACAAACCATGAGATCATAACCTGAGCCTAAGTCAGATGTTTAACTAACTGAGCCACCCAGGCACCCCTGTCATATTTTATTTTATTTTATTATTTTTAAAAATTATTTTTAATATTAATTTTTGAGAGAGAGAGAGACAAAGCACAGGGGGAAAGGGGCAGAGAGGGGGATACAGAATCTGAAGCAGGCTCTAGGCTCTGAGTTGTCAGCACAAAGTCAAACCATCCCACAAACCATGAGATCACGACCTGAGCCAAGTCTGATGCTTAACCAACTGAGCCACCCTGGCGCCATATTTCAGACTCTGCCTAACTCTATTGTGCATATTGCTTATCTTCTCCTTCACATTTCAATTTATACAGCACTGCATTCTGCATTCCAGGTAATTTCCCAGATTCTATGTTTTTGTTTATTGATTTTTTTTTTCTTGTAGTCTGTTTAATGTAACTTTTAGCCTATCTTTTGAATTTTTAATTATAATTTTTTCTCTTTGCAGAAAGCCTTGATTTAGTCATTTTGATTAATTAGATTGTTCTTCATGCACAGTATCATACCTTTCAGCACATTTTCTATTCCTTTTAAATAGAATAATAATTTTAGATAGTCTCATTTCCTGGTTCCAGATTGTTCTATTCTAGTTCTTGGGAAGGGCATCATCTTCCTATTGATTGTGTATATCAACTGTCTCTTATGGTGAATAATTAATTGCTAATATCATTTGCAGCATTTTTCCTGCAAGTTCATCTTGTAATTTTTCAGACTGGCATTTTTTTCCTGAATGGTGATTTCTCAAAGAAAGTAACCCATGGTCTGATTCTAGCAACACAGAGAACCAAACTCTCTGGGACTCAGCTCCACTACAAACTGCAAACATATTCAAGTGTCGGATGAACTATAACAACAGAACGGTACGTAAAACATGTGTGAGGGAGAAAAAGTAAAGGGAATCTCTTTTTTATCGTTAAGTCACCAGCTCTGAATCCCTAGTGGTTTTGTTTTTGTTGTTGTTGTTGTTTTGTTTTTGTTTTTGTTATTTTCAAGGAAGCCAAGGATTTCACCTGTCTGAGACCAGATTTCATGTTATTTACTGAGTTCAAATTCTGCATTAGCTGGTGCTAAAAATCTGATTGTCACTCTGTGCATGTGACAGGCTGGAGTCTTGCTTAGTTTTCTACTTTTCACTGTGCCCCAGCTTGCCACATTGCTCCTGGTGGTTTTCCTATGAAGGGTTTTTCATGGAGTGAGTATCCTTCTAGGGTTCAATGCCAGTGTCAGTTCAAGCACTATGCCTTAGGGGGTCAAAGTCCATGTTCTCTGTCAAAGGGTGAGTGTTAGTACTTCAGCCCATCAGTTGTAGGACACTTATCTAAATCTGAATGACCCCACTATCATTTCGGGTTGCTGCTAATTTAGCTGTGCACTGGCCAAGAGTTCACTCTTCATTTCTGACAACTAGAGATTCCTTGTGTTTACTTTTCCTCTCAGATACATTTTACAAGCTGCTGTGTTATTATAAAATATCCAGAATTTATATGTTGTGGCAAGAAGCGTAATAGTTCAGTGCTCCACGTTGCTGGAACCACCCAGAGCTTTACTTTCTGTGTAAGAAATCACCACTCAGGGAAAGACATCACCAATCAGTAATTACTTTGCTGGAAATTTATTAAAATATTGAATTTCCTCAATGAATAAAACTTGGAAATACATATATGAATGTGTTAGAATGGTATCTACACCTCCAAGTAAGAAAAATGTTCTCCATGACATCAGTCACTATTTACCTTTTGTGTCTCAGTTCATGGCCACATTGTTTTAACTCTGTTTTAGTAATGAAACTTTTCAAAATTAACATATGGAACTGCATTTTTGTTAAACTATTTACTTCTCATTTCTTGTTTCCAGGTTTAATTTAATATTATCCTTCACTCCAGGTACCATACTGAGTGATAAGAAATCACCACTCAGGGAAAGACATCACCAATCAGTAATTACTTTGATGGAAATTTATTAAAATATTGAATTTCCTCAATGAATAAAACTTGGAAATACATATATGAATGTGTTAGAATGGCATCTACACCTCCAAGTAAGAAAAATGTTCTCCATGACATCAGTCACTATTTACCTTTTGTGCCTCAGTTCGTGGCCACGTTGTTTTAACTCTGTTTTAGTAATGAAACTTTTCAAAATTAACATATGGAACTGCATTTTTGTTAAACTATTTACTTCTCATTTCTTGTTTCCAGGTTTAATTTAATATTATCCTTCACTCCAGCTACCATACTTTGTAGAAAATGCGTTCTCTTGCAGAGCCAAGGAAATGTAAAACAAAAATGACACACACACATGTCCCAAAAGTATCCATCTGTTCATTCACCCTTCTGGAATTTAGGAATTTTTTCATCTACTAGTATGGAGACTTTTCCCCTTTAAGGCTCATATATCAGCTATTTTGTAAGACCTGGTAAATCCATAACATAGCATGAGATAAGTTCCAGGGAGTAAGATAACATTTGTTATTTACAATTCGTTCAATCCCCTTGACAATTGAGTGTTATTTTCACTTGAAGAGAAATGGTAAAATGAATGAGAATGAAAATTAAGTGCTGGGAGTTGGCAAAATAGGACCTTTATGTTGGTGAATATTGAACACAGGGAAAATGACGAGTGACAGCCAGCTAGGAATTATATTTCATGGGAAGGGACTTCATAGCCAAATATAGACAGAGGGGATTACTGCTCTTGAAATCCTGTTTTGGAATATTTCTTAAGATTTTTTTTTTTTAACTGTGTTTGTTTTCCCCGTAGCCAAAGCCCCAGAAAACCTATAGTAGCCCTCCTCCCTGCCCTGTTCAAGACCAGAACTGTTGTGGAGAACACCGCCCCCACCCACCCAGGCACAAGTTGTATTTACTGAATCAGCTCTAATTACAGCTTTTGCTGAGGTTGTGAGGTCGGGAGAAGCAGTCACATCTTTCTCAGAAGGAAAACATGAGGTTGGAAATTTTTATCTGCTGAATTTGTTTTCCCAACCCAAATATAGGCAGGTAGTCTATCCACGGTATATAAATAATTGTGCCTTTTTAGTGCGTCTTCTATCTCGAAATCCTAACAACTGACAAAACAATATAAAGGCAGCTCTAATCCATGAATAGTTTGAGTTCTGAAATACATTTATAAGTGTAGGAACAAGAGTGAAGTGAGGCACCACCTCAAGAACTGGGAAATAATTTTGTCCCTTTAGAGTTACATTAGAAATTGACCTATAAGGAACCAGAGTCAGGAGAACAAAGTCACTTTAATATGGTAGAACTGATGGTTCTAATAGATGTATGGCAAGGACGTGCATGGATGACAGGGAAATCGATATGAATTTGGCAGTTCGTCGCTAAAGTTTGAAGCATGAATCTAAACCTTGATCCAGCCAAAAGAAATACCTAAGGATACATGAAGTAATTGTATCAGTGTTGTTCATAGGGAAAAATAAAGAAATAACCTAAGCTCAAAGAGGTTGGTTAAAGAATTATTAGTAATTGTTAGTAATTATTTTATAACTGTTAATAATTACAAAGCAATATTATAGAATAGTTCATACAACACAGGGAAATGCATCAGTTAGCCTCTGTACTTTTGTCTTCCACTACTTCTCCAGACCTATCAGGTAGAGGGGGTTCCTCTAGATGGAAACTTAAAGATCTCCATATTTGATTTCATTTCTTAAATCATTCTTAGCGTGCAATTCTCCAAACCTAGAGCTTGGTTTTAAGAGAAAACTTCTCTCTTTATCTAACTTGGGCCCTCTGGAGGTAGGTAGTCTAGAAGGGCTGGTGGTTCCTTATGCCCCCTCATGCCCCACTCTATTTCCTCACCTTTCCCCCCATTTTTCTATTTTGCCGACTGGGGCTCTTACCCCCTTCACAGGGTTCTGGTGAAGGAGGAGAGTAGTAAGGGAGCAAGAAAGTTTTCTGACTTGGTTCTGTAATGAGAGGTCATGGGTCTGGTTGGAGGCCAAAGCTTTCTTTCTCTGCTAGGCCTTTTGCTGGACTTTTGGAGGCTCCCAATGGACTCATTCGATTGCATTTTCCATGACTTTGCATGTGTTCCCTAAATTTAGTCACTATCCTCGCAGCAGCCCACTCAGCAGAGACTATGTAAGTCCCAAGGCCCCCAGGAAATGCTCTTGGGCTGCACTGAGAATGGTCCCACCAGTTCTCCCTGACTGTGAGGCCACATGTGGTCCATAGGAAACACCCACCTTCCTCTTCTCCGAGGGCAGGCAGACTCAGCCTAGTGCATGTAGCCCATGTCAGCTTTTAAGTTTTCTAAGCAGAAGTCGGTTATCCGTCTACTGTGTCTCCCCAACTAAGGAGAACATATATCAAATCAATTCTGAGTGCTCCTTGAAGCCTCTCTCTTTTTAAATTTTTTTTTTTTTTCAACGTTTATTTATTTTTGGGACAGAGAGAGACAGAGCATGAACGGGGGAGGGGCAGAGAGAGAGGGAGACACAGAATCGGAAACAGGCTCCAGGCTCTGAGCCATCAGCCCAGAGCCCGACGCGGGGCTCGAACTCCTGGACCGCGAGATCGTGACCTGGCTGAAGTCGGACGCTTAACCGACTGCGCCACCCAGGCGCCCCGAAGCCTCTCTCTTTTAACCAACAACCTGATGTGACCTGGAGAGCATCCCACTCCCCGTCTCTTTCTGGTTTGGTTGGGGGTTCTTACATCCCACTAACTGCTCCATTCAGTGAAATCTTTCTAAAGATTACCTTTCCTAATCCCTAGTCTTGCTTTTATATCCTCGATGTGAGGGAAGGCCCTAGGAACTATGAAACTAAGCTTTTAACATCTCCTTTGAAACTCCTACCATGTGGAATACATGGTTTTCAACCCCCTTTGTCTTTGCCATGTATCACATCTCTGGATCTTAGTGGAAACTACATGCTGCAAATGGGAACATGAATGGCTTTTATCCAATAACTCCAGACTTTTTGATCATGACAGTGTCAGAGCTTTGGGAGAGACTTTGTGTATACAAAGGGAATTCCTGAAGTTAAATTTGGAGGCAAGATCTCATATATCTGAATTGCTTTGCAAGAAAAAAAAGGAAAGAATATGATTTCTCCTCCTGAGAAGGAAAAAACAAAATCAATGGGAAGGGGGAGAGAGTACATGACTGGGTAACATGGCTTTAGAACAAAACAGAAAATTCCAGGGGAAATGATGTCTACTATTTAAATGTAATAGTCTTTACATCCTGAAGTGAAGAGGGCTACACATCGAAAAATCCTCATATGGGTGATTTGTTGTTACTGTCGAATCAAAGAAAGAACCTGATTTCCACATTTGGGTCTATAGCCAGAGCAAAATAAAGCAACAGCTGTAGGCTGAACAGTAGAGAATGGAATTCAGAAGAAACAGGAAGTCGGAGTCACAGGTGATCATTAGAATGTGAGATTCTGGGAGGTTGCCAGAATCCTGAGAAGAACAATGAAATGAAGGACCAAGGCATCTTATCTAGATAATAAGGAGCAGAGAGACCCATTTGACATCTGGCTTATACATATAAGTATACATATTAAAATGTCTGGAAGATGTTAACTGTGGTTATTGCTAGATGGTAGGATTACGAGAAATCATTATCTTCTTTTTCATTTTTTTTCTTACTAATAGATGTTTCTTAGATTTTCTACCATGTTTTTGTAATTAGAAAAAAAAAAGCAAATTTGAGTTTAAAGGAAAAACATAAGGAAAAATATGACTCAGAATCAGGTGAGTTAAGAGGACAGATATCCATGGGCTCTACATTACATAAATGTGATGTTCTATCTGCTATCCTGTTGGCTGTTACATTTTAAAATGCAAAACAATAGATTTCTATTTTGTTTCACACATGCATCCATCTTTAAGATTAGTTAACATGTGTCCACTCTGAATGTGTTTACCAAACAATAAAAATAAAAATAATTAAGAAATTTCAAACCCTCCACCTTGATCAGAAATGGAAGCCTTGGAGGGAATATGCTAGTGCCCTATCTCCTTCTGGGAAAGGGACGTGGGTCAGGAAAGCAGACTTTCCTTTACCGGGGCAGCCTAACAGATGGAAAGAAAAAATGAGAGTGGGATAGGGGGAGAACAATGGAGAGTAGTCACCTTTTCAATCTGTTAAGAAAACCAAAAACACAACAACAACAACAACAACAACAAAAACAAAACAAAACAAAACAAAACAAAAACTTTGATCGACAAAGATGATGCCCAGATAATATAGTTGTAAGAGGTGGGGCTGGAGTCTGCCTGCCTGAATTTGAATCATGGAATTGCCATTTACTAACCAAGACCATGTTTCCTAGCCAAACACTCTCATCTGTAAAAAATGAGGATTATCAGAAGGCCTGTCTCATGGGTTACTGTGAATGTTAGATAAGCTAATATGTGTAAAGTGCTTGCCACAGTGCTTGGCTGGTAGTAATGATCACTGAATGTCAGCTCTAAGGATTGGTACTAAGGCACATGGCTGTGCTGTCATATAAAGCCCCATCTGCCACCACCCCCCTCCTAACTTGTTTCCTTCCTGGGACCTCACTTGTTGACCACCAGGAACCAATCCCACCCCTTCTAGATGGGAGTTCTTGATTTAATGAAAGTCATCAGGTTTAGCCTTTTGAGTCAATACTGAGCTGCCATGTCACCCAGATATTTTGTACTCTTTTGCAATGTGTCTACAGATGTATCCCTTGTTGTAGACGATAGAATTGCTGATAAGGGACATTTAATATACTATTTGACTCTGAAGATCAGGGATGAAGGGGGATCATAGGCATTTTTAAAATCCAAGAAAATAAAGCTTAGTTCTTTGGGAACCACTTCTGAGATGTCAGCCTATGCTTAAGTCTCTTCTGTCCCCAAACGTGTACCTCTGAGTGCATATGTAGATATTATTTTCTGCAATAACCCATTTTGTCTCCATTTGTTTAAAGAATAAAGTCCAAAGTCAAAAACAAACAAACAAAATTTCCCAGCCCAGTGAGGAAAAGGAATAATTACATGTAGGCAAAAGTTGTCATCTAATCCACCCAACAAATTCCCCAAATGGCAATTATTATTGGCCCAGGCTCAGATAAGATAATTTACCCAAAGACACAGGTAGGAAAAAGGACCAGATTATTTTCTCTAATTTCAAGACAATTGCTTAATTTGGAGAATAAGACCAGAAAAAGATAGGTTCTTCTTTCTCACCTCTTCTCTGTGAATGGGCAGAAGAAACCAAACATTATTTAACTTAGCTCTTATTTTTAAGTTTTTTAAATGTGTATTTCTTTTTGAGGGCGGGGCCGAGAGATATGGAAAGGACCAAGAATCTGATGTGGGCTCTGTGCTGCCAATGCAAAGCCCAGCGTGGGGCTTGAACCCATAAACCGTGAGATCATGACCTAAGCCGAAGTTGGACGCTCAAGGGACTGAGCCACCCAGGCGCACCTAACTTAGTGCATTTGAATGTTACAATATCTGAAGTGTGTTTGAAGACTTGCTAGTTCCACACAAGGTTAATGGATAAACAGGTAAGACGGGGAAAAAGAAAATGAAAACAGAACAAAATAAAGTTTCACGTCAAAGAAGTTTTGGTAATGTTGGATTAAACCAAAGGAGTAAACTTCTTTATTGTGGGAGTTGTCAGATTCTTTTACATGCTGAGGTGGGTCTCCAGGGTTGTATTATGGAACACCGTGTATGTCCCAAAGTAATCTGGGAGAGGTTTTGAATGGGAAATCTTTTTATTTATTTATTTATTTATTTATTTATTTATTTATTTATTTTTATTTCTGTGAATGGGAAATTTTTTTCTCAATCAATATTCCTCTTACGTTCTCCTCTATTCCCATTTGGTGAAACTTTCAAATATACTTGACCGACCACATTTTGGATGGACAGGGAAAGGGGGCAAACTATAATGAAAATAAGCTTCTGTATAAACTGTTGACATCGATAACAAAGTTTGTGATAGGAGAGGTCTGAAAGTGGTGATTCAGTGAAGACCAAGTGAGAAGCTTCCTGGGTCTTGTGTGTGCATATGTGTGTGCACGTGTGTGTGTGCATACGTGTGTGCATGTGTGCACTTGTGCGTCTAAGGATGTACATGTATGCTTTAACACAGAAACGTAATAGCTTTTAGTTTTTTAATTGTTTATCATCATGTTTTGATTCATGTTCTTAGAGGAGCATGAGGCATGTTAGTAAAAAGATGTCACAGTTAGTTCTGGAGGAACAGTCCCTATGGAATGAGGCAGGTAGAAGGAACTGGTATAAGGGGAAAAATGAGTGTAAGAAGAAGACCAGAGTAGCAGTTTCTCAGTAGACAATGTGTTTTGGCTTTGTTTTTCCTGCCACGGCTATTGTGGGAAAACAGTAGTAGAGTTTGTTACTCACTTTTTAAAAAAATCTTAAAAGCTTTTATTTTAAAACAATTTTAGACTTATAGAGAAGTTTTGAAGGAAAAAAAGCATTTCCCTGTGCCCCAGGCCCAGTTTCCACTATTATTAGCATTGTACATTAATATGGTACATTTGTCACAACTGATGAACAAATACCCATACACTATTATTATTGAGGGTCCATAGTATATTCAGATTCCCTTGGTTTTTACTTACTGTCCTTCTTCTGTTTCAGAATCCTGTCCAGGATTAGCATATTGCATTTACTTGTCATATCTCCTTGGACTCCGCTTGGCTATGATAGGTCCTCAGACTTTTCTTGTTTCTGATGACTTTGACAGCTTTGAGGAGTACTCATTAGGCATTTTGTAGCATATTCTTCAAGTGGGGTTTGTGTGAAGTTTTCGTCATGGTTAGATAGGAGTTACGGGTTTGGGGGAGGTAAACCACAGAGATAAAAATGCCATTCTCAGGGCACCTGGGTGGCCCACTTGGTTAAGCGTTTGACTTTGGCTCAGGTCATGATCTCACGGTTCGTGAGTTCAAGTCCTGTGTCAGTCTCTTGCTGACAGCTCAGAGCCTGGAGACTGCTTTGGATTCTGTGTCTCCCTCTCTCTGCCCCTCCCCTGTTCACACTCTGTCTCTCTCTCTCCCCAAAATAAATAACCATTAGAAAAAATAAAAAATAAAGTGCCATTCTCATCACATTTCTTAGGCCGCCAAATATAATGGCAAACTATGGAAACTGTGGTGTGTTCACCAAAATACGTTTCTATTTTTTGCCTAAGCACATGATTAGACTGCATTTCTTAGCCTGCCTTAAAGTTAGTGAGACCACGAAACTGGGTTCTGGCTAACAAAATTCTCAAGCTTTGCCCATAGTGAACCCGCCATGGGTTTTCCACATTATTTACTCATTCCTCACGCTTTGGTCTAAGGCAAAGACTCCAGTGGAGAATTGAAGGCCCTAGGAAATAGTATAGTAGAGTAGAGAGAAGGAAGGACCCTGGGTCCATGAATGACCCTGTGGAGCACAACCCCCAAGTGGTCTACAGTGCACTGTGATGTGAATGAGAAATTAAACTTGGCTATGTTAAACCACTGAGGTTTGTGTATTGGAAGGAACACAAGTGGACCTTCCCTGCATAACACAGAGGTGATCAGGGTGAAAATCTCTGCTAGTCACAAATCATAAAGAATCCATCTTTGAGGAAGACCTCCTACCCTTTTGTGAATCTGGCCAATGAGGTCGTTTTCAGAAAGAGAGCCAGTCTTATGAGCATGCTTTCCTTGTAGCAAGTCCTTTTAAGCCAGAGACCTCCCTGACACACTAGACCTTCAAAACCATTTGTGATGTGCTGTTCTAACGGAAAGGAGAAACCATACCAGGAAGGGGTCTTTCCTGAGCTGGTCCCTCCTGGTGCACCCCCACTCCTACCTACACACACACACACACACACACACACACACACACACACACGCAGTGCCTAGTCCAGGGGCTTTTGTGTGGAATGTTGGCATTCAAGGGAGGAAGCAGGAAAGGTATTTGGGGAGAATATATGTTACCAGATTCTTGGGTTAAAACAGACATATCTAGAAATGAAGTTGCACCGAATGTGTTTTCCCACGCAGGAGAGTTCACACTGAGTCTTCCATGTCTCGGGGAGTTCATTGTTTGAAGGGCCCTGCCAGGAACCACCCCTGGACAGTCTTGTTGCCTCAATGCAGTTGAACAGAAATGACCTGATTCCAGTATCACCTGAAGGATGGGAAACTGAAACATCCATTTATTTCTACTTAGTCCAAACCTGGGTGATATTAAGAGTCACCCAGGGAGCACTTAAAAATATAGAATTTAGGGCTCTACCCTCGAAGATTCTGACTCACAGGTGGAGAGGGAGGCTTAAGAATCTTTATTTTTAAAAGGTTACAGGAAGTAATGATCAGCCAGATTTGAAAACCTTGCTCACAACCATTTTCAGTAACAGTCTGACACACTAATCAGTAATACACTAATTTATTTCACTGAATCAATTGCTTTAAATTAGCATGTGCACACACACACACACACACACACACACACACACACACACAGACACACACACACCATCAAACCAATGAAAAGTAAAAAGTCTCTATTCACTCCACTATTAATTCATCAGTCTTTTTCCCCCCCTGGAGATGAGAGCCTCTTATCTGAGCTCCACCTTTGTTCTATTGCCCTTTTCTCACCCGCGACTCCTTCAATGACCATCAGACTGGTGAGGGGAAAAAGTCTTCCCATTGTCAATGACTCATCAATTTCTCCTGCCTACAATTGTATCTCTCCTTTAATTAAAAAAGTTTAAGCTGCAGGGCACCTGGGTGGCTCAGTTGGTTAAGTATCCGACTTTGGCTCAGGTCATGATCTCACTACTCATGACTGCGAGCCCCATGTCAGGCTCTGTGCTGACAGCTTGGAGCCTGGAGCCTGCTTCAGATTCTGTGTCTGCCCCCCCCCCCCGCCCCCCCCCGCTCCTCCCCTGCTTGTGTGCTCTCTGTCTCTCAAAAATAAATAAACATTTTTTTAAAAGTTTGAGCTGCAGGGGCGCCTGGGTGGCGCAGTCGGTTAAGCGTCCGACTTCAGCCAGGTCACGATCTCGCGGTCCGTGAGTTCGAGTCCCGCGTCGGGCTCTGGGCTGATGGCTCGGAGCCTGGAGCCTGTTTCCGATTCTGTGTCTCCCTCTCTCTCTGACCCTCCCCCGTTCATGCTCTGTCTCTCTCTGTCCCAAAACTAAATTAAAAAAAACGTTGAAAAAAAAAATTAAAAAAAAAAAAAGTTTGAGCTGCAATAATACTTCTCCCTTTGTTTCAAAAAGATCACAATTCTGGGGCGCCTGGGTGGCTCAGTCAGTTGGGCATCCAACTTCAGCTCAGGTCATGATCTCACAGTTTGTGGGTTTGAGCCCCCCGTTGGGCTCTGTGCTGACAGCTCAGAACCTGGAGCCTGCTTCGGATTCTGTGTCTCCCTCTCTCTCTGTTCCTCCCCCACTCATGCTGTCTCTCTGTCTCTCAAAAAATAAAATAAAATATTTTTAAAAATTTTAAAAAAAAGATCGCAATTCTAAGTATTTTATCAAGAAATGAATGGATTGCCAGCATATGCCATGTAATCCTATGCTATACACTTTCATTTGGTCACTACCAGTTTCTCCATCCTGTTCATACAGAGGCTGCGAATTCTGTGTCCCTAATGTATTATGTCTGGAATTCAGAAAGTTTGGTAAAAGTTTTTTTCAGGGATCCTGTGTTGCTAGACAGTTCTCCCTAGTTTCATTTTTCCTTGTTTAAGAAACCATCTTCATAGTAATCAGTTCAAACTGATTGCTAGGATTAATGTCAAGTCTGGTACTTTCCCCTTCAGTGATCATCAGCTCCAGCCTGGCAAAGACACCCCCCAGGCCCTCTCAGTTCTCTCAGGAAGAAACCGGAACTCACTGGGAGAGGCTGGGATTGTTTTACACTTTTCAGACCCCTTTTATCATTATTTATTAGGGGTTTCCAGTAGGGAAATTGTGCTATTTGACTGAAAAGATGAAAGTAAAACTCCTTCTCATTTTTTAAATTTAATGTGCGACTATGGGGAAAGGGAGGTATGAATGAATTCATAAAAATATCTAAATTTGATGTTTCTTTTTTAAAAAGAACAATTAATATATGTAATGAGCGAATTTTTTTTTTCGTTTATTTATTTTTGAGACAGAGAGAGACAGAGCATGAACGGGGGAGGGTCAGAGAGAGGGAGACACAGAATCTGAAACAGGCTCCAGGCTCTGAGCTGTGAGCACAGAGCCCACCCAGCGCGGGGCTCGAACTCACGGACCGCGAGATCATGACCTGAGCTGAAGTCGGCCGCTTAACCGACTGAGCCACCCAGCGCCCCAAGAGCGAATTTTTATTAAGGAGTCACTGGAAGTTTCATTAGAATATTTGCCATACCAAGTAAATCCATTTCCCACAGTCACACACATACATACACACACGTACTCAAATATGGCCACTTTAAAAAAATTGTTTTGCAATAATTAGATTCACATGAAATTGCAAAGATAGTACAGACAGGTCCCACGTACCCTTCATGCAGTTTGCTCCAATGGTTTTATCTTCTCTAAGTATAGTATAATATTAAAACCAGGATATCAGCCCTGGTATAATATGTTATACACACTTCAAAAAATCTGAATGGAAGGAAGGAAGGAAGGAAGGAAGGAAGGAAGGAAGGAAGGAAGGGAGGGAGGGAGGGAGGGAATAAAAAATCTGACCTGGTTATCTAGGCGAAGCTTCCTTCTCAAAAGCCAAATTGACTCACTGACTTTCACTGAATCAACATCAAGTCACAACTGCCTTGCTGTGTGAACCCAAGTTGGTAGATTCAGTCAAGTGTTTTGGTTTGTTTTTGAATTGGACTATAGTTCGCCAAAGAAAAAATTCCCTAAGCAAACAAACAAACAAAAAGATCAAAATGAAAAGAAAAAGAAAAAGAAAAAAAAATGATCATGCTGATTTTACATGATGTATATGTTTCAGTTATCTGTGCTATGAAATAAACTCAAAATGTAGTAACTTAAAAAAATCACATTTATTTTGCTCACAGATCTGCAACTTGGGCAGAGCATAGTGGAGACAGTTTGTCTCTGTTCTATTGTATCACTGCATATCAGCTGGGGAGGCTCAAAGGCCGGCAGGCTCTCTCTGGCTCTACTTGGCTAGCAGGATTACGGCATAGTGGGCATGGGGCTTGGGATCTTCCGAAAGCTCCCTCAGTCACAAGCATCTTTACCTGCTCTGCTGGGAAAACTCAGAGAGCTGGGGGTTGGGCTACTTCGGCTTCTCAGGTATGTCTGTCTCACTTTGAGTAATGCTCTCTCCCCAGAGTGCCTCCAGAAGACAGCTTTAGGGAAGCTGGACTTCTTACTTGTCAGCTCAGGGCTCCCAAGGTACTTGTGGAGAGAGACCGAGACTGAGACAGAGAATCTATATACGCTTTATGGCCTCGCCTCAAAAGTCATGCAGCCTCACATCCACAATCTTTTGTGCATTGTGACAGTCACAAAGGTTTACTCAGTTTCAAGGACAGAGGATTTAGACTTTACCTTTTGATGGAAGAAGAGCAAAGTTTTGAAAGAGGATGTGAAACCAGAAATACTCTTATGAGATACTGTTAGGAAGATACATCAGTGAAAAAAATCTAAAGTTGATGTTTTCATTTTCTTAAGCAATTAAATATGTCATGATCACAATTGTATTAGGTAGCCACTTGAAATTCTGTCAGAATCTTTGCCTTCCTAAATCAGCTCATTGCTGCAGACACACACACACACACACACACACACACACACACACACGCATATACAGCATATAAATATATAATACCCATATATATACACACATGCTCATACACCACTTTTATTATTATATTTTTTATCTATGTCCTCAGCCAAAGCTTCCTTCTCAGAAGTCAGAACTGACTCACTGACTATCAATGAATCCAACATCAAGACACTACAGTCCCCAATGTGGATGCAGGCTGGTAGGTTCAGCCAAATTGTTTTTGGTTCGTCTGTGAACTGGGTTATGGATCCCAAGAGAAGGAACTGAAATCATCAGACTAATTTCACATGATGTACTAAGAAGAACACAGTACCACATGAAAGAGCTTAGTGATTAGTTTACCAAGCCATCTAGCTCTATGTAAATGACCTGTGATAAATGACTGGTCAGCCAAAGGAGCAGAAATCATGTATTATTTCCGCAGTTCGAAGTGAAATGCCATTTGTATTTATCATTGTTCCGAAACAGCTCGGTAGATTGCGTGGGACAAAACTTTCTGCAAACACATAAGTAACATTTTGAAAAAAAAAAAAAAAAAAACAATATCAGATTTTATCGGAGGTTCTTTACTTGGATTATGAACGGTGGCTTGCAGATGGTGTTATTGTGCTGGCAGCCGCGTAACTCACACAGAAATTTACAAGAGTTCTGAATGTGGAAATACTTAAATAAGGTCAAGCTCCTTTGCCTGTCATTTAGAATTTTCATTATAGATCCTGAGAGTCTAGCTCTATCACGATACATTTCCTGATTTGGCATCCTTCTGCTTTCTTTTAATTTTTCTTTTAGTTTCCCTGGATAGAAGATTAGTATAATTAAATGAATGGATGGCATTCTCCTCACCGAAAACCTCTAAGAATCTTAGGGCTTGCCCTATCCAGAGGGAGTGCAAGTAATCACAATGTAAATGAGGCCACTTGATATATCATTTCTTAAAAATCAATCTTACCTAATGAATTTACCATTGAGGGCCTCAGATAGCCTCCACGTATCACTTTTTGAGTGCTTGCTTACATGCATGTGGGGTGCTGACAACTTTAGGTAAAATTGTCTTTTTGATAATGACAAATTTCTATGCAGCTGTTCTTATTATTTCTATTTTACAGGTAAAGAGACCACAGCTCCTCGAGACTGAGTAACTTAAGCAAGATCACAGAGTAGTGGGGCTGGGTTGAACCTGATTCATCGGACATGAACTGCTGCCCTAAGCCATTACAGTGCACTCCCCTTATAGAGACTAAAAACCTAGAAAGAAAGAAAGAAAGAAAGAAAGAAAGAAAGAAAGAAAGAAAGAAAGAAAGAAAGAAAGAAAGAAAGAAAGAAAAGAAAGAGCAATAAAAGGCAATAAGGAGTTTGAGTGGTGATGGAAAGCAGCACGGTAGAGTGTGAGCTAATTAAATCTGGAACCTCGCGAGGGGTATAAGTAAGTACTTCAGAGTGAGAGAAAGTTCACTGGAACTAATGAGGGAGGGTCCCTGGGCCCTGGAAAGAAGCTGGTTCCGGGAAATTTCCACACTTGAGAAACTGGGGAATCATTATTTTTCCAGCTGAATGGCAAATGATTACAATTCTAACTGTCTCAGTTTGGCTTCCCTGGTTATTGGTTGACCCGGGGCTGCACTCAAGAAAGCTACGAGAGTGGAAGATGAAGTGAAACCAGGAGAGGACATAAAATATAATTCATGAAAGGAACTGGGTGTAATTCAGAGGGAAGACAGTGGTTTCAAAGTCACATTGTAGAGAGACAGAGACAAGCTGATTTGGGGTTGGAACAGCAGACATGTTCCCACCAATGCATTCCTAGCGCCTCCTATGTGCACATAGATGTGCATTGTGGGTCTGTCTTCACCGTTGCAATTCTTGTGACCCATCCAGGTTCAAAGGGCACGGTGGGAGAACTACTTACACTGTGTTCTGTCCCATGGGATTGTAATTCTCTCTCTTTCCTCACCTCATCTTATCGAGTTTTCTTTAAGCCCTCTACCACAATGCTTTGCAAACTGAAATGTGCTTATGAGTCCCTTGGGAAATCGTGTTAAAGTGCAGATTCTTCTTTAGTAAGTCTGGGTTGAGGCCTGAGTTTCTGTATTTCTAACAAGCCCCCAGCAGTTGTGGATGCCCTCGTTGGAGAACCACACTTTGAGTAACGGGATTCTAAAAAATGAAATCATCCCAGCACAAGAGAACAAGGATTATGTCTTTCTCCCAGGCATACACTTCTTTTTTGTTGCTACACCCCATTCTCTGTATGTTCTTACTTGCAGCTGAAGCTGAGGACAGGATGGACAGCAGGTGCCACACCAAATCCCAGGCCTGTTCCCAGTGCCTGTTTCTCCCCTGTTCTCCCCCTTTGCCTGCTCCCATCTGGATGGCTGGCCTTCCTTCCTCTCCAGAGGGAATTCAGTGCAACAGCTGCTTCCTCCTCATGTGTATCAACCAGTGTTCTTATAGAACGGTTAGAATCTAGAGCTTGGAACCGAGCATGAGAAATCAGCTGGCCTAGCCTTCTACTCTCAGTAAGTAAATGTCTAAATCATTCAGAGGGAGAGAGATGCCTGTTTTCCTCACCCAAACCACCATCATTGCTTTTGTCTTTCCTAACTGTTCACATTTTCAAACATCAGCGTGGGCCTGGTGCTGTTCGAGACTCAGTCATCAAGACCCTATTTAGATTAATTTGGTTCCAGGTCAAACTTTCCAATTTCACACATTTATCCCATGCTTTCCTAATGCTATCGAATGACATCGTTTTATTTTTTTCCCTTTGTTTTTCTCTTTCAACTAATTTATTTAATGGGTCCAAAATGGGTGATTAGACCATAAAAACATGTGGTATCCTAATTGGATTTTGAAAATGTGTAAACATGGCCCTCCAGTGGCTTCCTATTACCATCTGGACCAAATATAAACTTCTGACCATTGATTCCAATTCTCCTCTTCCTACCCCACCCTGATGCCCCTCTCATTTGTTACTTTTCTTCTCCAGGGTCTCTCTGCTCCAACTAGGCTGGCCTTGTTATTTTGCAGAACGCTTTCCTCAATTTTGCCTCAAGGCTTCTGCTTCTGCCTGAACTGGTCTACAGAGAAGAAGTAAGTCCCTGCTTTTCATTTTTTACACATTTCAGAAGGGTTTTCAGATTTTAGTTCAAGATCGATACCTTTAGGGATGTTTCCAAAATTAACCCCATCCATTCTTCAATACCTTGTGGTCCCTAGTTTACTTCAATGCCTTCCAGTTATTTTAGAAAAAAAAAATATGTTTTACTCATGTATACATATGTGACTCTCTGAGTCATTAAGAGACAGTTACAACATGTTTCTTCTGTGTTAGGTAATAATCCAGGTGCTGCCAGTCACGGTGAACAGGAAGGCAAGCTTCTTAGTATCAAAGAGTTTACATTCAGGTTTGGGAAGGTGGAGAATGAGCAGTAAACAAATAAACTAACAATAATTTCAGATGATGAAGAGGTACTTCCTACTGGATGTTATGAGGGCTACAGAGCATGAAGTCAGCTCACTTGTGGTTTGAACTCTCTCTCGGACTTCATAGATAAGCACATCAAAGTTTGCATGTGGACAAAACATGTTGAACACGTCTCAAGGGAAGGTTCTCCTCGAGACCACTTATGTCTGGGAAAATATCACTGAGGAGACCAGGCATCAATTTCGTTGGTGAAAAGTTGCCCTTCTGTAGTCTTCAGTATAGCCGAGTTTCAGAAACTTGAATGTCTCGTTAGTTTCTCCAACTTAATTGGATTCGTCTGGGGCACTTGTTTAAAATGCACATCCAGATGTTCCAGTGCAGTTGACCCTGGGACTCTATAATAAAACACTGTAACACTTTACGTGATGATCAGGACACTGCGATGGATGGATGAATGAATGGATGGAAAGAAGGGTGGCCAGAAGGAAGGCTGAATACATAAATGGACCCAAAGATTTTTAGGCTGTAAGTTAGTAGCCAAATTCACAAAAGGTTTCTGAGCAAGTGGGCATATGATACAACATATGCTCCATGACTCTAACTTCGTCCTGTGGCACTGAGCCTATGATTTGGGAAGGTAAGCTCAGTTCCATCTCCTTCCTTTAATTTTTCATGAAGCAAAAGCTTATTCTCTGAGTCCTAGATATAAAAATCATTTTGAGAATGAATAATTAAAATAGACTGTGTGAAATGTAATCTTTCATTCAATTGCCCACCATATACCAAAATAATTACATTTTTTTGAATCACATTTTCCCCGAATAAGTCACTTCTACTAATTTTGCTGTTATAACAAGATATTTAATACCACTGGGAACAAAGATATCCCCATATTCTGACAAGACCCTCAAGCCACCATGCATCAGGACCAGACACCACCCCTCATGGTGACTGAGAGGCAGTAGGATGTTCCCACTTTTGCCAAGCGCCATCCCACCAGGCCCTCCATAGTCTAGGGAAGATGGCAGGAGATGTGCTTAGCAAGGTCCTTATGTAAATTGCAGTGCATGTTCTCACCCCTAATCGAGGGGCAGGGAAAGGTGTGTTTCCCCTCCTGAAACAAATTGAGAGGGCTCTTGGAGAGTCACTCATAACGATTGGGGCACCTGCAATGAAGGGAAACTGGCATCTCATTCTCCAAATGGAGGCATCCTGAGCTTCCAAAGTTGGCAGACCCTCCTTCAACATGTCTCCATAGAAGAATAGGTGCCAGACTTGTGGGGGGAGCCAGATGTGTACCTCTGAGGTATGGCAGAGGTATACAGAATTATGCACTCTGTGGCCCTCTTTCAGCCTATACATTTCTGGAGGCATGAATATCAGAACTTGGAAGGACTGTGGCAGAAATACCTGGGGAGGGCAGGGTGATCTCCAACCCATCTAGGATGTTTTCCATCCCTGGATGAGGTGAAAGAGGACCCCAGCCTTTCATTGGCTTCACCTAAAGGAGCTCAAACATTAGTGGAGGAAATGGAGCCATGGGTTTCCTCCATAGCCACCAAGTGAAAACCTGGAATGTCCACACAGGGTTGATGGCAGCCAACGCTGCTTTGGGGAATGTGGGGCAAGCTTAAAAGCACACATATGCCACCTCTGTGAAACCCACTAGTAGTAGACAGAACCAGGGAGAATCACATCAGTGTCCAAAGATTCCTCCCTCTCAAGGGCAAGTAGATATTTCAGGAAAGATTTCTCTGAGTCCCTAGCCCTCCTTTCGTCTTCCGGAGGAGCTGGGTCTAGAGGAGGGAGGGGATAGTATTGATTCAGAGCCAGATCTTGCCCCCCACCCTCTTTGTAAGCAGCCAGAGTCACAGCTCTAGCTGTAAATTGGATATGCAATTAAGGGTTTAAATTAAGCCACACTAAGTTTTAATTACCAAATGTGACCAGGAAGTTATGGAACACACCCAAGATTTTGTTAAAGGAAGAGAAAATAGTGGATTCTGCATAGCACAATCGAACACAGAAACTTTAAAAAATACATACAACTATTTCTTTTTTCTTTGGATTAGAGTTGCAATTCTTCCAAGATCCCATTGTCACAGAAGCCTTTACTTTAAGCAATTTTTGTTCTCCCTGGTCAAATAATCCAAGAATGTTAATTTCCCATTTCATTTTCTTACTTTTTGCATATTTCTGGCATTGCATAAGGTGGTTTCACTCATTGATCACCCCACATTAAATCTTTCATCAAAAGTTCAAAGTCAAGTATTTGGTCATTTGCAAGAGAATCTCTCTGGCATTGAAGACTAGGTCTCCAGAGTGAAGGGATTAGATGATGTGCCAAAGCATTGCATCTGGTTCCCTGGGTGATATCCGAAGGCGTGTACACAACAGGAACAATACTCCAGCCAGACTTAGAGCAGAGCACATGAGTTCTCATTTGGAACACATGCTTGGGTCTACCCTTGTTTATATTTAGCCACTCTTGTATATACATAGCTTTACTGTGGATTAAGAAGGCCTTGACTTGATGTAAAATGCTTTTGGAAAAGCCTGTTCAACAAGGGCAGTCTCAATTGGTCAAACAGGATTGCTCAGACTGATGAGTAGGGCAACAGTAAGTCAAGTTAGTGTACAAGTCAAGAACGGAGATCCATTGTTTCTTTTCACATGAAGAGTCTTGAGCCAAAACCTTTGTTTTATTGTTAACAAAGTTAAAACAGAAAGAAAATGCATTTTAAAATAAAATAGCATGTGTGTTTCTGCTCTTTAATTTTAAACATAAATTATGAATCTCTAAGCCTAATATTTTTCCATATCAATAAAATGAAGAATTCTTCTGGGAGCCTCCCTGAGACCCCTCTTCTTTAAATTTATATAAGCTATATAATTAATAAAGATGTATGTTATAATAGATCCCTTCACTTCAGTGGATAATTATGTAGCTTTCAGAAATCACTTCACAATCTTAAAATAGTTTTCTTCAATCAGCCAAGATATTCAATCAATAAATGCCATTCCATGTGATCATGACTGTGACTGCCAAACTATGCAATCTTAAAATGTTGGGAAAAAACAAAGGACAAGAGGGGTGACTATCCAGGACAAGACCAAGTATTTTATGGCAGGAGTCCTTTCAAGTAGACTCTCCGGGTTCCACATAAGTCCCTTCATATCTGGAAGTCTTTATCATTGTCTTGAGCCTGGAAATCAATGACCATCATCCCCTTGAGAGTCCGAAACCTGAAACAACTATATTTCTTTAAGCTCCTTTGCAAAAGTGCTTAATTTTCCATGAGAATTCACCGTTTTGACCTGGCTCCTTGAATTCAAGGGAAGGGTGGAAAGTCGAATCTAATAAATGGATAACATTCAGGAACTTCAAACTTCATTATTTCTGATGGCAACCCAAAGCTTTTTCCATTGTAAAAAAGAAAAGAAAAAAAAAAAGGTGAGGTATTTTACGTTCAAGTAGCTCTTTCAAAGAGGGGAATGAGAGCACGCAGCCCTCTTTACCCTGGTGAGAGCCTCATATTCTATATCTTGTGTCTTTGTTTTGAGTCCAGCCCCTGGTTGAGGGTCAGCTAAGGAAAGACAGAATGAGGTTCAAATTCTTTAATTAGTTTTGTCAGTGATTCTCTATGGTTGGCAATAAAAGAAATACTTTCTGGGAGATCAGGTTCTCCTGCTGGAACTTTGGATAGGATAAAGCCCTTGAAAGGCCAAGATCATTTTCAGCCCATTGTTCTAGCCTGTCTCTGAATGGAGCTTTTTGCTAAAGAGCTTTGGAGCCAAAATTTTTATGTCATCTCCACAATCATGGCCCACAGGCACCAATAAGAATGTCGCTTTCAGAAAGTAATGCACAGAGACCTGCCATCTTAGAAGGTCTTCATAAAACAGTGTACTCCATGGGCAAATTGGGAGAAAACATTTTTTGTTTGGGAATGTTGTGAATGAACATTGCAGTCTGGGATGCATATTTCCTGGAATGCTCAGAAGTCAAGTTCTCCAAAGAGAAAACACTTACAAAAGGGATGAGGGCAGCTCACCAAGGATGCTGAAACTTGCTTAGAAGTCAATTTTGGAGGAGAGAGAAAAAAAAAAACTTTCATAGAAACATCTTTGGAATGGCTATACCCTTTCATATGGGCAAGTTCTATTCTCTAGTATCCACATAGATCCACTTAAGACTGACTGCCTAGCCTGATACAAAGGCAATAACCTTAAAAATATATACCTACATTGATGTGGTCATGGACAGAGACAAATTCTTCATATAACACAGGATAAAAATATGATTCCGGCTCTATCACAAAAATGGGACATTGCAAACTCAGGCAAAATCCACAAAGAAGTGACCATGTCTTTCCGGCTTATGGAGCAGCTGGATCATGTCTAAAAGGGACCACACCCGCCGCCTCCTCTGTGAGTCATCACCCTCCTCCTTCCTTGGGGAATACCAGCCTCACTTCCTGACGGAGGAGAAAGTTTTATATGGAGGCACCCTTCCTCTCCCCTCTGTGTGGGGTCATAAGGCAGCAAGAAGGTTATCAAAACTTATATTGACATCTAATTTTACAAATGTTTCTATTGGGCAATCTGACTTTCCTCTATAGAGCTATTTCAAACCCAGACTACATATCAATTAAGAGGGAAACTTTATTTTCTAAAGTTATCAAATCTCCTTCAAGCTTGACTATCCAAGAAGAAAATAATAATAATAATAATAACAATAATAATAATAATAATTCCTTGTGAGTATCACTTCTCTGATTTCTGGTACCAGATGACTCCCAAAACCATCTTGTATCAACTTCATGTTCATCAAGTGAGAAACTCAAACATCAAGACAGAAAACAAGAACAAAGAGAGAAGATAGACAGTAGGCATTCTTTTCTTGAGCAAAGGCTCATCAGTATCTGTTTCTTCCACAGGAGATACACATTTTGTGTTGTAATTTAGGGCCATGTCCACTGATGTCATCAGCAATACCATGTCTTGGGAGCTTTCTTCCCAGAAGAAGAATCAGCCACTTGTTTTAGTGAGAAGAATATTGAGATATAAAGGATTTCTTTCACACTGCACACATAATTTGTAGAATATTCAGCTGTCTGGTGACTTTTCCATAATATTATCTGGCTCTTAATTCAACAACTGGGCAAATGTTCCCAGAGATCAGGGAGAATAGGAGTTGCAGCTCACTGGTAGGCCCTGATAGCTGTCCTCTTCCCTCTGGACATCTTGTTAGATCAGCAATGGTTACTTTCTGACCCAGTGGTATTTGTGACTTCTCCCACAGTGTCACACATTGCTGATATCTACACATCAGGCTGGACTCTTTATCTCCCGGCATCCAAATCCTGCAGCAGAGTTTGAAGTTTTTGTGCTGGGTCTTTAAATTATTTCTCCTGCCCACCCTTGCTTAGGATTGCTTGGAAAATGGCAAATAACAACAACAAGCCTGTCTTAACTTTGCCAAAACAAAATTGCCTGGGATTTTTCAGAAGCCACATTCAATTTGTGAGTAAATGCAATGGATCTTCTGGACCAACCATGACTATAAGCACTGGCCTACATATTCAGGGCCTGCAAGGAGTCGAGGCCAGGGGCCTAATGAGAAGCAGTCAGCGAATCTAATGAGAATCAGACAGAAGGCCTAATGAGACATTTAACATGCTCTGCCTCTCCCTCCTCTTTTGTTCCATTTCCATGGGAATCTGTGTTTAGGGAGCTTAGTTGCACTGGCTACAAGCAGATACATATGGTCTTAGTGGGACAATCCAGGAAACAATACAAAGACTTGAAGATGGCCAGGGATAGGGAGGGTGGAACTTGGAAAATGTACCCGAATGCCATGATAATGTGGCAAGGTGGGTTTCCATTTGACTTACATTTCAATGGATTGCATCTATGCCTTTTTCAGAATACAATGTAATCATAGAGCTATTGGTGATGATACAATAAACAGGCAGAGATTTCCATCGCATGACATCACTGCTCTGAAGGAAATAAAGATAAGAAAAGTATGCTGTGCTGTTTCTGTGGCTGACTATTGCCATTCAGAAAGAAACGATAGGAATGCAGGTGTTGCACAATGGAGGATACCTGGAATAGTCTCCTTATGAGGCAACGTTCCTTGAACACTAGGTGTTTTCATTTGTTGACCTTGGATGGAACAGCCAGCAAGAAAGATAGCTATCAAATTATAGGCTGGGCTGGGCTGAACGTGAGGGCGGGAACACAGACCTTACTTAGTTACAGCTCGCATCTCAGTTACCTGAGCTGGAGGCACAAAAAGGAAAGATGGATATGTCTGTGCCTCTGTTAGAAATTTTGTCTGACCCTTGGATTTAACATTTGGGGAGCAGAGCTTGATTCTGAGAAAGTAGGCACTATTTCTGTCTTATTTAGCTCGCAAGCACAAGAAATTTGCATTGGCTTTTGTTGCTCTCCTATCAAATAGCAGTTTCTTAGGATATACATACCCTTTGTTTTATTTGCTTGCCCAACTATATGCTTTAAATGCAACTCTATCCCTCTCTCTGTCCATTTACTTATTTATGACAACTTTTCTTTTGGTTGTTGAGGTCCAGCTTTGGCTTGCCCACCTGTGTCTGAATTCAAGACCTGAAGGTAAATCATACAGGCTTGCTCTTTGGTGGCGCCACCTAGTGGCCTCCCATGGCAACACAGTTCTTAGCAATCAAAAGACTAAGGATGTAGATGTCTTGTCTGATTACCAAGGTTGGTAGGGGTGGGACAGAGCAGAAGTGCACCAACCTTCATAAGTTCCAGGTGCTAGTCTCAGAATTCATACATGTCAGCTTTTTGAAACTTTACCAAACTTCTGCTGAGTAAATAATATCATTCTCTAAATGCTGCCATTCCTATTAGCTAAAATGCACTGAATGTTTCCTATGGGCAGAGCATCATGCTAGCTGCTTCATATGCCATTGGCTTGTCTTTCCTAGTAATAACACTATGAGGTGCAAATTATGTGGTCCTTTGAGTCTAATTGCTAGGGTCTGTAATGAGCTCTAGCCCTTACTTACCATGTGACCTTGAACAAATTACTTAATCTGTCTGTGCCTCGGTTTCCTTACCTATAATAGCACATACATCATAAAGTAAGCACTTGTAAAGTGCTTTAAAAAAGTGTCTGACACATAGTAAGCATTCAATATATGCCAGCTAGTATTTTTCATAATAGTAGCCATGGGTCCTACCCCAGTGCAGCTAAACATCGGTGGACAAAAACCCCATTATACTGACTGGTCTTATAAATTTCATGTTGAAAGTCTCAAGTGGACACTCAAGAGTCCCAGGAAGCCTATCGTATTTCCCTTTCATGTTCACTTTTAGACTCCCCCAAACAACTATTTTCTACCTATCCTCATATCTTGTACACCAAGGCTATTCTCTCCCTCAGCTGATGACCTTGCCTCATTATTGAGGAAACAAGCAAGTAACTAGGAGCTTTTTTCATCTCTCCTCCACCATACTTGCTGACCACCTGTTTTCTGCTCTCTGCCTTTTGCTAAGGGAGGAAGTTCCCATTCCCACCAAATGATAGCTGTTCCAATTATACACCTGGATCTCATGCCCTCTCATCTTTTCAAAGACTTGGCTCCAGTCTTTGCTAAATCATCAAATTCTCCCTTCCTACTGGATCACTGCCATTAGCATCCAAACAGGCAACCTTAAAATATTCCTACCTTGAGGCTACACCCCCTCCAGTTAACATCCTATTCCCTGCTTCCCACTGTCTAAGTAGAATGAGGAAAAACATCTCATCCCAATAAGACCTCTATTTCTACTCTACCCTTGAGTCTGCCTTTGTCAAGGTCACCTCCGTGCCACCACCAAATCCATTGGTGTCCTCTCTCCTCTCTTTACTTCTCAGTGAGATTCAATGCATCTTGTCTGAGTGGCTGTGACACCACACTCTCCCGCTTTCAATTCTCCCTCACTTGCCTTCTCTGATTGACCTTTAAATGTAGAAGTGCCCACCCGAGAGTACCATCGTAGCTGTCTTCCGTTCTCTGTGTTTTTAACTTAAAAAATTTATCCAGACCCACCATATTAAATTCACCTATATAAAACTTGAAAAGAGATAGCCTCAGCCCTGGTCTTTCCTGAAACTCCAGACTCAGAACCTACTCCTGACTTACCATTTCCATGTGGATCATATGTTAGGCACCTCAAACCGCCATAGCAGTAATTTCGATACCCCCCCAAACATGTTTCTTTTCCATTTTTTTTTCTTAGTAAGTAGCATGACTTTCACCTACTTGGTCCTGTCAGAAGCCTTAGAGCCTCTGATAAGGAGACTTTGATGCTTCTTTTCCTTCCCTAACCTTAAAAACATGTTTCACCTCAGTTTGTTACCCTCTGTGTGGATATTTCTCACCAGCAAGAGCCCCATCATTTCTCACCTGGCTGAAATATGTCTCCTAACTTATTATCCTGATCCCATCTCCCATGTCTACAATCCATTAGCCACACAGCAGCTAGAGACATTACTTAAAAATATAAATCAGATCATACCACTTCTCTCCCTTAAATCCATCGATAGTTTCCTTTCTCATTGTAATTAAATCCAAATTTCTCACCCTGTCTAACAAAGCACAACATAGCATAGTGTCTTTGAGAAAAATGGTCACAAAGCTTTTTTTTTATTCCGAGCATTCTCCATTACCTTTCCAGCAAATTTGCTTTTTTAACCTAAGTTAGCCAGAGTCTAACCTAGTCGCTTACAGTTGAAGGGCTGTCATTAGATAGCCTAAGGAAATTATTCCATTTAATGTCAGGCTCTTTGTAGGAAGACATTTGGGATATGGATAAATCATGGACATATCAACCAGATTGCAAACTCCTTCCATCCAAAACCAATAGGTTGTGTGTGTGTGTGTGTGTGTGTGTGTGTGTGTATGTGTGTGTGTGAAGTGTAATGAGAAATACATATGCACACACAGAACTAGTGATAGTGGTGCTTAGTAAGAACTTGTGGAGTTGCTTTAAATTTAACTTATAATTTCTTGTGGGTTTTTTTTAATGTTTATTTATTTTTGATAGTGAGAGAGACAGAACACAAGCAGGGGAGGGGCAGAGAGAGAGGGAGACACAGAATCCGAAGTGGGCTCCAGGCTCTGAGCTGTCAGCACAGAGCCCGACATGGGGCTTGAACTTGTGAACCATGAGATCACGACCTGAGCCAATGTCAGCCACTTAACTGACTGAGCCACCCAGGTGCCCCTTCACCTGTAATTTCTCTATGAAATCTGCCTGCTCCAGAATCTCAGAGACAAAGCAAAGCATTCCTCTCTGGTCCTGGAAGGGAAAAGAACTGGAAAAGTAAAAGCCTTTGCTGTGAGACTATTATGAAGGAATCAATGAAGACAAAGTGCTAGAAAGGCACTCTCGAATGCCATACTGGGCCCTGCATCTGAAAGCTTTAATCTCTACAAGTAAGTTTGGGAAGGGGCTTTAGGAAGCAAAAATAGCAGTTTTCCACTGTATTTATTTGTTTTTGTTTAACAAACACGTAAGTATGGCTAACTGGGTGCAAGGTGCTATTCTATTTGCTTCATAATCACCAAGTCAGACAATCTACAGTCTCCTGGCTAGCCTACCTCCACAAGATGGATGTTCTTCAAAGACCAAAATCAATGTGAGCACAGAATTTTTGAACCTGTAATTCCAGTGTGGCATGTATGGAATAGCTGAAAAAGTTAAAAATCGTTGAAACTTAAGTTATAGTGCCAAGGGTTGACATACCATTTAATCTTCCCAGTGATGGTTGGTCTTGCTTCAGGAAAACATGATGAATGATTTACAAAGAAAAATAAATAAATAATAACTGTGAGTAAGAGGAGAGTTTGTCTCTTGGGCAGCCCCCTCACCCTGAAAGATGTTATTAGGAAGGAAAAAACTTTTTTCCACCCTCTAATCTTCTGGCTGGTCTAAGAATTAAACTGACATTGAATAGAAGAGAATCACATTTAGTTACACAGGTACAGGGAATCTACATAAACACGAGAGATTTCAAAGATAGGTAAAATAAGGTATATTTGTCATTTTAGACTAAGGAGAAGAGGGTAGGGATCCCAGGCTTCAAAGACAGAGAAGGCAATTCACGGGAAGAATGGAAAGAGTAAACAAATATTGGCTGAGCCAATCAGAAACATAGGACTTTTTATCAGACAGGCTTTGCTAGATTCCTCCCTGTCTCCCATACCTCGTTCATATTATACCTAGTCATCTATGGTGATGTCTCTTTCCCTAGGTCCTCTATCTAAATTCTTTTAGGTAAATAGGGGCCAGGCAAGCACAAAAACTTCTAAGTCTTCCATTTCTTAAAAATAATCAGCCTGAAATAATCCACATGCCAAAGAGACACATTTTGGAATGGCAAATTTTGCTCCCCTCTAATGTCCTCCCACCTAAGTTTATGAAGGCAGATCTCCAGACTTTCTCCAAATAAAGTTTAAAGTATGTTATTTCAGCAGGTCACAACACAGCAATGCCTGTCCTCCCACATTCTGTGGAGGTATGCACAAAATGTGTTACATTTGCATCGGGTATGTATTTATATGTGCCAATGCTTATCAATGCTTACATTAACTGTGACAAAAACATAAATGTGATCCTCTTGTAGGTTTTTTTTTTTCTTCAACAAATGCCTCCCATAGTGAAATTCCAAGTTGAAGAATCATTTGAAGCTATAGTAAAGAGGGATCACCTAAGCTTTTGTAAAATCCACTGTCATTAGGGGCACAATGGACAAGACTCACTCAGGCTGGGAAGAAGCTAATGGGGAGAAGCTCCTTATAGACCAATCCTGTATACTCAAAAAATCATTGGAGGACTTTCTAGAAGACACCAATACTCAGGCTCTACTTGGACCAGTTAAATCAGAATCTCTGGGATTGTGCCTGGCCATTAGCTTTTCTAAAAGGTTCCCAGCTGATGCTGATACACACCCAGAATTCAGAAAGCAAACATTATTACCAACTGGGTATGAGGTCCACTAACATCTCCAAATAAGATGACCAGCCCTTTGTGTCTATTGGATGCTACACAGTTATTACCCCTTCCATATAACCCTACATTCCTCGCTGTCTTTATTCTGAGACAACTTTCTAATTTCATAGTAATTATATACACAACCCACCAAACCAAGTTTCAGAGTAATTCAGGAATTAAGTCCTCATTTATAAAGCTTCTTAGAACTGTAAAGAGGCCACTGAGGTCCAAGACTGGATCCTAGAACCACAGAGAGATGCCCTAGCTCTCCTGGAGGGGTAGTTCACCAAGACACCAGGGGCAGCATCACTAGAGGAACAGTCTAAACCATTGCCAAGATAGGAAATAGAGCCAAGTCAAGAGATCAATGCCAAGAATGCTCACTTGAGGAGAAAATGTAACCAATCGTTTCCACTTACCAAAGACTTCTTGAGTACCTATTGTGTTCCAAGTATTGGACCAGGCATTGCAGGCACAATCCCACTCTCTGAGATCTGAGAGTTTAGGGAAGATATGTCATCACATAATTTCAAAATTACATGGAAAGTTATGAGCAGAGTGAGAAAGGACATTTGTCCCAAAGTGGCGTATTTGAGAAGATTTCTAGAACGTATAACCTTATCCGAGTCTTGAGAAGTAAATGTTAGTGAAGCAAGTTAGGAATGCCTGGGAAGTGGGCAAAGAAAGGGCAATGGCACAAGTTATGGTACCGTAGAGGTGTGTGTGGAGGGCGGTGTCGGGTGGATTATAAACTGTCTGGTATGACCAAAGCTTAGAATGTTAGGCAGGAAAGAGCAAGGTCAGATTCATATGGTAGATTCGTGGTGCTGGCTGCAGTGTGGAGAATGTGTTTGAGAGTAGAGCTGGGGTAGAGAGTACGGCTGGAGGAGGGTGAGCAGAGCATGACGGCGATGATCCAGGCGAGAGATGGTAGGACCAGCACCAGAGCAGTCGCAGTAGAGGTGGATATGGATGGGCACGGAGTAAAATCAGCAGGACTTCAGGACTGATGGGATGTGTGGGATGAGGGAGAGAGAGACTAGACTATCAATAAGGAAAGTCAGACACTGTGAGAATGTTACCCTCAGGACATGGAGTTTGAAATAGGTGGGGACAGGCAATTTAAGATGAAGACCATGAGCCACATGAGGATTTGGGGTGCTTTTTAATAGGGTGCTTTTAATAGGGTGCCAGCTGTGTAGTTCAGGTAGGGCACAGCCTTGAACTGTTAAATCGGATTGGACACCTGCGGAAAGTGCGGCAGAGAGATCTTGCCTGTCTTCTTTACTTTCATTCTGTAGTTTACTCATCACATTGACAGTTGGGATTAGTACTTTCCTAATTCAATTGTTTTTGTAAATCCCCGTTCATCTGATGATTGATTACAGGTGTCTATAAACTGAGAAATGACAGCATAGCTTGGCCTCCCTTCTCTCCTTCCCTCAGCAAACCAGAGGCCTGGAAAGTCTTGAGGCTGCCTCGGGAACAGTAACACACTCTAAATGAGGAGCTGAAGGAAGGTGGAACATTTAAATTAACCTTCAGTGGAAACCCCAACCCACTTGTTATGGTCATTCTTGGCACAAAAGGCCTCTCGTGCTGGCTAAAATCCAGAAACATGAAAATGGTAAAATAACAGGACAGAAAGTTGGCATGGACCCTGTGGTGATTTCCCTGTCCCACTGACTCCCCTGCCTTGGAATTCTGTCTAGACTTGGCTTCAAGGCACATTCTTTCAGCCTTTGGTAGGCAGAGGTGTCCGGCTTTTGCAATGTGTACATGATTTAAAAAGAACTAAGAACAGGCTCTCAGCAAACCACTGCTTTCTAAAGGTCAAATCTCACTGCTCCAAGTGTTACCGGGAAACCCAAATATATTCCAGATCGCTCAGCCCACAGGTGCAGAAGCTGAATGCTGCAAATTCCATGTGCAGACTTGCGGGGTCCTTACTCTGAGTCTCCAGATGCACAGGGAATGTTTTATGTACAGGAAGACAGAGGCTACACAGGGACAGCTGGGTTTTGGAGAAAAAAGTATGGACATGTAGTTAATTCTACCACAAATCCCCATATTGAAGCCACCAACATAGCAGAGAGAAAGGAAGCATCCAGGGGGATTTCATCCACATATTCATCCCAAAACTTTTGAGTGCTTACTATATGTCAAATATTTTCCAATGATACTTTCCTGCCTGTGACAAAATTGCACACACTGGAGAAATATGTTTCTTGCCACTCGGAAATCACTGTGCGATTCGGGGAGTTATGACATTGGCATACCATTTGCCCCTGATTTGTGATACCACCAGGAAAGTGATTTTATGACTTTCCTTTTATCTAACTATCCTAGTCACTTTTCCTAAACGCCTTGGAGAGAAACATACCCTGAGAAGTGGATTTTACAAAGGAATCAACCTGACTGAAGGAAGTTAAGAAATGTTTAACTTGAAATGCAATTGTTGGGACCTCCTGTACCCAATGCGTATACTGCCAGGAGGCTGTTGCCATGGAGAGCGATAGGTTTTCAAATTCTCCACAAATAGAAATACAAAAAAAAATTTATCTGATGATTGTAGTGATGATGATTAGAATAGGCTAATAAAAATAGTGAGGGAGGTAAGTAGAATGAGAGAAAAAAAGCACAAGAGTAATCTAAAACTATAATGTGAAGGAAGAGTTCAGGGACTTTGATACACCAGGGCATCACTCTTTCAGAGATATTTATTGAGCACCTATTATTTTCAGACCGTGCTAGGTGCTGAGCATATAATAATAGTAAGCAAAGAAATGACACTTCCATGAAACTTCCATTATAGTGATGGAAGAGAGAAAACTGAAATATATATATATATATATATATATATATATAGAGAGAGAGAGAGAGAGAGAGAGAGAGAGAGAGAGAAAGAGAGAGAGAGACAGAGAGAGAGAGACAGAGACAGAGACAGAGACAGAGAGACAGAGCACAGAATCCAGTGGCTAAATGGACTGGTGTAGCCTTCACTTTGAGTGTCCTCAGTCTCATTACCTATCAGAATCGTACTGTTGATTATCAGAATCATCTTCTGATTATTGGACCATGTGGACTAAGACACAAGAAGAGTTTATGATTAGTCTGTCTTCTGTGCCTTCCTCTGGCCAGGGTCTAGCTCTCTTGGTCTGTGTGCCAGGTGGTTTCTGAGTTATTCTTGATTCTTCCAAAAACATCAAAAAACCAATCCAAAGCATGTGCTCCAATCTCTTCAGAATAAGGGCCTAAGACTTGTTAATTCAGATCAAGGAGTTAGAAAAGAATATTAAGGAGCTGGCAGGCTCCAGTAACTCTTTGGTAGAGGAGAGGTATGGATACTTTTCTCTGTTCTTTTCCCTTCTTACACTGGATTTTTGGGGTATTGCCATTCTAGTAGCAACCATATGGAGGGAACTGACTCCATCCTCTTACTCAAATGTGCTTTATTAAAGCAATAAGAGCTCGTTAGCTTCAAGTTAAATACACCCTGTGCACCTCTGGGGGGCCATCTAGTCCACCCTTTGGAGTCTTGCTTTGGCTGGCTCTGTTCTGACCAGCATCCTGACCTTGGGGGCAAGGCCGACCAATCATGTGAAACAGCATGGTACATGACAGATTTCCTGAGTGGCTTGTGCTTTCTATCTGATTTTCCCCTTCCTTAGGTGTATTTAGGTCCCACCTAATTTGTTTTTAAAGTCTTAGACATAATTTTACAGTTGGGCAATTGGGTAGCTAAGCTGCCTTTGAACTCTTGCCCCAATAATACTTCACAAGTGTATAATGTTTCATTTGTTTTTCAAAGTTCTTCCATCCTTTTTCTCACCTGTTCCTCATGAGAGGGCTGTTAGAAAGCTTGTACTATTTGATAACCTCCACAGACGAAAAATATGAGTCTCAGGGACTCAGGGAGGTTGGGTAGCTTGTCCAAGAACCTGAGCTGGTAACTTCAGAGCTCTAAGTGATATGAAGTTCTTTGGAGTCTGAAGACTGCTCTTCAATTACATCTCAAATGTGCAGAACCCTGGGATTGGATTCCGGCCACATGTAAAATTCTTGCCAATGGGAAACAAGTCCCCTTCTTACCTACCTTCTACCCAAAAAGTAATTTGATCTTCCCAGACTCACGAAGGAAACTGCAGATGAAGCTGTTTCCTGTGCAATGAGATGTGAACATCCAACAATGGTGAGAATGGTGACATTGAGAACCTTTCATTTCCTACCTTCCCTCCCTAGGAACCCTCCACCCAGGCCTTGGCCATGATTCCACCAGTGCTTTCTGACTTGTGAGCTCAGCTCCACTTGTAAAGGAGTTTCCAGTTAAGCTACACAGGATAAGCAGAGGTGATGGGGCATCCCCTTCATCTGCCATAATTAAGCCTTTTCCTCTAGGTAGTGAGAAATGGCAGCATGTAGAACACTGAATACATCAAGAAATGACATCCAATGGAGAGTAGAGAGGGCTTCTAGGGAATGAAAGTAAGGTCCATCCTCATTTGTGATCTACAACTTTGCTATCCAAGTAGTCCACAAACCAGCTGATCAGTATCATTGGGAGGTGGGAGCTAGTTAGAAACATAGAGGCTCAGGCCTCATCCAAGACCTCTCAAATAAGAATCTGCATTTTAACAAGACCCCATGCCCTTACTTTCTAGTCACGTCTCCTCTGTCTTCCTCTCTCTCTCTCTCTCTCTCCCCCCCCCCCCCCCGCTTCTCTGTATTGTTGTGTCTTTGTCACAACATCCAATTCTCACAACACTCAGGCTCTTGAATACATTCCTTAAATTTTCACAACTTGTAGATAAGGTTTCCCCCCACTTTTCTGGCACTGAAACTGAGGTTTAGAGAGTAATTCATCAAGGGTAAGACTGCCACTAAGTATAGGTGAACCTAGGATTTGAAGTCAGGTTTGGCTCATTGCAATGCCAAATTTCTTCCCTTTATAACCAGAACTATTCTATACAAATCCTCTGTGGCCCACTTTTTCCAGATGAAGGCTTTTCAGAACAAGGGAAAGGCAATGCTTACCCATCTCAAAGGCTTAGAGAAGGGACACTTCCTTGGGCAGTTCAGGGCTCCCCTGTGTGGTCACAAAACGGATGCGAGAACTTCAGTCTTCACAAATTCAAACATCATCCAGAAGAGAACAAGTCTTTTCTGATACATTTACTTGTCCTGGCATCTGTTATCAGTCCTTGGCTCATATTGTTTCACTCCCATTCTTGTACTGATCACAGGGGCTGAAGGTGGAAACACTGACTGTTAAACCAACTTGGGTGTACTCCTGGAGCTGTGAGTGGGGTCTTTCCACACAATCACATGGCTAAACAGGAGGAAGTGAATATCTTCCTCCACCCCCTGCACCCCACCCCAAACCAGCCAGGATATAATAGGTGAAACGAGAATATACAGTGAAGGGGAAACCAAAAAACCTTTACACCTCTACAATAGTTAAGGCTGTTCTAAAAATATATTTATGGACAAGATCATACATTAACTGGAAAAAAGTCAAGTCACAAAAAAAAACTTTTAGCATCTCCTATGTCTTTTTAAAAAACTATTTCTCTTTAAAATAGGTACATAAAAGAATGCTAAAAAGAATAAGCTATGGCAGATTTTTATTCTTGATGTTTTTCTCAATATTTTAGGGTTTTTTTTCCTCTACAACAAACATATATTGTGGACTACATATTTGTTTTTATTTATTTATTTATTTATTTATTTATTTATTTATTTATCTATTTAGAAGGCATGTGCATGTGCACTCGAGTGGAGGAGGGGAAGTGGGAGAGGAAGAAAGAATGTTAAGCAGGCTCCTTGCCCAGCACGGAGCTGGACTTGGGGCTCGGTCTCACAACCGTAAGATCATGACCTGAGCTGAAATCAAGAGTTGAATGCTTAACCAACTGAGCCACCCAGGCACCCCTTGGACTACATATTTAAAACATTTTTAAGCATATACTTCTTTTCTTTAGCATAATTATTATCCTCAATGTCAATATTCATATTTTAAGACCTATACAGTTCTATAGCATTATTTCAGATGAACTTTGTTGAAACACCTCCTGTTGGTATTATCTCTGTAGCTATGGCATTCTATAAGAGATCCCTTCTAGAAAAGCAAATCTTCCCTAAGAAAAATTAATCCAGAACCTGGTAGCACTAAAAAAAGAGAATCTTCTCATGGGGGGGAGGGGGGCATGAGATAATAAGCCCACCTTCTTTTCCCTGGAAGTTGCCCTCACCATAAGGTCTTATCCCCACACCCACCATTCTGTGGCCTGTAACACTTCTCTACACATTTAAAATGATGGGGGGGGTGGAGGGTGGGTGAGGGGTATTGAGGAGGGCACCTGTTGGGATGAGCACTGGGTGTTTTATGGAAACCAATCTGACAATAAATTTCATATTAAAAAAATAAAAATAATAAAAATAAATAAAAATAAAAAATAGTACAAACAGCTTTAGATGTGTATCAGCAGAAGAC
Organism: Puma concolor; assembly: GCF_028749965.1. NCBI lineage: Eukaryota > Metazoa > Chordata > Mammalia > Carnivora > Felidae > Puma > Puma concolor. The sequence goes on along the minus strand of NC_141668.1, from coordinate 97,241,486 downwards.
TAGTAAATTAATTATAATATATGTAGACAACACAAAACTAAAGACCTATTAAATGAATTAAAAAAATAAAAATGAAATGAAATGAAATGAAATAAAATAAAATAAAATAAAATAAAATAAAATAAAATAAAATAAACATCTTCACCTTGTTACCTCTTTGCCAAGTTGAAAAACATGTTGGATTTTTTATGAATAAAATAGAAGAATTTACTAATGAATGAGGAATTACAAAAAGTTAATAAATTTAAAGTACAATGATTCTATTATATATGCCATGCTCTTTGAGGAATATTGACGGGAGCTCACGCAAATGAAACCATGTAGAAAGAAGAGGGCTGCATCCTGCCTCCTCGATGCATCCCAGCTTTCTCCAAGATTTATTTTCTCTTTTTTAAATTGAACTATAATTGACATATAATATTTGTTTCATGTGTATTACATAGTGGTTCAATAGCTGTATGCATTGCAGACTGGTCACCACAATAAATCTAGTAACCAACTGTCATCATGCAAAGTTAGTACAATATTATTGACTGTAATCCCTATGATGTACATTATATCCCTATGACTTACTTATTTTATAAACGGAAGTTTGTGCTTCTTGATCCCCTTCACCCATTTTGCACCCCCAAACTCCCTCCTTTCTGGAAATCACCACTCTGTTCTCTCTAAATATGAGTCTGGGTTGTGGTTTGGTTTTTTGGGTTTTTTTTTTTGTTTTTGTTTTTTTTTTTTTTTTTATATTCCATTTGTAAGTGAAATCATGTGATATTTGTCTTTCTCTGTCTGACTTCTTTCACTTAGCATAATACCCTCAAGCTTAACCCATGTTGTTACAAATGGCAAGATTTCATTTTTCTAAATCTTTCTTTTTATTTTTTTTTTTAATTTTTTTTTTCAAAGTTTATTTATTTTTGGGACAGAGAGAGACAGAGCATGAACGGGGGAGGGGCAGAGAGAGAGGGAGACACAGAATCGGAAACAGGCTCCAGGCTCCGAGCCATCAGCCCAGAGCCCGACGCGGGGCTCGAACTCACGGACCACGAGATCGTGACCTGGCTGAAGTCGGACGCTTAACCGACTGCATCACCCAGGCGCCCCTAAATCTTTCTTTTTAAATTACAGCTGAGTAGTACTCCACTGATTATATATACTACCTCTTCTGTATCTATTCATCTACCAATTGCTGTATCTTGGCTCTTATAAATAATGCTGCAATGAAGAAAAGTGTCCATGTATCTTTTCAAATTAGTGTTTTTATTTTCTGTGGCTAGGTACCCAGAGGTGGAATTGCTAGATCATAAAGTAATTCTATTTTTAATTTTTTGAGAAGCCTCCACAATGTTTTTCATACGGGTTGCACCATTTTACATTCCCACAGACAGTGCGCGAGGTTCCCTTTTCTCCACCTCCTCGCCAACATTTATTTCTTGTCTTTTTGAGAATAGCCATTCTGACGAGTGTGAGGAGATAGCCCATTGTGGTTTGATTTGTGTTTCCACAGATAATGATGTTGAGCATCTTTTTGTATGCCTATTGGCTGTCTGTATGTCTTCTTGGAGAAATTGCCTGTTTGGGTCCATTTTTAAATCAAAAGTTTTTTTTTTTAATTGAGTTGTATGAGCTCTTTATATATTTTGGATATTAAACCTTAATCTGATATATGATTTGCAAATAACTTCTTCCATTCAGTAACTTGCATTTTTGTTTTGTTGATGGTTCCTTCACTGTGGAAAAGCTTTTTAGTTCTATGCTTATTTTGCCCTTCTGTTTGTTTTGTGGACTGGGCCTTTGGAGTCAGGTAAAAAAAAAAAAAAAAACTCTGATACTGGTGTCAAGGAATTCAACACCTAGGTCTTCCAGGAGTTTTATGGTTTCATGTATTACATTCAAGTTTTTCACTCATTTTGAGTTAATTTTTGTATGTGGTGTAATTTTTATTACATACATGATATATGGTCTAGTTTCATTCTTTTGCATGTAGCTGTCAAGTTCTTCAAACACCATTTGTTGAGGAGACAGTCTTTTCCCCGTTGTATATTCTTGCCTCCTTGTCAAATATTAACTGATAATATAAACATGGGTTTATTTCTGGGCTCTCTATTGTGTTCCATTAATCTGTGTGTCTATTTTTGTACCAATACCATACATCTTTGTAGTATATCTTAAAATCTGTGACTGTCATACCTCCAACTTTATTCTTTTTCAAGATTGCTTTGGCCGTTTGGGGTCTCCTGTGGTTCCAGATTTTTGGATTATCGGTCCTAGTTCTTTGAAAAATACTGTTGGTATTTTGATAGGGATTACATCAAATGTCTAGATTGCTTTAGGCAGTATGGACATTTTACATTAATTTTTCCAATCCATAAGCCTCGTTCATCTTTCCATTCATTTGTGTCATCTTTAGTTTCTTAACCAAGGAGGTTAAAGACCTGCACTCTGAAAACTATAAAACACTGATAAAAGAAATTGATATCTTTCTGCTACTTCATTATTAGGGTGTAGAAATGCAACCAACTTCTGTGTATTAATTTTGTATGTTGCAACTTTACTGAATTCATTTATTACTTCTAATAGTTCCCCCCCACACGCTGGGATTCTTTAGGGTTTTCTATGTATAGTAGCATATCCTCGGCAAATAGTGACAGTTTTACATCTTCCTTACCAATTTGGATGCCTTTTATTTCTTTTTCTTGTCTGAGTATTGTAGATAAGAACTCTAGTGCTACGTTGAGTAAAAATAGGAATAGTGGACATCCTCATCTTGTCCTCAGTCTTAAAAGAAGAGCTCTCAGTTTGTCACCATTGAATATGATTAACTATGAGTTTATCATACATGGTCTTAATTATGTTGAGGTATGTTCCCTCTAAACCCACTTTGTGAGAGTTTTTATCCTGAATGGTTGGAGAATTTTGTCAAATGTTTTTTCTCCATCTACTGAGATGATCATATAATTGCTATCTTGATTTTATTTATTGGGGTTCTCTCTTTTTCATAATGAGTAGATAAAAGTTTATCAATTTTGTTTATCTTTTCAAAAAACCAACTCTTTGTTTCATTGGTCTTTTCTATTGTTTTTCTCAGTCTCTACTTTGTTTATTTTCACTCTGATCTTTATTATTTTCTTCCTTTTACTAACTTTGGGCTTTGTTTTTTTTGTTTTGTTTTGTTTTGTTTTTCTTTTTCTGGGTTCTTCAGATATAAGGTTATGTTCTTTGTTTGAGATTATTATTTTTTGAGGTAGGCCTGTATTGTTATAAATTTCCTTCCTTAAAACTGCTTTTGCTGGGTCTCAAAAATTTTGGACTGCAGTGTTTTTATTTTCATTTGTCTCCATTTATTTTTTTATTTACTCTGATTTCTTCACTGACCCATTGGTAGTTTAGTAGCATGTCGTTAGCCTCCACGTGTTTGTGTGTGTGTGTGCATGTGTGTGTGTGCGTGTGTGTGTGTGTGCGTGTGTGTGTGCATGTGTTTTCAGGTTTTCTTGTAATTGACTTCTAGTTTAATACCATTGTGGTTGGAAAAGATGCCTGATATTTCAATCTTCTTAAATTTATTCAGACGAGTTTTGTGGCCTGACATGTGATCTATCCTTGAGAATATTCCATGTGCACTTGAAAGGAATGTGTATTCTGTTATTTTCAGATGGAATGTTCTGTGTGTGTCTAAGTCCATATGGTCTAATGTGTTGTTCAAAGACACTGTTTCCCTACTGATCTTCTGCCTGGATGATCTGTCCATTGATGTAAGTAGGGTGTTACATATCCTACTATTATTATATTAATGTCAATTTCTCCCTTTATGTCTATTAATATTTGCTTTATGTATTTTGGTGCTTCAATGTTGGGTGCATAGATACTTAAAATTGTACCCTCTAGTTGGATTGATAGCTTTACCATTATGTAATGCCCTTCTTTGTTTCTGTCTTTGTTTTAAACTGTTTTCTCAGGGCACCTAGGTGGCTTAGTCGGTTGAGCATCTGACTTCAGCTCAGGTCATGGTCTCGCAGTCTGTGAGTTCAAACCCTGCATCAGGCTCTGTGCTGACAGCTCAGAGCCTGGACCTTGTTTCTGATTCTGTGTCTCCCCCTCTCTCTGCCCCTCCCCTGCTCATGCTCTGTCTCTTTCTCTGTGTCAAAAATAAATAAACATTAAAAAAAATTTAAACTATTTTCTCTGGTATGTATTACTACCCCAAATTTATTTTCACTTGCTTTTTCCTGCAATATCTTTTTCCATTCCTTCACTTTCAGTCTGCATTTGTTTAAGGTCTGAAATGAGTGTCTTCAAACAATGTGTAGATGGGTCTTGTTTTTGTTTCCATTCTGTCACCCTATATCTTTTTGATTGGGACATTTAAGCTATTTACATTTAAATATTGATAAGTATGTACTTATTGCAATTTTGTTAATTGTTTTCTGGTTATTTTTGTATTTCTTCTCTGTTCCTTTCTTCTTCTCTTGCTCTTTTTGCTTGTGATTGATGACTTTCTTTAGTGTTGTGCTTTACTTTCTTTTTATTTTTTGTTTATCTGTTATAGGTTTTTGGTTTGTGGTTACCATGAGATTTATATATAACATACTAAATAAATATTATATATATAAGTATTAAGTTGATGGTCACTTAAATTTGAACACATTTAAAAGAACTTCATTCTTCATTTGTACTCCCCCCCTCCATGTTTTGTGTATATGTTTTCATATTTTATATCTTTTTAACTTGGAGTCCCTTAAACTAATTGTTTAGATATAATTGATTTTACTATTTTTGTCTTCTAACATTTTTACTAATTTTATAAGTGTTTGCTCTACTACCTTTACTGTATGCTTGGTTTACTCATTAAATTGGTTCCTTTCGTAATTTCTTGCTGCTAATTATGGCCTTACCCATTAAAAGAAATCCCTTTAAAAATTTTTGTAAGGTTAATTTAGTGGTGATGAATTCCTTTAACTTTTGTTTGTCTGGGAATCTCTATCTCTCTTTTTATCCTGAATGATCACCTTGCTGGGCAGAGTATTCTTGGATGGAATTTTTTTTTTCTTTTAGTACTTTGAATATGTCATACCACTTCCTTCTGGCCTACAAAGTTCCTTCTGAAAAATCTGCTAATAGCATTATGGTGTTGCCCTTGAATGTAGTAAGTTTCTCTCTCTCTCTCTCTCTCTCTCTCTCTCTCTCTTATTGCTTTCAAGAGTTTTTTCTTTACCATTAACTTGTCACGTTTTAATTCTAATTATAATGTGCCTTGGTGTGGGTCTTTTGGGGGTTCCTGACGTGGAGTTCTGTTTCCTTCCCCTGATTAGGGAAGTTTTCAGCCAATATTTTTTCAAGTAAGCTTCCTGTCCATTTCTCTCTCTTCTCCTTCTGGGACCCTAATAATGGGAATGTTATTCCACTTGGGGTTGTTCTATAGGTTCCTTATGGTATTTTCTTTTTGCTTCTTTGTCTGGTGATTTTTATTGCTTCATCTTCCAGCTCACAGGTTTGTTCTTCTGCTTCTTCCAATTTGCTGTGGAACCCCTCTAGTAAATTTTTTATTGCAGATATTGTATTCTTCAGCTCTGTTACTTCGGTTTTATACTTTCCTATATTTTCTCTTTGTTGAAATTCTTACTGTGTTCATTCATTCTTCTCCTTAGTTTGGTAAGCATCTTTATGACCATTACTTTGAACTCTTTTGGGTAGATTACTTATCTCCATTTCATTAAGGTCTTTTTCTGAGGCTTTGTTGGTCTTTTGTTTGGAACATATTCCTCTGTCTTCTCACTTTGCCTGATTCTCTGTGTCTGCTTCTATGTAATAGGTGAAAAAGCCATCTCCTCCAATATTGAAGGAATGACCTTGTGTAAGAGATGACACATGGAGCCCAGGATCACAATCACTCTAGCCACCATAGCCAAGTGCTCCAGGAGTATGTCCTGTGTGGGCTGTGTGGGCTGTGTGTGCCAGGCAGCTGTGGCTGAGCTGTGGCTATGGTGCAGGGGGTGGGGCATTTGCCCACCAACAAAGAAGGGTGGGCTCCTTGCCCAGTCAGTGGTTGTGAGGCTGGGCTGTAGAGGGTTGAGGCTAACCTTGTGCTAACAGGTTAGAGGAAGAATGTCAAAATGCTCCACCAGCACTAGAATTAACAAAGTGGAGTGAAATTGCAAAAAAAAAAAAAAAAAAAAAAACCAAAAAACAAAAAAACAAAAAAACAAACAAAAAACAAAAACAAAAAAAATCAATCAATCAAACAAACAAACAAAAACAGTGCCCACCAGTGCGTCCATCCGTGGAGAGAGTCCCAACAGGTTCCTGACTCTCTAGCCATCATTTTAAGATTTGTAAGTGAGTCTACTTCACATATAGTCTAGGCACTTTTCATATTGCTGCTTTAGCACAGGGTTTCAGGGTGAGTGAGTCTGTGTGAACACTTTATGGGTAGGTTCTCCGTTACCTACAGTTCTGTTTCTCTCTGATGCAGGACTTAAGGGTTGGGGTCCTGATGTGGCGTAAAAAGCCTCACTCCTCATGAAACAGTTCCGTATTTTTGACATTTCTCCTGATCATGGGTTTCCAGAATCTGGGGTAGGGTTTTTGGTGGCAGTGTTTCTGTGACTCTCCTGTCTCAATGTGACCCTTTTATCCTTTGTTGTGAGGTTGTTGGTCATTTAATTTTTAGGACTTTTTAGAGGAAATTATTTCATATGTATCGGTAGATTTGTTGTGTCTGTGGGAGAAGGTGAGTTCACAATCTCCCTACACTGCCTTCTTGAACCACCTCCTTCCTATTCTCTTTTTTAAATAGAGATAGATGAAGAGAGAGTTTTTGCAGTGTATTAATCAATCTCTTGGTTATAAGAATGGCTTTTGCAAAGACCCCAGATTGTCAACAAAAGTATTTATTTTATTTATACTGGATTCTCTTTGGGGATAATAAATAAAAAGTAAAATCATGGTTCCTGCTCTAAGAAGTTTGCCATTTCTGGTGGGAATACCCAACAAATGCCTGGAATTCATGTTGTAAAACCAAAAAAGAAATGTATAAAAGCTCTCCATTTATCATTTAGGTCATGGTTGGATGGTCTACCTCCTTCCCCACTGCTTCCTCAAATCATAAGTGACCCTTATAAACCAGCTGTAATGGGCATCTCTTCCAGAAAGCCTCCTCTGATCCCCTCTCCCAAGTCATAGAATTCCTCTTCTTCTGAACTCCCAGCATACTCTGTTCTTCCTTTAGGAGGAATTTTGCAATTTAATACAATGATTCTTCACTGGGTTAAATAATTCTTCACCAGGTTATGCTTCCTTTGAAGAAGCATAAAATAATAGCCACAAAACAATAAATATCCTTCTTTATTAAGAACTTACAAGCTTAACATTATAATACATCCTTTCACAGTCACTCATTTAGTGATAATGAGTTTCGAAATGATTATGTAACTCATCAAAATCACACAGGTAGTAGAAGGCCCCACATTTTAGCCCACGTATGTTTTATTTCAAAGGCCCTACTTTGAATCACCAGTGCCTTTTGATGATTTTCAAACTATTTCCCATATCCTCCTCTCCTCCCACTCTACCAGCCTGGATTGTGGCCACTTCATTGTGTCTGCATACTTTTGTCAATCAATGGTGAGTCCTTGGGATTGGTGGCAAGGGCCATGTCCTTCTCAGATGCTGAGGTGAAATAATATTGAGGATCACTCTTTTATCCTGTTGATCTGCCTTGTCTCCTACTGGGTTTTCACCCTTATGAGGAATAAACTGTATTTTCTTTATCTATCTGCTGTCTCCCCTATATACCATCAGAGTGGGTCCTAGAACAGTGTCTTGCTTCAATCATATGAGTTTTTAAATAGCATTTTTGAATAAAGAATACAGAATAAACAGATTATGTAAGTGAAAATAATATAAGATACAAGTGATAATGTATTTATGTAAAGAGAGGTTTCCTGGAGGAGGTGACATTTTTCATTTCTTTTGGCTGTGAGGACCTTGATTTAGCTGAGGTGAAGGTGAAAGGCAGTCTAGTTTGGGAGAATTACATAATGGTCTGAAGTAAAACATTCCTTGATGCTGATGAGAAATAACAATGCTGATGGATTTCCTATGACCATAGAACAGATGAACAAGAAAGTTTAATTCTGGGAATTTCTGTTTTCCATCCTAGGGATTATTCCTTGGGCCATTATCACTTCAGTGGATGAAGGTGCTTGCTAAAAATAAGCTCCTAATGTTTTCCTTAGAATTACAGCACACGTCAGAAGAGACTAATGACCCAATGCTGTACTGTTTTCTTTTCATTTCAGTTGGCCTCAAACAAATAAACCTGATAAATATTATCAGAGTCACATATGCTCATTAAGGGTTATAGTCAGTGGCTGTGTTTGTTTTACTGTGTAATAGATGATGAAACCATGGTGATGAGTGGAGTAAGCTGGGATGGTTTTCATATTTCCCCATCTCAACACTGGAGACTTGCTCATTGTTGTTTTCACTGCCTTGTATTAGAAATAGAACAGCTTACTAAAACACTTATTCATTTTGACATGTCTTAAAGCAGTCCACATTCATATCTTCTGATTTAGTTCAATGGTACAAGATAGTTGTTTGAAGGTCATTCTTAAATAATAGCATTGGATGTTAAATAATCACTTTTAGTGGCTGGACAGCTAGTGTGAAAACTTTCAAATAAGAAACAGTATTCTTTAATAACCTATTAACTCACTGTAATTGAAGATTTTGTTGGTAATTATTTTATGGATTAGAGACCAAAATTTGACTCATGCTATATAAAACTTATGTTATAAAAAGTCGAGGTACACTCTACTGCCTACTGTAATTTTTTTCAGGTTTCAGGCCAGTAAAAGAAAGTAAGCACTGTAATTATTTCCTAATGAAAATATCACATATTTTCATATCAGATCTTCATGGCTTTCATAGTTTTGAAGAGACTATGAAAAACAATGAGTCTTCTCACACTTCTGTAAATTCGTATCAAAAGAATGAAATTGTTCCTGTCATTTGACTATCTGGAGGGGCTCATTTCCCCTTCTTGCTCTAATTCATCCTTCTGTCAACAGTGATCTTTCTAAAACACAGTCTGATCATATCACCCTCCCATGTAAGAACCTTCAGTGATTCCCTATTAATAAGATCCAAACACCTTTGTTTGATATACATACAACTATTTGCATCGTGGCCTATGTTAGCTCCTTTTTAACTCCTCCTTTCACTCAGCTATTACTTCCTTCTGTGCTACTCACAATCCCCCCAAACTCCCTATGTCCTGACACTTGCAGACTTTTGTCTTTCAGTCTTCAAATACCTTCCCCCTTATCTTCTGGGTAGAATTGTTTTCATTATGACTCCACCCAGATAAAACTTCTTCTGAGATTCCCCCCCCACACACCAATTTACTCCCTAACATCTAGTAATTCCCAGTAATTCCCTTTTCTGTGATCCTACAGTACGTTCTCCAGGCATTCATAACAGGACATTTCTATCCCCCTGCATTTTCATTATTTGTCTTAATGTCTGTTTTCTCCTGTGCTGAGAATTTTGTCCTTTTTTTAAAGTCACATCGCAACACTGATACAATCTTAACCCTAACAGGCTGCTCCATAAATGTCCATTTGCAACACAATTGAATAAAGGAATCACAGTTTCTCCTGAAGAAGGAACACACCCAGAACTCCTGCCTTTTAATGCCTTGATGCTAGTGGCGGTTTAAGACAGAAGTTGTAGACTGAAGTTTGCAGCAATACGGTTCTGCAAAAGTGTCCAAGTAGCTTTTAGTTTCTAGTTAAAACCACATATACCCAAGAGAATATCAAGAGTGATTACTTGCACAACCACCCGTCACTTAGTCCCGGTAAAAATGGTGAACACATATGCTTTCTTCTTTGAAAGTTTCTTTGAGTTTCTGCTGAGATGTATTTACTTGGAAGAACAAAGGGTGATTAGCATGTCACCAGCCAGACAGCAGGAATTGTATGTTTGACAGCCACTTCCACAGGGATACAGGCCTGCATTTAGTTTCCAAACAGATTTCAGGGACCTGACTTGGCGGGGGAAGTACAGTCTTTCAGGGAAAGCTGCACGAGACCAAAGAAAACAGACTTGCACTTGATAGCATTAATGATTCCACCAACATCTTCCAAATCTGCTCTTTAGTTATACACTTGATGCCATTTTAAGATGATAGCCATCAAAATATAGTTATGGAAACATAGAATGACATAGATGGAAGGAGCCTTAGTGGTTATCTTGTTAATACCCTTTCTTATTCGGATATAGATGCAATGGCTAAACAACAAGTTCTATTTGTGTAACTTACTTGGGATACAGGGGAAAAAATTCAGGTGAAGATAATGCATTGAGGTGGCAGTGTGATAGAGTGGACAGGCCATCAATTCTGGATCACGTAAGTCTAGGTTTATCACTTATCGCCTCTATGGCCATGGGGAAGTTACTTAACCTTTTCAACCGTTTCTTCAACTGTAAGAAATACATCTATTGCTATCTTTTTGAGGGGTTGTGGTAAGGATTAGCGATTTGACATATGGAGCATCTAGCCCAGTGCCTGAAAAAATAACAGAAGCCCTCAAAAACTGATGGGTGTTATTATTGTAGTGGGAATAGGGGGATGTGAGTCATGTTTGGGGTAGACTTTTGTCATTTGAGGCTACAACATCCAAATCTTAGTATTTTGAAGAACCCTAGGGGAGAGGAGTAAAGCTTACCTTCCACTATAAGTGCTGTTAGTGGGAGAGTGAATACATAGTCAGCTCAGCCAATCAGCACTTCTTCGCCTGGAGCTCTGAATCTGAAAGTGGCAGGCTGGTGGGGCACAACCCAGCACCCTTACCAGGCCCCTGCCCTGCTTGCATTCTGCCAGAGGATCAAGTTCAGAGTCTCCCTTGGTTCCTACGTGTGCTCTGAGCTTGGCGTTTTGGGGAGCTCTCTGATATCCCCCAGCAAATTCCTTATGTATTTAGGTTAAATAAACTTGATTTCTACCATTTGTCAGAAATAGTATGATGCTCATTATAGATATAATTGTAATGGAAGCAGAGAAATCCTTTCCAATCTACTCACAGTCCATTGTTAACACACTTTGAGCTACATCACTTTCTCAATTCTTACCACAGCTTAATTTCCTGTGTTTATGGAGAAAGAGTAGTGTATAAAGATGGGAAATTGCAGATGAACCACAAAGTTTACTTTAATTCACAAGATTAAGCAATTATACACACAAACCTAGGCTCGAGAGGCATCTCTATCTATTCTGAGTTGGGACCTGACCTAAATGCCAGCAAAGGAGTGTTGGTGAGTAGAAGCCCAGAAAATCCAGTCTCACCAAATTAATACCACTTACAAAAGAAATGGTCAGCTAGGGCAGACGTGACTTAGTGTTCAGTAACCAGTGATTTTCTGATGTGTTTAAGTTGGAGGGAAATATATGACAGATATGTTGGCTTCAGCAACGATAAAAACAGCTCCTTAAATCAAGGTGGGGGGGGGGGAGGGAGAAGGTAATACAACACAGAATTAAATGAGGAGGGAGTGGGCAGTACTGTCTGTTATGGTTGAGGGTAGTAAGGGAATGATGTGCTCAGTAGCAGTGAGCCAGGTGAAGGTGAGGAGGCCTGGGACTACAAACATCAACCAAAGCAGAGAACTGCCCTGAACCGGACCCTGACAGAATACAATATACAACTAGAAGAGCACAAGAGGGATAAAATGCTAACAGAAACTCAAACGGGGCAATAACATTAAAGCACATTCACGTAGATTTGATAAAAGAAAGACAAGGAAATAGTGAATCAGTAGCCTGTGCAGAAATCCATCGTGGCAGTAATTCTCAACATTTTGTGTACGTTATCTGTGACTCTTGTTAAAAGCACAGATCCCTGGACCTCCACTCAATAGGTGCTGCTATAATGCTTTTTGTGTGGAGCCAGAGTTGTGTATTTTCTGATGAGGGAGCTTAAGGCAAGCTCACACCCCCCAGCCACCCCCCACCCCAGGTGGGATATGTGTGTGATATTCTTCAGACACTCCTGGCTGCCCAAGAACAAAGGAAAGGGCAGAAAACAAATGGTTAAACTGATAATCCCCATTAGTTAAAAATATCTCATCAATAGCCCAATCTCTAGGAATTCCCTACCGTCTTAATGATAATGCTTTGCTAGAGGGAAAAACAACCTTAGCTTGACAATAGCTAGGCCTCCACCAATCTGTGGATTCTCTTTAGCATATGGAAATCCCTTTAAGAAACTTTCTCTTGACTTTACCTCCCCCAACTCTACAGTATATAAGCAGTCACTCTGCGTAATCCCTTGCATCTCTTCCTGCCCATGGGTCCTGTCCCCGTGTTTTAATAAAATTACCTTTTTTGCACCAAAGACATCTTCAAGAATTCTTTCTTGGCCTGGCCGTCGACTCCAAACCCATACCAGTCCCCCAAAACCCCATCATTCTCAACTGGTTTGAAGGTACTTCTAACGCACGTGGCATTATTCAATATACTACAGCAGCATCCAGTAAGGTTTCTTCTAGTTTTTATAGGTACAACACCAGGTTGTATTGTCCTACAAGGATATGCTTGAGACTAAGACATTTGACATTACAACATTATGAATGATCAGGAATGAATTAAACTCATTTATGAAAATTCTAATTTTCTGGGTAGACTTGTTATCTGGTGATATGTACACCCCAGTGATAATAATAGCCATCGTGTGTTGAACCCTCACTGTGGGCCAGATATTGCTTTTCAGTTCGCTCTTCAAAGTAACTCTGGGACGATGGCTTTATTTCCATCCCCATTTTATACATAAGAAATGATAGAAAGGATGAGAATCTTGGGTATCATATGTTGTGATGGCTATTTTTGTGTCAAGTTGACTAGGCCATAAGGCATCCAGACATTTAGTCAAAGGTTATTCTGGGTATGTTTGTGAAGGTGTTTCTGGATGAGATTAAAACTGGCAGATTGAGTAAAGTAGATTACATTTTTTAATGTGGGTGGGCCTCATGCAATCAACTGACCTGAATAAAACAAGAAGGCTGGAAAGAGGGAACTTTGCTTGCCAGATTGCTTGAGCTAAGATGACTTTTCCTGGCCTTGGACTTGCACCATTGGCTTTCCTGGTTCACCGGCCTTTGGAGCCAGACTGAACTGCAGATCTTGGTACCTCCGGCATCTAGAACTGTGAGAAAGTTTAATTTCTGTTGTTGAAGCCACCCAGTCTATGGCATTTTGTTATGGCAACTTAAGTAGTCTAAGTAAGACAGATTTTGGTACTGAGAACTGAGTACTGCTATAATAACTACCTAACTACGAGGAAGTGGCTTTGGAATCGAATGATGGGTAGAGGCTGGAAGAGCTTTGAGGTACAGCTAGACATGTGGGTATTAAGGGCCATTCTGGGGAGGTCACAAACAGAAAGGAACATGTTTTTGGAAACTGGGAGGAAAAGTGATCCTATTACACAGTGGCAAAGAACTTGACTGAATTCTGTTTGTATTTTAGTGTTTTGTGGAAGGTAGAACTTGTAAGTGATTAAATTGGTTATTTAGCTGAGGAGATTTCTATTTATTTATTTATTTAGAGACAGATACAGCACAAGTGGGGGAGGAGCAGAGAGTGAGAGGGAGACAGAGAATCCCATGCAGGCTCCCACTATCATCATAGAACCTAATGCAGGACTTGAACCCAAGAAACCGTGAGATTGTGACTATAGCCAAACCAAGAGTCAGATGCTTAACCAACTGAGCCACCAAGCACCCCAGCTGAGGAGGTTTCTACACAAAGCATTGGAGTGGTTTTGTTCCTTCTGAACTCATAAAGTAAAAAGAGAGAGAGTAAATTGAAGAAGCAATTCTTTTTTTTTTAATTTTTAAACGTTTATTCATTTTTTTGATAGAGACAGAGTGGGGGAGGGACAGAGAGAGAAGACACAGAATCTGAATCAGACTCCAAATTCAGCCTGACAAGGGGCTCAAACCCGCAAACCATGAGATCTTGACCAGAGCCGAAGTTGGAAGCTTAACTGGCTGAGCTACCTAGGCACCCTGAAAAAACAATTCTTAAGCAACAAGAAGCCAGAATTTGAAAATTTGGAACTTCTCAGCCATGGTGAAAAAATGAGAAAGCTTGTTTTGAAGAAAACACTAAGGGTATGGCTGAACAACCATTTGATAGGAGATCCTGAATTCTACTTATAAACTTAATTTGCCACCTCAACAGAAGCCAAGAGTAGAGAAGAGATTATATCAGCAGAGACACTGCCAGTTTGAACTAAAGGGGGCAGAAAACGTGGGACAGTGAAAGAAGGTTGCTGGACTTCTTGGAGTTCACAGAATGGGACCATAGAGCTATTCAGCTGCAAATGTGCGCTATCTTTGAGCAAAGGGAAGTACTCCACCTGCAGTTCAGAGATTATCACAGCTGCCACTCCCACCAGGGACACAAGGAGCAAGGCTGTCTCAACCTCAATTTCAAAGGTAAGGACTGCCACCTTTGCAGAGACTCCATAGGCAGGGCCACCTTCCTGAAACTTGGAGATGATGCTGCCACCCCAATGGGCCTGGAGGGCAGAGCATCAAATCAAAGAGGATTATTCTCAAGGCTTAATTAAGATTTAATGGAATTTTCCTTGCTAGATTTTAATTTGCTTGGGACCCAGCACCCCTTCCTTTCTTCTAATTCCTCCCTTTTAGAATGGGATTGCCTATTTTCTGCTGGCCACCCATTGTATTTTGGAAGCACACAATTTGTCTGGTTTCACAGGTTCACAATGCAGAGGAATTTTGCCTCAAGATGAATCGTACCTAGCGTCTCACCCATATCTGATGTACATGCTATTAATCTGAGACTTTGGACTTTAGAGTTGATGCTGGAACAAGTTAAGACTTGGGTATGTTGGAGTGGGATGAATGTAGTTTGCATATGAGAAAGACACTATTTGGAGGGTTCAGGGGCAGAATCCTTTGGACTAAATGTGTCCCTCAAAAATTCATGTGTTAAACCCAAACCCCCGATGTTAGGGTGTTTGGAGATAGGGACTTTGGGAGGAAATTAGATGAGGTCATGAGGATGGCCTTCATGATGAGATTAGTACACTTATCAGAAGACACACCTGACTGCACTTTGGGCAAGGCTTTGGGTGCTCATGCTTGCACTCAAGCTTGCTTGCTCTCTCTCTCTCTCTCACTCTCTCTCTTCCGTGTGAGGACACAGTGGGAAAGCAGCCCTCTATCATCCAGAAAGGAAAACCTCACCAGAACCCCACCATGCTGGCACCCTAATCACACACTTCCAGCCTCTAGAACTCTGAGAAATACATTTCTGTTGTTTACCATATATTGCCAGCCAGCCAATGGTATTTTGATATGGCAGCCCAAGCAGACTGACATACACCTAGGAAATGGTAGTATTGGGATTTGAACTCAGAAGTCTGATCTGAGAACTTTTCCCATGACTACTTTCAATACTTTCAATAAAATCTAGAGAGCTAGCTTTATCTTTAAAGTATGCTTCAGTCTCTCACATTCCCCTTATACCAGTGGGATAGAGAAAAATGTGACTTAACTGAAGGTTCCAGGTGCTTGGATTTATTCTTCCTTCTTAAAATGTCTTTGAGTAGGACAGAAATTTCCCCACTCCTCCCTTCATGAACCTGTGTAGACAGGCCACCAAGGGAAGGAGGAACTGAATCTCTCATTTCCACATGACT
Source organism: Puma concolor (assembly GCF_028749965.1). NCBI lineage: Eukaryota > Metazoa > Chordata > Mammalia > Carnivora > Felidae > Puma > Puma concolor. Next base: position 97,225,755 of record NC_141668.1, on the reverse strand, counting down.
TGACCATGTCACCAACACCTGTGTCGAAATGAAGTTTCACCAGATGCAGCCTGGCCCCTGAAGGGACTGCACAGCCACAGCATCTCCAGGAGGGCCCATTGATGACACACACTCCAAGCAGCTCATCAGACCACTGTGTGCTGACCTTCTGTAGTCTGGTGAGAATGGAGCACTTGGAGAAAATACAAACACATATTTAGTACTGACATGAAGGTAAATGCAGCAGCACTTCTGGACTTTAGATTAACACATGCAATGTATCAGATTCACAGGTAGTTTGGATCAGTTTTGAATCTTGGTAAAGTTAGTGATTGGTGATAGAATAGAGTTGACAAGAATCACACTTTTTTCATGTGAATGGGAACAAGGGTCCCAAGGAGGTTTGCTTATGGATGTCTTGGAACCTGAAAGTGGAAAATGATAAGGGGGAAACCCAAGTTAAGAAAGTCCCCTTGTAAATGTGGAGTTTAGTATTTTGTGGAGACACAGGCAAAGGGGTATGATGAAAAAGGCGTGGGGAACAAGGGACCCTAAATATGTGGGGTCCACCACCTTTCACCTACTTCCAGTCATGGAGGTTCATCATGGAACTACACAAGGCAGATAAAACAATGTACTACAAGTGGAGTCATCAGCCATACAATTTTCATAAATTCCAAACCAAACTATGGCATCCTTGTCCTGCTTAAAGCTTTTCAACCCTTCCAACTACATAAAGAAAATGGTTGAAAAGCCTTGACCTCTCCTGCAATAATCTATCTTGTGCACATTCCAATAACTTAATATTTACCTTTTCTCCTTTTCTACCTTCATTCCCTCACACCACTCTCCCCTCAGTTCCTGGAGTGTGTCTGTCCTTTTTTGCCTTGCAGCCTTGACATATGAAGGGTTTGTCTCAGATTAGACTGTTCATCTTCTTGACCCTGGCTTAGTCTTATCCTTCTGGTATTATTACTTGTCCAACCCAAGTCTCACTTCCTGTTTTGATGGTATTTTCACTCTCATAAGTTCCTTTACACTAGAACATTATGAAATTACTTTGCGTGTTGTCCACCTAGACTACGAGGCCCATGATCACCAGGACTATGTCTGTGTTCCACCACCTGATATTTGCCTAGAATTTGGGAGGTGTTTAATAAGTATTTGTTGCATGAATGAATGAATGAATGAATGAGTTTAAAGTCTCTGTGACAAGAGCTGAGCCTGTTCTGGTCCATGCCAGGATGTTGCAGTTGCCTGAGGTAGAAGTGAAAGGAGCCTGGAGAATGAACACTGACTGACTTGCCCTGTGTCCGACCTCTTTGTGACACTTTGGCAAAGAGAAAGATGAGAAGTGTTGCCACCAACCAGGCCCACAGTGTGTATCTGTGTGAGGGTGAAGGGGTGTACCTGGGGCTGAGGACATACCTGCACCTCACTGTACCCTGGCTTAGCTGCTTCGGTCTACAGAGGGATGCTTTCTACTTTGTCTGTCAAGAGCAGGGAACCTTTGGTAATTCACAAAGACACATTAGGGGCTATCCAGGACCCTGTCAATAACTCAAGAGAGTACAGACCTACAAGCCAGTGGTGACCAGAAGAAATATGAGTCTTAGCTGCAGGATAGCTGAGCTTACCAGTCAAGTGGCCAGCCCACTGGGCCACAGAGGAAGCCTTTGGATCACAGAAAGACATCGACTACACCCAACACTAAAGCCTCCTTGAAGAGCAGGGGTTGGAGGCACTGAGACAATATCTACCGGAAAAGGGATGTACTAGTCACTCTAATGCAGTTTGGCACTACTTAACTTGGAGGGGAAAGCAAACACCAGGGGAACCAGAGAAATAAGACAAAGCAGAATAACCTTGTCCTGGTTCTTTATCACAACCAACATTCCCATGGGATGCAGTGATTTCCATTTCTGGCCAAAGCAGCAGCTTCATAAGTTTATGTCCACCTCCTTCCCCATCAACCCCATGCAACCTGTCACCAAAAAATCCTTTGAGAAATGTTGAAGCCCTAATTCCTTCATACCCCTCTTCCCATGGAATACATGTAGACCTGAGTAAAATGGGATAGCACATGCAAGTTGCTTTATGAATTTACAAAGACTCATGACAGACTTTAAATAATCCAGCCCAAGGGAAAACGAAGAGGATGGAGAAATTGAAGAGGATATTGCCATTCTTTTTAGAAGTAGGAGCTCTGTCCTATCCCTTTAATTTTGTAGCTAGCAGACTGTGGAATTCAGATCAGTAGCTCCCTTTTGCAGATGGTCTATTGCATTTGCTATTGACATTGCAACCTGTTCCCTTTTTTCTCCCTTCCAGCAGCAGCCACAGTATCGATCAAAGGCTCTTGAAAGAAGAAACACATTCAAGGCCATTAGTCTGTGGTTGTGTGTGTATGCGGGCCTCCAACTCACACTCACTCCATCCTGACAAGTGCAGAAGGTGAAAACATTGCTAGACAGTCTGTTTCTGAGAGGGATCAACCTGTTGCTGAAAGATTTATCATCAGGAAACTGTGAGGTAGGAGAAGGCCTTTGCTTGAACTAAAATTGGTCATTCAGAGTTCATTCTGTAACTTGATCATTTATTTATATTTTATGCACCTTCCACCAAGGAGAAGAGGATGCATGTGGGACCATTACTTCACTGAATGTAGTGTGGTCAAGTGACTGTCTCCTTGGACAGACTTATAGAGACTTTATTGTGCAGCTCATGTGAATGTTGCTTTTAACCCCTTGGGTTCTGTGTGATCTCCAGTGAGTAGGGCGAAAAATTAGATTGTGCCTTTGCTATTCGCATCCACTGCAGATGGGATCGTGAGACATGGCTACTGCTTCTAGCAGACACATGCTCCGTACACATACATGTCTCTCTCCACCCACTCATGAAAGAGAACATAGCTGGGGAGAGGTGACAGAGGCCTGGAAAAATCTAAGGATGGGTTAGGAAAGAAAATTCTTATAAATATTAATTGTCTATGTTCATCAGTTGTTCAGTGGCATGCAATATATCAATGACCAGAAAAGGCAGCGATATCTTGGCACTGTTCTAAAAATTATAGTAACACCTTCTAGGTACACAAGTCCTCACACCTGTCAGAATGTACTTATTCCATTTTCTTACTTAATCTGTGGATATTTCTATTCTTACTTCACAGATGAGGTAATGGAAATCTAAGGGATGATTTGCCCAAAGTCATAGCCCAAAGCTGGGGTTCAAGACTGTCTTTGGACGCTTAGACCAGGGGTCTGTTCTCCAAGGTCTCTAAAACCACATCTAGAGGTTAGCTATATGAACCCACATTTGAACTACCCAAGCTTCACCCTCAGCCAGCAGACCCCCATGATTGGCTCACATAGGGAGGGACACCTCTCTGGGTTGGCCATCCATATTGAAACAAGGTAATACAGATGTGAACCTCCATGGAGCTAAGTTAAGCAGGGCTGCAAAAGGAATACCCATAATCTCTTATTGCTGAAGTCTCAGAAACTATGTTTCTTTCCACTTCTCCAAGTCTTGTTTGGGATTCTCAAAAATCTTCCTTTTCTTACCTAAGATAATATGAAAGATACCGAAGGTTGGTTCATCTAACACACATCCTCAACCAAGCTTTTCCTTGTCTTCCTCTCATCTTGGCATATAAGGGTGGCTACACAGCGTAGTTTTAGCCAAGGAGACATAGGCTCAATGCCTTAGGCTTAACTATGGATTCAAAAATAAAAAGGCAAAGATGTGCCCTTCCCATTCCTTGCTGGCTGGAAAGCAGATGTTATGCCTGAAGAGGCACCTGGAAAACATTATAAACAAAGCAAAACAAAACAAAAAAACAAAAACAAAACCTATGGAGCTAAAAGATCACTGAATCAGGGTATCAGCCCTGAACAGTCTACCTCTAGACTTTGTGACATATATAAAAAGAAAAATACAACTATTGGTTTAAGCATCTGTGATTTGGGTATTCTGAAATTTCCAAACAGAAGAGGCAGCTTCTTGAGTTTAGAACTAACAGATTATTGCACTCCTTTTAAGCATATGAAACTGATTGAAAGGGTTTAAACATCTCAGCTGTGACCTAAGGCCTAGGGAAGCCAACCACACATAGAGATCCAGATGAATATATTGTACAGGTAAGGATGGTCCTTGAGATGCCTACTTCTAAAGTTTCTATCCTTTACAGATTGGAACTGGATGAAGGTATACTGGCTGGATTTCTTTATATTTGAAGATGTTCTTTATATTCTTTATATTTGAAGAAAGATGTATATAAAATGTAGGGTAAAGGTGGTTACTGCAAAAAGAGAAGAAATGTGGGATAATCTGGAATATTGACCAAACATGTAGTCAGTTCAGATTCCATTTATTACTATTTTATTCATTCATTTGTTAATCATGCCACAAATGTTTAACACCAATAGCAATGCCAGGTGCACATGTTCCATGATAAATAGGGTTTATCAGCTTTCAAAAAATGTTAATATGGATCTCAAGACAGATGATTCAGCCAACACTTCCTATAAAGTTGATGAACATCTGGATAGTTGAGATGTGCATTAAGTTCCACAGAAAAATGGAAAAGTAGCTCATCACAGCTAAGAAAAATAAAAATAACAACAATAATAATCTGTTCGGTTGTTGTCGTTGTTCACCTAGAATTTGTGCTTTCCCAAGAAAAGATTTGATAGGATTGGTTTGAGACCAGTCAGGGTGAAATAGCACTCTTGGACACATTTTGACAAAGGTAATTGGATTCCTTCCTGCTCAGTCATAATGGCTATTGCTGGGGTGTTTTCATGACTGTGTTAGTCTGCTTAGGCTGCAATGACAACATACCAGAGACTATGTGGCTTCAACCACAGAAATGTATTTTCTCATGATTCTGAAGACTAGAAGCCCCAGGTCAGGGTCTGGCATGGTCAGTTTCTGGTAAGAACTCCTTTTCTGGATTGCTCCCTTCTTGCTCTGTTTTCACACAGTGGAGAGAGAAAGCTTGGATGTCTCTCTTTTTAAAAAGGCACTGATGCTATCAGATTAGAGCCCTACCTTTATGTCCTCCTTTAACATTATCACCTCCTCTCAGTCCCTATCTCCAAATGCAGGCATTTGGGGGATTAGGACTTCCATAAATGAATTTTGGAGGGGGGGAGTGGGGAGGGACACAAACATTCAGTCCATAACAATGACCTATTCTGCCTGCTTGGAGAACACTCTTTGCGAACATTATTACCACAAGATCAGGGAAAAAAAAAATTGCTTCTAATTTAGCTCTTTAGACACTATGGATTTTCCTTCAAACATTCCAGTAGACAAGGATCTGTTTTCCTGGTATGGAGATGAAGATAAAACCGCTGGAGGGTGTGGTAATCAGGATCCCCCTCTGCAGAAAAAATAGCTCAGTACACCCTGCCCATTCACTTCAAGGAGACACCATATGTGGCCGAGAGCAAAACCATTTCCACGGATCTGTTTCTTTTTTTAAATTTTTTTTTTTTACATTTATTTATTTTTGAGAGACAGCGTGAGACAAAGTGAGAGTGGGGGAGAGGCAGAGAGAGGGAGACACAACCTGAAGCAGGCTTTGAGCCGTCAGCACAGAGCCCAATGCGGGGCTTGAACCCACAGACCGTGAGATCATGACCTGAGCCAAAGTCGGACGCTCAACCGACTGAGCCACTCAGGCACCCCTCCACTGATCTGTTTCCAGTGCCAAGAAATGCATGGGCAAACCATATAGAGTCACTACTGGGGAATAAAGGAGGGGACTCCAGGATATAAAATGCTGCCTGGGATCTGTACTTGGGTCTCACACACATAAATAAAAGCAAGGATTTTTCAGGTAATTCTCAAATTGAGGTCAAGATCAGACATTTGCATTCTCATTTAACAGAAAAGGGAACCAAAAAGAAGTGAATACGGCAAAGTCATAGGAAGAGCTTATGATAAAAACAGAATGCTCCATGCCCCAAACCACTGGCCCCAGCCACTACCAGGGTACATGGAGCACAGTCCTATCCTGTAGGGGGCCTGGATGTAAGGACAAATCTTTCCTATTTATTTAGCCCTCTGATGGTTAACCTTGCCTTTTAACAGTATTAGCTACTGCTCAAGGGTCCTTTCCCAAAGTTTTCCTATGTATTAAAGACAACATACCTGGAAAAGAGAGACTGAAACTTTCAACATTAAAATTCAGATTGGCATAAGCCAAGAGCCCCCAGGGAAGGATAGTAAAAAAGTAAGAATTGCATATTTTCACATCTGGTTTCAATGAGACTTATGTCAAATAATTGTATTCTTTGAAAAAAAAAAAAAAAAAAAAGCAACCCAAAGAATTACTTTGTTTTTTCAGAATGCCTTGAAATGTCATTAAAATTCACCTATCAGGGGGCGCCTGGGTGGCGCAGTCGGTTAAGCGTCCGACTTCAGCCAGGTCACGATCTCGCGGTCCGGGAGTTCGAGCCCCGCGTCGGGCTCTGGGCTGATGGCTCAGAGCCTGGAGCCTGTTTCCGATTCTGTGTCTCCCTCTCTCTCTGCCCCTCCCCTGTTCATGCTCTGTCTCTCTCTGTCCCAAAAATAAATAAACGTTGAAAAAAAAAAAAATTCACCTATCGGCACACAGACATGACATACCACCTGTCCATAATGTTAGGTCAAATGAGAATACAGGGGCCTGGGCCTCCTGTATGGAAAGACTTGACCTGCTGCAGAAGGGGGGAGGCGATGCTGTGCTTAGCATTCCTGCTCCCACCATACTGGGGCAAGCTATCTCTTTCCAGCTTGACACCAATCAGGAAATGGCTCTGCTAAAATACCCTCCCTGTTAATGCAAATGAGACATATCCCTGGAAAGGAAGAGAATACAAATATGGGCCTGAGTCCTCAAATGAGGGAAGTCATCGCTGCTAGCAAGTGGATGACAGTCGTCATTTTACAGAACACAACTGAGAAAGCAAATGTGCAAGAGTAAGTTTTTAAGAGATGATTTGGTAACACGAACAGAAAGTCTATAGCAGGGCAGACTGTTTCATTGAGTAATGTCAGTCCTTTGAATTTACCCAAAGGGTATTTAAAGATGTATAGGCAAGATGCGGACTATTAGGAGAGAGCCCTTCGTGGTTCTCTTGTGCTCCTAAACAACTTGCTGGGGTATGCCAAGAAGGCAACATCTACCACCCCACCCAGGCCATCTCTCAGGCTAGTGCTTAATTAAGCCAGGTGAACTTAGAGGAGGCGGTAACGTCTCCTCTGGGTGCAAAGAGAAGGCTTGCTTACTGCTTCTGTAGAAGTGGATTCCATAAACTCGCTGGATGCACAACATCCATCTGGGCTTGTGGAATTGCTGCCTGGGGCTTGGGGGCCAGGAGGACCAGAACACAAGGTGATGCCCACCTGCCTGACACGCTATAGGTTATAAAGTACCTTGTCTCTGACCCAGAGGTTTTGTGTCTTCTGCCAGCAACTACAACATAGTACTAGGCTTATTTCTGAGCAGGCAAGTAGGATCAAATCAAACCCCAAACTTAAAACTTAAAACAGTGTGGTTTAGCAAAAATAATGAAACTAAATGGCCTTCAAAGAGGATTGATTAATGATGGTACATGCATACAAAAAGGATGGCACAGACATTTCAAACAACTTCAGTTTGTACCTTTATTGACATCAAAACAATATAATAGTATATTTTGAATGAGAAAAGCAGGTAATTGAGAAATGTGTATAGAAAATCCACCTTTATATAAACACATAGATATTTCAGTCATACATGCATCACATTTCTGGATGGTTTTGACAAAAGAAATGTCAACTGAAGCTTTCTTGAGATAGTGGACTCAGGAATGAGTTTTATTTATTTTCTCATCTGTATGGTCTCTCATTTTCTGCAGTGAACATGTATTGTTTGTGTAAACAAAATAATATTAATTAAAAGAAAAGAACTGCTGGACAAAAAAGAATGTGATAAAATATTTGTTCTTGAAAGGAACTGTAAACAAGTGATATGCAAATAGAGAGGAAAAGTACAAGTCGAAGTAAAGTTCCTGATGGGACACAGCTCTTCATGTGCTACAGATGATAATCCACAGATCCTGAAAGAGTAGAAGTTATGGAAAAGTCCTTTGTTTGACACTATCTTCTTAGAACGTCAAAGATGACTATCAGAACCTACCTTTGGAAATCCACCTAAATATGCCTAATGTTTTAATGGGTATTGAGACAATCTGTCTTAGCTATTGTGAGTAATGCTGCAGTCAACATGGGATTGTAGACATCTTGTCAATATCTGGTTTTCATTTCCTTTAGATAAATACCCAGAAGTGGGATTGCTGGATCATATGGTAGTTCTAATTTTAAGTTTTTGAGGGACCTCCATACTGTTTTCCATGGTGGTTGCACCAATTTATATTCCTACCAACAGTGCATGAGGGTTCTCTTTTTTCCACATTTTCACTTGTCATCTCTTGTCTTTTTGATAACAGCCTTTCTAGCAAGTGTGAGGTGATATCTCATTGTAGTTTTGATTTGCATTTCCCTGACGATTAGTGATGCCAAGCATCCTTTCATGTACCTGTTGACTATTTGTCAGTCTTCTTTGAAAAAATTTCTATTCAGTTCCTCTGCCCATTTTTTAATTGGATTATTTGGTTTTTTGGGCGTTGAATTTTATGAGTTCTTATACCTTTTAATTTAATTTAATTTATTTATTTAAATTCAAATTAGTTAACATACAGTGTAGTATTGGTTTTAGGAATAGAACTCAGTGATTCATCACTTACATATAACACCCGGTGCTCATCCCAACAAGTGCCCCTCACCCATTTAGCCCATCTCCCACCCACCGCCCCTCCAGCAACCCTCAGTTTGTTCTGTGTATTTAAGAGTCTCTTATGGTTTCCCTCCCTCTGTTTTTATCTTATTTTTCCCACCCTTCCCCTATGTTCATCTGTTCTGTTTCTTAAATTCCACAGATGAGTGAAGTCATGTGGTTGTCTTTTTCTGACTGACTTATTTCAGCTGGCATAATACATTCTAGTTCCATCCACATTGTTGCAAATGGCAAGATTTCATTCTTTTTTATCACCGAGCAATACTCCATTGTATTTATATACCACATCTTCTTTATCCATTCATCAGCCGATGGACATTTGGGCTCTTTCCATACTTTGGCTATTGTCAATAGTGCTGCTATAAACATTGGGATGCATGTGCCCCTTCGAATCAGCATATTTTTGTATCCTTTGAATAAATACCTAGTAGTACAAATGCTGTGTCATAGGGTAGCTCTATTTTTAATTTTTTTATGGGACCTCCATACTGTTTTCCAGAGTGACTGCACCAGTTTGCATTCCCACCAGAAGTGCAAGTGTTCTCCTTTCTCCGCATCTTCACCAATATCTGTTGTTGCCTGAGTTGTTAATTTTGGTCATTCTGACAGGTGCGAGGTAGTATCTCATTGTGATTTCAACTTGTATTTCTCTGATGATGAGTAATGTTGAGCATCTTTTCAGGTGTCTTTTAGCCATCCTGATATCTTCTTTGAAAAAGTGTCTATTGATGTCTTCTTCCCATTTCATCACTGGATTATTTGTTTTTTGGATGTTGAGTTTGACAAGTTTTTTATAGATTTTGGATACTAAACCTTTATCCAATATGTCATTTGCAAATATCTTCTCCCATTCTGTCAGTTGCCTTTTAGTTTTGTTGATTGTTTCCTTCACTTTTCAGAATCTTTTTATCTTAATGAGGTCCCATTAGTTCATTTTTGCTTTTGTTTTCATTGCTGGAGACATGTCTGGTAAGAAGTTGCTGCGGCTGAGGTCAAAGAGTTTGCTGCCCATTTTCTCTTGTAGGATTTTGACGGCTTCCTGTCTCACATTTAGGTCTTTCATCCATTTTGAATTTATTTTTGTGTATGGTGTAAGAAAGTGATCCAGTTTCATTCTTCTACATGTCACCGTCCAGTTTTCCCAGCACCATTTATTAAATACTCTTTCCATTGGATACTCTTTTCTGCTTTGTCGAAGATTAGTTGACCATACATTTTTGGGTCCATTTCTTGGTTCTCTATTCTGTTCTATTGATCTATATTTTAGATATTACCCCCTTATCAGATATATGATTTGCCAGATGCCTGGGTGTCTCAGTTGGTTGAGCGTCCTACTCTCATTTAGGCATGTGTCATGATCCCAGGGTCGTGGGGTTGAGCCCTGTGTTGGCCTCTGCGTTGAGTGTGGAACCTGCTTAAGATTCTCTCTCTCTCTCTCTCTCTCTCTCTCCCTCTGCCCCTCTCCCCACTTGCGTTCTCTCTCTAAAATTAAAAAAAAAGGGGGCGCCTGGGTGGCACAGTCGGGTAAGCGTCCGACTTCAGCCAGGTCACGATCTCGCGGTCCGTGAGTTGGAGCCCCGCATCGGGCTCTGGGCTGATGGCTCAGAGCCTGGAGCCTGTTTCTGATTCTGTGTCTCCCTCTCTCTCTGCCCCTCCCCCGTTCATGCTCTGTCTCTCTCTGTCCCAAAAATAAATAAACGTTAAAAAAAATTAAAAAAAATAAATAAATAAAATAAAAAAAAAAAAGGTATATGATTTGCAAATAGTCTCTCCCATTCTATAGGTCGCCCTTTCATTTTGTTGATGGTTTCCTTTGTTGTGCAAAAGCTTTGATGTTTATTTAAGCATATTCACAATAGCTAAGATATGGAAATAACCCGAGTGTCCATCAATGGATAAATGGATAAAGAAGATGTGGTGTACAATGTATATGTGTGTGTGTATGTGTGTGTATATATTCCACTGTGCATGTATATGTATGTGTGTGTGTATGTGTGTACACACACACATACATATACACGCACAATGGAATGTATATATAGAGAGAGCTGAATCTATATATATATATAGATATATATAATGGTATATTATTCAACCATGAGAAAGAAGAAGTCCTGCTATTTGAGGCAACATAGATGAACTTTGAGGGCATTATGGTAAATAAGATAAACCAGAAAAAGAAAGACAAATACTTCATGGTATCACTTACATGTGGAATCTTGAAAAAAAAGAAAAGAAGTCATTCATAGAAACAGAGAATAGAAAGTAGGAAAGTGGTTGCCAGGGGCTGGGGTGAGGGGTGGGAGAAATAGGGAGAGGTTGGTAAAAGGGTACAAATTTAGCTACAAGATGAGTAAGGTCCAAGGATTTAATGTAAACTGATGAATAGTGTATAATTGTATTGTATAATTGAAATTTATTATGAAAGTGGAACTTAAATGTTCTCACAAAAAAAGAAAAAAGATAAATATTTGAGGTGATGGATGTGCTAATTAACTAGATAGGAGAAGTCCTTTCACAATGTACCCATATATCAAATCACTATGATGTACACTTTAAGTATTACACAATTATATATGCCGATTGTCCCTCAATAAAGCTTAAATTGAACAAAGAGACAATCTTTCATGTCTCTGAGTTATACCATAATTTATACCTGAAGTCTGATCTCACTGATTCATCTCTATCTGTATGTCTTTTGAGTCTCTTAGGTCCCTCCCTTCCAGTTTGTCTCAGGGCTCTGGCCTAACTCCCTGTCCTCCCCATCATTTTCCTGGATACCACAACAATCTTTGAACTGATCTCTGTCTCCATTTCACATTTCTCTGGACTGTTTGTAACTGCTACCACGTGATTAAAACACACACACACATCAGAGCATGTCACTTCTTTGCTTCAGATGCCTCCATGCCTCCCAAATACCTACCAAGTGGCCTGGCAGGTAAGGCCTGCCATAATCTGCTCTGGCTGGCTCACCACACTTCTTTCTTGGCCTCTGTGCCCAACTCTCCAGACTTTTTCTTCTACCTCTTGCCCCTTCCTTACAGAATGCCCCCACCCTGACTCTGTTAGGCAAATGCTTGTTTCAGGATTCAGCTCTATGGAAGTGTGTCATAACCAGCCACCGCCCCCCCCCCCAAGTTGAATTCCCTCCTCAGAGTCCCAACTAGATCATATGCAAATTAATCAAAGCCCCTCTCATCCTTTGCTTTTGTTTGTTTCATACTATTGTTTCTATTGGCTTGTGAGCTCTTTTTTTTTTCAATGTTTATTTATTTTGAGAGAGGGAGAATGGGGGAGGGGCAGAGAGAGGGAGAGAGAGAATCTCAAGCTGTCAGTGCAGAGCCCAACTCGGGGGGCTGGAACTCAGGCTTCATGAGATCCTGAACTGAGCAGAAATCAAGAGTCAGAAGCTCAACCGATGGAGCCACCCAGGTGCCCAGGCTTGTAAGCTCTTTAAGGGAAACAGTGTATCTTATTTATATTTATATTGTCAACATCTGGTCCCATACCTGGCATAAAAGAGCGTATCTATGCATAAACTAAAACATACCGTTAAAATTTAAGAGTCTGAGTTTAATAATACTCAGCAAATCTTTATTCTGAAAGTTCCAAGTTAAGAACCCCTCCTGACAGACTCCGAATATGTTGCCATCAATATTTTACTGCCCAGGAAGGGCTAAATTAGGTGATTTCTACTTGCAAAAAATGTGGCTTTGGAAATCTTTGTTTCTGTGTGACACAGGGCAGCCCACTCTGCTGCCCTTGGAGAGAGAACACCTTAGGAACGTCCACATCCCTGGGAGACAGGCCAACAGCAAGAGCTAACGTTGTAACAGCATAGTTTGCTTTATAAGATTATCACAGGGAACTGAGCATACTAAACACTTTAAGCCTTTTCTCTAATTTGCTAATAAAAACATTCAAGGACAGAAACAAATGTGAACTTGGGCAAATCAAAGCAGATGCAGAAAACAAAACGAACAAAAGCCTTTAGACATAATGGCTGGTTCGATAGGATGTGGGGCTGAATTTGGACATCAGGCTTCTATATTCCATGTAAAATGTATCATGTGAGATAGGTCCCCAAAAGATGGACCAAACGTAAATTTGGAATTTTCTTTATTTCTTCAGTGCGACCTCTTATCTTAAGCAGGGTATCATAATAAGGTGTTTACTGCAAGGTTTCGAAATGTCAAGACAGACCCTGTAGCATGATAGGACTTGATAAGCCATTTCTTACATGAAGATTTTTGCCAAGAAAGGCTCTGGAACAACCAGCAGCAGTGGAGTTTACAGAGCTCTCTTTTAAATCACAATCAGGACAAGCCATCCTGTCGTTAAAGGTTCTTTCTCCTCCTGATACTCCTCGAACCCTGAGTGGGCCTTGCTCAGCTGGTCAGAGAAGGAGCTAGAATAAAAGCATAACTGAGGGGATCCTAGAAGGGACTGGGTCTTGGGAGCTCACCCAGCATTCACATCCTCTCTGGACACTCACATCACAGGGGCTGCAAGTGGAAGTCTCTGAACTCTCAAGTCTGTGGGTACAGAAGAGTAACAGCACGTGACCTGCATCGGGTCCACCCCAGACCTCCACAGATGGAGCATGGCCTTCTTGTTGCTTGAGGCTTTGCTTTGGAGAACTCTTGCTTTTTTTTTTTTTTCTTTTTTTTTCCAACAATTCTATACATTACTCAATGCTTATCAAGATAGGTGCAATCTCTTCTCCTTTATCTATTTCACCAATCCCCCCACCCCCCTACCCTCTGGCAACCACCAGTTTGTTCTCTCTTTTTTTGAGAGTCTGATTTTTTTTGCTTGTTTCTTTTTCCTTTCAGTTTTTTGGTTTGTTTTGCTATTGTTTGGTTTTGTTTCTTAAATTTCACATATGACTAAAATCATATGGTATTCGTCTTTCTCTAACTGATTTACTTCATTTAGCATTATACCCTCTAGGTTCATCCATGTTGATGTAAATGGAAAGATCTCATTAAAAAAAAAATTTAATGTTTATTTATTTTTGAGAGAGGGAGACAGAGCATGAGTGGGGGAGGGGCAGAGAGAGAGAGAGAGAGAGAGAGAGAGAGAGAATCTGAAGCAGGCTCCAGGCTCTGAGCTGTCAGCACAGAGCTCTACAAGGGGTTTGAACTCACAAACCGTGAGATCATGACCTGAGCCAAAATCAAGAGTTAGATGCTTAACTGACTGAGCCACTCAGGTGCCCCAAGATCTTTCTTTTTTATGGCTGTGAAATATGTCATTGTATGTATATACCACACCTTCTTTATCCATTCATCTGTCAGTGGACACTGGATGCTTCCATATCCTGACCACTCTAAACAATGCTGCAATAAACATAGAAGTGTATATGTCTCTTTTAATTAGTGTTTTCATTTTCCTTGGGTAAATGCCCAGCAGTGGAATCACTGGATCATATGGTATTTTTAGTTTTAATTTTTCGAGGAACGTCCATACTGTTTTCCACAGTGGCTGCACTAGCTTGTATTCCCACCGATAATGCGTGAGGATTAATTTTTCTCCACATCCTCACCAACACTTGTTATTTCTTGTATTTTTTTTCCATCCATTCTAACAGGTGTAAGATAATATCTTACCATGGTTTTGTTTTGCCTTTTCCTGATAATTAGTGATGTTGAGCATCCTTTCATGTATCTATTGACTATATGTATGTTCCTTTTGGACAAATGTCTGTTTGGGTCCTCTGCCCTTTTTTAAATCAGATTATTTTGGAGTTTTTGGTATTGAGTTGCGTAACTTCTTTATATATTTTGGATATTAACCCCTTATTGAATATATCATTTGCAGATATCTTCTTCCATTCAGTAGGTTGGTTTTGATTACTCTATCTTGGCTTATTCATCATTGAGGCCCACATCCCCTACATACCCTTAGCCAGCCCATACTTTTTATCTTGTGATCGTCATGACTTCCTTTCCCACAGTCCCAGAAGAACTTTGTTCTGTTAGTTGATGTCTCTTCCAGCCTCAGAGGCTGACTCCCACCTCTGAACTGGTCGCAACAAGGTTTGAAACTCATGTGTGGACACCACACTCATCAGTTTCTCTGTTCTTCAGAGCTAGAACCACCCACCAGATTACACACACAGAGGAAACATGATCAACTGATCATGATTTACTGTACCCCACCCACGTCTAAGTTTAGCCCCGATAATAGGATGAGGCTGTCTTGAAGCAGTTCTTCCCACAGCCGACTTGGCAAATGCAGTTCCATTATTCAATTCAAAGTGGCGGGCATGGTTCAGTTTGTGACCTAGTCTATGGGTGTTGTAAATTATTTGTTGTAAAAAGGGTTGATTTTGCAGATACTTCAGAGATATCTAGATTGTCTTATTGCATTCTTTCTAATTTTACAAAAGTATGTTAATAATACTCAAATATATGGGCAAAAAAAAAGAATTTGTTCCAACCCTTATCATAGAATGGTAGAATGAGTGTGGTTTTCATTTGGAAATTTCCTTAGGTTTGTGAAAGAAGAAAATAACAATGGGTGGGTTACAGAGAAACTTATAAAATATCATATTTTGCTAAAATTATGCTCTACAGATTAGAAATATTCATTATGCTTAGTTTTCCTTCATTGCTTTCAGTATTAGACTCTATTTTAGGGAAGAGGTACTGGAGGAGTGACTTTATGTGGTTATTGTTTGTATTTCTATATGAGAAATCACTGTTTTATTTCCAGAAATTCCCTGAATTTTAGAAAGGACATTCAAAGCTACTTATCCAGAATTTAAACAAGTACATCATCAACATCATTTTGATTGAGGGTGGGAGTGTGTGAGATTGGGAAACGGGGAGGCGGTTATTTTATTTTAATTGCTTGGGTGTGGGAGAATCTGGTTATCAGTTTCCTATGAAATGCACTCCGTGCTGAGGGGTTCTGTGCTCGTCTTAGTCATTAAATCAAGATTCTGTGATTCTCTCATTACTTACACATGAACTTAGTGACTTACAATAACACTTCATGATCCAATCTCAACTTGCTCTTTTCCAGCCGTGACAAGGATAACATCCCTGCTCCTGGGAGCTTGGCAGCACCTTTCCCACGCCAGTGAGTTTGTACTCTGGCCCATTGCAGAAGCAGCAGCTATTGGGTAGCACAAGGTTCTGTAGTAATGGGAGAGAAAGCACAGGGCATGTCAGTTCTCACCCCACCTGCGCAACAAAGGGGATCCTCTGTTTAACTTTTAAGTTGTGCTTTATAGATACTAAGCCCAGAAAAGATGTGTTTAGTCATGCCCAGGGTCATGTGCTGGTAATCATCAAATTTGCAAAAGATGGAAGAAATATGATGGATGCACATGTACATCTTTTTAGATAAGGGACCCAAAACTAAGTTAAACATCTCTGCACGGGTTGAAACAGCCTCCAGAACAGTTTCAATTACGTTCTCTCCAAGCTCTTTCAACCAAACTGTAACTCTTTTTCAACATGACCATCCATTGCTCTATGTTTAAGTCAAGATTTCAATCACCACTTAATAAAATTCTTTACTTCTGACCATTACCAGAAAGAAAATATTGCTGTCCTAGGATCACTAATATATGTTTAGAAGATGATGCAAAACAGGTTTGTTTATTTGTTTTCCATTTTTCCATCACTGAAGAATCCTTCTCTTGAGTCCTCTCTCTCCTGGTCTTCCTTCATAGTCTTTATGTTCTGTTTTCTTCCTCCAAGATTCCTGGCTCCCAACCCGTTGTCCTATTTACTTTCACAACCTGTAAAATCTCTGTCCAGTCTATGGAGTCCTGTTTTGTCCTTGGAAGTAGCTTTAGGTTCTTCATAATTAAAATGCACATGACAAAACCTTGTCTTGATAATATTATCCACTATCTTTCATAAACTTTATGTTCTGTACAAATAGTGACCTGATCTCTATTCTCTGCTTAATTTAAAAAAGAAAGTTCTTGAGTGAGAGAGTGATGAGGTAGAGAAGAAGAGAGTTATGAGGGAAGAGACAATAGGAGGAAATCCTGTCTTGTGGTATTTGAAACTAGGATATTACCATGACTAAATTCTCATAAGATTTTGGATTTTCCACCGTCTTGTTTTCCATCATGGTGTCTGCAAGTCAGTGAGGCTCAGCTAATGTAAATAACTTTCATTTTCATTTGTCATTATCCATTTTAAAATGAAGTGTTTAATCTCTAGTAGTAGCTGAATAGGTTGATTCTCTGTAAGTTTTCCCAAAAAGGTCTAGTTTATCTTTCAGAAGTAGAACTAACAAATTCTTGGAACTTAAATCAACAACAACTGAAATCAACAACGCAAATCAACAAGCAACTTAAATCAACAAAAGTTTTTTTTATTTTGTTTTATTTGTTTTCATGTGAATATATAATACTTTAGAAAAACATCATATGCAACTCAATTAATATGATTCATGGAAGTGTCATTAGAAATTGGCCAATAATCATGCTGAAGTGAAGCAATCTTGGTATTTTGAAAATTGCTTGGGGCGCCTGGGTGGCGCAGTCGGTTAAGCGTCCGACTTCAGCCAGGTCACGATCTCGCGGCCCGGGAGTTCGAGCCCCGCGTCGGGCTCTGGGCTGATGGCTCAGAGCCTGGAGCCTGTTTCCGATTCTGTGTCTCCCTCTCTCTCTGCCCCTCCCCTGTTCATGCTCTGTCTCTCTCTGTCCCAAAAATAAATAAACGTTGAAAAAAAAAAATTTAAAAAAAAAATAAAGAAAGAAAGAAAGAAAGAAAGAAAATTGCCAAACATTGTTCTTTTTTTGTTATAATTTATACTCTGCCTCTTTTCCCAGATTAATTGATGAGGGTAAGACTAAAACACATGAGCTAGTGAAGAAAGGACAAAAAGAAAGAAAAGAAGGGAGGATGATAAAAGAATGTAAATACACAGGCCATATAAGCTTACATAGTTGCAAACATCATTAAATTTGGTTCTAAGGCCTCTGTCAGCCAAAGCAAAAAAAAAAAAAAAAAAAAAGGGGGGGGAGACATGGGCTATTACACAGTTCTTATTATTAGATATGAAGAAACACACTAGTTCCTCAGGAAAGCAAATGTATTTTTCTTATATTAATTTCTCAAGGAAATCACACTGATGGGGCCTCATACAGGAAACACAGTGATGTCATACACAGTATATTCAACTGGAGTTCTTCAGACAAGGGTACCACACAGACCCCCCGCCCCTTAAAAATCAAGGACACAAAATTAAAACGCAGCCTAATTAGGCAAATTTCAAGTCCAAATATGACGATTTCTGTGAGTCCAGCTCAAGTGGAAGCATGAATGGAATGTTTAACTTTTAGATATCTCTTTTGTTGAGGCTGGTAACAGACATTTTAAATGTTACCTTTTCAGCGGGGACGTGAAAGGCCAGTGCTGTGATGAGATGGTTGAAAGCAGATCCATTGTTCTCGGCCAGAGATAGTCACCACAACATATGGGCCTACTACAATGAAGGTGCAGGTGAGCAGTGATTACACTCTTCATTGATGGTTCTCCCACTTCCGCACAGAGTTTGGCCCTGTAGGTAAAATTTCTCATAAAAAGTTATTTCCAGCATATAAAGAATTGAATATGCACCTTTTGCAAACAGGGAAGATTATATACTTGGGACCTATACAGCAGGGATCATGTCCATGGATTTGCAGACTGAGATTGGAACAGCTCGGGAAGACAAAGCATCCTCACCCAGTTCTGCAAACAACTGACTGGTTTCATAATGTGAATTTTGCGATGCGGGATGGCTGGGAAGCCAAGTGTCTATTACATTTGAGGACGTTGCCTGGATTGTGCTTTCCTGAACCCGTCTCCAGAATCTGGGTCTCAGAAGCAACCTTCTTACTGATTAGCACAGTCAACCCACAAAGATTGAATGTACTTGTTTTTAGGATGTAGTGGTAATGTTTAAAATTAAGTTTGAATTTTAGCAGGTTCCTTTCTGTGTCCTTTTCATACACTGTCTTTTTGACCTAAATGGGCTTTTCTTTCTTTTTTTTTTTTAGTTTTTAAATTTTTTAAAGTTTATTTATTTATTTTGAGAGAGAAAGAGACAGCACAGGTGGGGGAAGGGCAGAGAAAGAAGGAGAGAGAGAATCTCTGGCAGGTCTATGCTACCAGCGCAGAGTCTGACACAGGGCTTGAATTCATGAAACCACGAAATCATGACCTGAACCCAAACCAAGAGTCGGACACTTAACTGACTGAGCCACCCAAACACCCCAGTGGGGTTTTCTTTCTACCCAAAAAGACCTTCCCAACCAGGAACTAGATAAGCAAGGTCCATGTTTATTCAAACATAGTGAGACGAATCTCTTTCAATTTATAAATGATTCACTGATAGGCAATAAATACCTCTTGAGAGAAGGCTAATCAGACATTTCAGTATCTTCAGAGCAACAAAGAATGCTACACAGAATATGACAACTTTTCCAAAAACTCCTAATACCATTTGTTCAATTCAGTCAGTGGGCTGGGAGACATCACTTCAAGAGTAAAATGAAGGAAAAAACAGTTGCTCTTGACATGTCCAGGGTAGCCTTCTTGAGGATGGTTCTAATCAGGCTAGATGAGTAAGTCAGCTTCATGCAAATGCACAATCTAAACATATTTGATGTCTTTTCAAAGGATCCAATTATTGAGTGATATAAAATGTTGCTGTGTTTGACCTATTTTTAACTTATATCTTGATGATTTGAAGCTGTTTCCAGATAATCTAGATGTGTATGCTCGACCTACCAGAATGAAAAGAACAAGCATGCACCGATGGCTATATATAATAAAGTAACTAGGATATTGATATATGTAGGTATAACTAAAGAACGGATTATGTGAGTAATATTTTCCCACATTTATCCCATAGAGTGCCATTTAACATTATTAAATTGTGTATGCAAATAAATTTGGAAGGGAGTATTCCATTTAATTTAACACAGCTCTCCTTAAGGAGAGCAACACGAAAACAGTACAAATTGGCTCCAGGTAAGGCATGAAAACATATCCTGCTGTTCAGGTTTCTGGAGACAATTATTTCCATTCCTAAAAGCACAGAAACAAAATTGATGTTAAAAAGCTATCTAATTGGAGTCTAATGTCCAAGCAAACAATGCATTAGTTGTGTTGGACAGAGTAAAAATCAGCAAACATCTCTATCTCATTGGAAAGTGGATTTGGGATAGGATACAATCTTATTCAGTGGACTGAGGAGCTTGGTGACAGTCTCCACTTGGGCAGCCAACAATACCTTCTACATCTGCCAAAAATGGCTCTTACTTCTGGGTTCAAAAACCAAAATACTTGAAAATAGAATAAGCACAATACATACATGTGGGAATAATTCAAATAATAATTAGGTAAATTTTGAAATGGTATAACTCAGAAGAGAGAACTTATGAAATCACAGGCTGGAGGAGTACAATAATGCTGCCTTATTTATTGAAATTCCCAGGAAAGGTGAAATTGATGCTTAAAATACAGTCTTTTTGGTTTGGTCAGCTTCTTCTTTGCCATTGTTCTGAGGGCAGGATGCTAGAAATACACTCCTCTCCAGATGATCCACCTGGAAACCAGCCTAAGAGAGAGATACATGATTTGAAAATAAACTGGCTAGGACTGATTAGGGTAGAAAAGTTTCCAGGAGCTGATCCACAATACTGCTATCATAAGCACATTGAATTCTGCTGTATTCCTTATCAAAAGTCAACCTAGAGCCATTGTGTGATCAGCCCAGGAAAAGAAAAATCACCCACCTATTTCCCATTGAATTGCATACTGTTTTCATGACATTGATGACTTTTTTACTTAGAATCTTTACTAGTAATGCAAGTATGCTGCCTGCCTGGGCAAAACTCACTATTTTCTTGAGCTCATCATTATTATTGTTGTATATGATTTGTCTTTGAAGGGATCCCCATAGAAGGGGCTGGGAATCTTGGGGAGGAGAATCTCTTCAACTATTGATATCACTTAGTCTGAAACATATAGAGACGAACTGCCCACTTGAGGAAAGAGGACAGCAAGCACCCTACCTCTGTTCTATCTTAGACTTTTGTTGCATTTGAAGCAAATACAGAAAAACTGGGATTTTCTGAGTTCGTCCTTCCCTCTTTGGCAATAAAAGGTGGGAGATAAAGTCCAACCTAGCAGAAGCCAAAGCCAGGGAGTGGAGTGACTGATAACAAAGGAGAAAAGCAAGAAAGACATGACAGAGTCCTGAAAGCATCACAGAGTCCTCAGTGAGGGAGTCTTTGGTCACACTCCCTCACTCTTCTTGGAGGGCAGGATGGGTTTCTGTGTGTGAACCCATCTGCCTCAGAGCCTTCACTTGGAGAGTGTCCATGTGTAGACAAGAAGTTTAGCCTTCTAAAGACTATTAACTTGGACTTCGTAAACTTTTTTGCAGTTTGAAACCATTCAAGATTATTCAAGTATTTCTAAGTATATTGAATCAACTATGGAATTTAAAGTGACCTGCTATGGGTGGGGAAGGGAAGAATTAACATACAGTTGCAGTCAATCATAATAGTGTTATTTCATAGTATCATCTGTGTGTACACAACATTTTTTCCCCTTAAGAGTATATCCCAATCTTTCAAGAATGAACATTTGCCTTAAAAAATCTTCATGGTAATACTTTTCAGATCTGTCTGTTCAGATAAGTTTTCATATCACCAGTGATGTCTGGGGTTACTGTTGAACACCCACTACAACACATATATATGTTTCTGGACTGATGCATTAAAGTTCTGGAAGAGAAGTAATGTGCTGGTATGCTAAGATATA
The DNA here is from genome assembly GCF_028749965.1 of Puma concolor. Lineage (NCBI taxonomy): Eukaryota > Metazoa > Chordata > Mammalia > Carnivora > Felidae > Puma > Puma concolor. The sequence continues at coordinate 97,204,155 of NC_141668.1, read as the reverse complement.
TTAAAAGAAACATAAGATGACATGAATACTAAATGTTTTATTTGAAAAAAGAAAAAAAATGTCTACAGGCGTGAGAAAGATTGGAAGAAGCACAAGTGAAAAAGACACTCCAAATTTTTCCAAAATGATGTGCCATAGATTTGTAATGTTTCTCTTTAAAAATATATGTTTAGTGCAGGTCTCTGAATTTCTAACATCTTTTAGATTCATGGGGCACTTGAAAGTATTTACAGTATCTGGAATGGTTATATATTGTGCAAGACCTACTCTGGTTTCAAATGTTCTTGTTTGGACTTGGAAGCAAAATGCAGCAGCCTTCTAATGGCACTAATGGGACTCTCTTTGCACTAATGGGACTGATGTCATTTATGTTCACTGAGTGCTGTTAAGAATAAACCTGTATGAGAACAAAAGACTAAAGTGAACACAAGATATATATTTGTCAAGTCTCATCTTCCAAAAAAATTGCAGAAACCACCATGAGAAACAACTTTGAAGCATGGGATGCAAATGAGGTGCTATGTCCATTTGTGGGTAGTTGTTTGTTCCACTTCACAAAGAGCTCAGAATCTTATGATCATCATCAGCAGTTGGGCAATGTAGCATCAAAGGTTTTTTGGGGAGCAGGGTTATTGCTATATTCGACACTAAATCTGTTTGTGGGTTACATTCCAGTGCAAGTGACATGAATCATGGAATGATGGAGAAAGTCATCTATTAAATGTTGCGTTAGTGATCTATCTTGCAATTACTTTGGAACACTATCATGGGTCGCAGTTTTTTTTTTTTAAAGAGATAGCTGTGCTTGTATTTTCATGTATAGAAGAAATGGCATGACTAAAACAAATACATAATTGACCTGTAAAAATTATTTTCTGTTTGGCATTCATCTACTTGTGCAATGACACACTACATGAGGAGAAACTTTGAGACATCCATGACATTTCTTTGTAGAAGCCAACCAGTCTAAGGGTATGCCTTGTGTTTTGCCAAACACATAATGAGAGAGCATCAGTCATTTCTTCACTCTCTTCAAAATGGCAATAGAAGCTTCTCTAGCTAAAGAAGAGACTGTCTTGCTGCATACTGGATAGGATAAAGGGCCAACCATTCCTGCTGATATTCTTTATGGTTTCACCAAGAAAGTGCGACTGAACTTGAGGCTCTACACGAGCAATAAGTGAAGGCTAATGCAGAGTTGTAAACTGCCTACTTGAACAGTGACAACATCGTTCAAGACAGAGAGGTCCTTGGCAAAGGCTGGTAAATGGGCATTTGAGGAACTCTCTTTCAGTAATTAGTGGAATAGTAACTTTATTGAGCAGAAAGTTCAGTGTCCACACATGGCAAACAATATAGGCTTTATAAATGAGCTTAAGAAAATCATTAACAAACAGCATCGAGAAAAATAACAAAAAATTAGCAACAACAACAAATTCCGTAGAGGGGGTAGAATCTGATTTCCAGAGTTGTACATTATATTATTTAAAAAGTTAAGTTTTCAACAACAACAAAAAATAACACATGCAAAGAAGTAAAACAGTACAGCTCACCCACAGGAACAAAAGCAGTCAGTGGAACTCGTGAGAAAGCTGAGACACTGAACTTTACTAGAAAAAGAATTTAAATCAGATAATTTAAATATGTCCTTACAGCTTTAAAAAATGTCTAAAAAAAGTATAAGAATTATGCCTCATCAATTATAGAATATCAATGAAGATAGAAATTACAAAAATAACCAAATAGAAATTCTGGAGTTGAAAAGTACAATAACTGAAAGGAAAAATTTACCAGAAGGGAGCAGCAACAAATTTGAGCCAGTATCAGGAAGAATTAGCAAGCTTGAAGGTAGTTTAGCTGAGATATCAAATCTGAAAAATAGAAAGAGTGAAGAAAAATGAATTGAGTCTCAGAGACCTATGGGATTCAATCAAGAGTACAAATATACATATAATGGGAATCTCAGACGGAGAGGAGTGAAAGAAATGAACAGAAAGAATATTTGAAGATATAATGTATGAAAACTTTACAAATTTGATGCAAAATATTGATCTACACATTGGAATTGTGTAGATCTACACAATCTACACATGGAATTTCTTGATTGCAGATAGGATAAATTCAAAGAGATCCTGATCAAGACATGATATCAAATTGGTAAAAGACAAATACAAAAAGAGAATCTTGAAAGCAGAAAGAGAGAAGCAGTTTATCACATATAGGGAAGGATCATCAATAATATTAATAACTAATTTCTCATCAAAAACCATGAAGACCAGAAGACATTGGGATAACATTCTCAAAGTACAGAAAGAAAATGAGAATTTTATATCTAGCAGTTTTTGTTCTTAAAAATATTAAAGAAGAAATGAAGACATTTCCAGAAAAACAAAACTAAAAGAATGTGTCACTAGCAAACCTGTCCTATAAGAAATACTAAATGGAGCTCTTTAGGATGAAATAAAAGGACACTAGAGAGTAATTCAAATCCACATGAAGAAATAAAGAATGCTAGTAAGGATAAGCCCACAGATGAATATAAAAGATAGTACAAATGTATTTTTTATTTATAACACTTTTTTTCTCTTTTCTGATTAAAAAAATTACATAAAGCTATAATTATAAGTGTTTATTCATGACCATATGATATATACAGATTTAATTTTATGAAAATAATAAGAAAAGGAGGGGGAAGAAGGAAAGTTTTGTACACTGTTTGAATTAGTTGGTATTTATCCAAATGAGATTGTTATAAATTAAACTGTTAGTTGTAATCCCCAGGGTAACCACTGAGACAATAATTCAAAAAAAAAATAGTGAAAGAAAGGACAAGGGAATTAAAATGATACATTGAAAAATGTTTAATACAAAAGAAGGCATAATGGAGGAATAGAGAATCCAAAAGATATCAGAGTATAAAAACAAAAAGCAAAACAGCAGATGTACCTTATTGACAATTACATTAAATATAAATGGATTAATCACTCAAATCAAAGAGCAAAGATTTGAAAAAGAAAAAAGTCCAACTATATGCTATCTACAAAACACATTTTAGATTTATGACACAAATTAACTGAAAGTGAAAGGATGGAAAAAGATATACTAGCCAAACAGTAATCAAAGGAGAGCTATAATAAATATACTAATAACAGAAAAAATAATCTTTACGACAAAATTGCTGCTAGAGACAAATAATGAAATTTTATAATGATAAAAACGTCAATTTATCAAGAAGGCGTAACAATTATAAACACACATATACCTAATATCAGAGCCCTACAATACATGAAGCAAAAACTAACAGACCTGACAGGAAAAACCTACAAATCAACAGTAATGATTGGGGACTTTAATATAGCTCTGTCAATAATGATTAGAACAACTACAAAGAATAATTAGGAAATAGAAGATTTTATAACACTGTAAACTGACTAGACCAACAGACATCTGTAGACTCCACCTAACAACAGAAGAAAACATATTACTCTCAATTGTACATAGAAAATGATCCAGGACAGATGATGTTAGGCCATAATAGGAGTATCAAAAATGTAAAAAAATTGAAATTGTACAAAATATTAACATTCCATACAGTGCTATAAAATTATAAATCAATAACAGAAGAAAATTTGGAATATGTATAAGTATGTGGAAATAAAACTGTTAAATGACCCATAGGTCAAAAAGGAAATCACAGAGGAAATTAGAAAATGCTTCGAGATAAATAAAAACAAAAATACAGGCTCCCAGATATGGAATGTATAAGTCACAGTAATAAAAGGCATAGCATACGGAATATAGTCAACGATATTATTATAATAACGTTGTATGGTGACAGATGGTAGCTACACTTGTGGTGAGCACAGCAAAACATATAGAGAAATTGAATCACTATGTTGTATACCTGAAACTAATGTAACATTGTGTGTCAACTAAAAAAAAAAAAATTTAATACAACATGTCAAAATACGAGGAGCAGCTAAAGCAGTATAGGAAGGAAATTTATGGATTTAAGATACACATATTAAAAAGGAAGAAATTCTCACATTAATAGTTTCTTAAGAAACTAGGAAAAGAGGCACAAACTAAATGAAAGCAAGAAAGAGAAAAAATATATATAGATTAGAAACTAAATAAATGAAACAGAGAATAGAAGAACAACAGAGAAAACCAATAAAACCAAAAGTTTATTCTTTCAAAAAGATCAACAGTGATCAACAATAATTATTGTTGATCAATAAGATCAAACAGATCATATTGATCTTACTGATCAAAAAGATCAACAATAATAAACTTTTAGCTAGACTGAACAATAATAAAAGAAAAGTCTCAAATTATTAAAATCAGGACTGAAGGAAGACACATTAATACTGATCTTCAAAAAATAAAAAAGGCTTTTAAGGGAGCACTATAAACAATTGTAAACCAACATTTAAGATAACTTAGATGAAGTGGACAAATGCCTCAAAATATGCAAACTACCAAAACTGGGTCAAGAAGAAAGAGTACATCTGACTGGACCTATAGCAAGTTAGGAGATTGAATTAGTAATAAAAACTTACCACAAAGAAAAGCCCAGACACAAATTGCTTCAGTAGTGAATTCTACCAGACTTGAAGAATTATTAACAATACTTCACAAACCCTTTGAAAAAATAGACAACTTATTCTATAAAGCCAGCATTCCTGTTTCCAAAATCATCACTAGAAAGGAAAACTACACACTAGTAGCATCCCTCACAAATATAGATGCAAAATTGTTAAACAAAACATCAGTAACCCCAATGCAACGGCATGTAGAATGAATTATATACATCATGACCAAGTGGAATTTAGCCCAAGAATGGAAGGTTGGTTTAAACATACAGAATTTAATCCATGTAATGTACCATGTGAATGAAATACAGGGCAAAACATATAACCATCTCAATAGTAAAAGCATTTGACAAAACCATTATCTTCTATGAAAAAAAAATACTCAACTAAGAATCGAAATGAAGTCTTTACCCTGAAAAATGGCATCTATGAAAAAAATCACAGATAACACCATACTTATAAAAGACTGAAAGTTTTCCTGCTAATCTCAGGATTAAGGAAGAATGTCTGCTTTTACCCCTTCTATTCAACATTGTACCAGAGACTCTAGTCAGGGAAGTTAGGCAAATGAAATAAATAAAAGACATCTAGATTGGAAAGGAAGAAATAAAACTATTTGTCTTTGCATATGACACAGTCTTTTGTATAGAAATCCTATGGAATCCACAAACACACAAAAAGGACTAGTGCTTATTAGCACTAGTTTAGCAAGTTTGCAAGACATAGGATCATATACAAAATTGACCATATTTCTGTACATTATTTTCCTGTCACAAAATATGTTTCCCACATAGAGAGTTGGCACAAGATCTCCTCAGCCACAACGTCTAAACAATTATACATTCGGGCACTGTAGGAACATTCAAGTTTGCAAGAGACCCAGAAGCTCTATTAAAATGAATCAGTCTTCACTACTTGAAATTGAGCTCAAAATAATATTTGGTTTTGAGAGAAAGACAAAAACACCACAAACAAATAAAAAACAGACAACAACAAGAAAAATAGTGTATTAGCCTACTTAGGCTGTCATAACAAAATATCACAGACTGTGGCTTAAACAACAGAAATGTATTTCTCACAGTTCTAAAATCCATTCAATTCAAGATCAAGGTGCCAAGTGAGTCACTTCCTAAGTGAGAGCTCTCTTCCTGGCTTGTATATGGTCACCTTCTCACTTGTTCTCACACAGTAGAGAGAAAACCATCAAGTTTTCTGGTGTCTATTATTACAAGGGCCCTAATCTCATCATGAGGGCTCTACCCTCTGACCTCATCTAACTCTATCTCCCACATGCCCCATCTCCAGATGCCATCCACATTGAGGGTGAGGACCTCAACACATGAATTTAGGGAGTCACAAACATTTAGTACATACCACAAAACAAACTACTTGAATCTAGAAAGTCTCTGATTACCTTTATCTGATGTTTTCATCGATTTTTTAATGTTTATTTATTTGGGGGGTGAGGGGCAGAGACAGTAGGAGAGAGAAAATCTCAAATAGACTCCATGCTGTAAGTGCAGAGCCCAACACAGGCTCAATGCCACAAACTGCCAGATCATGACCTGAGCTGAAATCAAGAGTCAGACGCTCAACCAACTGAAACACTTAGGCACCCCTATTTTTTTTTTCTTTAGCATCCTTCTGGTTTCCATCAGCAATTTCAGGAAATTACCTGATCTAGTATCCACGAAGAGCCCATTTCTCCTTGAGGGAAGGAATTTTGTGGATGTTTGGCTGAGTAAAACCAAATAGTCCAAGACAAAGAAAAAAAATGATTGAATTCTGAAGAGCTCTTTTCTGTTTTCCCTTATAAACTAAGGTTCAAGATGCCCCCTATTATTGAAATATTGAGTAACATTCATGGTCCTGTTTAGAAAGTATCAAACTGTATTAGGAAGTATTTACTCAGTGTCAGTAATACTCCATTAGCAGAATGAGCAGTGGAATGGGAAATTTCAAATGACCATTCATCAAATGTTTATTTTGTTAGGATTGACATAAATTTTGTACATCAAATAAAACACCAAAGGTGCACTATGAAGATGTCATTTTAGAGGGGATAAGAAACTGTCCAGTTTCCTTATCTTGACATCTCGTTCAGCCACTTCCTTCTCCTTACTCTGAAGTGGAGCTTCTCCAGTCTTTTACAAAGCACAAGCCCAAAAGAGCTGTCCTTTGCGAATGAGTGTATTTTCGGGCTCTCGGTAAGGGAATTTGTAGAATAGAGACTGGTAGCATTTCTTATAAATGGTGCTGATATCTCAAAAAAGTTGAAACCATGAGATGGTTTGTCACAATAGTTATCTCTGGGAAGGTATGCAGATAACTGATGGAGGTGAACGCATTGTAATTGCATTCTATTGAGCGTAGAGCAAGTCAGATAAGACGTTCCCTGAAGGGATTCAAGTTGAAGATGTCATGCAGAAACCAGTCTTTACATGCAGGGAATACCATGCAGGCTCATCCTATAAGTCAAGAATCCGTGCTCAGTGTGCATGTTGGCATTTGGCTACTATCAGAAAGCTTTAAAAGTCCAATAAGAGCAAAAAGGCAAGATTCACTCAAGAAATAGTAAAATTATTCTAAGAGAAAAATCAAGGGCTCCCTCTTATAACCTGGAGACATCACTAAGCTTTGCAAACCGTGGCCTGCTATAGTTCTCTTCCTTCTAGAAACACAGACCACAAAGAGTTCTGAGCATAGACACTCAACTTAGAGAAACTTGCATATGGTGCATTAGGAGCCATATACATGGATCTTCATAGAAGCATAATATCCATGTGACTGGAGAATGGATAACTAAATTATGGCATGACAATAGCATAATATATAGTGTTAAAAATAAGTGTGTTACAGTGGTGAACAACAATATGAAAGCATCTTAGAATCCGCAAGGGAAAAAAGTTCATCTTGACTTTACGGAAGTATTGATCATACAGAATTACTAATTAACAGGCACCCTCTATGTTTCCTTCTACTGTTCTCACCACCTAAATAGATTAAGAATTTCTTGGGCATGTGGACTGTATTTTATGCAATGTTATATAATCAAGCCCCAGAAGTGGTCCTCCCTGTTAAAGTGTGCCCTGTAATGAGTACCTAGCTAAAGCAGAGAGCTGTGGTCCTTGGACCCAGGATGATGGCTAATGGGCTAATCCTCCAATCTACTGGGCAATTTTCCTGTACAGTTTAACCATAGAAAATGGAAAGAGCTAAGCTACCTAAGTTGAAGGCCAACTGAGGAAGTTCATCACCAGCAGGGAAAAATCTCTATTCATGGTTCAGAGGGATCAAATTCTGTGGCCTTAAGAATGACTCAACATTGAAGGAGTGAAGTCTGGAGGAGTGACAAGGACTCACTTAGAGGTGTAGAGAAGATAACTCATAATAGGATATTCAACACCAAGGATGCAGGCAACAATGGCCTGGAGAAAATGGCAGATTTAGAGAATAGATTGGTGTTCCCAGAGAAGACCTTTGGCCAACCAATGCTTGTACCTTGGAGAAGGGCCAGTTGAGGGGCCTGTGTATTTTTTCTCAAGTTAGAATTTATGCTGACTATTTTCTGCCTCTTTAGAGTAAAGTAAAACTACAGGCATCATTTGCATTAATGATTGTCACTTACTGAGTGATAACTCTGTAAGTACTTCATGTGTGGATGTGCTCTGAATGAATGAATGATGCAAAAACTTGGTTAATTATTATCAATGACCAAACTGAAATCACTATTTGACTTAGACTTCTAGTCAAACCTTCTTATGACCCTGGTTTTCTGATTCCCAAAGGGTATTTTTCGGACCAAATATCTCCTGGATATAGTATCTTCAACATACAAAGCAGACAATTCTGGACATCTTTTGGCACTCACTTTTTGCCAAGCAAGTATGATTTTTAAAACCAGGCAAGGGACCAGGGGTTATGAGTTCCTAGATGAAAGCTCCACAGAATGCATACTCTGGATAGAACATTACTCATCTTTCTTCTTCTTCACACTTAAAGGCTAAGGGATCTCCTTCAACTCCTATCTATCATAGAGAGGCTCCAACTGAATCTCAAATGTGTTTGCCATGACATCTACCTTCTGACCCCAGTTCAGCTTTCTAGCCTTCCCAGGAGCATGGATGGAATGTCCTTGCACCAGTGTGCCTGCTCTGTGTCTGTCTAGTAGCCAAGAGCTGGGCACTTTCAAAACAGCTCAGGGGCCAGATCTCTCACTGGTAATTATCCATGTTGTCACTGCTCGTATAAAGCAGCCAAAGAGCAGCAACTACCACTGGGTACAGAGAGAAAAGGTAGAGGTCTATAAAGAAACTTGTTTGGGGCAAGTCAGCTACTTGTGACATTTACTACCAGGTAAATTCCATTCACCATTATCATAAAGTTACTAACTCCAATTTGAGGCAAGGGCCAAGGGCACCTGATTATTAACTCAGAGCTTACTAGGTGTGTCATTGAATACAGCTCATTTTTGGATGAAATGAAATATACTGGTGGGTATTTTTCCAGAGAAGAGACCATCGTACTGGACGTGTATACTCAGAGGGGAAAGCCAGTGTTTTGTTGCTTCCTTTCAAGCACACATATGATTTCAGTTTTGCCCGAGGCTGCTGTCTTGGGCTCCTTGCCGAGGACCAAGAACCCTGCCCCATGAGTCAGGGTCTATCTCCTGAGGCATGAACTCTAAAGTGGGTGGCAAGAGCCACCTGATGGAGAACAAAGGTGATTTTTTGTTTGTTTGTTTTTTTGCTTTCAAAAGTGCCCAAATCTTAGCAGGCACAATCAAAGGGCTGAAGGGTTTACTCTCCACTCTTCCTAACAATCAGGAATTCACAGGATTCCTGTGAATCAGGGCTGGACTCTGGTGTCTCATCCACCAGGGAGACCAGATGGGATGTCTTCTCCCCTGGTCAATTCTAAAGAAACACGGGAGTAAGTGGTAATCATTTTACTAAGCCCAAAAAGGTCCCTGGGAGACCAATGCAAAGTCCAATTCAGAGAAACACCTGTCTTTATTATCAATGAGCATCTCACCCTTAAAATCCTGGCAAAAAATCAAGTGTCTCCCCTCACAGTATGGACAACCCTGAGGAAACATTCCAGGTGATGATAAGAATTTTTTTCTTTTTAACGTATCTGAGCTGATATAGGAATACTTGAGTCTCCTTTGAATCTGCGAATTAACTGACTCTAATATGATTTATATTAATATTATGGCTATATGCAACTTTTCTAGGTGGGAGTGAAAAAGATGGAGATATCTTATTTTCATGTTCTAAATAAGAGGCTGGACCTGCCACCTCCTTCTTGTGACATTGTCCTTTTCTCCAGTTTGGGGTCTTCCCTCACATGATAAACATATACACAAGCACACAACACAGAATTCTTCAAAGCACGATGGAAACCTCACTTTCCAGCTGGAGCCCCTGAGAGACAGGAAGGTACACCTACCACTCCCAGAAGCTTGTAGTTTTGGAACCAGTAAAGGCCTCTGTAGAAGTCTGGGAAATGCCAAGGCATCTGCTGATGCTACTCCTGACTGGGCCCTTATTTACCATTGGAGAAAGTCCATAACCTTATGTGGCTATGGCAGCCATTCTTGGAGGTGAAGAGGTTGCTGCCTAAACCAAACTGGGTCTCCCAGAGCATCCCCCTCTCCCTTAGGCCTTGAACCTGAGCCAAACCTCAGAACAACTACACCCCTCAACCCCAGCAGAAGGCCCCACCTACCCCTGCCTCTCTTCAGCTCCACTGATACTCTGTTTCAGAGACCTTGCAAGTCCCCTTCACCAGGACCTTTCCATCCAGACTACTTTCAACAAAACTTTGAGCTTTGAAAACACAGGATTCAGGGATATGAGTCTCCCTGCTTTTAGGAGGTCTCTGATGTCCATGTTGCACATGGACAACATGTTTTTGTCCCTCTGCTCTTCCTAACAATATCTTCTCTTGTGAAAAAGATTTTACCCTCTGCTCTTTACCCTCTGCTCTTCCTAACAATATCTTCTCTTGTGAAAAAAAATAAACAAAAATAAAAATTTCACCTTGCTCACACCTGCTAAAGTGAGTCTTGCAACATATTTTCTGTTTATGTTAGTGCGTTTCCATCTATCTCTCTAGAACATTGGCAAATGTGAAAGTTGTTAGTAATATTGAACCTACAATGGGATATATGGGCACAGAGGCTGGACCCAAGGTCATCCCACCCAGAGACATAACCCAGGGGGTCAACACCAACCTGCCTACTTCTAGCCTAGGCTCTTTCTTCAAAGGGTGCTCAGAACAGAGGTACAACAAGACTACAATTTAATAGCCATCCAAAGAAATGAGTTTTGCATTACTTTTTTTTTTTAATCTCCTTACAAAACTTTCAGATAACAAAGGTATTAAGTCCTTAAGTCTTAAAGCCGCTTATCTTTTATTTACCTCTTGGCCACATCCTCTCACACTATTTCTCCTTCTGTGTCTGATAAGATCTAAAAAGAAGCTACCCTTTCTCTTTCATCTGGGAATACAAGGACATCCTTAGACCAAACAGAAGATTTGCCAGCTAACAGTCTGGGATGATAATTTTCTTGCAGGGCAAAAATGGTGGAGGAGAAAGAAGAAACCAAACCAACCAACAAGCCAATTAAGGACAAGAAAAGCAAAGCACAATTCATTTTTAAGTATCTGACATAACCACCTGCAGACAGGAAGTTGCTGCCAGATGGGCTGCATGAGAATGCATCCTTCTGGCCATTCCTAGAGGAAAAGTCCTATCCTCTCCTTCAGCCCTTTCTGTTGTCAATATCAGCAGGTAGAGGGCAGGTGGCAACAAATGTTGAACTTTCCAAGGCTTCTCATGACGTTCTGGTTAATCTCATTCACAGTTACCATTTGTCCTGTGCATGGTGTATTTTCCTCACAGATGAGACCCAATCAAAGAAAGAAATATTTGTCACAGCATGGTATATGCCAGATATGGGCACTTAGAAAATAAGAGTGACCAGCACACCATTCTTTCCCCAGAGAAAAATAACAGTCTAGCAGATGTGCTAGACATATAAACAATTTTAATACTAGGTCATAGTAGATGAATTATAATGTATAGGAGAATGAGCACATACAGGGGCCTTTAGCCCAGTAGAGGAGGTGGGAAAAGGTAGTCAAGGAAAACTTCCCAGAGAAGGTGCTCCTAAGCTAAGTTATAAAGAACAAATAGGACACTATAAGAAAAACTATGGATGAAGAAAGAAAATAATGGTCAGCAAGATGTGTTCTGGGAATTAGAGATGATGCTAGAACAAAAAAGGTGCAGAGGGGCTGATAGAAGAACTATGGGAGATGAGCTCAGAGAATCGGGGTAAATCAGGTTGTGGAGTGCCTGGATGCATTCATAGGTGTAATTCATAGGTGAGTAACACAACAGGGAGTCACTGAAAGGTTTTGCACAAGGAAGTGAGATGGTCAGATCGAACCTTCTAGCAGCAATCTGGAAAATGAATTTGGGGGAATGGATGACGGAGAAGGAGAAAACTGGGACAAGAAGGCCTGTCAATCAGTTATTATAATATGTATGGCTAAGAGACCCTAAAAACTAAATTAAAAACGCCTAGGGATGGGATTATTTGTGAGGTAACATTTATAGGCCTTTCTGAGTGATTAAATGGAAAGTGGAGGAGAGAGAGGATTCAAAAGTAACTTTCAGGTGTCTGACTGGAGTGACTTGGTTCACAATGGCACCAACAAATAACATGGAGAATATGGGAGGAAGCTTACTTTGAGAGAAATAAGGGTGTTAGGCTGGTTGAGTTTGAAGTGCCTGCGGGGCATCCAGGTGGGGATGTCTAGTAGGCGTTGGGTGGGCATATGAGTATGGAGCTTGAAGAGAGGTCATGGTTACAGAAATAAACGTATGAGTCATCTATACCTAAAAGATGGGTAAATGTACGTGACTCAATGAGCTCTTTCAGGAATGAGGAGAGAGGAAAGACAAAACTCTGGAAAACCCCAACAGTTAAAGTGGGTGGCTCTCCATTCCTGTGAAGTAAATCAGAGTGTTTAGGATAACCTTTTTCCCATCATCACTTTTGAGGGGATTTTTTTATTTGCACCTGATCTTTCAGCCAGTGGCAAACATTTGAATCAAACAATGGTATAATAGATTAAGCATTACCTCTCCTTGTGAAATTTAGACTCTAAGGGACTCTGGCTGCTTTGGTGTTTTAATACCAAGGAATGAACCACTAAGAATGAAATTTCAGGCATAAGCAAAGATTGTTGAAGCCAGGACAGACATCATGGAGTTCATTTTCTCTTTTTCCCATTCTTGTTCCATCTTTTTATTCCAATCATCACCATGCAGGATTCTGGTCTCATTCAGTGGATGCTATGCATTTCACCCTGGAGAATAGCTGTAAGATCTGACAAATGAAAATGTCTCTAAAACAAGTAAATTATCCTCATGCAAATTTGAGGCTCCTCATGTAAGTATAGCCTCATTGCTTTAATAGTCTAATAGAGTTTCCATATTTTCCCCTTTCTCACTAAAGATTTCAGGGGGCAGGGTATGTGGTAAAAACTATTTTTTCCCCACCAATTTCATTCTCCTCTCTCCAGGCTCATGGCTAGGCAACATTTCCCACTTCCCCTTGCAATGATGGTCTGACTAGCTTCTCTCCTGTCCTGCCACTCCTGTCCATAGACCTTGTAGCCTGTGGACAGTCTTCTTTTTCCTTCTTGTAGGCTACGGCCTAGTCATGGCTGCAACTCAGATCCTACCATGCTGATGACAGCAAGGCCCTAAGAGATGATGTAGTCATAAGATGAAAGGAGCCTGCATGGCTCATTGGATCCCACTGACCTTGAACTCTTACCTTGAACTTTTAGAGAAAAATTAACTTTTTATTTCTTGATCCACTAAATTTAGGGGGAAGGTATCTTTGTAAGAGCAGCCTACCTCCACTAACTAATGGCAAGATAGAAATAGTGGGTAAGATGGGTAATAAAACCAAGATCCACTCCTTCCTCTCAAGAGAAATTAATAAAGTATAGAGAACATCGGAAGGTTATTTTATAATGGTTAGAAGAGTCAAAGACATGAAGATAATTTGCCATACAGTTGACATCCGTGCATTTTTGTCCACAGTCTTCGCCATTTGGGGCCAACGCTTCTCAACTCAGAAGAGAAACCTAAATTTTACGATGGACTCTTCATGTTCCTCACTATATCCTTTGAATAATAACTTACTGTTGTGTCAGGTATTCCCAGTCCACTGTCAACACCTAACAAAGTCAGTATCTGAAGCCCTTTTTTATCTACAGTGTCTCTCCTGACTCCTTATTTACTTGAACCAATAGCTTCTTTTTGCACTCATAGTGATGGTCAGTGTGTTTTACATCCTACAGCTATTACAGCCTCCTTCACATTCTGTAAACAGATTTATATATTGATATTTTTATAGTATAATATCTCTGCATATGAAGAAACAGACAATAAATGTTAAAAACTTATAGTCTCACACTCAAAAATGCTCGTAGCATGTCTTCACCTTCTCTGCATGCACATATGCAAACACCAAATAGTGGTGCCACCAAAAAAGTAGCAGCTCACTAGTTCAATAACAGAGCTATTCAAGGGTAGACCTGGTTTCAGCTGTGATAGCATGTCATGGCCGATATGATGTTATCAAAATTCAGTTTGTTTCACTTCATCTGTATTGGTTCCATTCTCAAAAAGACTCTTCTTGACACAAGATCTCAGAGGCTCACAGAGCTACATAATCCCAGCTTCAAATCCAGTGGTAACTAGAGTCTTCCTTCCCTAACAGTCTCAAAGTCCTGGGATTCACTTTCATTGGACATGCTTTGGTCATACCCATCCCTGAATTGATCACTGTGAGCAGAATGCAATGCAGTGATTGGCTTAGACCTCCACTCCTAGAGCTGTAAATGGATCCACACCCAAACTATGTGGACTGAGAGAGAGAGGAAGGAGCAAACCCCAAACAAAATATTAGGTCTGTTCCTCAAAGGAGAGGAAACAGACGACAGAGAAATAAACAACAACCATCCACAACAATTTGCCTCTTGGCTATCCAATATTTATGTACAATCTTAGTACTACTGTATGTAGAGAGATGTTTTTCATTCTCTCTTTAATGTCTACCCCCAGATACAACATAATAAGTCCCCAGAAAGAGAAAGTAAAATCTGATTTGATGGCTGCACCCTATTTCAGGTTTAGGATTATTGAGTGATGTGCAACATTTTTAAGCATGCGGCCAACATACCCAGTACACAAAGGCAGAGAGAGAACAGAAAAACCAGGGTGGGAATGGAAGCACTAGTAATCACTGCTTCGTTGCACATATAAACTTTGTTCACTAATGTATTTCTGTATGTATATAGGTCTGGGGCATAGTAGGTGCCTGGAATTTGCTGAACTGGTGAATACACAGCTGAACAGGAATAGCAAGGACTTCCTGTCTTAACTGTTGAGTGAGTCCTTGCTCAGCTGGTCTAGCTTTCCTGTCCTTCTATCTGAGAATGGCTCCAGTCCTTTGCCTTTGTGGCCTTTTCTGCCCTCTGGTAAAACCTTCCTGATCTATTATCTTCTGTTGCCATATCTCAGAATAGCCTTGTGGAATATGCCCCCAGGGATAGCTCCCACTTCTTTGGTTAACATTTCTCAAGTCTGAAGGCTTTCTTAGGGTCATTCATAAACAATATTTATAGACAATTGTTCTGGCTCCTCCTTTAGAAATGTTTCAGGTTTTACCTAGTTCCAAACAGAACTCCAAAGGCTAGAATCCAAACTCAGAGATCTTGTTTGGTTATGATCCTTTCAGTCTGAATCCAGCTTGAGAATGTCTGGTTCTCAGTAATAGGATAGGTGCTCCCTCCCTCCCTGAAGTCCTTCCTTGAGTGGCCTTCATCTTTGCACTGCCCCAGAGCAACCTGAAATGATGGTCAAGGTAAGAAAACTGAGCTGGCACGCAGGCAGCAGCCAAGTGGGCCACGTGTGGGTAATCATAATGTTTGTCCTGTAGGAACTATGTATCAGGAGGTGCTTGGCAATGATATGAAAACAACTTCGCCACATATTCTAATATCTTTTGATATGGTTCCTCCTTCCTGATTTGGTTGGCACTAGCTTTTGATTGGTAGAGAATAAATTTTTCTAACCCTGCAAATATCCAGATTACCTAATTCTCAACTTTCTTGTTCTACAGATTTCACCACAAAAAGTGGTTCACATGTTCCAGCATCCTGAATTTCTCCTACCAAACTCCCTAATGCAGCAACGTTTGTAGGCGTATGGTCCACAGTCTAAAATGCAGTAGTTTGGGACACTATTGTACCAGTGAGTAACTTGACTCACAAATTTGTAAGCTGTGAATAGGAGTTTTCAATGCTTTCCACTCTATTCCCTCAGCTTAGCATTTTCATAATTTAGGGCTTACTACTATACCACATTCCTGGTAATGATTCTTGGTAAGTCAAGATCCTATCTGTGCTTGATTTCCTAAGTATGAGGTATGAAGCATAGACACTAATTGACGCATAAAACTTGAGAGTCCAGAAGTAGACATGGCTTTGAAGGTAACTTTAAAAAACAAACACAGGGGCGCCTGGGTGGCGCAGTCGGTTAAGCGTCCGACTTCAGCCAGGTCACGATCTCGCGGTCCGTGAGTTCGAGCCCCGCGTCAGGCTCTGGGCTGATGGCTCAGAGCCTGGAGCCTGTTTCCTATTCTGTGTCTCCCTCTCTCTCTGCCCCTCGCCCGTTCATGCTCTGTCTCTCTCTGTCCCAAAAATAAATAAACGTTGAAAAAAAAAATTTAAAAAAAATAAAAAACAAACACAACAGATAACACAGGGAAAGGGAAGGAAAAATAAGATAAAAACAGGGAGGGAGGCAAACCAGAAGAGACTCTTAAATACAGAGAACAAACTGAGAGTTCCTGGAGGGGAGGTGGGTGAGGGGATGGGTTAAATGGGTGATGGGCATGGAGGAAGGCACTTGTTGGGATGAGCAGTGGGTGTCATATGTAAGAGACGAATCACTGGGTTCCACTCTTGAAGCCAAAACTACACTGCATATTAACTAACTTGAATTTAAATAAATACAAATGAAAATAAAAGTGAAAGTCCTTGTCCCAACAGTTAGCAGCCTTGTCTGAAGATACATAAATCACTGTGGCAAAGTGGAGGTGATTTGCTCTTAGGGTCATACGTTCCACTCCTGGGACGAGGTGGAACCCCACCCAGACATGCACAACTGAAAGAGGGGGAGGATCCTAAGACAAAACTAAATATGTAAGGAAAGTAATGCTGCCTGGGTTAACTCAAAAATATGCCAAAAACCGGGGTGCCTGGGTGGCTCAATCAGTTAGGCTTCTGACTTCGGCTCAGGTCACGATCTTATGGTTTGTGGGTTTGAGTCCCGCATTGGGCTCTGCGCTGACAGCTTGAAGCCTGGAGCCTGCTTCAGATTCTGTGCCTCCTTCTCTCTCTGCCCCTCCCCCGCTCACACTGTCTCAAAAATAAATAAACATTAAAAAAAAAAATAAAAGAATATGCCAAAACCCAAAACAAAACAAAAAAACTGAAAAAAAAAATCTCTATTTAACAGCTCTTTTAGTCTCTTTTTTAAATAACATATGTTGTGTGATAGTTTGGATTATTATTAAACAAATATTTCTTTCTTTCCCTTTCCTGTGAGGGTGAAGTTTGTCTTCCTGACCTCCTGATGCTCAATTTAGCCATATGATTTTCTATAGCCAATGGAATGTCAGTGGACATGACATGAAGTGGCCTTACATGAGTTTCTTCATTTTGGCTTGGCTCTCATGCTTTGGTAACAAGACAGAAGAACAACATGCTGTACATAGAGCTGCCCCATCAGTCTGCATCCCAGAATGGACACATATACAGCAGACCTGAATCCAATCCTCAGCCTCAAGCAAAACCACCTGGATGAGTCTATTCTACAAGAGCTGCAGGCCTGCATAGCTGTAAAAGAACAAACACTTGTGTCGTAAGCCACTGAGCTTTGGGGTGGTCATGCAGCATTATTTTGGCAACAACCTCATTGAGACATTTTTGCCATAGATGCTCCAGAATTTATTCCTAAATGTAGAATTTCTTTCTAAATGCAAGAATACAGAACAAGGGAAGTCATCTTGAAGTTGCATTTACAGAAGAATGACACTTTTTACTTAGAAGGTATGTTTACTTTAGGTCGGCTCGCAGAGATTTGAGGGGATGGTGTGATGTCCTCAGTTCTACGATGTACCTTTCCCATTCTAACATTTTTGTCCCAGGATGCGTTATTAAATCAATGTGCTTGAGGCCTAGTGGTGGATGGCAGAGTTTCTCCATTTCCTTGGCCCTACCCTCAATGGTGTGTCCTCTAAAAGTAGACTCAGTATGTCTTGCAATCCAGCCATACAGAAGTCAGGAAGCACATGTGAGACTGGAGCTGATCAGAGTTGTGCTCTCTGACCAGTGCATTGTGACCAGTGCTTTTATTAAATATTGAGAGAGCACGAGTTAACTGAAAGCAAAGTCGTATTCTGTTGGGAAAACCAGTGAATTCCACTCTGCAGTATGGTGGAGTCAGCTTTTTTTTTTTTTTTTGATGCGCCTAATTGCCTGAATGCGTAGTTTTTCAGAACCCAGATTACCGTATCATGTAGCAACAAAGCAATTATTTTTTATTTGGAGATTGTTCAGAACAGTTATTATCAATTGGCCATCTTGACAGTGAAAAAAACTACAAGCATGGTCCCATCCAGCATGGGAAACTAGGCATCATAAACCCATGATGGATGCTGGTACTTCGTTGTCACTTTGTGAGTGCTGGCAATTGTCAACCAAAACAAAAGTTTAGCTTCGGGTTATCTGATATCAAGCTGCTCTGTTTGATTGCAGTTCGTCAACAGTCTCAGCTGCTGAGGTTTTCCCACGGAACAATATTATAATTGGTTGGATAATTGGGTGTTGTGTTCCTGACCAAGGACTCAGTAGCAAATAAATCATAGATAGAAGCAATAATGTGTCATACAAGCAAGATACAACAACCTTAAACCTCCAAAGTCGTTTGAATTAGTAAAATTATGATCCCAGTGCCATAAAATGGGCAAGAATTTACCAATAATACATAAATGTATCATAAGCCGAATGCATCATAAATTTGGCCAATCTAGAACTAATAGAAAATATAGCTATTGTAAACATTGAATTAAGACTGTTGTAGGATGATGTGGATGGCCAGAGTCTTCAAGAGAGGAAAAGCAAGCTGTCACAGTAAATTTAACTGATGGATTCTTCTTTATTCCTCAATAAATTCCACTGCTGTAAATATGTCAAATAAAAGCCAATATTGTTTCTTGAAATGTGAGACCTTGGGGAAGAGTGTTTAGGACAAAACACCAATAGACCTTAAATTTAAATTGCCGACATTTCCATCTATCTCCATATGTAATTAGCTGGCACCTGAGCGTACATGCACACATACACCCACACTGTCCCTCCTGCATGAGTCATAATTCTTCCAGTGTCCACCCCTGAACATAGGGATATGAGAAGTGACACCAAGAAAACTCCTTATCATGGTTCCTTTCTACCAGCTGTTCTTAACTAAACATAATTTTTCTTCTACAACAGGAAATTATCCAGCTGTAAACATCAGGGGTGCCAAATTTAGACAACATCGCCTTCCACAAAAACTTGTATTCTAGAAAAAAGACACGGATTCGGCCATTCAGCCTACCTGGCTAAACCTTGATCATCTATTTGACTTCTCAATTTCTAGTCATCAGTAGCCCTAGCAAGGTAATCTTCAAGGGAAGCAGGACACTTGATTGTTTCGTTCATTACTCTAGTATCAGTGGATACTAGGTATCAGTCTAGTTCCTGGCACATTTCGGTGCCTTAAGGAATATTTGTTAAATAAACGAATGAGTGAATGGAAAGGGGAAGAAAGAAAGATGGAAAGGGCGGGGGAGGAAGGAAGTGGATGGTGCCAGAGCCAAAGTTCGCTTGATTTTGGTGAACTTGCTTTCCTTTCATTTACTGTCCTCCAGAAAAACAATAGGCACAGGTTCAGCTAATGTTTATTATTTACTAATTACTATTATTAATTGCTTCTTGTATTGAACGTTATCATATTAATGGCAATTAAAGGACTCAAGGTGTTATTAACAATCACATAGTGATTGTTTTCGTAGCTGCTCACAAATAGAAGATAGTAAAATAATGTCATTGACTGTCCGTGTCAATGGCACTCAGTTTAAAGGTTATTTTCAAAACAGCAATCACAACATCTAAATAACCTTCACGAGAGGTTTTGGGGAGCTGTGTTGTTTGTTTGCTCATTTGCTTCGTTGTACTTTGTCTGTTGCTTTTCTTCTTAGGTCTCTTGGCCTTTCCTTACCCCTAAGCAATATCCCAAGGCAAAAACATCACCAGTGCCTACTTGGAGGTAAATGTTCAGGAAGAATAGAAAGTTAGGCTTGCTGGCCATGGTCCCAGAGAAGAGGTTGGGAAAGGGAGGGGGCACAGTGATATATATTAATAAAATCCAGACTTATTCCTTTTTTTTTTTTTTTTTTTTTTTGAGAGAGAGACAGAGACAGCATGAGCAGGGGAGGAAGAGACAGAGGAAGAGAGAGAGAATCCCAAGCAGGCTTCTCACTGTCAGCATAGATCCTGACATGCGGCTCAAACTCACAAAACCACGAGATCATGACCTGAGCCTAAATCAACAGCTGGACGCTTAACCACTTAACTCTCAGAGCCACCCAGGTGCCCCCAGACTTATTCTTATTTTTAGCATTCTCTTATCAGAATCTCCTCCTTCTTTGCTTAAATCACAATCCAGCATCAGCATGGTCTGTTTTACAAACAAAGCCCTACAAATCTCTGGAAAGCCATTTTGACTTTTCCCAGGGCCTATCATAAGTTCTACATGTAAAAGTTAGTCATTAAATAAATGCCAAATTCGTAAATGTAGTCGGCATCTATTGTACTCCATGGTCTATACTGGGTATCTGGACGTAGATAAAGTATACTTCCTGCTTTCCAAGAAAGGAAACATGGGCTTGCCATAAATATTAAATACTGATCAATAGATAGAAGAGCAGATTAGTGGAATAAAAAACCAAATGCAGCAAAGGCTGATTGTAGCTGCCAAATTCACCAAAACAGCAGCTTCAATTCGATAGGGCAGCAAAACCCTTACTTGGTATTAGGCACACAGATAGCCATTCTCACTTTTTATCACGTCTAAGTGTCATTACTCTCCACCCACACCTTATGAATATGGATCAACTGTCGAGTTTATATCTCATCATAAAAATGGTCCATATTCTTATAGGCATCTATAGACAGGCATGTCAATGTCTCTTAAACGCAAACCATGATGGGTTAACTACTTTCTGCACATAGCAACCACCAATTTGAGTTTATAAGTCTTGCTATTCTCCATTCAGGGTTGATTTTCTCAGACTGGGCATTTTGCCATCTTTATCATATGTCGACCTACCATCCATCATCCTTGGTCTTAATCATCTTTCTACAGCTTGATACACATTTCTTAAGCCTATGATCACTTCATGTCTCAAACACTTCATCTACTCAATGGGCCCTTCACAGAATCTTCCCTTGTGGGGAATAGGACTTAGAGGAGCATTTTTCATGTTGAGCATGAAAAAAATACAAACAACAAAGCAAACAAAACAACACAGAACAAAACCTCACCCCACACCCCATCCAATTTAATGCAGGAGCAGCTGGATTAGACTGAAATTTTTTAACTGGATGTGCTCACTCTTGTCACCGGCTTTTAACAAGGAAAATGAAAAGTGAGTTCACCTGTTGAACCTCAACTCAAAGTGAGCACATCCCTGGGAGATGCCCCTGGATGGGCCCCTGTCTAACCAGGTTGCTGTTTTTAGACTCAGACTTGCTGGCTCTAAAAGCTGCCATTCTGTAGGAATTTTCACACAGATGAATTTAGTCTTCTGAAAACTTTCCTGATAAAGCCACGAGATGAGTCCAAACTACCTCATAACCTTGGAGTCAGCCTGTCTGGAAGGTGCCAGAATAACCAGAGAAGTGGCCTAGTTGAAATCTCTCATGAAATATCTGGAAGCAGGTAATAGTGAGAAAACAGAATATTCCAGATGAAGCTGTACAGAAAGGCAAGGCAAACAAAAGCAACCATTGGCAAAGAACTGTTTAAGGATAGAATATTTAAGGACAGATTTCCCTCTCGCGCTTTCCTCCCTGTGATGTCGCAAGGAAGACAGCAGCACGCACCTCGGTGACCAGCTCCGGCTGTCATAAAATAAACCAACACTCAACCAGAGAGCGCTGGCCAGCGGCCCACGAGCAGGAGCTGAGTGAACCCCGGGCGACGTGCAGCCGCACGGCAGGGTAGTAAGTCAAAGAGGCAGGTGGAGGCACACGCTGTACAAGTCACACTCGGAACCCAAACCAGTGTCCGCAGTGTTGTTCCCAAGTGATCTACTTGCTTTCCAGACCTCAGCCCGCCTTGGCGGAGCTGTGGCCCAGGTGACCTGAGCAGGAAATGTTGACTTTGGAAATGGCTGGGGCTGTATTTCTGCCACAGCAGATGATTGGGTCTGTACTCTTTTTGACTTAATAAAATTTTATTGCAGTGCTTGCAGTATCTGTCCATTTTGGAAAAAGAAATGAGAATAAAGAAAAAAAAACCCATAAATGTCCACCCAGAGATAGTTTTGTGGGCATTTTAACATATGGCATTCCAATGATTTTCTACCTTATATATGTATCCTTGCATATTCTTCAAAAATGGAGCCATATTTTGCATATTAATTTTTTAAGTGTGAATACAACAGGGGCACCAGGATGGCTCAGTCAGTGAAGCGTCCGACTCTTAGTTTCAGCTTGGGTCATGATCTCACGGTTGGTGAGTTTGAGCCCCGCATTGGGGCTATCAGTGCAGAGCCTGCTTGGGATTCTCTCTCTCTGCCTCTATTTCTCTCTCTTTCTCTCTCAAAATAAATAAATAAACTTTAAAAAATGTAAATATAACATACATGCAAAAATGCACATATAAATGTACAGCGCAATAAAATCCCTATTATGCTGTAAATTCTTCTTTAATAATTCACTGTGGCTGTCTAAAGCTACAGAGTCCGCTTTGTTTTAACAGCTACTTGATATTTAATTGTAGGGTTCTTCTAAAATTTGCTTAACCAATTCTGCCTGTTAGACATTCCAATGAAAATTCCGGTAGCTATATATTCTGCTTCTAATTTTTTTTACTATTTCTTAAATTATGTTGTATTACAAATTGCTAGAGGAAGAAAAAAAAAGCTGTGTCAGAAGATGGCAGATTTTGACACAATTGGGCAAAATGCTCTCCAAGTTAGTTGGGGGGGTCTTTTGTTATACTGTGTCCAACAGTATGCATTATTTACTTTAGAAATGATGCCAATTTGATAGTCTAAACTGGTTTTTTATTAATTATTTAATTCGTAGTTCTTTGATACTGATTTTTTTTTACTGTTTATTTATTTTTGAGAGAGAGAAAAAGAGAGAGAGAGAGACAGAGCATGAGTGGGGGAGAGGTAGAGAGAGGGGGATACAGAATCTGACACAGGCTCCAGGCTCTGAACTGTCAGCACAGAGCCCGACATGGGGCTCAAACCCACGAACCGCGAGATCATGACCTGAGCTGAAGTCGGATGCTCAACCGACTGAGCCACCCAGATGCCCCTGATGCTGATGTTTTAAGTGACTTCCCTGGTGATGTCTTTCCCATTTTTCTATTAGGTTGAGCGTGAGCTTTTTTTCTTACTGATTTGTATACATACCTTACAAAAAATAGGATAGTTACTTTCGAACATTTTGAAAATACAAAGTAATGAACTAGATCTCTATTTCCTAGAGTTAGGAATGAAACACTAAGGACTGCCTCTCTCTCATAAGATAAATAAATTAACAACCTTTTCTAGTTTTACTGTTTCTACTTTCATGAGGATGAGGTCAGACTTTTATCTTAGATTACAGCTGTAAAATACAGTGTGTCTCAGGCACTGGGCATTGTCTACACACTCTCCTCATCTTTACACATTTCGGAGTTGGAGATCCCGTCCAGAAATAACATCGTGGTTAAGTGATAGGGCTGTGATGTGAATCAAATCTGGACTCCAGTTCTCTCTGCAACCCACCAGCCATGTGACATCGGGCAATATAATACAGACTTCATTACAGTTTCAGTTTTTTCAGCTGTGAAATGGGAAAAGCAATAACGCCTACTTCATAGGGTCTTTTTGTGAGCATTAGATGAGGCAACACATATAAAAATAATAAGAGCTACATGTTCACTACACTTAGGCACTGCTTTACGAGCATAACGCCTGACATTGAATGATCACTTAATAAGTGTTGGCTGGATTAAACTAGTATTATTACATCTGTTCCTCATGGGATCTAACAATTAGAATGAGGAATTCAGAACCCAGGGAGGTACAAGGTAGATTAAGCACCAACCCTTATGGTGAGGTTGATTTCTGTCTGGGAATGTGACGTATAACACAATAGTAGGGGGGCTAAGTCAGGATGTGGACACTGTTCTTCTGAGTGGAGACAGTGTTTAATCATAAGTGTGTTCAGGAGAAGTGCAGGAGCCAGGAAAGCTCATGATCATGAATCAGAAAGCACGTCCTCACCCTCACATGTCTCTACATACATACATACCCTCTCCCTCCCCGCCCCACACCTACTTAGGAGAGATATTTTGCCTAAGGAACAGATCCCTACCTCCAGTTTCCTACCCTGAACTCAAACCTGCCCCATTATAAGAACAAAAAAACATCCAGGTAAGCCCATGGCTCCTGACAACAGCACCTTCACAACGAAACGAGAGAACCATCTTGAGTCTCCGTGAGACCACTAGTGCTTGAAGGGATAGCTCCCTCTCTGGGAATATTTTGTTACTTGGTTTATACACCCTAAATTATATAGCAATTTTTAAATTTGACTCCCACTTATTTCTTAGGCAGCCAACTCATGTGCTTATTCTATTCTCTCCTCTTTCCCTCCTCCTAGTGTTTTAGGTAGGTTATATTTTGCCAGAATAATACAAATTATGCCATTTTCCTTGTCTCCACATTAATTTTAGGCTTCTATCTACAATTAAATATACGCAAGGCTCACTGCTAGTCCTTCTGCCGAAGTTTCCTCTCTGATTTAGATGAAGCTTGTCTCTTTGGACATCCCTCAGGAAGGACTCAGAGTACAGGAAGGCCTGAGTGGTATGTATTCAAAGTTGGTGAAGGATAGCTTGGCTGGGTATAATTCTTGGACCACATTCTTGAATTTCTTGAAAATGTTCTCCACTATGGTCTTGTTTATTGTTGAGAAGGTTGATGCAAAACCTAATTTCTTAAATTGCCTTAAGGCCCAAAGGACTTTTAAAATTACCTTTACAGTATAATAGTTTTATTGGTATATGTCTCAGAGTTGACTATTCTATTTCTTAGACATATGGTAGGCCCTTCCAACCCATAGATTCAGGACTTTATTTCTGGAAAGTCTCCTTGAATTACATTGTTTGTTTGTTTGTTTGTTTTGATTTGTTTTGTTTTTTAGTTCTTATTCATTGTTTTGTTTTGTTTTTCTCTTTCAAGGACTTCAACTATGTAATGCTAGCTCTTCTTTATGGGTCTTCTACATTTGTCACATGTCTCTGATTCTTTTTACTTACTTAAAAAAATTTTTTTTGACATTTATTTATTTATTTTGAGAGAGAGACACAGAGAGCAAATGGGGGAGGGGCAGAGAGAAAGGGAGAGACAGACTCCCTAGCAGGCTTCACAATGTCAGCAGGGAGCCTGATGTAGGGCTTGAACTCACAAACCATGAGATCATGACTTGAACCAAAACCAAGAGTCAGACGCTAAACTAACTGAGCCACCCAGGCGCCCCTTTACTTACTTTTTAAAATTGTGTTTTCATGCCCTTGGCTCTTTTCCTTCCTCTATTTGATGCCCCTTATTACATATTTGGTCAAATCTGTTCTCCCTGGGGTGCCTTGTAACTTCATTTTTTCCGTTGATTTTATCTTTTTCTTAAATTTCTTTTCTGAGCTTGGTTTCTTTGCATTTCACATCCTCCTGACTTGTGTTCCTTTTTGTTCTGAGATTTTGAATTTTGTTTCAAGGAATTCTTCATATCTACAAATGCCCATTAACAGATGTTTAAATCAGGTTGGGGTACTACAGTTTCCTTCTGCTTTGAGATTTTATTTTGGGGCAGAACAGATTATTCGTGAGCTGAAAGGTTTTCTTTCTTTTTAGGTTTACTTCTTAACAGTAATGGTGGTCAGGTGTTGCCTGTCATTTTCTGGTCATTTTGAAATGTCTTGTATTTCTGACGTCAGCAGTAATAGGAGCACAGGTGCAGGCAGGAATGACTTTTTAGGTCCCTTAGTTCAAGAGGCCCCTCTTTGAATGGCAGTCTAAGGTGCAGTTTCTTTAGTAGGTGGCATTTTGGAGGTGCAAGGGGGTTACTGAGACTTCCCACTTTGTGGCTCACTTTTATTTCTATAGTGCTCTTACTTTTCACCTTTTTACTACTTAATCTCCAAAGGCTACTTCCCCTCCCAAGTTGCCCATCTTTCCTGGAAGTGGGGCTTTCTTAGGATGGTCATGTCTTCCCCCTCCAATTCTCATGCCACCTTCCTTCTTTAATTCATTCAATCACCAATAGTCTCACTTACCAGATCTCAGGCCAAGTCTCTGTATTTCCTCACTAAGGGTGGGTCCCCCCCTTTCCAGGTGTGACCGTATCCATGTAATACTACTCTATTTGGTTGAATAGCGTCCCCTCCAAATTCCTGCCCATCTAGATCTCGTCAATGGGGCCATATTTAGAAATAGGATCTTTGCAGATGTAATCAGATTAAGATGGGGGTCATGGTGGATGAGGGTGGGCCCTAGATGCAATGACTGGTGTTCCTATAATGAGAGGGAGATTTGGAGAAAGAGAGACACAGACACACAGAAAGAAACAGGCCTTGAGAAAACATGGAGAAGAAGACCAACTAGGTGGCCATGGAGCCATATATTGGAGTAATGGAGCTACAAGTTATGGATTGCCAAAGATTGCTGGCAACCACTAGAAGTGGAGAGATAGGCACAGAACACCATCTCTCCCAGAACCTCCAGAAGGAACCAAACCAGCTGAACTGTGGGCGAACAAATTTATGTTGCTTTAAGCCACCTAGATTCTGGTAATTTGTTACAGATGCCCTAGAAAACGAACATAGTCACCAACACTAGCCACCACTGTCCTCTCCTTTTTGCCTGTGCAGCGTCCTCCTGACTGTCGATGCCCGTGTTGGCTCTGGAGCCAACTGCTAGTTTCGGGTGCATCTTTCCCTCTTCCGCACAAACTGAAATCTGTAGTTATCTCAGTCTCATGTACATTATTAAGTGTGAGCTATGAATGATTTTATTTAGATTCCTTTTTAATCTGTATATTTCTGGAAGACGTGTGGAGAAATTCAGATCTATGTACTTGCTAATATCCTACAGGTAATGTGATTTGTTTTTCACTGAATCAAGTGAGTGACAGATGTTCTGGCATAGTGAGGACACTGGTTCTCAAACTGAACACAACATTGGAATTACCATAGATTCTTGGACACTATTTCCCAAATTCTATTCTAGGATTCCAGGGCAGGGACCAGGACCTGTACTATGAAATAAGCTTTCCTGGTGTTTCTGATCTGTGGATACCTGTGGGTTATCATATGTGAGCAATGTAAGACAGGATTTTCCCATTTATGGAATCAGAGTTTTGAAAGAAACAAAGAAATAAATAATAATTTTAGGGAAATATACCAGTTAAGGATAAATGACACATAGATTCAGAGAGTTACACTAAGCCAATTTCTTCAATATCTGTATTTCATACAAGGCATAATCCACAGATACTCTCAAGGTCCAAACCAGTCAAAGTTCACTGCCTTGGCCTCATATACCAGTCACTCAGCTTTTTGTCCCCACAAAAGTCAAGAAACTTCATCTTCCTGGTGTAGTAAATTATTTTTTATTTATTTATTTATTTATTTATTTATTTATTTATTTATTGCATTCAGATCCACTCATTGCTGAGCTCCATGCAACTCCAGCTCTCTCATAAGGAAGGCATTCCTTGAAGTTCATTCTCTCAGCAAACATTCTCTTCCTTCATACCTACGGAGGATATTGGTAGTGGGAATTTAATCAATTTTTTATCTTCTTCATAGAGTAAAAACAACACTTCATAGAGTACTGTTTTCATGGGTTGGCTGAATGGATTTAGTATGGACATAATCTTCTGAGCCTTGTGAAAGTGAAGCTAAATGATAAAAAGGCTTGAAAGTGAATGTGAGTTGAGTAGCAAGCATTCTGTAGAAGTCTTCCAAAATGAGGGCCATGTTTATTTTCATCAATTTGGCCCACTATGTCTCATTTATTTTTAAACCTTTCCAGAAGTTATACCTTATTTGCCCATCACCTTAAAAACAAATTACACAGAAACCTAAACATAAGGACTAAAACTACAAAACTGTTCAAAGAAAACATAGGGGAAAAAGTTCACAATGTGGAAGTTGGCAATAATTTACTCAGTGTGACACCAAAACGATAGGCAACAAAAGAAGAAAATAGATAAATTGGATTTTTTTCAACATTTAAAAATTGTGGGGCACTTGAGTGGCTCAGTTGGTTGGGCGTCCAACTTCAGCTCAGGTCATGATCTCACAGCTCCTGAGTTCTAGCCCCACGTCTGTGCTTACAGCTCAGAGCCCTGAGCCTGCTTTAGATTCTGTGTCTCCCTCTTCCTCTGCCTCTCCTCCACGTGCTCTCTCTCTCTCTCTCTCTCTCAAAAATGAATAAACATTCAAGAAAAGTTTTAAAAACATTAAAAATTGTGCATCAAAGGACACCATCAACAGAGTGAAATGGTAACCCATGGAATGGGAGAAAATATTTGCAAATGACATTCTGATAAAGGATTAATATCCGGAACATATAAAGAAGTTCTACAACTCAACTAAAAACACTAACAACCTGATTAAAAAATGGGCAAAAGACTTGAATAGATATTTTTCCAAAGAAAATCAACATAGTGTACATCTTAAATTTACACAATGTTATATGTCAGTTAATTCAATAAAGTGGGGGTGGGGGGGATGAAAAAAACTAGCTGATGCAAATCCCAAACTTACCTCTGCCCTTTTCTATCCTCATCAGTTATGCTGAGCTGTATTTTTAGCACATAGTAGGAATTTTTATTATTGTATTCAGAAATTGTATAGCTGTTCATAGATAGCAATTCATGGGCAGAAAGGACCCATTTAAGAAACTTTAAAGTCTCATTTTTGCTTTCAGATGAGCCAAGAAAGACTGAAACTTATCTCTTTCTTGCTGGAAGCAATAAAAGTATCCAACAAACCACAATATTTAAATATACAGCTGAGTCCTAAGATGAAATATATGACCATTTATCTGACTATGGAGATCACTATAGGCAAAAGAATAACAGTTCTTACCTGAGTATGGTATAAGTATCACTAACATTAATATCTCCAAACAGTCTATGACTTGAAACTCCTCATACCCAAGTACCAATTTTGTACTTGACTCTGTGTTTTGAGAGTTATTTAAGAGAAGCCCATTTCAAATTTTCATAAACAAAATGGGAATGCATCAGGTTATATAACTAAGAAGTCCAATGCAGATACTCAACCATCTCCTTCTTGTTTTTCTTCTTATCTGTCTCTGTCTCTTGTCCTTCACCCTTATGTCATGCTATCCATTTTCCCCTCTGTTCTCCATGTATTATTACCCTCTCCTGCTTCTACTTCTACTTCATATTGTCTTTTCTCACACACCCAGGAAATATCTGCAAGTTCCCTTTCACCACGTCAGGTGACGTATTCACAGGTCCCAGGGATAAGGATGTGGATACCTCTAGGAGGCCATTATTCAGCATTATCACAGATGGGTTTAAGTGTCTCATTAAAAAGATTTTGGAGACTGGCAGATGAACAGGTTTGCAGGGTGGAAATCAAAAGTTCATTTGGGGGAATGTTATACTCAGAGTGGCAGTGAATCACTACAATGGAGGTATCAAAGAGGGAAATACCTGTGAGTCTCAAAGTTTATTGGAGATTTACACACTGCAGTTATCAGTGTGAGAGTTAGCATATGGAAAGGTGCTCATCTTTTCAACGTTCTCAGTTTTTTCCTTATCTGTTCTTTCTGTTTAATTTTCAACATTTTTTGTGGGGGGAGTGTAAAATATATATATATATACACACACACACACACACACACACACATATATATGTAGATATATATATACTGTATATATATGTATATATATACTGTATATAATATATAATAATATGTAGTATAAATTAAAATTTTAAGCATATGTATATTTTTC
The DNA here is from genome assembly GCF_028749965.1 of Puma concolor. Lineage (NCBI taxonomy): Eukaryota > Metazoa > Chordata > Mammalia > Carnivora > Felidae > Puma > Puma concolor. The sequence continues at coordinate 97,174,081 of NC_141668.1, read as the reverse complement.
ATTAGTTTCCAAAATAATTCATATTGCATTTTTTTACATTTTAAATTATTTATATTCATAATTAAAACATTTACTCCTTCTAAATATGTATATTTTTGTCTTTAACCTTTGTTTTTTGGATTAGTATTGCTGAAATAAATATATTACATAACATCATGAATGTTTCAATCCATTGATTCTACTTTTATTCCTTTTTTCAACCAATCTCCATCAACCATCTAACGTTGCATGGCTCTACTTTAATTATATTGGTTTAATTATAAATTTTAAAACTTATAAATTAAAAAATTTTAAGTTCAAGTTTAGATATGGTTATTATCTTTGTTTAATAATCAAAATGATGAAAGGCTAAAAAATAAAATAAAAATAAATAAACATACTGTCATCCCCTAGCTGATATGATAAAGCTAAAATGTTTTAATCATCTTACATTAACCCTAGATGGTGATGTTACCAAAGACTAGAAGGTGAAGTTAAATATGTGCTTCCAGAAAGGGGTTCCTAGGGGCGCCTGGGTGGCTCAGTTGGTTAAGCGTCCGACTTCAGCTCAGGTCATGATCTCACAGTCTGTGAGTTCGAGCCCCGCATTGGGCTCTGTGCTGACAGCTCAGAGCCTGGAGCCTGCTTCAGATTCTGTGTGTTCCTCTCTCTCTGCCCCTTCCCCGCTCATGCTCTGTCTCTCTCTGTCTCAAAAATAAATAAAAACATTAAAATTTAAAAAAAAAAAAAAAGAAAGGGGTTCCTAAACCCATCCTCTACCTGAAGACAATAGCATATGTCTTCAACTTCCAAAATATTTTTTATTGCAGTACAATATATATAACATAAAATCTACCATTTTTTTAAGGTTTATTTATTTACTTTTAAAGAGAGAGAAAGCAGAGGAGGGGCAGAGGGAGGGGGAGAGAGAACCCCAAGCAGGATCAGTGCAGTCAGCACAGAGCCCAACACAGGGCTTGATCTCACAAACCATAAGATCATGACCTGAGCTGAAATCAAGTCAGATGCTTAACCGAATGAGTCACTGGGGTGCCCCAGAATCTGCCATTTTTAAGTACATAGTTTGGTGCACTCACATTTTGTGCAACCATCACCACCATCCATTCCCAGAATATTTTCATCTTCCCAAACTGAAACTCTGGATCTCTTAAACAATAACTCCCCTTTCCCCCAACCCCTGGAAACCACTATTCTACTTTTTGTCTCTGAATTTGACTATTCTACATACCTCATGTAAGTGTAATCATGCAATAACAAATCATTTTTTTCATTGCAATGGAATTATCCTAATTTTAATATTGTTAATCAAGAAAATTATGTTGCCTAAACTATAGAATCAACCCATCTTTGGTGTATACAAAGACCTCATGGTTTTGCAATGGAATCTGAGCCTTGGCCTGATGTGGAGTTGCCTCCATCGGCCAAATACAAAGCCCCCTTATTTATCCTATTTAGTTGAACCCTGAAAGTCTCACTGGCATTATGGGTACTGCTTATATACTTTGTGTGTTTCTGACGGTGCAAACTCAGTCATAAAAATATCTACAGTACATGCTTTAAAAGTACTTGCTGCCACTTAACTGTAAACAGACTTGTAATTTAGCTGTAAAAATTCATGACTTGCTGAAAGGGGCTATAATAAAGTCATAATGATTGCTGGCACAAACACGGTTGGAGAGGCCAAGGATGGTTGGCTGGGCACAAAGGATAGTATGTATGATATAAGTTGAGCAAAGCTTGGGCTGGGGCCATCCGATATTGCTTGTAGAGAGGTTTGTCTTTCTTGTGACCTTCAGTGTCCAGCTGTGTCAAATCTTGATGGGTTCCTAAGTATTAACCCAGCGACTCAACATCAATCTTGGCTTTATTGTTGTACAAAGACACCCTTCAAGACCCTCAAGTACCTTGAACAACAGGGGTCTTTGTTTTGGCAAAAACCTATGAGGCAGCCTTGGAAATGAAGAATAGAGATAGAGGCCATTTCATGCTAAAACAGTTCTCATTGAGAGTCTAGTGTGCCATCTCTTACCTTGTGTGTGACAAAAGATCAGGTCTCCTTTCTCCAGGAATTGCTAGAGGAAGGTTTAGCCAAGTAAGGAGGAGGTTGTTTTTATTCATTCTGAGGCAGGGGAAGTGTAACCAGAAGGTGGACCCCTCAGGGCCAGAACTAACCTGGTATCAGTAAGCTTGTTTTGTGCTGTAAGAGCTCTCAGAAGTGTCCAGGGAAGTGAAACTTTGACTCAACAGACCACAGTATAAGCAAAGCCATGGTCTCACAGAGCCCACCACCCCCACTGCATTGAGAACTATCCCTTGCGTGACACTAGTTCTGGGTGAAGCCCACTTAGGTTTGCTTCTCACCCCAGACACAGCTAAGTAACCCTTCAGAGGAGGAGAATTTGACTAAACAAAATGGCTGTCTTACCTTGGATTTGCCGTAGAACAAGCCCCAGGATGACAGAAAGTACCTTGATTTGGAGCTGGGAGATACCTACCTGGGGGAAAGAATTGTATCTTACTGGCTTGCGTCCTCCTTGTAACATGAGGTTATTAAGTTTATTTTCTGAGGTTCTTTCTAGCTCTAACAGTTCTGATTTTTGAGGTGAAGATAACTTCTTGGGGCCCTTGGTTCTCTACCCTTTCAGAAAGATGAGGCCAGAGAAGAATTGGATACAAGAGGACCTTTATTTCAGAGTTCTTGCTTAGACATAGAGATAAAGAGAAACACACACATATCCTGGAAGCCAACTTGGAAATATCATTTTATTTGAGATTATATCAAAATTGAACTATTCTTTAAGAAAAATACAAGGATATGACTTAGATAAACAACATGGGTATTTTATTAATTCTCTGTGGTTTCATCTCTGTTTATGCAAAAGAAAAAAGTATATTAAATATAAACATATCATTCTGGCCACAAGTTTGTCTCCAATATCTGGATTCACAAGAAATCCTGGTCTGAACACTGATCTCATGCTCTCTGTTACATGGAAGGAAAATGCATTCTTATTTTCTTGCAGAACCACCCCCTGCACAGTAAATGTTGGCTGTTAGACCTGAAGGTGATTTTGTGCCTTGGTATGTGCCACAGAGTCTGGGGCCCACGTGAGGACATTAACAAATCCTGATGGGGCAGGATGATGATACTTTACTGTATCCGAGGCCCTCGTCACTTCTCCATTCCAATCTGCCTGAATTAGACTTGACTGTGTTACCATACTCCTCATGTCTGACACCACCGTGTAAAATGACCAGTGAATCCTTACTACATTATGAAATTCTGAGATTCTGAGAGTCTCTACTTTTAACAATATCCAACACATTGCCAAAACTTGCAAGAAACAAAGACGTCTTCCTTCAGTTGGAGAATGCATAAATAAACTATACATAAATAAGCTCTCCCTCCAGACAATGGAATATTATTTGGTACTAAAAAGAAATGGGGGAGGACAGCCTGGGTGGTGCAGTTGGTTAAGCGTCCGACTCTTAATTTTGGCTCAGGTCATGATCTCGCAGTTTGTGAGTTCAAGCCCCACATCAAGCTCTGTGCTGATGGTGCAGAGCCTGCTTGGTATTCTGTCTCTCCTTGTCTCTGAGCTTCCCCCACTTGTGCTTTCTCTCTCTCTCTCTCTCTCTTTCAAAATAAATAAGTAAATTTAAAAAAATAAATAAAAAGAAATGAGGTATCAAGACATAAAAAGCCACGGAGTAAATTTAAATGGATATTACTAAGTGAGAAAAAAAACAATCTGAAAAGGCTACATACGGTATGGTTTTAACTACATAACATTCTGGAAAAGGCAAAACTGTGGAGACAGGAAAAACAACATCAGAGGTTTCCAGAAGTTGGGAAGAGGGGAGAGATGAATAGGTGGAACACGGGACTTTTTTTTTTTTTTTTTTTTTCAACGTTTATTTATTTTTGGGACAGAGAGAGACAGAGCATGAACGGGGGAGGGGCAGAGAGAGAGGGAGACACAGAATCGGAAACAGGCTCCAGGCTCCGAGCCATCAGCCCAGAGCCCGACGCGGGGCTCGAACTCACGGACCGCGAGATCGTGACCTGGCTGAAGTCGGACGCTTAACCGACTGCGCCACCCAGGCGCCCCATCACGGGACTTTTTAAGGTATTGAAAATATTTAGTGTGGTACCATAACAATGGGTGCACATCATCACATGTGTCCAAATCCATTGAGTGAACACCACCAACAGTGAGCCATGATGTGCACTGTGACAGACTTTGGGTGATGATGATGTGTGTGTGTGAGTTCATCAGTGGGAAACATGTACCAGTCTGGTGCAAGATATTGACAGTGGCAGAGGCTGTGCATGTGTGGGGCCAGGGGTATATGGAAACTGTTTTAAAAAACTGTCTTCATAAAAAAAAAAAAAAAAATCCAACAACCCTTTTCACATTTAGCTTCTCTGCACTATTTTAAGTTATTTTTAAGACTGTAACCCAACTTATTCCCATCAGAAATCAGATATATTCTTCATTTCCCTTGCTCCTCTTTGTGCTTATTTTTCAGTTCTGCTTCTTGATTTATTGTCTGGCATCCTCTGCTTTGATATATATGTGCCAAGAAAGTCCCACAGTTAACGTGGATGCAGAAATGCACTTTGATCTTCTGCCTGAAGATGACCATAAATCAAGGCAGATTGGAAACCATGTCCGGCAGGGCCTGAGCTTCCAGAACACCTCGGGATGACCTCTAAATGGATGCACACCAATGGCACTGTCCAGTGCTCTCTAAGGTGATGGCTGCTGAACAGCATGTGTTATGAAGATTGATGGAATTAAACAGTTATCCTCGTGAGAAGGAGATTGGGAGCCAGGCTCCTGGACAATTACCAGTAAGTTGAAACAAACAGTAAGGACAGCTTTGTTCTGGCCAAAGTGGTGGCCAAAGGATCTTGCTGAGGAAGCAGAGACTTAGGACAGGCTAGGGACCTGTCATCTTCTTCCTCACTAGCCTTCTCCCTGAGTCGCCTTTTCATTGTCCCCTCTGTGGCCATTGGTCTCTAAAGGCCATGGGTGACTCTTTCAGTCCTGAGTAACCAAGTTCTGCTTAGAAGCTATGCAAGAGCTGGCAGTCATCTGGAATATTTACTCTTCAATGGACTTAAAGCCAAGTAGATACGAATCATAAGATGAAGCACCCAAGAGTGAGTTCAGAGATAGGACATGCTCCCCGACTCTCATCCCTGAAACCTACACATATTCATTCTAACTTACTTATTTCTTTATGTTCAGTGGACCTGTACTTACATATATGTGTGTGTGTGTGCATGTATATATATATGTATGTATATATATATATATATATATATATATATCTCCTTATTAATCTTATATTTTGAATTGCTCTTATATTTTGTTTTTTATAATTTTTTAATGTTTATATATATTATATATAATAATATATATAATATATAATATATAATAATATATTATATATTATAATATATTATTATATATATTATATATATCCTTATTAATCTTATATTTTGAATTGCTCTTATATTTTGTTTTTTTATAATTTTTTTTAATGTTTAATTATTTTTGAGAGAGACAGAGTGTGAGTAGGGCAGGGGCAGAGAGACAGAGGGAAACACAGAATCTGAAACAGACTCTAGGCTCTGATCTGTCAGCACAGAACCCATCATGGGGCCCAAACTCACGGACCATGAGATCATGACCTGAGCCAAAGTCAGACACAACCTGAGCCACCCAGGAGCCCCATGAATTGCTCTTATATTTTTAATTATATTTCTGAAAATCACCTAAAATCCTTGGATGAAAAGTAATGTACAGATCGATCACTCCATAAATGAAAAACCAACGAGGTGCCATTTTTCTTGTGAGACGCCCTCCCTCCAGCCAGATGTTCTTACCCTATTCTGTCCCTTCCGCTCCTCGTGGAAGCATGGCTTCTATGTTGTCTTGTGGTTTATTAAACACAGGTAGCTTCCTGAGAGTGTCTGTGCTCTTCATGGTCAAGGACCATCATGCCTCTTTGGCATTCTTGTCAATGTCCATTGGCACCCACCCAAGCCGGTCCTGGGCCCAGATCATACCTTTGATGACCAAACAAGCACTGTTGTTTTATCCATCCGGCTGCATGGAATTACCTTAGGAGATCAACAGAGGTGAAAACTAGTTTTCTTTCTACATCTATTATGCCCGCAGTCAGACTTTAATGGTTGTTGAGTGACTGAGTGAAGGTCCTTGAGGAAGGTGGTGAATGAAAGATGGCCTCCACAAGGCTGGCTAGCCTGGGTCACAAAGACCACTTTCTCTGGAGAAAGCCAGTGTTCTTCTGTGTGCTTTACTACCCCCCACCCCTCAGGGGTCTGGTTAAGTATGGGATTCCCACCCCCACAAGGCCTGATGCAGAAACCCCTGGACTGGGTTCAGAGTCTGCAGATTTAACAAGCCACCCAGCTGATTCTGAGCCAGGTTTTCCCAGCAACACTTGTGAAGGATAAAGAGCAGCCTGGAGGGTATGGCCCTCCCTGGAGGAGGGCACCTCCGCCCCCAAGCCTGATGCCCTCAAAGCCTGGCAGGAGGTGGGGAGCTGGCACCAACCCCACAGCCAATGTCAGCTGTGAGCTTGGATCAGTCACTTCCTCTTCAAAGTTGTCAGTTGAGCAAAACAACCATCCACATGAACCTCTAACACAGGACACATAAGACAGGACATGTAGAAAACTTTAGTGAACACTTTATTCATGAAAACCAAGTCTCTCCTTTGCTATGAGAACACGTTACTGAAATCGAGGAACAATGCAAACACAAAGCGGCATTACAGACTCCAATCTCAAATACGATGGTACACTCGTCCGTGGTTCCGCACCACCTGATGTTTGCACGGATCCAAACTCTCAGTCTGAGGATCACTGAGAGGCGAGAGCAGGCAGCGCGGCAGAGAGGCTGAGGCCTTGAGACGGAGGGTCCTGGGGTGCCCCAGTTCCACCTGTCCCTCCCTGCAGAAACTCCTGCAAGCTTCTTCATCTCTCAGGGACTGCAATTTTTATACCTGCAAAGGGCGGGGGGGCTATAAACCCAACCCTTATGGAAGGAGAGGGAGTGGCAAATACAATCACAGTGTAAGGAAAAGAGGGGACTGGTGGGAGAAATGCAAGTTAGTGATAAGCCTTCCTAAGAGGCTGTGAGTCACAGAGGATGGAGTCCCTGACTGCCTCTACCCCTCAACCGTCCCTACCCCCTGCCCCCAACCACTGTCCCCAGGGCCTGCGGAATACCCAACCAAGCAAGAGCCTGGGCAGATTTAACTGGCCGAATTAATAGGCAATAGGCCAGACCCCATGCTGAGTGTTTCCTGGGCACAATCTCAATCTGTATGGCTAGTTCACTGTACAGAAAAGGAAACATAAAGAGGCTTAGTAATCTGTCCAAGGCGGAACATCACCCTGAGCTCAGAATTCCAGCCACGAATCCACAGGGGACAGGAGGGGCCAGAGGAAGAAAAGCTGGGACTTAGGGATGCCTTCATGGAGCCCAGGGTCCTTGCTGGGCCTTGAGGGATGGCAAGATTCGAGAAAAGCAGAGAAGAGAGGATATTTAAGAGGAAGCTGGAGCCAACTTTCCAGAACTGGAAATCACAGGCTGTCCTATGCGAGCTCCTTCCACAGCTCCGTGGTGGAGGCCTGGCGGTTGCCCCATACTCAAAGTGACCAGGGTCTCAGTGTGACCAAGACCGCTGGGCCCTGCCCCCTGCTGTGGAGCCCCATGTCTCCAGAATCCAGCTGAACTTCTCCATGGAGCCCCATGCTGTGTGCTGATATACTTCAGCATGCTCAGGGCCCGGTGGCAGCTTAGAGACTCCATTTCCTGGCCTCTTGGCCTTGCGTCACACTCTTTAATGACATTTCAACATTGAGCGGGTTCCTGGGATTTTTTTCCCCCTCTTTTTGAACTAAATATACAGTAGGCATTTTGTGTTTAATTTCCTAAAGAAGAAAGTGTATTGTAGGGGTGAAACGGTAAAAAAAAAAAAAAAAAAAAAAAAAAAAAAAAAAAATAGTAGGGAGAACTCCTGGAAGTTTATAAAAACCATATTGTGTGCTCCAGGGACTGGGGTGCCTTTCTGGAGCCTCTTCCTTCTCCTGGGAATACTCATAATGTGGGCTTATGAGTTGCGCTTGTGGCTGTGTTTTTCCCTTCATTCTTTTCTTTCCTTTTCAGCCCGTGCTGCGTCACCTCCTGAGCTGCTTGTCTTTTTATGTGCTTCTCTCAGAGGTGTGTTGCTGGCACAATAGCCCCAAGCCAGCAGGCTCTGGAGCCGCTTCTGTTCCTCAGTGTAATTACCTCCACAGGGTGTATTTATAGCAATGCTGGTGCCAGGGGCGGGGGGGCGGTGCAGGGAGGGGGGACGGAGGGCCCAGCCTCCCAGGGGCGCACCTCCTCACCTTCCGAAGAGAACCTCTGTCCCACCAGGTCTGTGGTGGGTGGCGGAGTGGCTGGGGGGCCCGTCTGTTAGCAGACAGCAGGCCTGACCCCTGCGTGTGTCAGCAGGGCAAGGATGCCAGAGGTTCGACCCTCTCTCCACCCCCATCGGGAGTGTGCTCTCAGAACCCTGGAGGGGCTTGGAGGCCACTGATGGAGAGAAGCCATGGATGGGGGCAGGGCTTGGCTCTGGGCCCCCTCTCCAGCCCCAGTGAGAGCCACTCCACTTTTATGCGGCTCCTTGTGGGAGTTCTGGACATGATTTTGTTTGAAGAGTTTGCCCCTCATCTATAGGAATTCTCCTCTCCTATCAAATGAACCATCTCATGGCCCTCTGAGAGCTCAGTAAGTTTGTTCCCCCTCCTCCCTGCACACACCCTCCCAACTCCCTCCCCTCCTTCCTTCCCACTGCAGTGGCCCCCCAGTGAGATCTCTCTGCTTCTGGAGACACAACCCACCCCCCCCAGCCACCTGAGTGATCATTTTGCAGCATGACTTTGCTCCTATCCCAGAGGTTAAAGTTCTTCTGTGGCTGGCCCACCTCCTAGAAGATAAGAAAACAAAACAAAACAAACAAACAAAAAAACAAATATGTTAACACAACACTCAGGGCCTGCACACTCTGGGCCTTACTTACTTTCTAGCTACTCCCCTGTCTCCCTATCATCCCCCATATGGCAACCACGTGGACTTTGTATTCACTCAATGATTGAACAAGTATTTATTTTTTCATTTTTTGAGACAGAGTGCAAACACGCGTGTGCAAGCAGAGGAGGAACAGAGAGAGAGGGAGAGAGAAAATGCCAAGAGCAGGCTTCTGACAGCACAGAGCCCCAGCTGGGCGGGGCTCAATCTCAGGAACCGTGAGATCATGACCTGAGCCGAAATCAAGAGTGGGACGCTTAACCTACTGAGCCACCCAGGCACCCCTGAAGAAGTATTTATTGAGCAACTACTATGTTGCAAGAATTCTGAATGAGAGATGTAAAATAACTGCCCGGTGGGGGGGACTTGCATTCTCTAGGAGAAAGGAGCCTACACACAGCAGGGATTGTGCAGAGAACAAGGTGAGTTGCAAGGCTGTTTTATACAGGGTCAAGGCTAGGACTCTGGGCAGGTAACCTTTGAGCAGAGACCCGGCAGGTGAACAGCGGGGACGGGATCTGAGGAAGTAGCGTCCGGGCAGGGAGGCTGGCAGGGTCCGAGCCCTGCAGGGCTGGAGGGTTAGGATCTCTTCTCATTGTGGGAAGATATGGGGGGGGGGGGGGGGATTGGAAACTAGTGGAGGGTATGACCTAATTCCCATTTTTAAAAGACCTCCCTAGTTGCTGTGTGGAGAATGGTGATAGAAGTGGTCAGAGAGGGGTCAGCCTGTTCAGGGACCCCAGACTGACCCACAGAGGGGAGGGGACTGCTGCTGCCCAGGACGGGGCAGACCCTTCACAGCAACCTCCTCACCCTGCCTTTTGGCGGCTGCAGACACAGAAGTGGGTTCAGGAGTGAGAAAGAGGGGCAGAACTTTCCTTGAGCTTGGCTAGAAAAGGGCCCAGTGAGGTAAGACTGTAGCCACCTGGCAGTGATATAGTCAAAGGAGGTTTGTTCAGTTTTTTTGTATTTTGGGGTTTTTTGTTGTTGTTGTTTTTCCATTATTGGATAAAATCACTGGGCTCAATTTTATTATTGGTTAGAGTCACATTGTATCTAATGCTGCATTTAGGAATGTACTACATTGTTGTTTAAAACCTTTTCCAGGGCCACCTGGGTGGCTCAGGGCTACTCTTGATTTGGCTCATGGTCTGTGAGATCAAGTCCCAAGTTGGTCTCCTCACTGACAGCTGGGAGCCTGATTGGGATTCTCTCCCTCTATCTCTGCCTCTGCCCCTCCCCTCCCTTCTCTCTCTCTCTAAATAAATTTTTAAAAAAAATCTTTTCCAGTTTAATTTGCTATTATTATGAACTTCCGCTGGATAGTGTCTCCGTGGTTGGGGCAGAATTCCATTTGCTGTGCTGCTAACACTCATCAAGCTCATTGTTGCGATGTTCCGGACACTGTTACCTATCGTGATTGATTCCTTTCTCAGTCCCAGCCTCGTGTTCACCAGGTATGAAGTTCGGGTTCTTATTTCTCATCCATCCCTCCTTTTTACAACTTTGGATTTCAAGTGATTGTAAAAAAAATTTTTTAATGTTTATTTATTTTTGAGAGAGAGAGAAAAGGTGAACAAGGGAGGAGCAGAGAGAGAGGGAGAAACAGAATCCAAAACAGGCTGCAGGCTCCAGGCTCCGAGCTGTCAGCACAGAGCCCAGCGCAGGGCTCGAACTCACAAACCATGAGATCATGACCTGGGCCAAAGTTGGATGCTTAACCGACTGAGTCACCCAGGCGCTCCTGGATTTTAAGTGATTGTAAATGTTCCAGAAAGTCTTAGATTTACATTTTTAACACCCTTATTGAGGTATTAGTCATATTTTTTTTAAAAAACCTGCATATTCTTAACGTGCACAAAATAAATTTTGATATACGCATATGCTCATGAAACTACCACAATCAAGATAATGACCCCCAAATTGTGCAAGGATTAAGTCTTCTGCATCTTTCATGATTCTTATCTACGTGTTCTATTACTGACTGAGAGAAGGAAGTTGAAATCTCTGACTACCGTGATAGATTTGTCTCTCCTTGAAGTTCTGTCAGTTTTTGCTTCGAGTGTTCTAAAGCTCTAGTAAATAAATGCATAAACATTTAGGATTGTTATTGTCCTCTTGATGAACTGATCCTTTTATCATTACTAAATGAGCTTCTTTATCCCTGGTCATTTACTCAGAAATTCACTTTGTCTTATGTTAGTATAGCTGCTGAAACCATCTTTGGTTTGTGTTACATGTTTTTTTTTTTTTTTTTTTTTTTCCTATCCTTTTACTTTTTATCTGTCTGGATCTTTATAATTAAAGTGGCTTTCTTATAGGTTGCCTATAGTTTTTTTGTTTTTTTTTTTTTTCTGTTTGGTTAGATAATCTGTCTTTAATTTCTTTTTAATGTTTTATTGATTTGTGAGAGTGAGACAGAGTGTGTGTGGGGGGGGGGGTGCAGAGAGAGAGGGAGATGGAGAATCTGAAGCAGCCTCCAGGCTCTGAGCTGTCAGCACAGAGCCCCATGTGGGGCTCGAACCCAGGAACTATGAGATCATGACCTGAGCCAAAGTCAGATGCTTAACCAACTGAGCCACCCAGGAGCCCCAGGAAATTTGTCTTTTAAATGGGGTGCTTTAGCTACTTATAACTAATATGATTAGTGATGTAATTTGATGTCAATCTAATTTCTTACTTATTGTTTTCTCTTTGTCTCCATCTGTTTTTTGCTCTTTTTTCCTCTCTTTTTGTCTTCTTTCAGATAAGTAATTTTTTTATTATTCCTTTTTTGTCTTCTTGTGGGCATATTAGTAATAAATGTTTGTGGTGTTTGTTTTTTTTGTTTTTTGTTTTTTTTTCAGTTTTACTCGGAAATAATTGACACACATCACTGCATAAGGTTAATGCAGACAGCGTGATGGGCTGATTTACTTACATACATCATGAAATGATTACAATAGGTCCAGCTAACATCCATCTTCTCAACGTAGATATCGTAAAAAAGAAGCGGGGAAACTGGAAAAAAAAATGGTTTCCCTGTGACAAGAGCTCTCAGGGTTGCCTCTGTTAACAGTTTCCCTGCCCATCACACAGCAGAGCTGGCTGCAGTCATGCCCTCCATTGCGTTCGCGGTGCACGAACCTTCGTCCACCTTCCACCAATCCCCCGCCCCCACCCTCTGGTAACCACCGTTGTGATCTGTTTTTCTGAGTTTAGGGGTTTTCTTTGTTTTGTGTTGTTTAGATTCCCGATATAAGTGAGATCATACCTTGTGTGTCTTTTTCTGTCTGACCTATGTCATTTAGCATGATGCCTTCGAGATCCCTCTTTGTGGTGGCAAATGGTGGGATTCCCTCATTTTCCATGGCTGAGTCGTATTCCCTTGCATGTATATACCACAACTTTCCTATCCGTTTATCCATCGATAGACACTCAGGTTGTTTCCAGTTCTTTTTTTTTTTTTTTTTTTTTTTTTTGCTTTGAGGCAATGTGGCGATGGAGGAAGTTACTTTGTGTGCATGTAGGATTTCACAGGCAGGGATCTTGTTCTGCGATGACGAGAACCCACTCCCAGGGCCTTGGGGTGTGGACTGGGATGTGAGGGCCTGACCACAAGCTGTGTTTCTGATGCTGAAGACAGGGAGGGTGTGTGATTAGACAGAGCAAAGGCCTCTAGGAGCCGCTCTAGTCGGGATTTGGGAGCTGAAAGGAGACAAGAGCTTCCCAGGGCCTGTCGCCAGGTCCAGTCCACCCCAAGGTTAGCAGTGTCCCAAGGCCCCTTCTCGTCCCGTTAAGGGGGTGGCCCCACGGGGCACACAGCCCTCAAGTTTTGAAAGTAGCCATCCTCCCAGGGAACACTGCAGGCCACGTGAGACTCAGCAACAGACGCATGGATGTCCCCTGCTTTCTAGGTGCCCCCCCCTCCCCCGGAGCCACCATGGCCAGCCGACCCACCCGCCCTCCAGGGCCCACGTTCCCACGGCCGGGATCCGTGCTTCCAGTCTGGCCCGTCGAGCTGCCTCAGGGCGCAGCTTAACTCCTGGATCCCCGCTTCACCCGTCGGAGTCAAGCTCCAGCACGTTGGCATTTTCCTGGCAGCCTTTGTGTCAAAACAAAATCAGTCAAATAAAACATAATCACGCGGCATCAGGCCACAGGCTGTGTGTCTCAACCTAACTGACTGACAGCTCAGGGAGGAGAGCAGCCCAGCAGCCCAGGGTTCCAGGAACAGAGACGGATGCTGCCCGGTGGCATCTGAGCCCCTCCAACCCACACTCCGGGGAGGGTCACCCGGGCCTTGCTCAGGCTTCCTGCCTGGCACCCATCCCTGGCCCTCTCTGGCCCCAACTGAGGCAGGGGACAGCGCCTGTCTGAGGTGGCCCATAAACTCTCCCCACTGAGGTGAGAACGCCCAGGTGCCCCCAACCTATCGAGGGGTTCCTGCTTAGACCTCTCCCTTAGATATTCTGTGACGCAGCTACCAAAAAGCCTACATCCCTGTTTTAAAGCACAAGGCTAAGAATGCCATTCATCGTTGCTTCCAATGCAAATCAAACGTACTCGGATTCTCCAAAAACATTCTGACATCCAGAGACTGGGTGTAGCTCTACTTGCGAGGTGACCTCTTCATGGAGAGCCATTTCCAGATATTTCCAAGTCTCTCAATCCCGTGATGGGCACAGGGGAGGAGGCAAAGCTGCTGGGGGTGAGGAGAAGCCTTGGGATGGAGCCCCACTTGCAGCCTTGGCTGGCCCGTTTTGCCGCCTCGTTCCCTGACGCTCAGTTGTTTATCTGCAGAACGAGCACACTGATGCCTAAAGAGCATGGTGGAGTAGAAGGGGCATCCGCTTTGGAATCAAACAGACCTGGTTTTCAACCCCCCACTCTGCCACCTTGGGGATCAGGTAAGGTGCTATGAGTAGATCTCTCCCACGGAAGGCTCAACCCCCTCACCTTGTGTCTCTAGCCCCGCCCATCCTGGAACTCCAACGGGTCCCGGAGAAACAAATGCCCCCTTGGCACTCCATCTGAATTGCTCAAACACAGAACGCCTGATTCTCCCTGCCGCAGGGGTTCCTCATCCCCGAATATTTCATTCCTGCCGATAGTTCCGCTGTCCCCCTGGTGGCTGAAGCCAGAAAAAAGAGATTTTCTCAATTCCACCCTTCCTGTCTTCACTATTCCTCTTACTGGTCATTGAACTCCATGGTTCTATATCTAAAACTTGAATCAAGACTTGTCTCCGTGACCCTGCAACTCCCTTAGCAATCCAGTTCCCTCCCACCTCCCACTGAGACCCCTGAAGTATCTCTTTGCCGGCTTCCTGCTTCCAGCCCTGCTCCCACCCAGCACCCTCTCCAAGCAAGTGTGCTGTTTCTAACTCAAGAGCTAGACCATGTCACTCAGTGGCTTACTCCCCTCTGGTAACTGCCCATCATACGTACGTTTAAATTCAAACCATTCTCAGGGCTCCTGGGTGGCTCAGTCGGTTAAGCGTCCGACTTCGGCTCAGGTCATGATCTCGCAGTCCATGAGTTCGAGCCCCGTGTCAGGCTCTGTGCTGACAGCTCAGAGCCTGGAGCCTGCTTCAGATTCTGTGTCTCCCTCTCTCTGCCCTTTCCCCACTCATGCTCTGTCTCTCTCTGCCTCTCAAAAGGAAACAAACATAATAAATTCAAACCATTCTCTGGGAACTGGGGATGCTTTTAACCATCCAGCCAGCTTTGCCTACCTCTACAACCGCCGATGCCATTATCCCCATCACCGGATATGTCCTAATCACCCTGGCCTCTTTCCCACCTCAGGGTCCTTGCAGGTGTTATTCCACTGGCCTAGAACTTTCTCCCATTCCCAGTTTCTAGGACCTTTATCCAACGTGGGTCTCTGGCGTAGGTGCATGAGAAACCGAAGTGAGAGATGTCGTGGGTTCAGAATCACTTCTACTCTCTCAAGCTAAAGGCTTTGACAAGAGTCAGCTTCTTGGAATGGTTATTTTCCCTGATGGCATCCTACTTTTTAGTATACATAGACTTTTCTCACCTGCCTTTCCAATAGTTCTGAGCTGTCAGCAGGTCTAGATTCCTGTGGTAGAAACAAGCCTAGAATATGCTGGGATGCCCACTGTGTACCAAAATGGGTATCTTTGAATTCCCTCACTTCTTGGTGTTAAGAGTTCTGGGAGTTGGCTAGTTAGCAGGGTTGGGGAATGGACCCCGATGGAGACCTCCCATCTCAGACAAATTTCTTTGTGCGTTAGTCAAGCCCACCAACATGTTGGCCCAGCTCAGTTTTCCATTCACTGCTCCCCCCACACAGCCTGTGTTCAGTTCCACGATGCCACCCACTGTCTAATGAATCTATCTTCCACAACTCTGTTCATTTCTAGCCATGCAGCTTCCTCAGCCACTGTGGACGGTGCTCTCCTTCAAGGCCCAGATTGAATGCTGGCTGGGAAATACCCTATATCCACGTGTTCGGTCCTAACTGGGGCCCAGTGTTCACTCCTCAGGCTTTAAGGCACGGTGTTCACCTCCCACTGGTGGTCCCCACCACATCTTATGGTGGATTGAGCTTCAGCCCCGTGTCAGGCACTGTGCTGAGCAGTTTATAAGCCTTCTCTGACATACTTAGCATGGTATCTATGAGGTGGGCACCATGAATCTCCCCATGTTACCCAGAGGGAGACAAGGCTCAGAAAATGAAGTGACATGTTCCCAGTCACAATTCAAGCCCCCCATGTCTGACTGTCTCAGGTGTTGTCTCAGCCATTGCACCCTTTTGCCTCATTTACAAGCATGCCTGTATCTCCATGGCCCTTGAGACTCATCTTCATCTCTCGTAGGCCTCCACAGCACACACTTTGGACAATGCGCTGTTAATCGGGTGGTTTCTTATTCTGCTTCTGGAAAGTCTCTTAAAAGGGGAGGAAAAAAAGGTGAAGGTCTTTCTACAACAGGCTTAGCATTCTGTTATAATGAGAAAAAGTCGGGAAGTTGATATCTAAATGTTCCCAACACCAACATTAGCTTAAATTCTCATCCACACCCTTGGCCTAGGAGGGGCCACACCAAGACAAGTCAGCCTGCCCTTTGGAGCCCATTCATTAGAGAAGGGAAGTGTTTATGTGGCCTTGGCTCTGGGATGATATAATGATTGCCTTTCCTCCCAGCAGGTCTCACCCTGTCTCAGGAAGACGTCAGGGGTCAGCACAAGGCCAGACTCCGAGTTGATGAGTCACTCTGGGAGAAGGCCAATCGCAGGATGAAGGTTGGCTCCAGGGGATTGGTGAAAGGAAATGGTACCTTTCCCTTGGAGGAATGAGGTTGAATCTGACCTCAGTCTGATGGCATGGAAAACCACCTGGCCTGTCTGGCAAGGGATCCAGGAGGGGGAACAAGGGTCCCCAGAGAGGAATACTCAAAGGTCAGGCTCTACCCGGGGCTCTTAGGAAATCCTCGCTGCCAGGTCTCTGAAGAGCTCAGGTGAGGCAGGTGTCAGGAACATTGACCCTTCTTATTTTTCTTCCATTTGTAGGTCTGGTTCCATTAAAAGCAGGCAACGTGGTGGAAAAACGTATTTTGGAGAAAGCAGTAGAGGGGTGAGGCCAACAAACTCTGGTTCTTCTCCAAGCCAGTACATCTGCTATGGCACCCGTGGAGAACCACTGAAAGGTGTGGTGAAAAGCTAGAGCCCACATGCATTACTGCTCCTTCTTTCCCACACGTCACCACCACCATTACCTCCATTACCACACCTCTCCACCGTCATCACCATCTCCACCCCTACCCCCCATCACCTCCACTAGCTCCCCTCCAATGCCATCACATTATTTGGCAGGTACCATTCTAGGAGCTGTGTTTCCTTTTCATTTAATTTATTTAACATGAGCTGTTTTCTTTAATAACGAGGAAACCATTAGAGACGTCGGGCAACATGACCAAGGTATATGTCTTGGGGTCACAGAGTTGGAATTCTCACCCAAGCCTGTCTAATACTAAGGCTGTGCTCTCGACCACTGTGCCAGACCGAAGATGCCCCTTGGGGCAGAAGGGTAGAGTCCAGATGAACAAACAAACCACAAAGCACAGGCCGATCCTACTCCATCCCACCAACAGCTACTCCTCTCTTTCTGCTCACATGGACGTTCAGTGACACCATAGTACTCTTTAGAATCATGGGTGATTATTATCCTTCTTCTTCCTTGGGGCCATGGCTCCCTTCCTCATTTTCACCAGCAAGAGGCAGTTGCCACGTCCCTTCTATTGTAAATCATCATGGCCATTCTTGCCTTCCCAGTGGGTCACTGTGACCTCTGCTTGAGGATTTCAGGGAAATACCAATTTCTTTCACAAAAGCTCCCCAACATCTAGCACAGCAGGAGACGTAAGCCAAATCTTAACATGTGAGGACCGAACGAAGTGCAGGGCCACCTGCTAGCCCCATGTGCCCTAGGCTTAGGACACACAGCGCTGGAAAGGCCACCCTTCCAAGAATCCCAGGCATGTGTTCCTTCACAAGAAGATTAGAGGCCGGGGGAACACAGGTGAGTCAGTCATGAGCTACAAAGAGTTAATGTTGGAGCAGACCTGGCAAGGAGGTAAACAGTCTGTCGAAGGTTCCTGAGTCTTTTCTCTGCCTGTGCCAGCACCGGAGCAATGGCTCAGCCAGGTAGCCGTCTCCTGTTGCTGGCTTGGAAAATTTTCCAGGGGACTCTTCGAGCATTAGCATTTTGGAATGAACCTGATCCCAGTTAAAGAACCAAATGTCAGAAAAGCTGAACATAAATCTTGCCTAGGGTAAGGATTCCTTGACAGATTTTTTTTTTTTTTTTCACTAGGGTTACAAGAAAGAAAAGGCCAGCCTGATTCTATGAGCCATGATCATAGTACTTCTCTTTCTGGAAAAAACTTGTGGTTGCAGAGGTTTTCTGTTATTTGAGCTCCTGGAAACTGTCTGTGGCTGTGGGTCCTGCTCCCGCATTGGGGTGCTGGTTCCGTGGGACACTCCCTGCAGTAGACAGGCAGCGTTAGTCTATTCTGTCAAATGAGGTGCAGCTGTATTCACTGCTTATAGTGAAATTCACAGGAAGTTAAACCACAATCCGTGTTACAGAATCCATTCCAGGCATTTGCATTTTGCAATATTAAAGCAGGTAAAGTACATCCTCGGGGTCTTCCACCCCTAGCTTCCAGAAGACCAATCTTATACTACTTATAACAACTGCAGCAGCTAATGTTTAAAGAGACCTACTCTGCCCTATTTTACATCCATAATCTCACTAATCCTCATGACAATCCTATGAGATACATACTATCCCCATTTTATAGATGAAACTGACCCAGAAGGGTTCCAAAGCTTTTCTAAATTCACACCGAACGTATGTCAGAACAAAGATGTGACCTTCAGGCTGTTGGATTCCAGGGATCCTGATACTAACTTCTGGATAATGATACCTCTGGGTAAAATAAAAGACACTGAACCCCAGTGGGATTGCTGCTTCCACATCTTCCAACCCCCAAGGTCTTCAAAGACACACACGCAGTTGACTACAGGAGTAAATTGCAGGTGAGTTACTGGGGCCAGTGCACCGAATTTCCAGAAGCAGGCTGCTTTTGATGGGAATGTATGCCTGGGAGAGCTCTGTACCCGTGCAACTCAGGAGCTGGACTGATACCTAATGAACACACCTGTATCATTAACAAGAAAGAATAGTGAGACCCCACAGACTGACCACACCAGTGTAAGTCAAGAGCACCAGGTTCTGATCACCTTCATGTATAATCTCTTGCTTTTGGTTAGATGGGACGACTGAACCATGAGGAGGAGAATTGGAGTGAGTGGTGAAGATTATTCTCCATCAATCCCTGGGCACTCTGTTGTCAGCACAGAGGGCTAGGGCAGAGAAAGAGTTCTATGAAGAGAGAAGGAAAGCAAGCTGACCCATGTATTCTGGGAGTGTGTGTAAGGGACAGGTGGATGTGGGTCCAATCTTTTGAGCCCCCACATCACAGCAAATCATTCTAAGGGATACCAAGGACAAATTACTGATTCTAGGGCAAACGAAATAAGATGAATCTCGTTTTACCTGATATAACACCAATTCTGATCACCTCTTTTTCTTTTCTTTAAAACTGGACTAAGAACTCAATGACTTACTTTATTGTTCTGTTTAAACAATTAAATTTATGCACCAATGTTAAAGATACCTGTAGTGTATTATTTTTTTAAGTTTTTATTTATTTATTTTGACAGAGAGAAAGCACAAGCAGGGAAGGGGCAGAGAGAGAGGAGAGAGCGAGCATCCCAAGCAGGCTCTGCACCATGAGAGAAGAGCCCAAAGCGGGGTTTGAACTCATGAACAATGAGATCATGACCTGAGCTGAAGTCTAACGCTTCACCGGCTGAGCTCCCGAGGTGCCCCAGTATCTTTATTATTTTAACTTTATTCTTTCAACCTTAACCCAAATTCAACAGGAAGCAAACTTCACAAGCTCTTAGTGTGAGCATTACTCTCAGGACCTTATTATTATTCTAATACTGAGCAGATACATGCTTTTCTTCTGCTAGTGACACTGGGGATCTGGAGAGCTCACACACACACACACACACACACACATACACACACGCGCCTTCGATGCATGTAACAAATAGTAGTATAAATTCTATAGTATTCATTGGGTATTGCTTTCCTTTGGGGAAAAGAAGATAAGTTTGTACCCATGGCCCCGGTGGTTACAATGGTCTTCTCTGTAACTGGACTGTAAAGAAATCCAATCAGTTGATGATAGACACAAGAGCCCCGTGAGTCACAGAACAACTGGGTAATTTTGACTGCTTCTGAATAGGAGTAAATAGAGCTTTATGTAAAATTGTTTATACTGGCCAGATTTCAAAGAACTTAAACTTAAGTGTTTGTTATTTCATAACCTTCATAAATTAAAGACTCTTTCCTCCATAATTTTCATACTGGTGGATCATCCTCTGATTCCTGGAGTGTAGCGGGAGACATTCCTGCTTGTGACAGGTTTAGTGAGTTGCTTTCATGTCTACGCAGACATTTCAGAGCTTCCAAAACTTGTCTAAGAGGAAACTTGGAAGCAAGCAAAGGTGTGAGAACAGGAAACTTTCTCAGGGATTTAGACAACAATTAGAGCCAATGTTGATTTACTTAGCAAACCAAGTGATCCTCTTTGCTGGCTCTTACATGTACATTTTTTTCTACACTAGTCTTCGTGTTGCCCGAGATTGGGCTGCTTCCCAAGGCTTCCCATACAGATTTTCCTGCTGCTCCTTCTGCTGTCAACTTTCCCTGAGGAGGGAGTGAGGACCGCAGAATAAACACTGTTTATCAGCAAGGTTCTATCTTGACTCTCTACCGGACCAACCTAGGGGGTAGAAGCCAGTGTCAACATCTACATGGGGAAGGATGTCATTGTACTTGAGATCTGGAAAAGAGATCTGAAGTAATCTCCCATTCTGCTGCTTTACTTGGCATAACCAGCCACTGCAGTTCTCATGTTAAGAAAAGGCCGAACAATGTCCTCGTTTATATCAGGACAGGGGGCCACCTGCATGTCCCAGCAGAAGCAAGAGAGAGAACATTTGATATGCAATAAACAAGTGGCTGTCATTCAGATGATCCGTTCTCCTAAGTCCATCAACATGTGCCTGGGTCACAAGAGAAGAAGCAGTAGGTTCAACTTGAAAGGCCTGTTTCACTAAAATCTCTATAAATCATTGGGTGCCCAAGAGAATTGCTTTTCTATTCATGCAACGAGATGGAACATAAACATGGAGAGGAATTCTTCCCACTTCAAAGGAGGTCAGAACCATACATCAGGGAGTTCAGAGAATATAGCAGAGCTATGTACTTCTGTAGTGGCAGGTTATGGTTTCAAAGCAACCAAGGCTTTGGGTGATGGGTCATGAGAAAAATTTAATAATGGATGTGTCCATGTTTCTGAGAACACGGGAGTACATGGTATCCCGTGCTAAAATATGGGGATAGTTCCAGTGTACTTTAGAGGAAGCAAAAGGTCCTATAGTGGGAGGATGAAGAGAAGATAAGGATCAAAGCTATGTCTGTTGTAATTATTAATCCTGGTTTTATATCATATATTGGTATGATATATATATATATATATATATATATATATATATATATAATTTGGTGTGGCTTCCAAGGACTGAAGGCTTGAAAGTCATTCTCCCTTCACCTTATAAGAAACTGTTGCTCAGGGGGACCTTCCATGGCTTCATCATAATCCAGCCTTCTCTAGGCCAGAGGGAGAGTCTAACTGGCTACCTTTGCACACTCACAACACAGCTGTCCTTTTTTGTCCTGTCATGAAACACTGGCTCAGCACATGTCACTGAGAACCATGAGAGATAAAAGGTACTCAATAGATCCTCTGGCTCAGTGCTTTCTAAACTGTCTTAAATAAAATATTTTCAAATAAAATTTTACTCAGACACCAAAATATAAAATAAATTTAGTAGCTGTGATTCAATATGGCAGGTCAGCATCACTTTTTAATATTTGTACCTCATAAATAAAAATGGACTGAATAAGAAAAAAAATCATCATTTTGCATTCACTAATGAGACAATGGATGTAGGCAATAATCATGAATGGAGGTTGAAACCCTAAGACAAAAGGCTGGTGTGGGAATTTTTTTTTAAGTTTATTTATTCATTTTGAGAAAGACAGAGACAGCATGTGCAGGGGAGGGGCAGAGAGAGAGGGAGCGAGAGAAATCAAGCAGGCTCCACGCCACCAGCTGTGGCACCTGATGCAGGACTCAAACCCACGAACCGTGAGATCATGACCTGAGCCGTGAGATCATGACCTGATCATAAATCAAGAGTAGTCAGACACTTGACCAACTGAGCCCCCCAGGTACCCCGACAGGGAACATTTTAATGGAAGGATCCAGCTGGTACCAATTGAGCCCATTGATCAAAACAGCATTAGAAAAATGGGTTAATCAGTTGTACTGTGGTTTCAGAGGTAATGCAACAGAAGTACATATGAAGAGTATTCACGAAGTACTCTTGCCTTAAAAAATATCAAACTCACATCCATTCTTGTAGGTTTAAATACCAGTGCCCAGGACATAAAAGAACAAATCAAACTATACCATGAGGAAGCAATCAGCCAAATTCAGAACGTGGGACACTCTACAGAACAGATGACCTAGTTTCTCTAATTGATCAAAGGCATGTGCAGTGGATTTTATTATTGCCCAATTATTCATCTCCCTTCCTGCAAGAGGAAGGATTATTCATTCGTGAAAGGATCATACATTTGTGCCTACTGCCTTTTGGCTGGCCCCTCTCCTGGTGGAACTGCGTGTATTCCTGTTCCGCTCACACCGGTCGGGCCTCATGACTTACTCTGCATGGTGGTGAGTAAGTGAGACTAGGCCACATCTAAGAAAGTTTTGCTGGCCATCCCGTCACTGGTTTTGTTGCCCTTTTACTTCTGTGGCAAGAACGTCCTGACACAATTTCTGGGTCCCAGAATAAGAAGACACATGGAGAGGAGCTGAACTACCGCCAAACTGCAGACGATGGGCAATGGAAGCCAGAAACAAAAACTTTTATTAACATGTTTTATTATACCATTGAGATTTGGGGGTCATTTGTTACCCCAGGGGAGCTGGTAAATTTCATATGAACCTCCCACCACCCCAACATACACACACACACACACACACACACCGCACACACTTGCACATGCATGCACTCACTTGCACACACATGTACACACACACAAAGAACTGTTATAAAGTAACAGAAACTTGAGCAATGTAACTGTTGAAGACACGTTGTGGATCGTGGATCACAGTTCAAACAATTCAAACTTTAAAATGTCACTTTGGGGATAATTGAAACAACTTGGATAATGTCTGTGTGTTATTTAAAAGTAAGGAGTTATTGCTAATTTTTTCAGGTGTGAGCATGCTCATATACACATGTATTTCTCAGTTAGAGATGTATTCTGAGGTACGTATGGGTCAAATGACACGATATCTGAATTTTCTTCTGAGTATTCCAAAAGACAGTAAGAGGATGAATAAACGTCACACAATGTTGATAATTGTTGAAGCTGGATAATGAGTACACAGAGGTTGATTATACTATTATCTATAATTGTATGTACGTTTTAAAATTTTCCTTATAAATAAATATTAAATTGTAGCACATAAATTAAAAAGCATTAACAAACAATAACAGACAGGATTATAATGGTAGTCACCAGCAGACAAGGAAATTCCAAAATTTCTGGAAGATGCAGTATTTGGATGAAGGGTAATTTAGAAAGTAAGATTAAGAAAGCTTCATTCTTGTGTGGGTAGCCTGAGTGTGTGTGTGTGTGTGTGTGTGCACGCGCGCGTGTGTTGGGGTCTGCAGGGGTGACGGTGTCCTTAAAAAGAGCAAAGCACAGAACTGACAACAATGGGTGCAAGTCAAAGTCTGTATAAGCAACAGTTGACATTATGAAATCCACCCATCCACCCGCCTATACACAGAATCATGCCCAATAAAGTGTTTACTGTTCAGGTGAAAACTAGCAGACTTCCTTTCTTTTATAAATAAAACAAAACAAAATCTCTCTGGGAAAACTAAGACAGCACATATTGGTACTGACACACAAGGGCACAGCACTCCCCAAACTGGTATTTTAATGTAATGGTTCACCCTGAAGTGAAGCCCGCCAGAAAACCAGCCCCACAGAGGAATACAGACCAGGTGACCATTGCTCCATTGCTGAATGTGAATGGACTATTGAGGTTCACCATACAGAGGAAGGGCTGCAGGATGACAGAGATAAACACAGAGGAAAAATGACACCAGAGAAAACAGAAATAATTAGGAAACAGAGGCTAATATTTCTGAAAAAGGAAACACTTTCAGTTAAAGAGAGAAGAGATCAAAAAGATTTGAAACAAAGTGGCATCCAGAAAACAAGACTAGGACTCTATGAAAATGGAAAAATCAGAGTTAGAAGTTAAAACTAAATCCCAACCTCGACTCTGTCCCATCCAAACAAAGAAAAGATAGATGAAGATAATGCAGGCCCTACCAGACGAGAAAGAGAACTAGGATAAACTTGCCATCTCAGGGAAAGTGAAGGAAGTATTAGGGGCACACAGAAGATGGGTGGGTAAAGGGAAGGACAGTGCACACCAGAGCTTTGTTCCGATATTCAGTTTCCCATCCTACCTGATTGTGTCACCGTGCGTTTTCAGAATATATGACACTCACACGTGCAGAAACAGTTTAATGTGATGAGCATATTTTAGAAATGTAAAACCAAAGATAATTCAGCATCCTAACTGGCAAATCCTCGAGTATCTAATAACTCACTCAGGTTCTTATTTCCAGAACCAAAAATCTCAAACTCTCGTCTCTATATTGTCAGCACTTGGTGTAGAAAGGTTAAGGCTCCAAAAAGACAAAACAAAACAACAACAAAATTAAAAGTTTCTCACAGCAAAGGCAATTATTTCCCTAGAGAAGTTCCTGTCATTTTTGTTTCAAAAGTTTGTGGATTTTAGATGAGAGTTATATATGAAATTTTTATAGAAAGAAAAGGTTTTTATATTGAGAACTTCAACTCACACACATGCCCCACTCACAGAGTACACATTAAGTGCTTGCAAGTTCATTATTGAAAAATCCATGAAATATCTCAAAATCACCTTCACACAGGCTATGTTTAAAAATGCTTATCAAAGTGCTTAAAATCCATTTGGTAATGATTTAAAGGAAGCTATCCAATAATGAACCTTGCAATTATACATGATTTCCAGTAAACACACATAAACACAGACACACATTTGGGTATAACATGAAAGATACTTTAGGAGGCTCTTGCTAAATGGTTTATTCCATTTTATCTAAAGATCATTTACAGTTTTGATCACCAGCCATAATCCAAGAGAAACTTTGTTGTTCTGAGAGCATCCTTTGGCAAAGGGAGGCTTCAAGTGGGTTAAAGTGATCAATACACAAAAGGAAGATATTTCTTCAAAAAAAAAAATCACAGGTAGACTTCGGCTTTAAATGTTTTTGAACTTCATCCAGGTTCTAAGTGAAAAAGAAGAGAAATCCATATATGTACTGAGGAAGAGAAAAGTGATTATGAATTCTGGGGAAGAGTACTGTCAAAAGGCAAGAAAGAAAGAAAGAAAGAAAGAGAAAGAAAGAAGAGGAAGAAGAAGAAAGAAAGAAAGAAAGAAAGAAAGAAAGAGAGAGAGAAAGGAAGAAAGAAGAAAGAAAGAAAGAAAGAAAGAAAGAAAGAAAGAAGAAAGAAAGAAAAGAAGGAAGGAACCAGCTGATCCCAGGGGAAATTCGAGCCCTGATAATGTGTTGCCTGGAATGGCTCCAGGCTGCCCAGGCCTTTCCTGAAGCAGCGTTTGCACAGACAGCGTCTGTTCATGGTGGGAGCCGTGGCACTGAGCATTTGTCAAGTGTGGCAGCCCTGGGAGGGACACACACACACATTCATTCAGCATCACGATTCGCTAACCCACCTCAAAGGGCTTTACCATCCCAGAGTACCAACTCCGCCTTCCTGAGACAACCCATGTGGAGTTTGGAGAGGAACCTCTGATTTATGGTGGTAAAGCTTTCCTTCCTTCTGAAATATAGCTCTGGCCAGCTGGAAGGAAAAAAGCCAAATTAAACACTTAACTGTACGTAGACTTCTAAGTTGTGGGTGTCATTAGCTCCTTAGTTATGTCTTCAACTTGGTAAAGACACATAATCCCCTTTCCTTTAATGTGTTAGAAAAGACTTTCTAGAAACTTCAACATGCCCAGCCTGTACACTTCCTAGTATCATCCTTCGTGTTTTTTCCATGGAATAAATTGACAGACAGCTTGACTCCAGCATACTGTTTAAGAGTGTGGGTGCCTTAGTACAAATGATGGCTCTGATGCATGTGTCCCCTGCCCTTAGGAAAGTCACTTATGCAATCTAATTCTCTGCTTCCTCCCCTAAGAAATAAGGATGAAGACAGTGTCAACCTTATAGAGCTATGATGAAGGCTAACTGAGATAATCCCTGTAAAGTTAGGATATCCCCCTGCCCAGAGGTGTTGTGGCTGCAAACCACAAAAGGAGTAACTCAAACTGGCTGAACAGTAAGTAAATGTGTGTTTCATATAGGCTGGAATCCAAGAGAGCACACTTTCAGCACAAAACGACTGATAGCTTGATGGGTTATCAAAAACCTAGGTTCTGGGGCGCCTGGGTGGCGCAGTCGGTTAAGCGTCCGACTTCAGCCAGGTCACGATCTCGCGGTCCGTGAGTTCGAGCCCCGCGTCAGGCTCTGGGCTGATGGCTCAGAGCCTGGAGCCTGTTTCCGATTCTGTGTCCCCCTCTCTCTCTGCCCCTCCCCCGTTCATGCTCTGTCTCTCTCTGTCCCAAAAATAAAATAAAACGTTGAAAAAAAATTAAAAAAAATCAAAAATAAAAAATAAAAAAAAACCAACCTAGGTTCTTTTCCTCTCTAATATCCTATTTTTGGCATGAATTCATCCCAAAGCTGTGTCTTCTCCTGGTCACATTTTGGCTTCCTAGGGCAAGTAGGACTATATCATTTCTCATATTCAATAAGGAAGGGCAAGAAAAACTTTCCAGAGGCTTTCCAGTAGACTTCTCTCATTCCATTGGCCAAAATGGGGTCACAAGCCTATTCTAAAATTATCACTGCAAGTAGAATAGCATCACCAGTACTGGCATGGAGTCACCTTTGGAGGAGAAATGGATGTAGGGGAAGATCACTTAACCACCCAATAAAGATGACCTCTTATTAACATTAATGTCCACATTGTGTTTGCTGCCCTTATAGTCTTATAGGAAGTTCTCCTGAAAATGAAACTGGCGAGGGGCGCCTGGGTGGCTCAGTCGGTTAAGCGTCTGACTTCAGCTCAGGTCATGATCTCACGGTTCTTGGGTTCAAGCCCTGCATCAGGCTCTGTGCTGACAGCCTGGAGCCTGCTTCAGATTCTGTGTCTCCCTCTCTCTCAGCCCCTCCCCCACTTGCCCTCTGTGTCTCTCTCTCAAAAATAAACATTAAAAAATATTAAAAAAAAAAAGGCGAAACTGGCTATAGTTTCAATGGTCTTGAAATGGCAAATGGATTTGTGTGTGTGTGTGTGTGTGTGTGTGTGTGTGTGCCACTTCAGATTTATTTCTAGTGGCTGTCCAGAGTGGTGCTTAAGAATTCTGGGGTTCTGTCTTTGGAAGGGAAAGGCAAAATGATCAGTTATAGGAATCAGCCAAGGGTGCGAGATATGGTTTCATCCATGCTCTGGGTAGAACTGAATAACTGGGCGTTCTCTCTGCCGCCTTTGAAACTTTAGGCCACAAAGAACTACCTCTAGCATGCCTTCAAGTCTTTCAGACTAAAATCAACAGTGCATTTGCATTACTGAAGAATGAGTTTGACAGAATAGCCAGCCGGTCTTCCAGATTTCTGAGTGAACTTTCTCAACAGACCGATTCAGCAACCATTTACTGAGCACATACTCATTTTCCTGTTTTGTGCCAGATGCTCAGCAGAATACAAAGGGAGTGTAAGACATACATTCTATCCTTAAGAAACTTCCAGTCTATCTCTAGAAATAAAGCATGTGGATGGTAAAACATCAAATAGTAGAATAAGATTACCTAGAATTCACAGCCTGAGAAAATTGCTACAGCCATTTTAATTGGCCATGACTAAACTGGCCGGCAAGAATCCCATAATTAACGGCAGCACCGTTTTTGCAGACTGGCATGTGGGCTCAGCCCAATCTGTAATAGGGACTGATGCTTTCCATGGAGCAGGCAGACTGGTGGCCTCACAGGTTTTCAGACTTAGCATCAGTTTCTCCCATGTGCTAACAGTCGCCATGACCATGATCTTGTATCTATGTCTTCTTTCAGAAGAGGATCAGTCTTGAAGCCTGATGAGATGGTAGGTTGCCGGAGCTCTAAAAGTGTGGCGTGGCTTCTGAAGGCTCCATCTTCCCACACAACCCTGAGGATTCGTGGTTCAAACGTGATTGATCTGATCTAAGCAGCTCTGCACCCTTGGCCTTGGAGAACATATTGTGTAGAGAAAAGATCGTTTGTCACAAATCCTTACATGGTTGCCATACCAACGCAGGGTGTTTATAAACCACTTGGAGCAGCTAAGCCTGATCGAAAATGTATAGAGTAATAATAACAATAACTTTTACTCATCACCAGGCACTTAATCTTTAGTACTGTCTAGGCAGGAACATGCTAATAAAACTAGGAGGAAATGTTCCTGGTTTACAAGACATTTATAATCTGAGTGAGCTAATACAACGTAGATACACGGAACAAAATGTATCAAGTAACATGCTAGACTGCTATCTCTGGTCCAGACCCTCAGGGACTCATAGCCAGAATTATGACAGTCGGCCCCCTTGGCTCCAGTCCCTCTGTTCCAGTGTGCTCTATCACAACTACCAGGTTGTGCTACCTTCCCAAAGTACAGCGCTGGGCAAGTCACATGCTTGTTAGAAAATCTACAAGGGCTTCCCAGTGTCTACAGAAAAATTGCCCTCTTGCCATTCAAGGTCTCCAACCACCCTCTATCGTCTGCTCCTCTCCAGGCTTCCAATCTCCAGCCAAGAGAAGGGCCCTCTATCACTGCTCTCTCTTTCCAAATGTGGCATGGCCCTCCTGCCTCCGTGGCCTGCTCAGTTCTGCATACAACACTCTTCCTGCCTTCACTTGTTTTAGTCTCACTCTTCTTTGAAGATGAAGGTTTGCTTCCTACACACCAAATTATAGAGATTATTCCCTCCTCTGAACTCCCCTAGTACTGGCATTTGTATGTATACTATGAGTTATTCTGCATCGAGTTCATATGTGTCTTGCCTTCCCAGCTCGATTTCCAGTTCCTTGATGTCAAATACCTGTTCCCATTAACAAACACGAGATTTTCAGTGATGCCACAGACAGCAAAATAAAACCAGGCATAAGTGTTGGACAAAGTAAAGGACTGATCAGTTATCATCAGAATGGACTGGAATGAATTTTAAAAGACTTCATAGACAAGTGACTTTTTAAACTGGGTTTGGAAGAAAGGAATGGAGTAACAGGCAAGAAGGAGAGGAAGCAAGAAGGGCAAGGGTTAACATGGTGACTGTGGACATGGAAAGGAATGGGCGGATTCGGGAGCCTGGCCATGTTCTGATAGTTGAGTAAAATCAACAAACTGGTACCGAAGTTTGGATGCCAGATGCCCTTCCCTCTGCATATCTTCTAGGTGTAACTTGCGTAGGTCCATAGAGTTGACAATTACAGCCAAGAAAAAGTCGTCATTTAGGCTTAAATTCTATCTTATGACCTTTAAATGTTCCTCTTCCATTCAATTCTTTGAAATATCATTTCCTTTGGCAAGGGAACTTTTTCCAATGGGAGCTTGGTGGTGAGTTTTTTGGTCCTCGCTTTAGCCTTGTCAGAACAACTGGGCAGAATTGCAAGTGTTGATTAATATTTTGCACACGTGCTTATTCTCCTTTTCATGTCCTCAGATCCCCCTCAAAAGCTCCATGTTGTAGAGAAAACCCTATCACATCCTGATCTGTAGGTTTTCAGAGATATTGAGGATATTACTGGGCATGTGCTGATCAAGGAGTCAGCTGGGTTCTGCTGAGGTGACAGCTGAGACCCCATCTACTAGCCCTGACCTGAGCCCCTTCCCATGCTAGACACTTCAGCCTCAACCGCATCTCAACTCTTCTCCAGAGCAGACATCTGCAGGGTGCATAGATCAAAGAGATAAGAAGATGTGCCAAGGAATGTGGGGATTATCCCACTTCTATTGTTAAAGAGTTAACACTCTGCTTCCCTACCATTCTGGATTACCAGATACCTAAAAGGGGTTCTCCTAATTCCTCATTTAGATTGTCTTTCTCCTTTAAACAATATTGTTCAAACCTGTCCACCAGTTTTGTCAACACTTATGGCATTCTCTTCCATTCTCATACAGAATGGAAGAATTTAAAAGGAGGATCTCAGTCGTTGTCTCATCAAAGTCCCTAACTCTACAAAGCTAGCTACAACCCAGAAGGAGACTACAGCCTTGGCCACTGTCACTTGGGCCATGTTACAGTTCTTGATTATACTGAGGACTAAGATTGTTCTGGCAGTTTGACTTATGTCTTTAATGTAACTGCAAATACGAAAAACAACAGAGTTCCTTCCATTCCCGAGAATGCTTTGCTCCGTCCTCTTTAAAAGCAACTCACCACAAGAAGCCAAAATAAAGATTTCACATTTCCAAAGAAAGAATTCGGGATTATATTATACCCAGAAAACCCACCTCCTTTCTCCCTTAAACTTACATAATGTAAAAAAAAAAACAAAAAACAAAAAAAGACATAGAGGTGACAGGCCCCCACTCTTCTCTCTCAAGGATCAGCATTTCTTATAGCAGCCCTGTTGACATTTCAGGCTGAACAATTCTTTGTTGTGGGGCTATCCTGTGTGTTGCTCACATTTGTCAGCATCTCTGGCCTCTCCTCACTAGAAGCTAGTGGCAAACTTCCCCTTCCCCCGCTTCTCCTTTAGACCACTGTGGACGTGGAGGTTATCTGAGGGGTCCTGTTCAGAAGTTTCTCATCAAAATTTGTGTTCCACACCCTCTCGCCTCCCGCCCCACCAACTCTACTATTGCTGCTGTAATTTCCATCCTGGATTCCCACAGAGAGGCAACACCACCCCTTATTGTTTGTGAGGTCCCCACACAAGCTGTGCATGTGTATTGCGCTTAACAGAGTGGAGATCATTGACAAAAAATACAACGTCAAAGGTCAAAACTGAAAATCATATATATTTTTGTTAATGTTTATTTATTTTGAGAGGCGGGGAGCGGCAGAAAGAGAGGGTGAGAGAGAATCCCAAGCAGGCTCCACACTGTCAGCACAGAGCCCAACGCAGGCCTCAATCTCACGAACCGCGAGATCACCGCCTGAGTTGAAATCAAGAGCCGGACTCTCAACTTACTGAACCACCCAAGTGCCCCGAAACTGAAAGTCACGTATTAGAAATAACTCTTTGTCATAATCTAATGGAGAACTTTATTAGTTATCTATCGTTGTGTAACAAATTGCCCCACACTGAAGCTAATCTAATCTATTAAAAGTAAAGCTAAAATAACAACTACTTATTATTTCACATGGTTTCAGGAATTATTTCGCACAGGTCAGGAATCTGGGAGTGGCTCTGAGATGTCAGTAGGCTAATGGGCTGGGACTACAGTCAACTCCAGGCTATACTGAGGCTGGAGAATCTGCTTCCAAACTTACTCATGTGGTACTTGGCAGGCTTGCAGACCTCAGCTCCTCACTGGCTATTGGCCAGAGGCCTTAGTGCCTTGTTATGTGAGCCTCTACATAGAGTTGCTCACTCCATGGCAACTGGCTGTCCCCAGAGTAAGGGATATGAAAGAGAGAGAGAGAGAGAGAGAGAGAGAGAGAGAAGGAGAGAGGGAGATAGAACAGAAGCTTCAGTTTTCACCTCCTCTATATGCTATTGTTTCCACAGACCAGCCTTAGTACAATGTGGGAAGGGACAACACAAAGGTCCCTTTTGAGGCCGGGGTAAGGCCAATTGGGGACCATCTTAGAAGCTTCCTACCATGGAAACCCCTCAATAACTTAAACATTTCCTAAGTTTAACCTCTTCCCAGATCAGAAACGTGATGATTTCTGACCATCCTCAGTTTCACCTGAGAATGGGAAGGGATTTTTATCTTGTCAGAATGATGACCCTGAGGCGTCACATAATCAAAATAATTCAACATGCTCCATTCCTTAAGTAACAATAGTAAGTCAATTCATTTTCTTTAATTTTTTAATGTTTATTTCCTTTTGAGAAAGAGAGAGAGAGAGAGACAAAGTACAAGTGAGAGAGGGGCAGAGAGAGAGGGAGACACAAAATCTGAAACAGGCTCCAGACTCCAAGCTTTCAGCCCGATGTGAGGCTCAAACTCACAAACTGTGAGATCGTGACCTGAGTCGAAGTCAGACACTTAACCAACTGAGTCACTCAGGCGCCCCAATTGATTCATTTTAAAGGAACTTTCAACAAAAGGGGGGTCTTGGTTGCCCTCTTTCAGTAGAAAAAATAATTAATAAACCATAACATATTACTTCCTTTTTAAAAAAATATTTATTTTTTTTGGGGGGGGGGGAGAGAGAGAGAGAGTGCATGAGTAGGGCAGAGAGAGAGAGGGAGACACAGAATCATAAGCTGGCTCCAGGCTCTGAATTGTCAGCACAGAGCCCGATGCAGGGCTCGAACTCATGAACTACGAGATCATGACCCTGGACTGAAGTTAGACACTTAACTGAGCCACCCAGGTGCCCCTATCACTTCCTATTTCAACTAGCCAAGATTCCATGAACACTATTTGATAATATGAAATATTTATTGAGATCCTTCTCTGAATTAGACATTTGCTTATATATTGCTATACAACAAACCCCCTGACAACAGTAGATTGAAACAACATCAATTTATGTGGGTCAGAAATTGGGATAAGGTTCGGCTGGTCAATTCTGCTCCATGTGGCACTGGCTGGGGTCTCTTAGTTGTATTCATGTGGTTGCAGAGGTGAGTGGGAGGTCCACGGAAGTTTCACCACCATGTGTGGTGCCTTTGTGCCCTTCCAAGTGGCCCCTCTCTTTTTGAAGATAATGGCCCTGGGCTTCCTTGGGAAATGGTGGTAAGACTTCGTTCATGGGGGTTGATTTCCAAGAGCAAAAGAAGAAGATGCTAAACACCTTCAAGGTTTGGTCTAGAATTGGCATAGTATCACCTTTACCTCATTTCATTGGTCAAAGTGATCCACTTTTGGAAAGTACACCTTTTTGGAAAATTCTCTCATGTCAATTCTTTTTGTGTTTCAAATCTTTGGCCTAACATCTTTGACCTCTTAGACCTAGATTCAAAGGACTTAGGGATTAGGTCAGGCCCACCGATAATTTTTCTATCTTAAGGTTAACTGATTTTGGACCTTCCTTACAGCTGCAAAGCCTTTCCGTAGGGGCACTTAGTGCTTGAATGAATAACTGGGAGAGAGTGTGTGTAACAGGGACTACAAATCTTAGGGACTCTTTCAGAATTTCTGCCTGCCCAAGTGAGACAGCTGGTAAAATATGAACATTTGTAGATTAATTAATAGTTCACACCAATGCTAATTTTCTGCCTTAGACATTGTACACTGGTTATATAAAATGTTAGCTTTAGCAGAAAGTTAACAGTGAACAGTATGTAGGAACTCAACGTACTATATTTGGCAGCTTTTGTAAATCTAATATTATTTAAAAGAAAAAGTTTAACCTAAATAAATCAACAAATAGGGTAAGTCACCAGGCCAGTCCAGATTCCAGGAAGAAGGAAATAAAGTGCATCTCTTGATAGGAACAGAGGCATGTGCATAGAGGGAAGGAGGAATTGATGGTGACTATCTTGGAAGATTATCTATTACAGGCACCCCGAGTAAGAAAAAAATGAATATGAGCAGTTCCTTTCATAGAGAACACATTATCTTGTGGGTGAGAGGATGTCTGTCCAACAGATATTTACCGTGGATCTCCTATAGAGTAAGCATGTGATAATTCCTGGAGATACAATGGTGATGAAAGAACCCACAAGGACATTATCATTTAATTTTTTTTTTCAACGTTTATTTATTTTTGGGACAGAGAGAGACAGAGCATGAACGGGAGAGGGGCAGAGAGAGAGAGAGACACAGAATCGGAAACAGGCTCCAGGCTCTGAGCCATCAGCCCAGAGCCCGACGCGGGGCTCGAACTCACGGACTGCAAGATCGTGACCTGGCTGAAGTCGGACGCTCAACCGACTGCGCCACCCAGGCGCCCCAAGGACATTATCATTTAATGGGAGAGCACGATTGGTGACCAGTAATTATAACTCAGTGTGTGATAACTGTCACGCTCAGGCAAACACAGAGGACTGAGATGGTAAACAAGATACAGCGCTCACTCCCAACTGTGGAGATCAGAAGCAGCTTGATTCCCAGATCAAGAGACAAACACCAAGATGTACTTTCCGCTCCCCTCTACTCTGATATCTTGAAAATGCTCCAAACCAAAAGACATTGTTTGTATGGCTCACTGCTGTATCTTCTCACGGGGGGGGGGGGGATTACATTTTTCACTGAATTTTCTGATTGAGTAGGTTTTTACACAAATGAGTATTTTCCTACTAATATAGTTTTTAGCTCTTGCTAGGGTCATCAGGATCATTGTAGACATCTCTCTTACTTCTTCCACCTTTCCAAGGAAAATCTGAAATGTAACTGGAAATGGGTATCCCTCATTTTCCAACATTTTCCAGTGATCTCTGATAAGCCGTAGTTTATTTACACCGGAATGTCCCTCCGTCAATGCCCATTAGGTTTCAATACCACTCTGGCTGTTGTCCAGCGCAAGTGATGTTCATCTAAGTGGTTAAACCCAAGAGCTCTTCCTTCTCTCATTTTTCTCAAGCAGTGGCCTCTGGGAGAGCTGCTTTGACCTACTTCATCGGCCACTTTATCAGGACTCCACTTCACCTTAAAAAAAAACTAGAAATGGCAGTTTGTATTTGTACGTTTACACACAGAAAAATATGCTGGGGTGGGGAAAACATTTTAAGATCTTAGTTCATAGAAGGATATATTCTTAGGACTTTTAACACACAGGAAACTGTAATATCTCCCTGAGGTGGTAACCCGAGAAGACTTTTGCAAGGGTTTTGCTGACAACGTTTGAGCTCAGCTGACCCTCTTTGGAACCTTGTTATCTTTAGATCATTAGCAAAGTTTGAAAATACTTGGACTAGGGTCTTTTTGGTCCTGACGTGTCTTGTCCTTCACGCCTTTGCAGATTCCGAAAGTCCTGGGCCCTTGAGCTTTAGGGATATGCTCTGAGGGTAGCATCCTGGTAATCACAGCAGGTATCATTTAGTCCCACTGAATGTGGTGGACTAGAGGACACGTGGATGGCCCACTCAACACGATGCCCTCTCTAAGAGCATCTGCTAGGCCCTCCCAGGCAAGTTTGTCAAGTCGGTTAGTACACGTAAGTCTACCTAGAATAGTACTTTACGTACAGTGCCTACTAGATGTCGCTGTTGTTAAGCATCAAATGTAACCCCAGTCACAGAATGCATGAAAAGACATGCCAGCTGAACTATAGCTGCTATGTGTCCTAAGAAAGTAAAAAGATTATAATAAGAATTCTTATTTTACAGGGATGAACGGGGTAAATCTACCTCCATTCTGTATAGGAAATAAAAGGTAATAACTGACGAGTGGCAGAGTCTTCTTCCTCCTCTAAGGGGGCTTATTCTAGGTCTGAGGGCTTGTGCTCCAAGCTAACAAACCTTCCCTCAGTTACTAAATCTTCCGCCAGAAGTGCACCCACTCAGAGACCCACCAAGCTAGTCGCTTCACCTCACGTCCCCGGGGTTACACGAGAGTCACTGTACACAATGTTGAGTTTCCACTCCTGTCATCTCCCCATGGTTTTGTCGGTGAGTTCAGCTAACTGAGCACCACCTCTGCTTGCACACGGAACCCACATCCTTTCATCTAAGCTCTCCCAGAAAGTGAAGCTGGAGAACCAGACACAATGTTTAGGACTCCGAAGATGGGAAACGTGGGCCCAGAGACGCAAGCGTCAGGGATTGGGTATTTCCGACTCTGTCATATACTTAAGAATCGGTCTGGTCTCAGACCTTTCCCATTGCACAGTTCAGCAAATCAGGCTGAGAAGATCCTACGTCACCGGGCACTGTTTCCAGAGGTGACCTGTGGGTCACTGCACTTCTGTCCTGTCCTCTAGTCTTGTGCCAGTGCCCGTCTGGTTAGACAATAGCAGTGCCATGCCTGTATACACGAGCCACCCTAGACAGGGAAACATAATTCATTTTTCTGCCCCCAGAAATAGTGATTCTTTAACAGTCCTCTCAAAATGGATGCTATGATTATCTTGACCCTCTCCAAAGAAAGAACACAACAATGTTCATTGATGGTATATTTCAAAGCTTCTGTCAAGAACAGACAGGAAGTTCTTTGTAAAACCTAAAAACATAAATCCAAGACTCTCAGGGTGAATGTGTGTGACACATGTTGCCGTGTCCCTTACCAAGAGATGCTATGGAAATCCGAGTTCTTCTTTGGGGGTCACGAAGAGGTAAAGGGGTGGAAAGAAAGACATTTTCCTATGGCAGTTTCACATTAATTTCTTTCCTCTCAACATCTTGGCTGTGTGCTCTGAAGCGGAGTGTCTTGGTTCATGGCGAGCACGTGTGCAGAAGTTCTGGGCAAGAGGAAAGGGTGCGGGCAACGGGATGAGGAGCAGGAAACATTGTTGCTCCCATCTGTGTGGTCAGGAGCCAAAGAAACCAACTTGAGTTGAATAGACTGTCATGTGGTTAATTTGCAAATAAAAAGAAAGGGTGGACGGTTGGGGGGGGGTGGGACTGGGGTGGAGGAGGGATGTGTCAAAGAGTGTTTCATCTTGTGGAAAGAAGAAAGCAAAGGTTGCCCCAAGGATCCACTCGCCCTGTTTAGCAGATGGCAAAGCCAAGGTAAAGGAGAAGGCAGCAGGCCTCTGGAGGCCATTTGACTAAAATGGCAAGCGACAAACTACTCACTCCCACCTAGAGACCGAGAAAACCCACCGTTTCTAAGAAAGAGCAAGAATCAGAGCCTAGTTGCTGGAGCAGAACCATTGTCCATCATGCCCTCCCTCCCCTTCCTCTGAAGGCTCAGTAACCACAACAGTAGGACCCTGGCTGTCACAAAGTCTAAACTCTGCTCTGTATTATATTTTATTTATTTTCGTTTTTTTCTTAGGACGGAGGGCATGGGACAGGCATGGACATGGCTGAGGGTATTGCCACAGCCCAGAGTAGCATTTGGAACACTCCTTCGTTTCTTTTCCTGAGTTTCGGGGTGGGTAGGGGGCGGGGAGGGCAGCCACTTACTAATTCAAGATAGCTAGTGGAGGTGAAGTCATGGCCAGAATTACTGCTAGTTATCTTCCAAATTACTGAGCTAGTCCTATTTTTTCTTTTATTTAAAAAAAAAAAAAATTTTTAACATTCATTCATTTTTGAAAGACAGAGAGAGACAGAGTGCAAATCGGGAAGGGGCAGAGAGAGAGGGAGACACAGAATTCGAAGCAGGCTCCAGGCTCCAAGCTGTCAGCACAGAGCCCAGTGCGGGGCTCGAACCCACGGACTACAAGATCATGACCTGAGCCAAAGTCAGCCGCTCAACTGACTGAGCCACCCAGCCGCCCCTAGTCCTATTTTTCTCAAAGATAAGTCACAGGGTTGGGGATCCGTGCTGGGTAACAAGGATGTATAACTCTGCGCAGAAAAGGGGAGAGAAAGAAGATAAGAAGAAAGCGGGATGGAGGAGGAAGATAAAAGGAAGAAAGAATATGATTACCACTGAGAAAGGAAGGAAAGACAGGAGTTTCTAAGAATGAGTAAAAAAGAAGGTAGGAACAGTGGTAGGTAGAAAAAAAAAAGGGAAGAAAAAAAATGGAATTACAAGGTGAGTTTTTTCCTGTCACTTTAGACTTTCAAACAAAGGCAGAATGTCCTATCAGTTTACTCCTGGTGCTGTAAAAAATATCACACGTTTAGTGTCTTCAAATAATACAGATATGTTGCCTTGTGGTTCTGGAGACCACAAATGAGTCCAAAATAGGTCTCACTGGGCTAAGAAATCAGGTAGAGCTGTGGTCCTTCTGGAGGCTCAAAGGGAAAGTCCACTTTTCTTGCCTTTTTCATCTTCTAGAAAATGCCCACATTCCTTCATTTATTTCCATTTCAAAATAACAATTGGTAAAGTCTTTCTTACATCACATCTCTCTGACATTGACTCTTCCACATTGGAAGGACCCCTGTGATTACACAGGGACTGCCAGGATAATCTAGGATAAGCTCCCCATTTTAAGGTCAGCTGATAAGCAATCTTTATGCCCTCTTGCAAAGTACAGTGGCATATTAGTAGGTTCTGGGCATTAGGACATAGGCATCTTTGGTGGGCCATTATTCTGCCTACCATAGCCTTTTATTAAGAGTATTGTAAAATATGGGGTGCCTGGGTGGTTCAGTCAGTTGAGTGTCCAACATTTGATTTCAGCTCAGGTCATGATCCCAGAGTCATGGATCAAGGCCTGCATCAGGCTCTGTGCTGAGTGTGGACCCTGCTTGATTCTCTCTCTCAGCCCCTCTCCCTCATTTTTGTGTTTGCTCTCTCTCTCTCTCTCTCTCTCTGAAAAACAAAACAAAAAATAAAATAAAATGAAATAAAATAAAATAAAATAAAATAAAATAAAATAAAATAAAATGAAATGAAAATATTGCCGAGAGACCGAAGATTGGACAAGCATTTTAATGTTATGGTCTTAAGGAATAGGGAAATAAAGGTATTTCTCAAGAAAGAATATGAGGTGGGTGAAATCTATTTCCTGCAGTGTTTGAGCTCCTTCTAGTGCTTGTCCTTCCCTCTTGGCATCTACACCTCAAGCTGGGTTCATACTGCCATGGGTTCACCAGACTCTCCGGAAAAAATGCAACCTTGGGTCTGTCTGACCTGGGCATGCTTTCTCTTTTCCTTTCCTGCTAATCAAATTGACGTATGTCACCTTTTGTTTTTTCCAAACTCTCCTTTTTTGTGTGTTTCCCCCCTCTAGTGTGTGAAATAAATTTATGTGTGCAAAATGTTCACATTTGTTTGTCTGTAATACCAGAGTGATACTAGAAGACTTGTTTTTGAATGGGTGTCAGGGGAAACATGTCTTGGAGTTGCTTAATCACCACTAATCTCACCACATACCCGTGCCCTGCTTATAGCTAGTTTAAAAGAGCAGGGCCATTTGCACTCAGAAGATAGCTTGGTATGTCTATATACAGAAACTAAGAATCTTGTAAGAGTAGCAATTTATAAAACCTTCAACCCTGGTAGAATTGTAAGAAATACAATTTTATCCTGATGTCTGAGGAAACTTCTACACACCAGTATGAGAGCCTTGGTGATATATTTTTTTATTTTCCCTAACTGCTGTTGGCAATAGAAGTGTGTACCCTTTTATCTTTTTAACCTTTTCATCTTCCTTATCAAATGATGAATGTGCCAGTCCTGGTACCACAAAATCGAGAAGGAAAAGAAGGGAGCTTGATATTCTGGCTTCGTAAGGATCATTGATACTACAATGTTCCAGGTGAACAACCCTGTTTTCTTTAGGCCCACTGCATCTGAAGAATCTCATCAATTGTAAGAGCTTGGTACAGCAGAGAGTCTCCCATAAATAGAGGCAAGTGCAAGAAGAATCTCATAATCTTGGGAACGAGTTTGAAAATGAAGAGCCCAGGGTCAGGGGATGTTTTTCCCACTCATTTCCTTTGCTGGTTGAGAATTCATGGAGAACAGAGGAGAGACAGAAAATCTGGACAGTCTGTTCAGCTCTGGGCTGGCATTCTTTCCCAGAGCCTTTAAGCCCACTATTTGGAGAATAAGTCCTATGGACGAAGGCAAAATTGAGCTATGTGGGAGAATGGCAAGCCAGACTCAAATCGACAAAGCTTTTCAAGTAGACAACGTGCTACTGTCATGGGATGAAAGAGTCCATGTTGAAATATCATATTTAGGTGAGACATGAGTGGGGTGAATTTCCCTGAGAAAGGCTGAAAGTAGGGGTCATGAAGTCTTCATGCAAAAGCCCTCCATTGTGGGGCTATCGGGGTTAGGTGGCCTAGTGACCTCATATGAAATAGCCTATATGAGACCGCCTGTGTGTGTTTTTTTAAATGTTTATTTATCTTTGAAGGAGAGAAAGAGACAGAGTGTGAGTGGGGGAGGGGCAGAGAGAGAGGGAGACACAGAATCCGAAGCAGGCTCCAGGCTCGGAGTTGTCGGCACAGAGCCTGACGCGGGGCTCGAACCCATAAACCGAGATCATGACCTGAGCCAAAGTCGGACGCCCAACCGACTGAGCCACCCAGGCGCCCCCCTCCTGTGTTTTTTTAAATCAAGATTGTACTTCCATGGGGAACCTGGGTGTCTCAGTTGGTTAAGCATCCAACTTTTGCTCAGGTCATGATCTCAAACCCTGCATCAAGCTCTGTGCTGGCAGTGTGGAGACTGCTTGGGGTTCTCTCTCTCCCTCTCTGTCCCTCCCTCACTTGTTCTCTCTCTCTCTCTCTCTCTCAAAATAAACAAAATAAACTTAAAAAATAAAAGATTATACTTCCAATTCCTAGGAGATGAATCGAAGACAAAGGAATACCAAGTAACTGGACTAGTCACACACAATTGGTCAATATTCATTTCTCTTCTTCTAGGGAAACATTCTGAATATCAGAGTGCATGCTGGAAAATATCATGCTTGATTAACCAGAAAACCATGGCAGCAAAAAGTTGAAGGAAAAAATCAAGAGAGGGAAGACTAGTTGCTTGTGGACACACCCTCAGTTCCATAATGATTAACCCACGAAGTTTCGAAGAATTTTCTAAGTCAACCTCAGACACAAACCTGCCAGAAGGCGGGCCTTGACACACACTGAACTTGAGCATATGGTCTCTTAGTAGTGTGCTCAGCTTTGGGAATGTGTAAGAAAATAGGCCCTGATAATTAAAACAGCACATTTGTTTATAAAGCATAACTTGATCTGGGCATATTGCTAGAAATTTTAGCCAGCGCAATGCTTCTTTCAGGACTAATTATTGATCTGAACTTGAAATATATTCTAAATGATTTCTCTCACTAACTCAGTAGAGTAAATGCTTTCCGTTGGGTAACGAACAGTTTCAAAGTTCTCTTGGATCATTCTGAATTGTGTAGGTGGAAATCTGGATACATTTGTCTCCCATGGTAACTCTTCTATGGATGAAAACCACAGTCTCGATGGATTTCAAGGTTTTAGAGGCATTTTGTGACCTAGTCTGAACGATCGATATCGTCCTACACAAGGCTACCCAGATAGTTAGGGTTACTGTTCAGTAATCAAGCAATTTGCATTTCAAGAGAATCTACTTGAACCAGCAGGAGAAATGATGAATCTGTTTTTCAAGATGATGTGGTCTTGCCAATTCTCTGTCATCCCGTCTTTTACCATTTTCATTGCTAATTGTATCTGGCCTGAAGGGAATGTCTCCAAATGTGTGTCTACGGGTTAGCCATAGGGAGGAAAGCACTGCAAAAGGCATGAAATTACCGTTGTATGATGACATTCTAAATAGTGAAAGGCAGGAGAGCCTCAGAATAAAACGTTCACAAAGAGGAAAGCGGGGCGCTCCTCTCCCAGGAACTAGTAGGCATGCTTCTAAAAAGTCCCACGACGCCTGTGAGAAGACATATTTCCTTATTTATTTGAAATCCTTGATTCTAGAAACCTACTGGGGCTTACAGCGTAAATGGCTCCAATCACTCCCATACAAAAAGAACACAAAAGGAAAACTAGCTAGGACTCACAGTTTGAAAGATGAATATCTGTAATTTAACTTTCAGTTACCACTTGGGATGTCATGACATGGCTTTAAGATACGCGTGCTTAATAGTCGTGAACTGTGATCATATCAGGCTGTGATCATCTGATCCCTGGGTCTATACCTTGGGCTTTGGTGATTGGTACTTTGAGAGATGACTGATCCCAGAACATAATACAAATCAGCTACTACCTTCTGGACAGAAAATGTTTTCTATACTTTAAATTCTCTGACAAAAACTTAAATATGTAAATCCAAATACTTAATATTAAGGCATGATGTATTCTTCTACAGTGAGTGCTCAGATTACATTCTCCTATTTGTCATTATTTAAATATTATTTAATACTAGACAGTCATTTGACATTCGTTTAAAAACCTGTTACATTTGTACTTGGCTCAAAATAAGGTACTGATCAAAGAACCACTCTTCACTCCCTAATGCAGATAGACACATACATTCCAAAATGCATTCATGGAAATTGATTTTCTGCCACATATCATGAAATGATCAGAGAAATACAACATAAAGCAAATATTTACCCCCATGGAGAGAAAGAAGCTCAGTTTTATAATGGACATCAGCAAAGTCCATGGTTTAAATTACAGATTAACAAAGGGTTCATGAGCTCAAAATTAAGTTATTCTGTTTAAAATCATTCACTGAAACTGTCATTCTGCTTATTGCTTTGACTTCCTAACAAAGGTTTAAATGAGGACTTTATGTGCAAGTAGAGAACGGCAAGAGATCTGCTCTTTTTCAGACCTGCGTGGGCTGGAGGGGCAAACGTTTGGGCAATTAATGTAATTAGAAAGAGGAATGTATTTTTCCAGAAAAAAAAATCTTTACAA
Source organism: Puma concolor (assembly GCF_028749965.1). Taxonomy (NCBI): domain Eukaryota; kingdom Metazoa; phylum Chordata; class Mammalia; order Carnivora; family Felidae; genus Puma; species Puma concolor. The sequence goes on along the minus strand of NC_141668.1, from coordinate 97,131,573 downwards.
AAAACCCCCACAAATTCACAATTAACCTATTATCTGGGTGGTGTGGGGGGAAATGGTAAGGAGTAAAAGGTGGGGTACATTTAGAAAGCACGAGATGCATTGATACCAGAGCCATTCTGGAGGCGCCAGGCAGGAAATCTGGAATTACTCTAACATCTCTTTGCAGAGGCAGGCACCAGAACTGGGGAGAAGGGTCCAGAAAGACTATTGCTTTTGCTAGTGAAGTACATTCAGATTGCAGTTTTGAGAAAGCATTTTTCGTCACTGAGCTTCATGTTGGGTCACCACTCCAGTGCTGAGCAGCTCCCCAATGGCCTTGTCATCATATCTGAGGACTTCCTTCAGGACGCGCGTCGTGTGCTGCCCAAGCAGGGGAGGCGGCCTGGCCTCTGACATGTCGAACTTACTGTATCTCACAGCTGGGCCTGTCAAAAGAGGAGGAAAGCAGGAAGCCTGTTAATGACTAACCCTATGAAATTAATTACCCAAGCAGCCTGGGGTGTTTTCAATGAATGCCAAGAATATCACTGCCAGTTACAGTGGTGTAGGTCCACCATCATTTTGGAAAGACGTGTGTTTTCACATGAGGCTTTTCCTGCCCCAGTCTCGTTCAACTGTGCAGTGGTCATCTGACCTGCCTCCATCATGCAGGGGGCGGCACGTATGCACCCAGCAGGTGCCAGGATCTTTCTGAAGTCGCCAGTCCTGTCGTGGAGGCGCTTAGGGGTCCGTCACGCAACTGGGCAGGCTCTCTGGATCCAGACGAACCGTGACCGCAGGTACACAGTGTCTCTCTGAAGCTGGAAACCTGAGCCCAGGTGGAAGGGGGTCTAGCAGTTTATTATTCAGTGTCGAATTCAACAGACTGCAGATCAACTAAACTTCCGCCAGACCCTGGTGAAGCCTTTTGGTGGTACAAGCTTCATTGTCTGGGAGATTTGGGTTTGCGCATCAGCTCCCCTACTCTGTGGCAGAGCCGTCTCGGACAAATTGCTTAACTTCTCTGAGCCTCATGTTCTGCAACTAAACTGGGTATGATCACGTAAGGATTTAAATGAGATAACGGAGGTGTGCCTGGGTGGCTCGGTGGGTTGAGCTTCAGACTCTCGATTTCTGCTCGGGCCAGGGTCTCGCAGTTTGTGAGTTGGAGACCCCTGTTGGGCTCCTTGCTGACAGCGTGGAGCCTGCTTGGAATTCTCTCTCTCTCTCTCTCTCTCTCTCTCTCTCTCTGTTCTTCCCCCCACTTGTGCATGCTCTCTCTCTCTCAAAATAAATTTTAAAAACTTAAAAAAAATTATTAAATGAGGTGATGGGCAAGAGGCATGCACTAAGCATTCCCTAATCCACGCCAACGCATGAGACTGGCCGGCTGCTATGAGGAAAAAGCTGTTGCCGAATCTCTCTTGACACGGGCAGCGCTGGGGGAGAAGGCGATTTATTGCCCTCTGTTTGCTGAGCACTGAGCCACTGTAAACACGGTAACTCAAGCGGTATTTTCAACACCTACTGGAGATGGATTTTATTATCCTCCTTCTTCATTCACGTCAGGACAACGAAAGCCCAAAAAGCTCAAGTTTTGCTCGAGGTCACATGGCTAATAACTAACAGCACCGGGATGCTGGCTGTCCTTCACATCTAATTTGGTTAGGCTTTGGGAAAACAAATTAGATAGTTGCAAGAAGACTACAAAACAGTATGTTTCCATCTCTTAAAAAATTCTCCAGCCTGCTCCCGATTTGGGGAGCGCAAAGGAAGAACACACAAAACCAAAGCGCGTGTGGATAACAGAATGTCAGTTAGTAAAGCAGCAAATGTGCTTCAAGCTCTCCAGAGAATCCCATTAATAAAAAGTACTTTTGTAGAAGCCATTGTCGATGATAAAGAGGACACAGACCTCCCCAGCCGGTCAAAAGCCACACTTTTTTTTTTTTAATGTTTTTTTTTATTTTTGAGAGAGCACAAGCAAGGGAGGGGCGGGGGGGGGGCGGGAACAGAGGATTTGAAGTGGGCTCTGCGCTGACAGCAGCGAGCCCAATGTGGGGCTTGAACTCTCGAACCGTGAGATCATGACCTGAGCCGAGGTCAGATGCTCAACCAGCTGAGCCACCCTGACACCCCAAGCCACGCTTTTGTGTCAACACACACCATCCACTGAGGACAAATGGCAACTTTCAGCTGCTGGCCAGAGTTTTGTTTCTCTGAAGCTCAGTGAAATTCATTTCTTCTCCCCATACTTCTTTTTATTGTTCTAAATTGTATTTACTTTTTTTTTTTTTCTGACGTGTAGTGGACACACGACGTTACATCGGTTTCACGCGTATGACACAGGGAGTCAACAAGTCCGCCCATCATGCTGGGCCTGCCACACGTGTAGCCACCCCCTGACAGTGTTCTCCCTGCTGTGCCTTTCATTCCTGCCTCATTCATTCCATAACTGGAGGCCCGTACCTCCCAATTTTCACCCATTTTGCCCATCACTCCCCCTTCCCTCTGGCAACCACCAGTTTGTTTTCTGGCTTTAAGGGTCTGTCTCTGCTTTTTGTTTATTTATTTGTTATGTTTTTAGGTTCCACGTGGAAGCTCACGCTTCCTTTTAAAATGCCCCAGGGAAGACTTTTTTTTTTCACTGGTTGGTCCCTTCTTCAGTTAAGGAGCACACGTTGGGAAGCAGGGTCCACTACTCTCACGAGAAGGCTGATAATTTGATGTTTCAGGGATGTGATCCTTACTCACCACTCTGAGTCCGTTCCATTTTGACATTAATTAACAACAGTTTTAATCGAAAATTTGTCTTTCGAAAGAAGGATGCCACTGAGAGTATAGGCTGAGGTCAATGTCATGTGACTCCTTCCTAACAGAATTCCTGGAGCGTGACTACCAGCTGGAAAATAGTCACTTGACTACACTGAGAATCTGGGCTGGAACTCGCTGCTGGGATTGCTGCTGGTGGTTGTAGCACGACAGCTGCAAATATTTCATAAGAACCTGGGATAGATACCTCAGCCACCATGCAGTCCTGTTAGAGAGCCTTCGCAACAATCCGGGCGGACACTGAAGTTAAAGGAGACTTTAGGTACAGGCTTAGGGTTCAGGTTAGGGAATGAGAATAATCTGTCCAACATCACCCAGGTAGGAAGAGTCACTTCCCAAGTTTGGGTCTGTTAGGTTCAGGAACTTGGGTTTTTAAACAAAATAATAATTTGTCAGGGGAAATCCACATAACATAAAATGAACCATTTAAAAGTGAACAGTTCAGGGGCGCCTGGGTGGCTCAGCTGGTTAAGCATCTGACTTTAGCTCAGGTCATGATCTCACGATTCGTGGGTTCCAGCCCCACGTCGGGGTCTGAGCTCACAGCTTGGAGCCTAGAGTCTGCTTCAGATTCTGTGTCTCCCTCTCTCCCTCTGTCCCTCCCCTGCTTGTGCTCTCTCTCTCTCTCTCTCAAAATAAATAAACATTTAAAAAAATAGTAAAATAAACATAAAAATGAACAGTTCAGGGGTGCCTGGGTGGCTCAGTTGGTTTAGCATCTGATTCTCGGTTTCAGTTCAGGTCATGATCTCAAGTTTTGTGAGTTCAAGCCCTGCAGTGGGCTCTGAGCTGACAGTGTGCAGCCTGCTTGGGATTCTCTTTCTCTTCCTCTCTCTCTGCCCCTCCTCTGCCACTCTTTCTGTCTCTCTTGAAATGAATAAATAAACTTAAAAACTTTTTTTAAGTGAACAGTTCAGTGGCATTTAGTACATTCGCAATGTTGTGCAATGACCACCTCTATTTAGAAGTTGCAAGACGTTTCCATCACTCCGAAGTTAAACCCTCTGGGCCCGAAGCAGTTTCCCTCAACTCTGCCCTCCTCTAAACCCCTGGCAACCACTAACCTACTTTCTGTCTCTGGATTGATCTATTCTGGATATATCTATTCTATACATATGGAATCTTTCAATATGTGACCTTTTGTGTCTGGTTTCTTTCACTTAGCATGTTTTTGAGATTCATCCACCTTGCAGCATGTGTCAACACTAAGAACCTGGACTTTGAACTTCCATGCAGTGATGGTATAAGGGAATTCTTCAGGTCCAGCCATACTAAAGGGCAGTTCAATTTGTGTTACTCCCACTAAACACTATTCTTTCTTGGAAGCTTCCAGATATACACTAAAGACTATGCTACCAATTTGGGATGAAGGGTATTTAACAGTTTGCACAAAAAGTCTTAAAGAATTTAGAATGGTTTTACGACATACCATTTACTAGAATGGTATTATTAAAGCACTAGAATGGTATTGCTTGGTTTTTAGAATTGCTAGCATAAAGACACCTGGAAGATACTGTATGTTTGGAAAGCTTATGCTTCTCTAAATAAGTGTATATTATTAAGGAAACCATATCACAATTTAATAAATTGTATATGTTTTTCCACAAGCGCTGTCATAAACCAGGTATTTTGCATATGGTTGAGTTCAGAAAGATTCTGAAGATGGGGTTTGTTCATCTAATTTAAGATCAAAATATAGTGTATATATATATATCTACTGTACTGGCAATTTTCAAATTGTAATTTTTATACATTTTTAAAATAATTATTGTTTTGCCACGTGGTTTATTAAAAAACAAAAATTTATAGTCATATGTATTTTTGCAATGGAAATATATATATATATATATATATATACAGTTAAGCAATGGGACAATTAAAAGTGATATCCAGATCCCAGAGAAAGCTAAGTTCTCATGAATCAATTGAAATCCCCTGTTCTTGCAGCCCTGTGCAATAATCCTGTGTACCAAGGACATCCTTTCCAGTCTAGACTTTGCACAAAGGGAATAAAGGGTTCTTAAAATACATTTGTCTCAAGAAGTAGAAAATGCTTGACATAATTATTTACATCTAAGGTCCAGAAAGAATGAATAATTTGATCTTCCATTAAAAAAAGATGAGCAGATAAGTCACATGTTCTTAAATTACTTTTTGGCAAAGTAACATCTATGTTCACATATGCTTTCAAACACTTGCAAGCTGTGTGATCTTGAGAATTCTTAAAGTCCCTGAGCCTCAGTCTACACATTTCTAAAATGAGGTTGACAGTACCTATGGAGGGTTGGTTTGAGCATTTGGGTAACATAACATGGATAATATTCACTGTCAGTAATAATCCAAGAAATACATATGAAGATAATAAAATAAGGTAAAATTTTATTTGTAAAATTAGCAAATCTTGTGGCTATTTTGGTTTGTTTTTAAGAGGTCAGTGACAGGTAGGAGTGTAAACTGATACAACCCTTCTGGAGGGAGTTTTGTCAACTCAGTACGACGAGTTTCTTGGATGGAGAAATCCTGCTTTAAAAATTTTCTTCTATGGGTGTAATGAGGAATGTCGACAAATTCTATAGGCAAGAATCGATACAAATTTCCAAATACATTTTATAATCTTAAGACCTATCTCCTTCCCACAGAGCTTTCTAATTTACAATTTACAGGCTGTGAGGGTTCTCTGTGTGGAATTCTGTATGTATTTTTTTTTTAAAACTTCTAGCTTCCAAAAGTGACCTTGTTAGGACCTGGTGTTTAGCAACTCTTTGTCTCACATACTGCTCCCGTAGGTCTATCTCCAACCCCTTTCTTCCGGATGAAGAGGTCACACAGTCACAATTACCAAAAAATATTGGAATATATGTCCAAAACTTGGGCACTGGTCAAATAAATTATAGTGCCTTCAAACGATGGCAACCTGTACCATAATTTCAAGTTGTATTTTGTGGGTCTTTGAACACAAATATTATCTTCACTCTCTCCTGAAGTACCACTGATGTAAGAGTTTAGAAGTTAAACAAATGTAAAACTTCAAGAGTAAAGAAACTGGGTGGTAGCATCACTAGTAAATAGGATATTACAACGAAGTTAAGAATGACACGGATAGGATAATGTTGATGTGTGAAAAAGAGCGAGAGAAATCTGAAGCCCAGAATATTCTACAAGGAGACTGAGAGGAAATGGGTATTCATTGGCCCATTTCACTCCCCAAGACATTCTGAACTTAACATCCGTGGTGAGGAGAAAGGTCTTTTTATTTTATTTTTTTTAATGTGTATTTATTTTTGAGAGAGAGACAGAGAGAGCACAAGCAGGAGAGGGGGCAGAGAGAGAGGGAGACACGGAATCCAAAGCAGGCTCCAGGTTCATGAGCTCCGAGCTGTCAGTACAGAGCACGACGTGGGGCTCAAACCTACAAACCATGAAATCATGACCTGAGCCGAAGTCGGACACTTAACCGACTGAGCCACCCAGGTGCCCCGAGACAGGTCTTAAAATAGAAGTAGAACTTAAAACGGAAGGATTGAATGTGTTAGTTCAGACTAACTTACTAGTTTGTACTTGCAACTAGAAGGAAAATGAAGCTTGCTTTCAAGTTTCTAAATGAAAATGATATTCAACCTAGAATTGCATATCCAAACAAATGATTAATCAAGTGCGAAGACCTTTTGAAACTTTCAAAGATTAACTAAGTTTACTAAATAATTTCTTGATGTTGAATCCAGTAAAACATGGGAGTAAATGATGGAAAATTTTGATACTCAGTGAGAACCAACCAGGGAGCACAGGGAAGGAAAGTCCCAGGATGACTGCTCAGACCAAGACAGTCAATAACATAGAAATGGAAGAGGACAGAGACATTCAAAAGAGGAGTCTAAGAAAGCAAGAAGAGTGTTAATTGTATAACTAGAATAACTTAAAGATTGGAACAATGTAATAATAAGATAAAATTAGGGGCACCTGGGTGGCTCAGTCGGTTAGGCATCTGACTCTTGGTTTCAGCTCAGGTCATGATCTCATGCTCTCATGAGTTCAAGCCCCATGTCAGGCTCTGCACTGGCAGCACAGAACCTGCTTGGGATTCTCTTTCTCTCCCTCTCTTTATGCCCCTCCCCCACTTGCTCTATCTCTCTCAAAAGAAATAAATTTTTAAAAAATTTTGAAAGAAGATAAAATTACATTATACAAGAAAATAATAATTAAAAACTCTAGAAAAACGAAATTTGTGTAACAAAGAAAAGATCCAAATATGAAGCAAATTATAATGTGGCAAGATTTTAAGTAACTGATGGAACACAAAGAAAATCCAGTTGACCTTGATGCCAAGAACATCTGGGTAGTACGTATTACCTGTGCATCCTCTGTAACAGCACTAGGCATATTGTATTCCACTGTCTACTTAGTTGTCCGTATCTCCTGTGAGGGCAGGAACATGCCAATTGTGTTTATTAATGTGTCTTGCATGCTTTTTACGGTCCTATGAAATGAAGATAATGGCAAACATCCTTTCTTAAACACCTATAATGATTGTAGATTGTGGTTTTTTAAATGCTTTTTTATTTATTTTTGAGACAGAGAGCACAAGCAGGGGAGAGGCAGAGAGAGTGGGGGGACAGAGGCTCATAAGCAGGCTCCATGCTGACAGCAGCGAACCCTATGGGGGCTCAAGCTCAAGAACCAAAGACTGAACTCATGAACCATGAGACCTGACCCAAAGTTGGACACTCAACCGACCGAGCCACCCAGGCACTCAGCTGCTCTAGATTGTGTTTTTTATTTGCATTATCTCATTGGACTTTTCAGTTTATAAAATAGAGACCCTTATAACTCTCATTTTATGGATCAGAAAACTGAGGTCCTTTAAAGGGTTAGTTTGTCTAAGGTTAAGCAGCTTAACAAGATCTGTGTAACAGGACAAGGTCTGTGTATCAGATTCCATGGGGCATGTTCTGTCATTTGACATAAATGTATTGAATTAATGACTGCCAATAATTAGAGGTATTTGAACAAGTACCATTTATGTCATTTTAATTAATTTTTCCACTAATTAAGTTTACATATAATTTTTTAGTATTTATCCCTGTGTCAAGATCTTGGCCCTATGAGCTAGATATATATTAGCAAAAAAAAAAAAAGCAAAAAAAACCCAAAACATATCTGGACCCTACTCTCATGGAATTTATATTCTGATTTGGGAAACAGACAATAAACAAGCAACTAAATAAATAGCTAAAATTTTATAGAAACAATAAAATTGCTTAAAATCTAGCTGGAAAGAAAAGAATATTATAGGCAGAGTGGGGAGAGGCCAGGGTAGCAGGAAAGGACTGTTCTAGATGGAATGTGTGATAAGGCCAGACTGATTAGATGATCCTTAAGCTGAGCCCTAAATTGAGCTATCCGTACAACTAGTGGAGAAAAGAAGAGTCCAGGCAGTGTGAACAGGTTTGATGTTCGAGAAACTAAAAAAAAGATCCAATGTGGCTGGAACTAAATTTGGCAGGAGAAGAGAGATTCTAAATGAAGTTGGAGGAAGAGGCAGAACAGAGTGTAGAAGAGGATTTAGAAGAAGCAAAGAGTTCAGAAGTTATAGTCGTGAAGCTGGATCTTATTCTGAGTTCCATGGGAAGCCACTGGAGCTTTGAGGGCAGTGATACAACACTCGTGTTGCCAGGCAGAGAGTGAGATGAGATGTGTTTGGAGGTTGCTGTGGGCAGACCAGCAAAGATGGTGGTGGCCCGGACTGGGGTGGTGCCTGTAGAGTTTGAGAAAAGTGGATGCATTTGAGGGACATGTTGGTGATAGGAATGAGAGGGCTTGCTGATGGATTACATGGGCCATGGGGAAGAGAAGGAGCAATGGAGAATCCTGTGTTTCTGGATTGAACAACTGGTGGGGCCATTTGCCAGATGGGGAAGACTGAATGGATTCTGTATGGACAAGTTTGGGTGGAAGCAGAAGTCAAATTCTCTTTCCGACATGCTGTTTGAGGTGTCTGTGAGATAGCCAAGGGGAGAGGTGAGTGGGCCATTAGTTATGCATGAGTCTGGAATTCAGAGAAGATTTGGGGCCAGGATATACATACATTTAAGAAGCCACTTACCATCTAAATGCCCATATTCCAAAACACTGTATTTTCATGGTAACTGTATTTATTCCAACGTCCTTGGTGCTGAGGTTTTATTTATTTTATTTTATTTTTTTTTTTAAGTTCATTTATTTTTGAGACAGAGAGAGACAGAGCATGAACGGGGGAGGGTCAGAGAGAGAGGGAGACACAGAATCAGAAGTACGCTCCAGGCTCTGAGCCATCAGCCCAGAGCCCGACGCAGGGCTCGAACTCACGGACCGCGAGATCTTGACCTGAGCTGAAGTCGGACGCTCAACCAACTGAGCCACCCAGGCGCCCCGGTGCTGAGGTTTTAAATGAGATGTTTGGGCAGCCTTTTCTTTACTATCTAAGTTCTAGCTCAGTATCTATCACATCAAAATGTGTTCTGTCCCCAGGAAGCAAAGTAAATGTATAAAAAGCTAATCTCGATAGTCGATATATTTGGGGAAAAATGCATTTCTTTAAAAGGGATTCCATATTCTTGGGGTTAAACAAACACATTTCCATTGACCTGACAGCAGAAAACACGGCATTTTTATTTTTGAAGGAACTGTGAGTGTTGTTCCCCATAGAAAGAGGTGGAAGGGGGGACCTGAGTCATAGCCACCTAGGGATAAAGTAAGGTGGGAAAATTTTTCCTCTGCCTTAATAGAGGAGGTCAAACTAAAAAACATGGAAACAAATGGGCACATAAGTTGGTACCAAATCTGCAACCCCAGGTGCTGTCCTTTGGAGGAGACCACCTAGTCTAATGATTGGTGGTCAAGGCCATGGGTATCCTTATGCCCTTCACCAGGAAGGGGGCTGGGTGGCACAGCTTGTAGGCTGTACCCATCTCTAAGTGAGGAACAGTGTGTGTGTGTCCCCTCACACAAGGGATTTCTAGGAAAGCGGCAATGACCTGTATTTCAACTTCTATTGCATTCTGTGCATGCGCTTTCCTGAGAGGCTGCACTGATAAACTTCATGGACCCTAGAGTTCAAGAGCTGGAGGCCGACACCATGCAGAGGCAGGGGAGGAGGAGTCGCATCACAGCCTGCAAGTCAGACATGGTAACGTCTGAAACTACTACTTACTGAGTACCTCCTCTAAACCAGGCCCGGGGCTGAGTACTTTCTAGATCCTCACGATCACTGTAGGCAGTTTTTTATATTTATGAATGCATTCCATTCCTATATCCCCGAAGAGCAATATGTTGCAGGGAGAGGTTGTGAAATGCATATAAGAGCAGGTATAGCAGGTGCACATATAGACCTGCTGACTTTGTAGCCACGGTTTTTGACAAGTGATATGACAAGGTGATGAAGAATGTGGGTTCTGGAAGCAGAGTGTCTAGTTTCACATCCTGGCTCTGCCTTTTACTAACTGTATCTCCTCGATAGCGACCTAATCAGCCTGTGCCTCAATATCTTTCTCTGGAAAATGGGGACGATAATAGCACCTACCATATCAAGTTGTGAGGACGTAAAAAAAAAAAAAAAAATCTTCGAAAGTACCAGAAACACAGTAAGCACTTAATACATGCCAACTGCTATCATTTTCTTTCCTTCTCTTTTCCAGTTTGCCTTAACAACCTAGATTCCTCAGCAGAGCCCCGGTCACCTCCTACTTCAAGACCTCCCAGAACACTGACAAGTTAGCTGCATTTGTTTTTTAATGTTTATTTATTTTTGAGAGAGAGAGAGAGAGAGAGAGTGTGTGTGAGTGGGGGACGGGTGGAGAGAGAGGGAGACACAGAATCTAAAGCAGGATCCAGGCTCTAAGCTGTCAGCACAGAGCCCAACACGGGGCTCGAACTCACCGACCATGAGATCATGACCTGAGCTGAAGTCGGGTGCTTAACCGACTGAGTCACCCAGGTGCTCTGAGTTAGCTGCATTTTCAGTTCATGGCAGCAAGTTGGGGATAAAAGTGTTAACTTTTAAAAAGTCCTTTAGAGTCAAGGATACAAATATTTCAAGGGAAAGGAAAAGGGAGAAAGGAATCAACCATTACTTAAGCACATATTACATAACAGACACTTCTCAAATGTTTATTTTGTTCATTCTCCATTACAACCCCTTGAAATAGGCATTTTCTTCCTCTTCCTACAGATAGCAAAGAGAAGGCTAAGGAAGGTTAGATTACCCATGTCACACATCTGATAAGTGCACACTTACTGTTTTCAACAGCATCAGAACCTACACCGGAAATTAATTTTATACTCCTTTAGGTTTTAACTAGGTATAGGAGAAAGAACTTAGAAAACATGGAACTTATTTGATTTATTTAACAAACACTATGCACCAGACACTATTTTATGTGCTTGACACATTTGATTCATTCAGCCCTTAGGATAATTCCAGAAGCTACTATTGTCATCACCATTTTACAACCGGGGAAACTGAGAGACGTACTGGGGAAGTCACTTGCTAGGGGTCACAGAGTCAGTAAGAAGAAGAGCCAGGCTTCACACCCAGTCTTGCTCCAAATCCCCAGTCATTGCCAATGGGCCACACTACTTCCTGGGCAGCAAAAGAGGGGGTTAGCTAAGATTGAAACTGAACTCAGGCGCCTTGGGGTAGAACATGCCAAGGACAATTTCACATTTCATCTTCTGACCAGGCTGTTCTCTCCGTCTTTCTAGATTACAGTGCCTCCAGATACCTCATGCACTATGTATTCATTACTACCTCATCTTTTCAAATTAACTTGTCATATGCCACTAATTTCCTTGTAGGAAGTCCCGGGATCAGAGCAACATCAATACATCCCCAATTTCCTGTGTTCCTGACTCAGGCAATGCACGCCTCTACCCGCCCCGAAAGGAATGAAGTCTTCCCTGTGCTCTCTGTGGAAAGTTATCTGGTTCAAGGCCCAGGGAGGGTCCAGTTCCTGGTGTGCCAGAAAATTCCTCAGACAAGCCCTGTGGTGTTTTCCATCTGTGGTTTGAGGCCCTTCAGTAACAAGACCCTGACTATTTTGTCTCATCTCCTTTTAGAAAACTTCCATGATTCTCTTAGGCTAAAAAGGGAACTACCCAATCTATGCAAACATCCCAAGCTACTCTAACTATATTCAGAATTCAAGCTACATTTCTATAATCCAGACCAACTTAATAATGTAAACAGTTGCAGGAAACAGAGGTAGCCAAAAACATGTGGGAAACCATAATGAATATTCAAGTAATGGGAACATAATATCACATCATCATCATGAGGGAAGGGACCTAAACAGTCCTTTTTTCCAGAACTCCATGCACCTCCCGTCTTGATGATGCATTTCTAAAGTGATGAAACAATCCATTGCTCAACTTCACAGCAAACTGGCAAATGGTCAACGCTAAGGGTTAAGTTAATTAACATAGCTGGCCTGTCCAATCATAATGGAAGCAAGAATAAAAAAAATGATACTAAGTGTGTGGATCTTTTTTTTTTTCAATGTCTGATATGGGCGTCAACTTTTAAAAATATCATGAATACTTAAAAGCAAACATCTGTTTTATAATATATGAAATGCTATATCAAACGTTTTTATTTTGACTTCTTTGGCCCATCTCTAAGATACATGCTGTAGATACCATTTAATCTTCAAGGCTTACTAGTGTACTAAGAAGTCAAACTTTATTTTGCTGAAAATAATGATAGCTCCAGTACCGAGTTGTTTCACAATTTCCCCTCCAGTGCTTGAACTCATCATCATAACAATAACAATATTTTTTATATGGCGCCTCTCAGCCATAGCATCCAAAGTGCCAAATGGAGCCACACAGTTAGAACACATTAAGCCCATTAGATGCGAGATAAAAACAGATAAAGCCATTTAAAATAGCATGGGTGACGGGGGAAAAGCCATAGAGAATAAAAATGGCTTTGGACTTCTTTAACAAAAGCACTCAATCTGTGGCACTGCTTTCGTGGTCAGGCATCCCAGAAACTCAAGGGAACATGTGGTTTGTACCACCAACTGGGATAGGGCACCCCTAGTCTCATTCAGAGTTCACAAGCATCATTTATCATTACTGCGGTCACAAATTTTAATTCATTATTTTGCAACTCAATAAAGAATTCTTCAAGTGCCGCTACCTGTAAGGTAAGAGTATATTTTCAACTGTGTCTATGACCCTGTGGTAGTCGTGAGTGTTGTCCATCGATTTTCCAATTCTCACCTTCCAGGAGTATGCTGGCATTACATGCCCTAACCCCTGTGATGTTGGACGAGGCCATGTGACTGGCCAACAAACTGTGAATAGAAGGGCTGTGTATGCCACCTCCAGGCCAGAACACTCAACTGCTGACTTAAGAGCCTCTGGGTCTCTCTGGTGCTGGTGTGGTGACTTGGCAGTGTGTGATATGGTGACTGCTCCACCAGTCTGGGGCCATTTCAACCCACGATGGACATATACTGTGAGCAAGAAATATATCTGTGTTGTTGTAAGCCAGTGTTACTTGGGAACTGTTACTACAGCATAACCTAGCCCACGAAGGCTGATGAGACGCCTCATCTTTAATCCAGAGATCTGTTTGCTGCGACCAAACGAGGGACCCCTTAAGCCTCAGCACTCCTTTAAAAAGCAATCAGTTCAGATGGTCCAAATACTTTGAAACTCTCATTTTGTGTGTAGCCAATTTGGACCAGTGGAATGATGATAACAGCTATTATGTATTGAGTACTTACACGTGTTAGGCATTTGGTAGAATGTTTTCCATATATCACCTTGCTTGAAAGACTAAATGACTTGAAAAAGTAGGATTATTATTACACCATTTTATCAGCAAGGAAAGTGGGGTTAAGTAACGTTATCAAAATTACACAGCCGGTCAACTAAAGAATTTCGTTACTACTTAGGCTGCCTAAATACAAAGTGCATGCTCGTTAACACTGGGATGTATTTCCTCCCTGCATAATGTGGAAGAAAATCTGTTCTCATATCAGTGGCTGAATAAATACCATTCTTTGGCAGATGGTGTTATAAAGCAGTATTGTATTATAAACACTTATATATTTCATGATTGCTAATCCATTAAGGCATTTATCTTTCATTTGAAAAAGAAACAGGACGACTTGCACTTGATTTATCTATCTTGTTCCAACCCACTGAAATGTCATAGTAGATTATCCGTTTCCTGCTGGAAAAATATATGGCCCATAAGGAAATGCTATTCATATTCATTAACAAACACGCCATCTCCCCTCAGAGTGTGCTCCCCAAACCGGTGGCTGAGGTCCCTGAAAAAATGCTGGACTAGAAGAAGCGCTCCCCTTAATGCTTCTTTCCAACATTTGTGTTTGCTTCTAATTATTTTCAACACTTCTGCAAACACTAAAAAGGGTGAAGAAACACCTTGCTGACAATGTGCGCTTTGCCAAAATAATCAATTCTCCCACTTCTTTGCCTTCTAAAATTCAAGTATCCAATACAAGCTCTTTGGGTGCATTCCCAGGATTTTGTTTGGTTAGACTTCACCATGGAAAACAAAATTGGTTCAGCTGAAGTCTGTAGCCAGAACATTTTAAGCTTCATAGACCTTCAAAGTAGTGACCTCCTCCTCACCTCCTCTGCCTCTGTGCTCCATTAAGGAAAATACCGGAAGAAGTTTCCAGTCAGAGAAGCCAGATTGCATTTCGATTCAGTTTTGAGGGGAGGAACTGAACAGAGCTGGAGCAGGTGGTTATTTGTGGCTCTTACTACAAATGAGCTTTGAAAAGTTCTTCTGTAAACCTCTGAAAGTCTTTCATAATTTAATAAAACGTTTCTGTGCTTCTTAATCTCTGTCTTAAAGGAATCAGCTTTATATCTACCTTCTTCGGCTTTGCTTTCCCAAGAGTGTCTGAGATCACACAAATCACAATCATAGCCCAAGCAAATGGAGGATCCAGAAAATTAGGTCCCCAAACTCGCTGCTGGGAAAATGCGGATGTGTTGACTCTTTGCCACAAGAATTGATCTTAATTTTTCCCTTTCACTTTATTGCTGACGTCCACAGGGAAGGATTTTAGAAAACGCTTTCCCTCCATGCCCCTATTTCCATTTTGGCATGTTCATACTCTCAACCACCTCAATCGTCAGCCTTGCCTTGCAAACTTGCTATCCCAGTGCTCTGGCCTCTGAAATGCCTCTCACATATTCCCATACTTACCTTTCCTGCCCCCTCCTTGGGCCCAAGCACTCTGAAACAGGAGGGCTCCTTGTCTAATCTTTATTCCCAGCTCTTCCCTCCAGCCCAACTGCACTCATTCTCTCCTGGCTCTGACTCTGTGCCAGCCCCTTTGCTGACCTGGAAGGTATCTCAACATGGCCATCCTCAAGCCCATGTTATTCTTGAGGCTCTGCTCAGGCTAATTTGCTGTTGAGCCTTCCTTTTGTTCTCACAGGTCAAAGGAACATCTCTCTTGCTTGGTTCCCTCCAACATTTGATCTGTTTTTTCCTCAATGATGTATCTCAAACTCTGATTGTATTACCTCCTGTGATCTTTTTTGAGACCAGAATTAATGTTCTGCTCATCTTGATCTTTCATAGCGTCTACCACCTGGTGAGTGTCCAGTAAATAACTGAAGGAGTAGACAAAAAAGGAAAAAGCCACCTAACTCGAATCCTAGATTAGGAAACAAGGCCACTAGAAATATGTGAAATACAGAAGGACAGAAACGCTAATGCTTGTTTACATGGTGTATAAATGGAGTCATCCTGACTCCTCTTTCTCTTACACCGCATAACCAACTCATCAGCAACTCCTATGGGCTCTACCTTCAAAATATATGCAGAATCCAACCTCTTTTTTATAAACATCCTGGATCTAGCCACCATCACCTCTTGCCTGGATTTCTGTGGGAGCCTCCTATCATGACTCCCTGTCTGCATGCTTACCCTGCAATATATTATCAATAAGGCGGCTGGAGTCACCTTTTAAAACCCTAAGTCACATCACATCATTCCTCTGCTCAAAATTCTGCAAAGCTTTCCTTGTTTCATTCTTGACAAAGAGCTCTGAGATTCTGCATAATCCACCTGCCTCCCCACTAAGCTACCCTTGACCTCCCATCTTACCCTCCCCACTCCTACCCACCTGCTCCAGGAGAGCTGGCCTTCTTGCTCTTCACCAAGCATGCTCATCCCTAGGGGCTTTGTTCCAGCTGATCTCCCTGCTTGCAACGTTTTCCCTTCTGCTATTTACACTAATTATTCCTTTAAAGCCTTCACTTCTTTGCTCAATGAAGTCTACTTTAACTACCCCACTGGACATTTTAACCTGCCATTCTGACCCTGCCACTTCCAATCTCCTTTACACTGTTTTACTTTCTCTTTTTTTCCATCGTACTTTTCATGTATGTCCACTTTATTTGTCTCCCTTTGCTAGGATGTAAACTTTATAATAGCAGGGAGCATTGTCTGTTTTCCTCAACAAATATTTGCTGATTGTGAGTGAGTGTGTGAGTGAGTGAATGAATTTCATTCAACTAAACTTTGAATGCAGTTCTCAAAGTTCTAAAACAATGAAACTCGAAGTGTCCACAGCCTCAGACCTCAAGATTCTAGCGAAATAAATCCTGTTGAATAGACCCCAAAGCAAAGTAAAACCCTATTGCTGACTATGAGCCAAAATACTTACACACAAACAGAAAAGTGCTAAATGCAGTGTGTTTGTTCTCACTACCTCTGGGTTATCCAGTTGTGCAACTTATAGTTATGCTACCCACGAAGACAGACACCTGCAATATTCCAAAGATGAAACATTCCAACAGCTGTGCAGAATTTTTTAGTATCAACATTCATTTCATGGATTGGGTAAAAACAGGTGTTCAGAAGAATTTTGAAGCTCCATGAGGGCAGGAATCATACCTGCTCTGTTTGCATTGTCTCCAGAAGCCAGTAAATTGGGATGCCCAATACGTATTTGTTGAATGAATGTATGCCTGAAGAAAAAGGACCCCTATATTTTCAGAAATAAACAAGGCAGTAAAAGGCAATTTCACTGTTCACAAAAAGAAAGTTTTACCATCTGGATGTTGGTACAATGATACCAAATTTTATCTTAATTTAATTTGTTTAGAAGTTAATTTTTTATTTTGACAATAATATGTAGGACTCTATGAACAATGTAAAATAGCTCAGGAAAACATTGTCAGACTCAAAAAAATATTTAGTCCTTCTTGGAAGAACATAAGGTCTTTGGATTTTTAATGACTATTTGTTTTTCTATTTGGAAAACATAAGTCTTGGTTTTATTTATATGAGACTATAATTTTAACAATTGCACATTAATTTAATTTTGTTTCCCATGTTTCTTTGCTAGTGGGTGTTGTAAATTTCACATAATAATAATACACGCCTGTTGTGATACACAAACATTTTCCTACTTATTGATTCTTCTCCCTTTTTCCACATTCTCCTCGTTAGCTATTTATATTGGTGCCTACAAAATGCCCTGCTGACTCTCTTGCACATTAATTCTATGGTTATTCTTTCCTACTACCTTTTGAATTATTTAAATGTATTTAACACACAAGGTAATAAGGGCTATTAAATATCTGAAGTGTTGTTTTCATTTTCACAGTTTCATTGTAAATTTGAAGATGGTCATTTACTTTTTTATATGTTAATTAAATACATGGGTAATATTCTCTTTCCATATAAAAGCTCCTTGCACAGCTTACAAGAACACAAACTTTTCTTCTGCTAAGGGTAGAGTTGGCTGTTGTCTATGAAATGGTGAGGATATCCTCAATCCATGCTGAGTGGGAAGACATTCTTTCCACATTGGAATTTCATTAATTTTGCCTGAGTAATAATCCAGCTTAACCAAATGAAAAATATGAAGCATTATTTCTTACAAATAAATAAAACTAGACCAAAGATGTCTTGTAAATCCATAAGAAAACTTAATAATACACACAAGTGGATTTTAAATAGTAAATCAGTTCTTTCCTACAAAGGGTACTCTTTCTGTGTTTCAGCATGCTTATTTTTAGGAACATTTGAAACATTTCCTGTGTAATCATCATTAAGTCAATAATTTGTTCAGGGATTTGTCTTTAACAAGATAGCACAAAGATAAACTTCAAAATGATCCTCTAAGTATCTAAGTGATCATACCTTCAAAGTTGTTGAAAACCAAATTTAAAATTACTACTTAAAGTTACTATTCTCAGGTCTCTAAATTCACAAGGTCCATAAAACCAGAAGACCTGGTCCCAGATTATAGATTATCCTGAGTTAGAAAGTCTTTGATGAGCAGTGATTCAGGGATAATTTGTCAAATGTCAATTTCTTAACAAAAATAAGTACATGAGAAAAACTTTAAGTAGAAGGTTTCTACAAGACATTTCGAGCCATGTGAAAGAAAACGGGTAAGCATTATAACAATAATGTGTGGTAAATTAAGAGTCCTCTCTGGATTAAACTTTCCCTGAAAGTTAATTTTTAAGTTACCTTAAAATTACATGACAATGTATAAAACAGTTTATGTGAGGAAAGTGACTATTTTTGTACACTATAAAAGGATCTGGTAGTTGGAACACTATAAAAAGAGTGTTATAAAGTCAAAAACATCCAAGCACATGATATATATTTTGAGGATAACCATGATTTTGTCTCCAATGAAATGGAACATTCAAGAAACATCCAAGTGACTACTCTGGAGTGAGTCTGATTGCCCCGCCCAGTGGTGTGACAGTGAATGTGCAGTAAACCCCACAGAGCCTATTAAAAAGTCCTGGACATCTTCTTGGGGAAAACCCAAAAGAGAAGACCATCCTCAAATTCTTGTTTTCTTTAAAAAGGACAAGTGTGCTTGTTTTCTTGATCTTTTATTGGTGAGAGCCATCTAACCAAAGACAAAGCAAATGCCTCAGTACCTCAGATGTTTGTTAAAGTGTGAGTAAAGGACTTCCTACCTCAATTTTCTAGCTTGCCAAGTCAATATTACAAATTGCTGGGCCCAGCCTTACACCCACCAGATCAAAATCTTTGAGAATAGCGCTTGTTATCTGAATTTGAATATGCACATCAGAAGTTTTTTGAATCACTAAGTTGGAAAAGTACTGTCACTCCCAAGCTATGTGGATTTGATGTCAAATATTTCCGTGTCCTCATCTAGAACAAGAGGGTGATAACAGTATCTAGTTCACACACTACTTTAGAAAATTAAATAAAAAATGCTGCCAAGTACTTAATCCAGAACCCAGCATATATTAAGCAATTGAAAAGAAGAACTAAGCAAATAGTTTTTCTTTTTCTTCTTATTATAATTAACACTGCAGGGTTTTAGGGGCAGGAGCTATGAGAATTGAGTTTCTGTTTCATCATGACCAGCAGTGATTCACTCATGTTTAGGATCTAGCCTGAAATTTGTGCAGAGAGACTCTTTTTTTTTTTTAAATTTTTTTGTCTATTTTTGAGAGAGAGAGAAAGAAAGAGAGAGAGATAACGAGCCAGGGAAGAATAGAGAGACAGTGAGAGACAGAGAATCCCAAACAGGCTCTGTACTATCAGTACAGAGCCCAATGCGGGACTGGAACTCACGAACTGTGAGATCATGACCTGAGCTGAAACCAAGAGTCAGACACTCAACTGACTGAGCCATCCAGGTGCCCTGCACAGAGACTCTTTCTGAAGGGAGGCTATTTATTTTACAATTAGAAAAGATGAAGTCTTAATAAAGCATTATATCAAAAGCAATACCATTCCTCCCTGTTCCAAGTAAAAAAACTTTGGACACAAGGCAAAAAAAAAAAAAAAACAAAAAGGAAAATTCTGAGGAGTTGAAACAAAAAGGTAACTGCCAAAGGATCTTGTGACTTGAAGAACTACACTGAGGAGTTTTCTGGGCTTCCTTGTTGCCTCCTACATATCCTGGACAAGGCACTACAGAAACCTCCAATCTGGGACCACAAACAGACACAGGCAAAATAAATAGCAAGAAAAGTCTGTTCCTTCTAAGCCAGAGCACCAGGAAAGGATGGTCTAACTGAACCATAAACCCTTTGGTCAATACCTGCCATACTCTGGGCAAACACCAAAGGAAGTCCTCTTTACCACTACTGCCCAGTGATTTTAGTGTGGCCAAGCCAAGAGCTGATCTTCTAGACTATTACTCCAATACCACTACCATGGAAGCAGGCAGTGGCATTCTGATTTTCCAACCCTGTGTGGTCAGCAGGACCAAAGGGAAGAGCAGATACCTCATTTCCCATCCAATGGCAAAGATGGTACTCTAATTACCTGCCAAGATAATGCCATGGTCATCCAGCAGTGAGTTGAGTGGGTTTGGGGAACCCAGTAGGAAGCTGACCATAAAGACCCACCCTTCATGCTACACCCTAACAGGAGGTTTGTTTGCTAAAAGAGAGAGAGAGAGAGAGAGAGAGAGGGAGAGAGGGAGAGATTGAAAAGGATACAGAGAGTCATAACATAATATCCAAAACACCCTGGATACAATAGAAATTCACTGATCAAAGCAATAACCAGGAAAATCACAACTTAAATGAGAAAAGACAATCAACAGATGCCAACGTCAAGATAAATCTGACAAGGATTGTAAAGCAGACATAAAAATGCTTCATAAATAAATGAAACAAATGAAAAAATAAAATCAGCATAAAATAAAAGTTGTTAAAAAGAAACAAATAGAAATTGTAGAACTGAAAAATACAATAACTAAAATTTTAAAAATTAGCTGATTTGTTCAGCAACATAGTAGAGATGACAGAGAATAAAATCAGTGAACATGGAGACAAATCAACAGAATTTAGCTGTCTAAGAGAAAGAAATAGACTGAAAAAATAATTGCACAGAGAATCAGGACAACAACAAAAGAGCCAAAATTTCTATCACTGGAGTCTCAGATGAAGAACAGGAGAAAGTGAGACTTTCTGAAAAATATTTGAATAAATAATGCCCCCAAACTTCAGAAAACTTGGTGAAATACATAAATGTATTGTTGTAAAAAACTGAACAAACAAGCCCATAGAAATTGATGCCAAGACACATCATAATTAAACTTCTAAAAACAAAAGACAGTGAAAAAAACATTTTTAAAGCAGTCAGAGAAAAGCAGCAGCTTATTTATAGGGGAAAAACAATTCGAATGACAAGAGATTTCTCATCTGAAACCATGTAGGACAGAAGGAAGTGGAAATTTTTTAAATTACTAAAAGAAAAGAAGTGTCAGCTTTGAATTCTATATCTGGCAAAAAATATCCTTTAGGAATGAAGAGGAAATCAAGACTTTTCAGGCAAAGGAAAACTGAATGAATTTGTTGATAGCAAACCCTTATAAACAGAAAATTTTCTAAACAAAAAGAAATGATAAAACAAAAAGACTCTGAGCTTCAGGAAGAAAAGAACACCGTTCCACTTCAAAGAAGCAGAATACACACTTCTCAAGTACACACAGACCATTCTCTAGAATAGATCACATGTCAGGCTACAAAACAAGTCTCAGTAAATTCAAGAAGTTTGAGATTATATTAAGCATCTTTTCTAACCATGACGGTATGAAACTAGAAGTCAATTTCATAAGAAAACTGAAAAAAAAAAAAAAAAGAAACCTGCAGACTAAACGATATGCTTCTGAACAACCAATGGGTCATTGAAGAAATCAAAGTAGAAATAACAATATGTAGAGCAAATTAAAATGGAAATATGACATACCAAACTATAGAAGGCAGCAAAAGTGATTATAACAGGGAAAGTGCATAGTAATACAGGCCTACCTCAAGAAACAAGAAAATCTCAAACAGTCTAACTTCACACCTGTAGGAACTAAAAAGGAGAAGAAATGAAACCCAAAGTTAATAGAAGGAGGGAAATAATAAGGATCAGAGCAGAAATAAATGAAATAGAGACTAAAATGACAACAGAAAAGATCAATGAAACTCAGAGCTGATTCTTTGAAAAGATAAACAAAATTGATAAAACTTAAGCTAATTCACCAAGAATAAAAGGGAGAAAATTCAAATGAATAAAATCAGAAATGAAAGAGAACTTAACAACTAATACCACAAAAATACAAAGGATCATAAGAGACTATTACAAACAATTCTATGCCAACAAATTGGACAACCTAGAAGAAATGGATAAATTCCTAGAAATACACAATTTTTCAAGACTGAATCATGAAGAAATAGAAAATGAATAATCAGACTACTAGTAAGGGGATTGAATCACTAATCAAAAACCTTTCAACAAATAAAACTCCAGGACCAGATGGCTTCACATGGCCTCTACCAATCACTTAAAGATTTAAAAGCTATCCTTCTCAAACTCTTCCAAAATATGTAGGAAGAGTAAATGCTTCCAAACTCACTTTAAAAGGCCAGCATTACCCTGATACCAAAAGCAACAGGAAAAGAAAATTACAGGTCAATACTCCTGATGAATATAGATGCAAAATCCTCAACAAAATGTTAGCAAACCAAATTTAACAATACATTAAAAGGATCATACACCATGATTGAGTGGGATTTACTCCACAGATGCAAGAATGGATCAACATCTGCAAGTTAATCAATGTGATACACTATATAAACCAAATGAAGGATAAAAATCATGTAATAACTTCAATAGATGCAGAAAAAACTCAGATGGTTTCACGGGAGAATTTTACTATTTAAAGAATTAACACCAAGTTTAGACAATCGCTTCTAGAATACAAATGCCTCATGAACCTTAATCTAAAAACTTCTCAACAAAAATGAAATATGGCCTTTTGTAGCAACGTGGATGGAACTGGAGAGTGTGATGCTAAGTGAAATAAGCCATACAGAGAAAGACAGATACCATATGTTTTCACTCTTATGTGGATCCTGAGAAACTTAACAGGAACCCATGGGGGAGGGGAAGGAAAAAAAAAAAAAAAAAGAGGTTAGAGTGGGAGAGAGCCAAAGCATAAGAGACTGTTAAAAACTGAGAACAAACTGAGGGTTGATGGGGGTGGGAGGGAGGAGAGGGTGGGTGATGGGTATTGAGGAGGGCACCTTTTGGGATGAGCACTGGGTGTTGTATGGAAACCAATTTGACAATAAATTTCATATATAAAAAAAAAAATAAAAAAAATAAAAACTTCTCAACATATTAACAAATTAAATGTGTAAAAAAACAAGTATATTCAATGACCAAGTGGGATCTATTACATTTAGCAAAACTGGTTCAACATTTTAAAATCAATTCCTTCAATCCACTATATCAATGGACTAAAAAAGACAAAATCATATGATCATATCAATTGATGTAGAAAAACCCAAGGCAAAATCCACCATCTATTCGGGTTTTTTTAATTTTTAAAATTATTTTTAATGTTTATTTATTTTTAAGGGGGGTTCAGAGAGAGAGGGCGACACAAAATCCAAAGCAGGCACCAGGCTCTGAGCCGTCAGCACATAGACTGATGCAGGGCTCGAACACACAAACCGTGAGATCAGGACCTGAGCTGAAGTCAGATGCTTAACTGACTGAGCCACTCAGGTGCCTCCCAACATGTATTTGTGAAAAAATTTCTCAGCAAAGTAGGAATGAAGGCACTTTCTTAACTTGATAAAAAGTACTTACAAAACCCAATAGTTGCCATCATACCTGATAGTAAAAGATTGATTACTTTTCTTTAAGATTAGGAACAAGGCAAGGATGTCTACTTTTATCATTCTTATTCAACAATAAGTACTTTAAGTTCTAGTCCCTATAATAAGGCAAGAAAAAAATGAAAGGCATATGAATTACAGAGAGAGAAATTAGTGTCCCTTTTCACAGATAACATTGTCTATGTAAAAAAAAAATCCCAAATAATCTATAAACAAACAAACAAAAAACACCTTTTAGCAAGGTTGGCTTGCTAGAAGTGAACATTAAAAAAAAGGTTACAGGATACAATATAAACATACAAAAAGTAATCACATTTCTATCTACTACCAAGGAAAATGTGGAAACTGTTATTGCAAACATAATACTATTTCCACCTCCTGTAAAGAAAATGAACAAACTTTGTACAAAACAAGTGTGCTGAAAATGACAAAATACCAGTGAAAGAAATCATCAAAAAGTAATGAAACGGATCTACATCCATTTTAATGATTGGAAGACTCAGTGTGCTTGTCAAAGGTGCAAAATCAATTAAACAGAGGAAAGATAACTTTTTCAGCAAATGGTAATGGAGCAACTGACCGTCCACAGGCAATCTAACCTCAAGCTAGGTTGTACACCTTATAAAATTTTTTTTCAAAATGGATCATAGCAATAAATGCAACATGTAAAACTATAAAACTTAGAATAAAGCCTAGTAGAAAAATCTTTGGGAATCAGGACTAGGTGAATAGCTCCTAGACTTGACACCAAAAGCAGGATCCATAAAAGGAAAAATTGATAATTTGGGTTTCATTAAAATTAAAAACATCGTTTTTTCAGTGAAAGACTATGTGAAGAGAATTAAAAGCCAAAGTATAGACCTGGAGAAAATGTTTTCAAACCACATGTTCAACAAAGTAAAAAAAACATGAAATGCCAAACAATCCAATTAGAAATGAGCAAAATACATAAACAGACATTTCACTGAGTACAATATACACTTGGCTAGTGTATATTCAAGACTGAACCATGAAGAAATAGAAAATGAATAGTTCATGAATATGTTCAATAGTATCAGTGAGATGTAAATTAAAACATCAGAATAACTAAAATAAACCATAGTGATAACACCAAATCCTGGTTATGATGCAGAGAAATTAGATCACTCATACATTGACAGTGGAATGTAATTTACAGTCACACTGGAAAAGAATATGGCAGTCTCTTTCAGAACTATATGTGCGTTTACCATATGATCCAGCTATTGTACTCCTAGATACTTATCTCAGAGAAATTGATGTTCACCCAGAAATCTGTTCACAAATGTTCACAGAAGCTTTATTTGTAATAGCAAAAGCTGGAAAGAACCCAAATGTCCTTCAACAGGTGAATTGTCGAACATCGTTATATGAACTACTATTCAGCAATAAAATGAATGAACTGTTGATACAAGCAACACTTTGGATGTAGCTCAAGGAAATTATGTTAAGTGAAAAGGGCCAAAATGAAAAAGTCACACAGTGTATGACTTCATTCATATAACTTTCATGAAATGACAAAATTATAGAGATGAAGCGTAATGCTGGTTAATAAGGATTATAGAAGGTAGGATGGTGGGAAGTGACATTGCCTATAAAGGGTAGGATGAGGGGTCCTCAGGATGGAACTGTTCTGTACATTGACTACCATGGTATTTTCATGAATCTACATGTGTGACAAAATTGAATAGAACTAAATACACACACACACACACACACACACACACATAAATGAGTCCTGTAAAACTGGAGAAATCTGAATAAGATCAGTGGATCATATTAATATCAATTTCCGGTCTGTGATACTGTATTATAATTACGCAAAGCATTACCATTGGGGTAAACTGGGTGAAGGGATTATTTCTTATAATTGCATATAAATCTAGAGTTATCTCAAAATAAAAAGTTTTTAAAAGCTATAAAAAGACTACAAACAAAAGCAATACCTTACATTT
This sequence comes from Puma concolor, assembly GCF_028749965.1. NCBI lineage: Eukaryota > Metazoa > Chordata > Mammalia > Carnivora > Felidae > Puma > Puma concolor. Next base: position 97,106,122 of record NC_141668.1, on the reverse strand, counting down.
GATTAATGCTTTTCTTTTTTTTTTTATTACAAATCATTCCATATTGAACGACTCATCTCAAGAAAATGGATGATACTAATGATTTACTCCAAATAGAGGATACTATTTCCCTAACTTAACTGGATGGATCTTGAAATTGGAGCATTGGTCTGGGGAAGTGATTTTCCTGAACCAGAGGGCTTAATAATGGGTTAAGAAGATTTACCTCAAACCTAGAATAAACTTTGCCTCAAATCCAAGACGATGTTTATGTTTTCTAAAGTTTTGAAACCAAATGAGAAAAAAACAATACAACCATTAAATATGGTCTCCTGCCAAATTGTTGGCAAGCCTCGGGGGATTGCCTACATGTCAGGGAATCAGTTTACAGTGGGCTGAGTGCAGCAAATGCAGGTCCTTTTGAAAAACACTGCTTCTGGAGAACTCGCATGAGAATGAGTGCCAAAGAGAGAGCACCAGCAGAACTTAATTTCTGCAATCAATATTTCAACACGCAAGGAATGAGGGAAGGTGCTCTGAAGCAGACATCGTCTGATAAGAAAAAATTGGAGGGGCTCCTGGGTGGCTCAACTGGTTAAGCATCTGACTTTGGCCAGGTCATGATCTCATGTTTCGTGGGTTTGAGCCCCACGTCAGCCTCGGTGCTGACAGCTCAGAGCCTGGAGCCTGCATCAGATTCTGTGTCTCCCTCGCTCTCTGCCCCTTCCCCACTCATGCTCTGTCTGTCTCTCTTTCCCTCTCTCTGTCTCTCAAAAAATAAATAAACATTAAAAAAATTTGTTTTAAAGAAAAACTTTAGGGGCGCCTGGGTGGCGCAGTCGGTTAAGCGTCCGACTTCAGCCAGGTCACGATCTCGCGGTCCGTGAGTTCGAGCCCCGCGTCGGGCTCTGGGCTGATGGCTCGGAGCCTGGAGCCTGTTTCTGATTCTGTGTCTCCCTCTCTCTCTGCCCCTCCCCCGTTCATGCTCTGTCTCTCTCTGTCCCAAAAATAAATAAACGTTGAAAAAAAAAATTAAAAAAAAAAAAAAAAAGAAAAACTTTGAAGAACCTGAATATGAAACTTAGGAAACACCTAGAAGGTATTTTAAAAATAAAGAGTTCACATTTAAGTCATCTGGAAATTAGATTTTAATTCTTTTCCTCATTTGCTTCTAAGCATTTGGATGAATATGGAAGAGACCAAAGACCCAATTTCAAAGCCATTAGCAAGGTGAAATGGAAAAGAAAGGCAATGTGTGGACCTGCACTGCCCAGTACCATAAGCACCAGTCCTATGTGGGTATTTAAATTAAAATTAAAGTTGACTAAAATTAAAATCCAGCTCCTCAGTCAGAGTAGCAAATTTCCAGTGCTCATTAACTACATGTGGCCAGTGGCTATCATACTGCACAGTACAGAAAACATTTCCATCATCTCAATCAAGTATTGAGAAGCTCCAATCCAGATGATGAAAGAAAATATTATAAAATTTCAAAACATTCTTTTTTTATTCAAAAGGGACACAGTTTCCTAAAATGGCACCTCTATAGAAGTATACCCATGGCCTCCTTGAAGGGCATGGTTGGAAAGGATCTGAACATCATCATGTCAAAACAGCTTTCATGTGCTAAAATCTTTCTAGTGGTCCAAGACTACTTTTGAACACATCCTTTACTACAGCAAGCAATTATTATTTCCTTAATTCTTTTTTTATGTTTAATTATTTTTGGTAAAAAGAGAGAACAAGTGGGGGAGGGCAGAGAGAGAGAGGGGGACAGAGGATCGGAAGCAGGCTCTGTGCTGACAGTAGAAAGCCCGATGTGGGGCTTGAATTCACGAACCGTGAGATCATGACCTGAGCCAAAGTTGAACACAACCATCTGAGCTACACAGGTGTCCCTCCTAAATTCTTTTTTAGGTCAAAAGAAATATTTCTGTACTTTGAAACCATTCTATGGCTTTAGGTCTTTCATTATTCTGGCTGTTCACTGCTGGATACAAATCTGGATTCCAATTTATCCCCCTCTCTAATCAAATTAACTGTGCATGTTATTAAGATGCTCAGAGTATAAAAGTGCCAAAATTAAGTGCATGTTTCAGGTGCTTGGAGTACAAAAGATTTATCTTTTCCCTTATCATGGATATCATATCTCTATTTTTACAGACTGAAATCACAAGGTGTCTTTTAGTAACCCCACCAGTCAGTTTATTTGCAATGAGCTTTCAGTCAAATAAAGCCCTGGTTAATGTGTCCCACTGCTCCAGCTAATTGACATGTTTTGTATCTTATTTCTAATAATGTGTCTATGAAGTGGATCAACAGTGTGTTTTTCAGTATTTTAGGTGGCAAATTCATTAACACGCTCGGTTTTGTGTCAGATGCAAATGCAGGGCCTTTTATATCTTTCCCAATCTAAGCGATAAAAATAGGGACAATAGAAATCAAGGATGCTTCCCAAGTCCTTGGAAAACTCTCATGACCATTCACCTTCAGCCCAATAACCATGAAAGTTTTGAAAAAAACCATTCTCAAGTCAGTCCAGCTATGGTAGTACAAGTCCATGTTTCTCTGTTCTACCACAAAGACATACCTAGTAATCTAGGTTCCACTGAATTTCCTACAACACACCTCACGTTTCCCAGAAAACTAAAAAGCAGGTGCCAAAAATGTTAAGTTTAAGATGATAGAGGGAGGCTTGTACAACACAAAACAGAACTCATCAACCCTGAAGCACTAAGATGCACTTAGACTCTCGGGATGGCACAGTGGGCAACTCTAGAATTTTATATTAATGCAATGCTGAGGATATTTTCCAATGATTCTACTGATTTTCAAACAATAAAAGTGAGGTCCTGCTTATCTGAATTCTAATGAGTTTGGTATTTCCCACAGTCCTGTATCTCTGGTATAAAACCATTGGAACTGGCTTTAGGAGAGAAGCATTCAGTATTCTACATGCTGCCTTCACCGCTGTTCAGATGAGAGTTTTTAGAACCAAATCCTACATTGACTCATCAGTCCAGAGACAAATAGAGGAAAACTTGTAGCATCTGATCTCAAAGCAGGTGGCTATACAGTAATGATGTAGCAGGTGCCAAGATCCTGAAAGGCAAGGTTCTAGAGAAACACTGCAGGACATAATTATTTTTAATATCTTGCCAACTTGAAAATGGTTTGTGTCCATGGCTTCAATTTTCAAAGATAAATATAGTCAGGGACTTTAAAACAGAGAATCTGACAGATTGGCCAATATGTTTATGAACCCATGTTGAAATGACAAAGCCTAAATAGGTTGACTTCCCCTACAGAAAATAGGAATTTGAAAGGAGCCAGTCGAGTCAATGTTTACTGTCCACATAGGAACATTAGGTCCCAAACTGGAGAGAAATAATTCAGCAGGTAGGGGAAAAATACTTTCCAAATAGAGAACTCTCCTTGAGTTGTTAATGTTCCTTTGTTACACCCAGGATCCTGGAATACAATCCATCTCATGTTAACATTCCTACACATGGAGTTTGGATAAGGATTTTTTTTTCCTCCAGAAATCTGAAACTAAAATGTGATCTCTTTGATTGTTATTAAGTTTTTTTTTTTTTTGTTGTTTTTTTTTTTTTAAATTTTTTTTTCAACATTTATTTATTTTAGGGACAGAGAGAGACAGAGCATGAACGGGGGAGGAGCAGAGAGAGAGGGAGACACAGAATTGGAAACAGGCTCCAGGCTCTGAGCCATCAGCCCAGAGCCTGACGCGGGGCTCGAACCCACTGACCGCGAGATCGTGACCTGGCTGAAGTCGGAGGCTTAACCGACTGCGCCACCCAGGCGCCCCGTTATTAAGTTTTTAAAAAGGATTGTTGAGGGGCGCTTGGGTGGCTCAGTTGGTTAAGCATCTGACTCTTGATTTTGGCTCAGGTCATGACCTCACAGTTCTGGAATCAAGCCCCGGGTAGGGCTGCGTGCTGATGGCATGGAGCATGCTTGGGATTCTCTCTCCCTTCTCTCTGCCCCACGCCCCCCTCTCTCAAATAAATAAACTTAAAAAAATAAAAATAAAAAAGGACTACTGATTAGATTAGATTCTTCTCCAGCAGGACAACAAAGAAAAAAATGGGCTGCTGGAAAGGTAAATCCTTCTAAAGGGAGCACATCCACACACAGAGTGCTAAGCTGCATGGTCTGAGGGGATAGAGGCCAACAGACAAGGAAGATGAGGAGTAGGAGTGGCCAGTTCTCAGCCTGGAGCATATGGATGTCTGGGCTGAAATCTCCCTCTTTAGATAATCTCAATTGCTAGGAGTATTAAAAAAAAACAAAAAACAAAAACAACAACAACAAAAAAACACTTAGTGACTAGATGGAAGTTTTTATATGTCCCGCTCATAGTTCTTTTGTACCAAACAATATTAATTTCTAGAGAGCAGGTGGCCTATTGTGTAATGCTAAGTATAATACTAACAGGGCAATGAATGCGCTAGAAAGCATTTTCATAATCGTATCATAATAGATGGTCATCATGACCCTGCAGAGCAGAGGGTAATTGTGATTTTTCCCACTTAACACACAGGAAAAATAAGGCTCGAGAGACTACATGTTAAGGAAGTGGAGCAAGGAGTGGGGCCCACTGGTTCCCGTTCTGGGTGCTCTGCACGACTGGGCACTGCCACCCCATTGCATTTGCCTTCTCCAAAGACATCAGGACCTACACAGGAAGCAGTCATACATCTGCACGTGTTATCCCTTCTGAAGGGTGACTCCCTCCCTACTGCTAACATTCTGTCATTACTCTGCCTGCTCCAGTCATTGTACCACAGCACAAAAGACACCCCCCCCCCCCACCGCCCAGCACGTGCCGGGCCCTGAAACTGATGCCATTACTACATCCAGATTCTAAGCACAGGCTATGCCCTGCCCAATAACCCCCTACTCTGCAAGCCCTCTTTTGTGCTTCCCTCCTTCAAATGCCCAGCACCTTCCACTACCTGAGGCCAACAACCACCCCTACTGAATTCCAGCTGGGATGGGGACACGTGACAAGAAGAATGTCACACAGAGACCGGAGTATGAGGTGAATAATGTGAACAGAACTGTTCTTGGTGTCCCCAGTTGGAACTCAAAATCCTGTTTTTTCCACAGAATCCACGTGACTGATGTCGACTTGCTAGTGAGGTTCAATAATTCTAGGAATATCTAGTGGTATCTTGATTGGGCATTCACATTAGTCAGGGCTTCATGGATGACCCAAGGCCCTATTCATCATTGATGATATTGCTTCTATGGGGAAATGTGTTTCAAGTTGCATCTGACTATCTTCCAAAGAAATTCTAGCAAACAAACCCATTTGCAAGTTGGGCACCATCTGCCTTCTAGCACTAAATGTTCTCTTCGACCTAACCTGTTTGCTCATGTCCAACTTCTGGGTGGCCCGTGAGAACGATTGCTCCTCTGAGACCACAGCAGGCGTAAGCAATGAGTAGAGGGTGAAAGTTCTGGGGAAAGGTCCCTGCGGCAGAGGGAGGGAGTGAGGAGAGGGAAGGAGACAGAGTTGGAATCATTCACGAGAAGGCAGGGATCAGAAAGCCTGTGCTGTTGACAAGCTCCAGGGAAAGAGGCCTTTTAGGGGAATCAAAATGGAACTTTGAGGCAAACAGGACGGATGTGTTTAAGAAAGCACGAGCTGCAGAAGAGGCAGGGCTGGGCACATTCTGTCACTGAGTAGAAGTAGTGATTTCAAGCTAAATATTTCACCTCTCAGGAGGCTGAGTTTTCTGATTTCTAAAATGGAGATATCGCTAACTTCTCAGGGTGTTTGTGAAGATGAAAATAAGTTTGTCTGTGTGACCCACTCCATCCCTGGAGCACAGAACAGACAGTTGAATGCTGTTTCTCCTTACTTTCCTCCTTGGAGAGCCACAGTGTGGTACAGGGGGAAAGACTGGAGCAAAAGGAAAGGTGTTTGAGTTCCACCTTGGAATTGGCACCAATGAGAGCCTGTGAGCCTTCTCCAAGGGTCGGTCACCCGTGCTGTTCAGAGATGACTTTTGTGGGAACTAAATGATTTAATGCCTGTGACCAGCTCATGTTTGAGAAGTATTATTAATTCTGTATTTCCACAAATGTGCAATTGAGTGCCCACGATGGGCCAGGCGCTGGTCTAGAAGAATGAATCCAGACAAGGACAAGGAAAGTGACAGGGCTGTTTTGTCCCACAGGGTGATGAGATTTTCCCAGACCTGAGTGAAGAGAAGAAAGGGGAGAAAGCCATAAAACTATCCAGGTAAGGGGCACTTGGGTGGCTCAGTTGGTAAGCGTCTGACTCTTGATTTTGGCTCAGGTCATGATGGCTCTGTGCTGACAGTGTGGAGCTTGCTTGGGATTCTCTGTCTCCCTCTCTCTGCCTCTCTCCTGCTCGCTCTTTATCTCTCTCTCAAAAATAAATAAATAAACATTTTTTAAAAATTAAAAAAATATGCTATCCAGGTGAAGAGGCATTCAGACAGAGGAAACAGCCAAGACGTATGGCCAGACTACTGGGGCCTGCCTGGCCCTCGCTGAGAACCAGGGACACACGTCCCTTGGAAGGTCCTTATGACTCTAGTCAAGGGAGCAGGGACAGGATGGGCTGGGAAGGGACTGGTGGCCCAGTGATGAGCACTCTACAGACCACAGAGAAGCCTTTCTATTTGATTCTGAGTGCGAGGAAGCCCTGGGAAGCTTTTAAAGAATCCATATGGATTCTTGGCTGTAGTCCAAGGGTGGTGGACGGTGGAAGCTGGCAGGCTAGGAGGCTCCTGCAGTCAGCGGTCCGGGCCGGATGGCACTGGGGCCAGGCGTGGGGAAGCTGCGACGCATTCTGACCCAATGTGTATTTTGAAATCAGAGCCAATAAGATGGGCTGATGGGTGGGTCGTGGAAAGCAACAGAAAGAAGGGAGCTGGGAACAAATCCGTGCGACTATTTTTACTCTAAAGGGGATGGGAACTTACTGTGGGAGAAATAGTTTGGGGAAGTCAGGCTTGCTTTTGAGCAGGTTGGGTTTGATGCACCCTCGGGTGTCTGTGTGATGCACGGCAGGTCCTGGGTGCAGAAGGGCATGGGCCTGGGGACAGATGCTCTGGAGGCCTCAGCAGGGCCCAGTGATTAAGGATGCTTCTTACAGGATGTACTAAGGAGCTACTTAGAAGATACATCAGACACGGTGTCTGAGAGGTGTGGGAGCAGATACACATCTGGGGAGGAAAAGTGGAGAAAGACTGAAGCCCCACCCAACCCCTGGCAGCAGGTGAAGGTCAGTGGGGATATACTCCCAGGGTAGAACTTGAGAAGGCATGTCCTTGGGCAGAACAGGTGCTTTCTAACCCCAAATCTGCATGTTTCTCTTTGTTATTGCTTTTGCTTGCTTCTTTTAATTAAAAAATTAGGGGGCACCTGGGTGGTCCAATTGGTTAAGCATCCAACTTCAGCTCAGGTCATGATCTCGCAGCTTGTGGGTTCGAGTCCCAAGTCGGGGTCTGTGCTGACAGCTGGGAGCCTGGACCCTGTTTCAGTTTCTCTGTCTCCCTCTCTCTCTGCCCCTCCCCTGCTCATGCTCTGTCTCTCTTTCTCTCAAAAACAAGTAAACATTAAAAAAAATTTTTTTTAATTAGGAAGTGTTTCAAACACACTGAATACCGAAAATAAAACAACGAACACTCCACCCAAATTTGTAATTTGTGAACACTTTGCCAGTTTGCTATATTCGCTTCGAATACAATTAAAGTCTCGCCCCCACCCACTTCTTTCCTTCCCAGAGGCTTTAGTGAGCTAATGAGAACAGCACCCAGCAAACGGAAAGTTCTCCATAAAGTTGGGCACTGTGGTCCTGGTGGATGTGGCTGTTGATGTTCTTATTATGCTGACGTATATCCTCATGCATTTTCTACCTTTTTTTATTACATAAATATAACTTCATGACAATTTGCAGTACAATTTTCTCTTTAAAAAAATTAACGTACATGGTTAATATTCATACTATATTTTTATGTACCTTTTTTCACTCAACACTGTTTTTTTTTTTTTTAAGTTTATTTATTTATTTTGCATGAGGGGAGGAGCAGAGAGAGAAGGAGACGGAGAATCCCAAGCAAGCTCCTCACTGTCAGTGCAGATCCCAACACGGGGCTCCAACTCACGAATCCATGAGCCAAAATCATGACCTGAGCCAAAATCAAGAGTCGGGCACTTACCCAACTGAGCCACACGGGTGCCCCTCAACGTTGTGTTTTGGAGGTGTCATATCTTTTCTCTCTTGAGTCAGACACAGCTTAGAAAGTAAGAGTTAGTGAGGGAAGGAAGGGAACTCTGCAAGGAGAGGAAGGTGGGGTGTTTGGAAGTCCTTGCTATGCACCTGCTCCCCAGCACGCTATCTATCCCTTCCCCCTCTCCATCCCTGCTCACCTGTGCAGCTAGGGCAGAGGAAAGCCAGGCCCACTCAGTGTTGTAACAATATTAAACGCTAGCTTCACAGACCATCTGGTCCAATAGCCCCCAGCTCGTTCCAATGCTTGATCCCCAACAAGGAGCTGAAAGTGGGTGACAGTCCTCACCCCAAGGAGTTTATAACTCTGGGGCAGCCTCATTTTATTAATGAATCCTCTTCTCTTCTACTAGCAAAGATGAAGTGAACACAGAAGCTCTCCTTGCTGGTTACAGTTATTTCCTCACGCTCTCATATTCCAATTACCTGTTTTATGTTTATTCCAGAGTCTTAACAAGAGACGCAATGTTTGGATTTAAGCTCCAAAGCGAGGAGGGTAGACAGAGGGCACATTCCACATAAGGATTCAGGCATGAATTTCAAAGTGGCAATTTGACCAACGTCATTGTGGAGCTTAAGCTGGAGGACAGGACTGGTTTTCAGGACCCTGCTGCCAGGGTGTGACAGATGGCCCCCTCGGTGCTGGAGGTATCAAAGCAAAGCCACCGGTGGGAGGAGCTGGCCCTCTGTGGTGGGTCGGTTCCCATGGGGCGGCGGGTGGGGGGGACCAGAAGCGCTGTTGCTATTGCTCTTATGAAGTTTAAGTTCTGTGGCTTTCTCCCTTTTGCTAGCCTTGCTCGGGACCAAAGGAGAGATGGAGGGTGACCTCCCTCAGGGGGGCAAAGGCCTTGCAGCTCAGGTCCCCTGTCCCCTGGCCACAGCGAGCAGAGATCAGGCCCACAGCTTCAGGCCTGAACACACCCAGGAAGGGAAACGGTCCTCAAGGTTAGTAACAGAGCCACCCTTCCCCTGCCTAACCTTTCACATGTCAGTCAATTCTAGAGGATTCTAGAATCCTGGGGGCCCCATGTAGAATTGGCTTGAGCAAAGGAGCGACACCTTGGCCTGTAAATGAAGGTAGCTCAGTGTGTCCCCGGCAGCCACTTTGCCGCCGCCCCACGCTGCCCCACTTCTGGTTTTTCTCCACTCTCCTGATGGTGTGAACTTCAAGCAGCAGGTGCCTGAGTCCTGCGGAATTTCTCCACCTCAGAATGTCTCCGAGCAGGGCAACAACCTTCCACCCACACACCCTATCACCTCTGATCCTTTGCCATTTGCATTTGTGGGTTTTCATTTGACCCTATGTTCCAGAATCTACTTTTGTGTTTTTCTTTTCTGTGCTTTCCTTTCTCTGCCCGTCCCTCCTTTCTTCCATGGCCCAGGCTCACAGAGCATCTTCCCTTGTTTGTATGAGAGGGATTCCTTTCTATTCATCTGGGTTTGGGTTTTGTTTGTTTGTTTGTTTGTTTGTTTGTTTTTTAGCTATGCCTGACACAAAGATTTGAAATAGAAGGTGCCAAAGAAAAACAAGATAGGCAAATCTAGTGGATTTGGAGGTGAAGGAAAGCAAACTCGCATCCCGCTTTTCCAAACCTCAGACATATTTCTTTTGTTGGCCAAGTTCTCGGTTACTCACCACAGTGTTCTTATTTTGTGCCCTAAGGGACAGAAGAAGGCTCTTTCCTGCTCAGCACATACTTAATACTTAAAAGCAATGCCCTTCCCTTGTCTAGCAACGCACTTGTTGGCAGTGGAAAGACAGGGCACCCCAGAGGCCAAGCACTAGAAACCCATGGCCAGTTCTTCCCAAGACGACGCCTCGCGAGCCCGGAGTCAGACATCCCCGAGTCAGAAAGAAACAACATGGTAGCTCTTTGTGTTGAGCTGTGAATTTCTGAGAACCGTTTCTCTAGCCTACAGCAAGTCTGGGCTTCAGTCATGAGGCCCAGAAATCTAGCTTCTTCACCCAGCGCTTGCAAAATGTTTATAGTGGACTCAAATACCTTCCACAGATTCCTCTGATTCTCCATCTGATTTCTCCACCAGCTGTTCCCTGCCTGATTCATTGTGCAGATTTCTTTCTGGTGTAGTGGATATTCCCTAGCTACCCACCATAATGCTAGGTCTTACAGGTGTATAGCATGCTTGTAATGCTTGTTCATACATTCCCAGGGAAAAAAAAAATCATAAAATACAATCTTATGTGTAATTTTCCTGAATACTAAATGCTTTGCCCTAAACTTTTAAGATAGTGTATCAGTTGAGGGATGCCAGGAATTACTTCACCTCTTGCATATGTACCTGTTATAGATTAGATTCATTTTCAAATTAATTTCAAAGCCAGCTGTGATTTTTGCTAAAAGTAATCCTTGCTGGTCTGCTTTAGCAACTACCATTTAAAAGTTAAAGAGACAACTAGCTGTGCAATATGAGGAATTAAAAATACATAGTGTTTGGATTGTTTATTATGGTTTCACGTTTTGAGTTTAAATCTCCTTCTTAATCATATTGTCTGTAGCACTTAATAAAGTTTTAGGGGAAAAGGAAATACATATATATAAGGTTGAACTTTTGAGTGATTTATTTTTCTGTATTTTTTTCTACTATAGTCATTTAGTTATGTGTACAAAGATGCTAAAATTGAAAGCCAGGCTCCTACACCATGGGGCTTATGGGAAGTTCGAGCTGGGAATGCAAGTATCTATGTAATCTTTAGTTTTGTTAGAGAGACAGAGAGAGAGAGAGAGAGAGAGCTGGAGAGAGGGGCAGAGGGAGGGAGAGGGAGAATCTTAAGCAGGCTCCACACTCAGCACAGATCTCGATGCAGGGCTTGATCCCATGACCCTTGGATCATGACCTGAGCCTAGATCAAGAGTCAGATGTTTAACCAACTGAGCCACCGAGGCACTCCTATAACCCTAACCCAGAATACGACCCCTCTCATTGCCACAGCTGTGTATTTTGACCATCTGACAGCAGGGCAGGATGGGACACCTGCCTAAGCTACTTAATGTGCTGAGTCAACTCTGACAGAGCTGGGAGGAAGTATCCCCTTCAGAATGGACACTTCTGAGGCCACCCTCCATTTTCCCTCACTCATGTGGAATGCCAGTACTTTAAAAGAGTTTGATTTTCTTTTTCTCTTTTTCCTTTTTTGCATGGAATTGACACAGGGATTATAAGAAAGAAAGAAAGGAAGAAAGACAAAAAGACATAAAGGGAGAAAGAAAGAAAGAAAGAAAGAAAGAAAGAAAGAAAGAAAGAAAGAAAAGAAGAAAGAAAGAAGAAGAAGAAGAAGAAGAAGAAGAAGAAGAAGAAGAAAGAAAGAAAGAAAGAAAGAAAGAAAGAAAGAAAAAGAAAGAAAGAAAGACATCTTCAGCCAATGCCATGCACTTCAAATTAGGTTTCCTCAGAAAATTTGAAACCTTAGAAATGTTTTTCACTCAAGCCATAGAGAGATATAAATACTAAGCATATAGATTCAAACTCTTCTAAATAATGTTGAAACAAGACAGTCAGTGTTCCAACAAGGGCAAGACCTTGCTTGTTGTATGCTTTTTAGGACTCTTATCACTGTCAATTGTAGCTTGATGAAAGGACTACCACATGTCAGAGACAATGCCATATGTTCACCGAAAACAATTTCTTTTCCTTCTGGGCACACAGGAAGACTACATTTCCCAGTTTCTTTTGCAATTAGTTTTGGGCCATGAATCCTGGATTCCATCCAGTGGGATGCAAGAAAAGTTTCGTGTGCCACTTCCAGGACTGGTCACAGCCCTGCCTCCTGCTGCCTAAATTGTGACACCTCTCTAGCCCTTATTCAGTAACCCAGGGACCACCTAATTAATGGTGGCACTACATGATAGAGAGTTTTGGGAGGCCTGAAAGACTGCATGAGGTGATGTCCCCTCCTCCAGGACCTGATTAGACCGTGACAGAGGCAAATAAGGAATAATTATTTGAGATCCAGAGGCTGCTTGTTACAGCAGCTAGCATTACTGACAACTCATTTATACCCCATCACATAACAAATGTTCTCTCTGTTGCTTAGTTCCTGCCTTACCCGTAGCCATCATTTAAGGTAAAAAAAAAAAAAAAAAAAAAAAAAAAAAAAAGGAAAAATACTTCGTCTACACAAGTGCTTCCTCTGTCTCCCCACCTGTTTCTCGCCTTGGTCCCTGCTTCTACCACACACACACAGGCATACACACCCCTTTCCCTTTACACACCCCCTTTTCAGTTTTGAAAGGGCAAGCGGGCCTGTCAGCAAAGACTCCTTGGGCTTTAAGGACATCAATCAGCTTCCTAGTTACAGGGAAAGTTCTTTCCTTCAGGAACGGTTTTTTGAGCAAGGAATATATTTTCCTGTCTCCAGTCACAGAGTGAAGTCAAAGATAGAGCTAAATGCTTGTCATAAGCTTGAATAAGAGGGAGAAATTTTATATCCACTGCTTTCTGTCACTTCCTTTCTTTTGACACCCCCCTGAAATGCTGCATTAATCTAGCCACTACCTGCTGGTCACCACTAAAGCATAAGCTTTTAGGAAAGGGACCAGTGCTTATTCCCTTTTTATCCTTAGTATTTGCAACCTACTAGGTGGTCAAAAAATGTTGTCTATTATCTAGTGATAAGATTATAAGCCAGGAGACAAATTGGCTTTGACTCTGTCAAGAGGAATTAGGGCAATTTAATGGGACTGCAACAGCTGTCTGGCCCGTCTCTTCAACCACGGTTACTTGAGTCCCCGATCTGATACTTAAAGGAAATGAAATGTTAAATATAAATACTACCTTTTAATTCACCTTCAAATAATTTCTCTCTCTTTTTCCCTTGCCTCAAAAGAAGAAGGAGGAGAAGAAGAAGCGGGGGGGGGGGGGGGGGGGGAGACAAAAGAAAAGCTTGTAAGAGGTCCATTTTCCTTTAAAAGCAGAAAATGGAGGTCTCAAATGCTTGCCAAATCTGCCCCTTACAACTCATATTTATAGTAAGCAGGGTAGCAGAGTTAGGTGGAGGAAATGGAAAAACTATGGGAGCAGACATTGTATTTGCTAAGTAAGTACAAATGAAAACTACAGTTTCCACCTTCATTCTCCAGTGTTAATTTTTGAAATCCCCATAGTAGGAAATCCACTTGAAATATGTTTGCCTTTGGGTCTATTTTTAAGTGAACAAATCTTAGTGCTTCTGGTATATGTATGTACTACAGACAGTCTTAACCTAAGACGTTAAGAGAGGAGCCTGGGGGCAATTTATCAATGACAGAGCCCAACACCAGAAGAGAGATTGTAATGGCTTTTTAACAAAGGTTCTATTTTTAAGACCTAATTGGCTTATCCACTGGGATTATTTCTGGTATTAAAAAATTTTTAAGGGATTGTTCCAAGAAATTCAGACAGGATGTATGGTAAAACTCATCACTAAGGTGATAAACAGCAGTAAATATTTATTGATGCAAAATAAGAAGCTCCAGAATATCTGGGGACTTGCTGCTATGGTAGTAAGTTACGAGACACATCACAACCAAGGCCTGCTTTTGTCTTTCTCCTTGCAGCCAGAGAAATAAATGCAATCCTTAGACTCATTAGAACATCGAAGAGGACCCATGACCTGTCTCTTGGGGATTTGGTCAAACTTCTGCCTGCTGATTGTTCACTTTGACGTTCCACTCTTTTGTTCTTACTCCCGTTGGTCTTTCTAGCTGCCACACACATGGTATTCCTCCATTTTCTTCATGTTCTCCTTGTCATTTTAGTCTTTCTCCATCTCTCTGCCAGAATTTCTCCACATCCAACAATATCAGGCTGCTTCAGATAGGGAAGCCCAAGGACAAGTGTAAATATGTATAAAGTGAACAATGGTCTCTGCCGGATTCCCTCCAGCTCTTTAGGGACCCCAGTCTGTGAATCATCTTCTCCTGTGCATACACCACACTATGTTTCCTTCTCTCTCTCTTCTACTACTATATGTATATAGTAGTAGAAGTATCTTGTATCCTAAAGGACAATCTTGTCTTGGAAGCAAATGTCCTATTAGCTACTGTACCTCCTACCTACCTTCCCTCAAAGACTCATCTATATTCTCTGTCTCTACTAGCTTGCTTCCCATTTGCTCCTCAATCTACTAAAATTCAAACTCTGGCTTCTGTCTCCACCACTCCACTTAAAGTGCTCTCCCTGGTATGCCAATATTTCCACATTACCAATGTCCATGGTAATAAAGAAGAAGATTTAAAACAGGAAGCATCTTCCAGGGCTACTGCCCCTTGTGGAGGAAAGAAGTCCTTGGGGGTTCTTTATGAAGAGGTAATCAATGGTCTGAGCTGGGTGCCATATTGCCTTGCCTTCCTGGCTATAGCTGACTGGACCCCAAGGGGTGGGGATATACAAGTAACTCAAGGCCTCCCAATCTATGGACTATGCCATCGTTTTCCATTTATAAACATGGGGATGAACTAGACCAGCTGGATTTTCTCCCTGAAAAGCCAGTTAGAGATAGTACATGGTTGTGGAGGCAAAGTATGCAGACCTTCGTAGAGAAACAAAGAGTTAGGATTGGCAGGGAGCCTGAAACAGGATCATGGAGCCTCCTCTATGTTCCCATAGAAGCTTCAGGAGGCAACAAGATATCTTCATTGCAAGAGTTGTGTTGTATCCTGAAAACCTTCTGGTTTCTAAACTGTATTCCACACTCTACAGGGTCTGACTCTTCTATTCTCCCCAGACCTGGTTGCATGAATGGGGCTCCTGTGGACCTCATTTTCTGAGTGTGTACTTTCTGTAAAGCCACTACTGTTTAACAAAATTTGAATGAACATATTCTTTGCTAGCAAAAAGCCTACATGAGTAATAGAGACACCTATAAATCATCTTATTTCTGTGATATTTGACTCTGCTGGTCACTCTCTCCTCCCAGAAGTTCTCTGTCTCTTTGGCTTCAGTGATGAAAGTCTTCTTGGTATTCCTCCTATTTCTGTAGTATTCCTTTTCTTTCTTTCCCACTATCTTTATTTCCCCATCTCAACCCTTAAAAATGGGTATTCCCCAGGCGTACCACAATCTACTTTTCTTAACTCTCTACACTCTCTCTTCGAAGAAGTACATACACACTCATGGCTTCAACCTCCATTTAAATTCTAATGACAGTTGCTTTCTGGACACCTTGTCTTCATGGCATGTTCCACAAGATCTTCAAATTCCACATGGTTAAAACCAGTCATCATTATCTTGTACAAAACAGCTCTTTGCCTTGTATCCTTCCATTAGTGACTCTAAATCCACCTAACCCATGCTTAAAGGTCTAATAGATCTTCACCACTGCCTTCCTCCATTGCTACTTTCTTCAGGTCCTCCTCCCTGACTCCCCAGTGGTTCTGTGTTCACATAGTACCTTCTGTATACCTCAGTCGTAGCACCAAACCCCTATACAGAGAGTGCAGATTTCCTGTCTCCTCCAACACTGAATTTTTGTGGGTAGAGATCCAGTTTCAGGCACATCAGTACTGCTACCACCTGGCACAATAATGGCCAGTTGCAGGTACATATCAGTGTGTGTGTGTGTGTGTGTGTGTGTGTGTGTGTTGAGTACATAATAAGTAAATGAATAAGTAAATAAAAGTTAGATTTATCTGAGCCATACACAAAAATGAAGACGCCTAATTGCACCAAAACCCACTGAACTAAACATGGGAAATGTAATCTTGAACAGCAGAGGTATTGGTTCACAGTCTCTAAATCTCTCCTCTCCAAAGAACCTCTCTTCTGAAAAGGTGCTAGACACAAACATTTCTCCCTCACTCCACTCCCGTCCCTTTGTCTGACTCCTTCTCTGCAAGATTTTCTTGCAGCTCTTATTTGACTTATTTTTGTCTACTCCTACCAAGCCAGGCCCTGCCTCTGAGGTTAATGGCTATAGCTAATACTGCAGAGTTGTAATGACCTCGCTCATCAGGATTCTGTTCGTTTCATATTACAGAGGACCTTTGCACACACAATGGGATTGCTGACGTATGCCCTTAACAACCTCCTCAGCTTTAAAACTGCTGTCTTCATAAGCCATTGACTCAAAGGGAAGGATTTGTACAAAAGCTTGAGGAACCAAATGCTGGATTGATAGTTTTTAATTGAATTTATCCTAGATTCTACTGATGGGAGGAAATCCAGTTATTTTTTGTTTTGTGTGTGTGTGTGTGTGTGTGTGTGTGTGTGTGTCTTTGTATGTGTGTGTGAGAGAGAAAGAGAGAAGAGAGGGAGAATACATACATGCACACAAACATACTTGTGTATATAAAATAAAATATAGATGCCCATCTTAATTTGCCCTAACTAAGGGAAAAAATATTAGCATATATGGTAGAGAATAATAGATTTATGTAAAATTAACACTTAGAAGGAAAATCAGAGATGGGAAAAATAATAGGAACTAACATTTATGCAGCACTTAAAATATTCAGGCACTGGTAAGCACTTGAAGCATTATCTTTAAAAGATCCTCCTAATAACCTTGTTTGTAGATAAGAAAACCGAGACTCTGCTATGGCTGAGTCACCTTTGCAAAGTAACAGAACCAGGATTTAAAATCACATATCTTCATTTTCAAAATCCTGTTCTGAACAGGAATAACACACTGCCTATCAAATTTGCCTCATAAAGTCCAATGTGCTCAGTATCCAAATAAGAGAACTGAGGCCCAGACGTGTGAAACAGCTTTTCCAAAGGCACACAGTTGATCAGCGACAGAGTCAGGCCTAGGCATGAATTACCATGGGGCATCTCGCCTCACTATTGAAACAGGTGACTTCTAAAGGCAGATATCAATGAAGAAGAAAGACAAGTCTGAGAGGTGAGCAAAGTAAAGTCATATGCTCTCCTCTTCTGCTTAACTTCGGGACGGTCTGCGTTCTGTTTCTTATAAAATCTCCAAGAGACAACAATTACATTCATGAGAAGGAAAACAGTCTGTTTGAATGACACATACAAGAGATATTTTTGCATAAAAGCAGGGAATTGGGCCACTTACAGCCTCTTAAAGATCAAAAGGCCCTTGGAGGAATGTTATTCTTCACCACCAGCTTCTTATCCCAACCCACAGCTGACTGACTTCCTTATTAGGCTTGGACAATGGAAGGGCAAAGAATTTAAACCAAGGAGGCTTTGTGAAACTGCTGAAGAGTAAGGCTTGGGGAATGGAGGCAATGTCCCCAGGGAGCACGGCTGGAAGTAGACCATTTGGGCAGTGAGGGAAGAGACAGTGCCCAAGCATAGAGACGCCTCTGTGCAGATAATCCAGACTTGGCTGAACATAGCTTTTACAAATCTAGGGCTTCTTAGCTTTCCAGATGGCCATTCCCACTTGTTCAGACTGCCTGGGCCTCTGCTGCTGGATATCAGAAGTCTTCTATCTGCAGATGAAGCTGGGGGCCAATCTCCAGAGAGGAGTCCTTCAGATGTACCTGGGAATCAACCAGCTCTCAGCCCCTGTGCTGCCTTCACCTACTTCAGTGGTTCTCTTGGTGGCAAACAGGGTAAAGCTGGGGTGGCCTGGGGACATGTAGCCAGAGAGCCCTTCCATCAAAATTCAAACTACCCCCTCATCATATTACTCTCATCATATTACTGACCTTCTCTCTGGCCGTCCAGTTTCCTCCTGCAGACTCTTCCTCAAGGGCCCATAGTCCTTTCCTAAATTTCAGCTTATTGACTAAGTTTTAGTTACATGGTCTGGTCCTTGGGCAATGTGCTTGCTTCTTCTCAGAAATGGAGTCATTTCCACAAGACACTACCTGCCTTGGCAACCTTCCCTCCCCCTCGTCACTAGTCTTGGTTTACTGCAGATCTATCATGTGAGGCATCACATCCAGATCTCTGATTCTATAACACTAAGCATCAAATCATACTTGTTCTTTGACAATGTAAATAGAACTGGCTTATTACTTGTCAATGATTCTCTCAAATTTGTGGGATTGCACAGAACCAAAGTTACTGCCACTGCTGAGAAACTACAGCTACTTCTACTACCACCATTACTAATAGCATCTTCTCAGTGACGGGTGTTGTGCTAAGCACGTTACAGGTATGAACTTGTTTAATCTTTACAAGTATAAAAGATGGGTCGTAGATATCTTTATTACTTTCTTTTTATAGAGCAAGAAACTGATATATACAGAATTGAAGCCAGAGATTGCTGCCTGCTATGCCATGGCACCACATGGAAAACAGGTTGCGAGCCTTCCGATCATCTCACTCCTTATGGCCGCTGTGCCAGACTCTCCAGTCTCTGCCTCAAGCGGCCCCATTTGTTCACTCCAGGGTTCTTATATCAGCATTTGTACCAATATTATCACTTTTAATTTATTCCATGACATTCAAAATGGTTGTGAAGCACCAGTTTAAGCCACTTGGTTAAATGGTGGAGCCACTCTGAATTCGCATCTGTGGAAATCAGAACCCGATCTCAAGGTAAACATTCATAACGATGTTTGTCTGTCCTAACAAAACAAATTAAAGGGGAAGGAGCAACAAAACCAGGCTAAAATTCCCCAAGGGTGGCATCAAAGAATAACACTAATCAGAACCACTGTTGTTTCTCTCTTTTTATAAAATTTCGAGAAGAAGGTAACAGAGGTGAGCAAGAAGGAAAGTCAGGTTGAAGAGGGAAGTAACAACGATGATGGTTTAGAAGAGAAGGCTATGGCTGTCTTGAATGGAATCTCAGTCTTCAATGAATTCCCCAGGAAGAAATTACTCTCAACGTTCATAGAAGCATGGACAGGATAAAGTAGATTTAAAGCAGGATGGATTTGGGGTTGAACATCTGCAACTTGCAACCATAAGTTTGATGAAACTTACTGGCTACTCAGGACCACCTGGAACCCTTTGAGAACAAAACCTCATCAGTATCGTAGGATTTAGACATCCCCCTTCTTAAAATCTGGAATTTAGTCCAAAATATTGAGCCCTAGGTACTTGTAAACTTGAAAAAAAAAAACCTTTAAGCTTTTGGTTTTCTTCTACAGACAAAAGATCTCATTAAACTTAATGATTTTCACTTGGGTGCTTGATAGCTGAGGATTTGGAAGCATATCTACCCATTGCTTCTAGGAGTTTTCCCAAGTGCTTTCCAAGATGCATGCACCACTTCCAGGAGACTTTTCTTCTCACTGCTGTACATTTGTGGTGTTTGACTCTGAGGCTCTTTAGATGCCATTTCACACACACACACAATGATCTTAGACCAAGTCAGAGCAACACCCTCATTTCATGCTACCACAACAGCTTGATAATACACATGGAACCATTTAATATGTTCAAAAGAAAAGCACTAGCACTTTTAAATTAAAAAGTACCCCCAAAGGAATATGTGCTCTTTTCACAAGGGCATAAAACAAATGACAACTACCATTAAATCAAGTACACAGAAGAAATATTGATTTCTGACAGTGGAGGCATTAACATTGTCTTAGGCTGGGTTCATGTTTGGATGATATCAAAGTGATGGCTCCCAAAATGGTCTACAAGAACTTGAACTTTAGAGGGAAGCTAGCCATCTTACTTTGAGGTGTTGTCAGCTTGCAGGCTGTCAGCTTGGGTTGAAGTGGAGAACCCCAAACATACTTTGGCTTCCAGACAGTGAACCAGCAAATGATTTTCTTTCTAACTAAATCCAAGGAAGAGAACTATTCATGTTTGGTTTGATGAATGAGTTACTCAGAAGCAGTGAGTTCATCTCTTTTGGCATCCAGAAATTGGTGAAGGCCCATATAAATAGTAAACAATGCTTTCTTGGCTTAGACCCCGACTCAAACAGTATGTTACATGCAGCCAGCCAGACTTTGCCCTTAGACACACCCAGATGAGTCCCACTGTAGTCAATGAAAATTCTTGGAGAATTTCAGGGGAGTAAATTCAGCTGGGGGGCTATGCATGAGGATCTAAGGGCAGGGTTTGAGCCCAGAACCTGGCTCAGTGAGTTGGATTCATGTGCCTTTAAAGACAATGCCTTTTCTCCTTGCAGCATATTAACTAGCATGCTTCAGGCAGGCATGGGAAAACTGATCCAGGATCCAGTGAGTCCTAAAGCTGTCCAACTGTCTGAAGTCATACTATAAAAAGACACAGTCATTTTACTTCTGATGTGTGCTTTCGTGTAGACATATCAAGCTGACCACAAATAAAAGTGAAAACAGATCCAGAATAAGTACAGCAAACAATGGAAAACAAATGGATCCTGGAGTTCAGATGCAAAAGACTGGTTTTGCATGCTTCCATATTCTGCTTCTTTTTACCCTAAAAATGTTTTCTTAACATTTCTAGCATTATTAATGGAATTAAATTATTCCACATGGGTGCAAAATCAGTCCCATGGTGCCAACATTTGTTTTCCACACTCAAGCTGGGATCAACGCAATGCGCCTCTATGACAATGGCACTGATCTTTTATTATGGCAATTTAGGACTCAGTGTTTACCCATGGGAAGTTGGGCATCATTCAGAACATATAAATGACAAGGACTTTGTCCTTGAGTGCCTTATCATGTTTTCTAACAGATGCTTTTACTTAAGATATTCAGTGCTTGAATCACCCGCAATGTCGATTACACTGAAAGGATGTTTTTTGTCTGAGAAGAGCGATGGCCTAACAGTGATATTCTTAAGAGGAAAGCGGACAAACCCACTGTTGCCCCTCACAGATACATAAATGGAGAGGTGCAGTCTCCCCTTGATTCCTTCTCTTACAGTTCACATTAGCTAAGAAGTACTTATTAAGCATCTAGTATGTGCCAAGTACTTTTCTACATGTTAGAGACATAATTAATTAAGAATGTCAAATGTCCAGGTGCCTGGGTGGCTCAGTCAGTTAAGCATCTGACTCTTGATTTTGGCTCAGGTCATGATCTCACGGTCCGTGGGCTCTGCACTGATGGCACACAGCCTGCTTGGGATTCTCTCTCTCCCTCTCTCTCTCTGCCCCTCCCCTGCTCTTCTCTCTTTCAAAATAAATAAGTAAGCATTAAAAAAAATTTTTTTTAAAGAATGCCGAGCATCTGCTCGTATGGATCTGGCATTCTATTTGGAGTGCAGAAAACAAACATACCAATACTTTCTTGTTCATTTATGTACTTGCTTAAAATTTGGGTAAGGGCCTGCACTCAAGTTTTATATCCAATGTTATATTTATGCAGAAGGTGCATAATAACAATGCCAAAATGTGTAAGCTTTTGGAAGCAGAAAGAAGTCTACCCACTTTTCTCTGGGGCAGTCATTAATTTGTAGATGATTGCCATTACCATCACCATCCTGGAAACAATGACTAAAATACAATTAACTCAAAATCCCACGTTCCATGTGGTCGTCCTACTGTGAGGAACTGTTTTTCATGCAGTAAATAGACCTTGTGTGGTGTAGTTGGTCTTTCCAGGTAGAAAAAGTAATATAAATTTCTTCAGAACCACTGCTTGATTTCCTTAGGTTACCCAGAGAATCCATCCCTAGTTGTATTATCATATTATCTGTGTACCCTTTTTTTATTTTTCTTCCAAAATTTTACTTAAATTCAAGTTAGTTAGTATATAGTGTAGTATTGGCTTCAGGAGTAGAATTTTGTGATTCATCAATTGCATATAACACCCAGTGCTCATCACAAGTGCCCTCCTTAATGTCCATCACCCATTTAGCCCCATCCCCCCTCCAACTCTCCTCCAGCAAACCTCAGTTTGTTCTCTGTAGTTAAGAGTCTCTTATGGTCTGCCTCTTCTAATAACCCTGAAAATTAATCATAGTAGTTTCTATTTTTAATGGTTCAAATATATCATTTTGGATGATGGACTCTTGTTTCCTTCTGGAGGATGGAATAAGAAAACACAGTGTGAGGGAAGGAAGGGATGACCACAGGAAATACAATGATTTTCTTACGATTTAAATGAAAATGTGTCTTGGGGCACCTGGGTGGCTGAGTCAGTTGAGTGTCCGACTCTTGATCTTGGCTCAGGTCATGATGTCACAATTCGTGAGATCAAGCCCCATGTCAGGCCCCACGTGAACAGTGCAGAACCTGCTTGGGATTCTCTCTCTCTCCCTCTTTCTCTGCTCCTCCCTAGCTCATGCTATCACTCGCTTGCTCTCTCTCTCTTAAAATAAAATTTTTTTTAATAAATGAAAATGTGTCTTTCTGAGGCTTATAGGCATAGTTAGAGACATAGGCTTTGGAGTCAGGAAAAAAAAATGGCTTGGCTTCTGCTACACACCTAGTTGTATGATTTTAAACATAGTTGAAACTCGCTAAGATCAATCTTCTCCCCAGTAAATGGGAACATTTTACTTATAGAGCTGTTGTGTGGACAAAATGGAATATCTATAAATCCGTTAATGCAGGGTCTGGCATATCTGTGAATACTCCATAAATGGTTGCTGTTTTTTATTATTACTATCATTGTTATTTTGTTTTACTGTTACGTATCATGAAGCCAGATGGAGAATCTTGCTTGATCATGACCATGAGTAACAAGGAAAAGAATGGATTATAAAAATAATAATGATGATGATGATGATGATGATGATAGCTTTGTTTTCAAAAAAAATTACAATTGAAAATAAAAATCAACATTTTGTTCTATTTCATTATGGCCAGTTACCTGGAGTAGGTAAATATATACATTTTAAAGAAACAGGTAACCAATTCTCAAGTGTCCCTAATCAGGGAATAAAAGTTAGCATAATGGAAAATCATAAGTAGTCTTTAAATTTTAGTCAAATTTCTTATTGTATCAAACACAAAGTAGAACAAAAAAGTAAAAAAAAAAAAATCCCATCATTTCCATACTCTCTGGTGTAAAACAGGCTAAACTCTAAGAATAGGAAGGAGGGGGGATGGTTATGCCTAGCATTGCCACCTTCAGTTCCAAATTTGCAAGAAGTTAGTTCCTATAATATTGTGATTTGTACCAGCTATCCATGTGTGCTTCTCAACAGATGGAAGAAATGCTCAGTGGTTTTCTGGTTGGGTGCTCTTTTTAAAAATTTTAAATTCTGGTTAGCTAACATACAGTGCAATACTGGTTTCAGGAGTAGAATTCAGTGATTCCTCACTTACATGCAACACCCAGTGCTTATCCCAAGTGCCCTTTTCAATACCCATCACCCATCTAGCTCATCCCCCCTGCCACCTCCCCTCCATCAACCCTCAGTTTGTTCTCTAAGAGTCCCTTGTGGTTTGTTTCCCTCTCTTCCCTTTAAATGAGCCTGGTGAAATGTCCAGCTTCTGTATATCTCCATTGCATGGGAACTGGGTGATCTTTTTTGTTCCCCCACTGAGTCTCAAAGAGGAAGTTCCACTACTCACTGCTTGCAATCACCAGGGCTCACCAGGAAAGGTGTTTACAAGGCTTTAAAGATGACCAAGGGGAACTTGTAAGGATTTTACAGTCTGAAAGGAAAACTTGATCCATAATGAAGGAAAGGGAGGAGCAGAATAGATAGTAAATGTAAGACCCAGCAATTTTGAGGTTTTAAAATGCTGTTCGGGTGATGATCAAATTGAAAAGTCAGAACTGTGTGTTGTGTGCATGTGGTATGTAAAAGAGAGAGAGAGAGAGAGAGAGAGAGAGAGAGAGAAGAAACACCAGCTGACACCACTGAGGAAATTTCCATAGGGGATAGAGAAAAAATGCCTTCATCCATTCTCCACAACCGTGCCTCTGCAGCAGATCTTCAAGTCATTTGTCTGGTCTAGTTTGAAATGACTAAGTGATGGGGCTTCCAAAATGTTCCCAGTGAGACCATTCCACAGTCTACAAAATTTCACTGTTTCCTCTTATTTAGCTTAATTTTACTCCACTTCAATTCACTGTTCCTATTCAATGGGGGGAGGGGGGAAAGTCAGTCTGTTCCTTAAATTCATGTCATAGGAAAGAGTTTCTGTTTTATTTTCACTTTAGTGATTGGGTTAAATCATCTGTAGCCATGCCTAACATTTGCTTGAAGGGACTCAAGACTATATACACAGATTGTTTTCTTGTTCGAAAGAGGTATATTGGCTGGTCTGTGAGGTCAAATCCTCATCCAGTAAAATTATGAGGGCATTTTTAGTTGTATCCACTGTGGCCCACAGGGGCCTTAAGCACATCTGATAAGCCACCTATGACATAATAATATTTTAAGGGTTGTTTTTTCCCTATTCCTATGTCCAAGGTACATGAGTGTGAGTTCAAAGTTCAGTCCTATTTGAAATGTCCCACAAGCTTTTATTTTTAAACTTACTTCGTCAGAGGAGTACACTGCCATCTGCTGTACCTTCCAGAAGAAGGGGCATCCTCTCTTTAAAAAAAAAAAATCAAGTCTTCATGTTCATGGTTAAGATCTTAGTCTACCTCACTGTTGCCAGCTTCTCAAAACCGCTTCTTCACAGCACAGGTGAAACCTGCCCTTGAAGATAAACTTGAGGTCTGCAGAGTTTCTTACCTGGGACACATCCACAAGATAGGAGAGGTGTTCAGGATAAAACAGTAGCATCTTTCTGTCCTCTCTGAAACAACCCCAAGTCTGCAGGTACAAGGCACAAATCCCTAACGAAATACCTCCCAGGCACACTCAAGAGGCTCTGAATTATTTGGGAGTGCTTACGTTAACGCAGACCCAAACTCCAAGGCTTGACAGATCAGAAATTTCTGTGCGTGAGGCCAAAATTAATAAATGCGTCAGGTGATTTGTACACACAATAGAATCAGAGTACCAAAGGTTTACATTATTTTGGCTCTATCCACAATGGTGCTCACAGACTTTTAATTTGTATCCCCTGCCTTCCATGCATTGTCCTCCCCCTCAGCTGCTGGTGCTCAGAGAATGGAACCATCATTCTCTATGGACATGTGGATCTGGTTCACACGAACAATACTGCTTGCCTCTGCCATGTGACTGCTGTAACCCTGGCTTGGTAAGGTGGTTGACTGAGCTGTCACTTACTGGGGGGTTTGTGATCCTGGCCAAGCCACCAGTCTCTGTCCCAGTCTCCTCAAACCTCACACAGTAGTAATCATAGCACCTACCTCAGGGGCTAGTGTGAAGACCATAAGATTCAATTAATGTTAGAGAGCTTCAAATATAGTCAACACTGTGGGGACACTGTAAATTTAGGGTATGTACTTTAATTTCAGTACACAATATAGAAGTTCCTGCTTCCCCTGTGTATACTGTCCTGGGTAGAAAAGAAAGAAAGAAATGGAGAAACTTGGATCTATGGGAAGCAGGGGCAGAAAAAAGAGAAGAGAAGAGAAGAGAAGAGAAGAGAAGAGAAGAGAAGAGAAGAGAAGAGAAGAGAAGAGAAGAGAAGAGAAAGAAGAGAAAACAGAAAAGAAAAGAAAAGAAAAGAAAAGAAAAGAAAAGAAAAGAAAAGAAAAGAAAAATTGGCTTCTGTGGTATCTATCATACATAAAAAAGACCTTAAAGGGCTACAGTACAACTCCCCCACCCACCCCGAGGCCACAGCCACTCTCCAGGGTGAGAATATTAGCAAGAGGGTCCTAGAGCCCTGCAGCCCCATCATTATGTGAAGAGAAAGGGGTAAGTCCTGCCTTTTGGCTGGGTAGGCAAGAATGACTGTGGACATTCATGACAATGAGTCTTGAATGTCAGAAATGAAAACAAACGTCTGCCTGGAGCACAATGTCATTTTCCAGGCCCGCGGTTCCTGGAGCCACCATAGGGTTCGTGCTACGAAAGAATTTTCCTTTGCACAAAAAGATTCCGAATATGATCTTGCTGATTATCAGGAAGACAGCCCTCCTCAAATTTGTTACCTGGCTCCATCTGTGACAGGTTTGCTATG
Source organism: Puma concolor (assembly GCF_028749965.1). Classification (NCBI taxonomy): domain Eukaryota; kingdom Metazoa; phylum Chordata; class Mammalia; order Carnivora; family Felidae; genus Puma; species Puma concolor. Next base: position 97,080,032 of record NC_141668.1, on the reverse strand, counting down.
GTAATGACTTTTTCACGGCAGGTATTCAGCATTGTGCTTGTTTCACAAACTTCCTTCACCGCATTTTCCAGCCTGCTGCCCAGGGTAAGGCTTCTCCATGCCAAGTTTTGTGAAAATTAATAAATCTACTGCCATAATCCTTACTGCTTCAACTGACAAATTTAATAAATGACAGGATGCAAAGCCCAGGTTCCTTAATGGGATTGCTTTTTGTGGTTTTGTGTGTGTGTGTGTGTGTGTGTTATGTTTTGTTTTTGTTTTCGTTCCTTTTTTTTTTTTTTTTGGCCTTTGACAAGTTTTGCACGATAGCACTTGTGAGACATAGTCAAGTGCTATAAACCTAATCCTTAGCAATTTCCTCCTCAGCTCAAATAACCTAAACATTTGATGAATGGCAAAGGGTTTCATGTGTCAAGCATCAGCCAACCAACCCGTGTCGATCCCTTGCTCTGTCTTTCCTTCTAGTTGTTTGGGTAATTTTCTTTAAAAAAACAAAACAAAACAAAAAAAAAAAAAAAAAAAAAAAACTTCTGTCAATATTGCAAACAATATGCACAGGATGTTTTCAGTATGCTTTCTTTAGAAGGTTTCAAAGTAGCATGCTATTCCTAACCAAAGCTATCAAAATATTTCAATAACCCTGATGTTAGTTTAAAAGAAAACAAAAAAGGTTTGATTTGAGTGTTTAGATAAATAAGAAGACTGGATTCTAAGAGATCCAAAGGGCCTCATGGTCCACAAGAGGAGGGGTGGCTCACGACACCTTTCACGGGAGAGGCAGTCCTGGTGGACTGTCAGGCCTTTTAAAGCCAAGTGGAGATGTGTTTGAGCCCAGGACCCACTCTGCCTTGAAGGAGTCCCTTCATCCACAGTGGCAGTGGCCTTCCTCAGCCCACAGTATTGGCCTCCAGCAAAGCACAGCAATTCACCCTGGAGCCTACTGCAATCTTCCTCGAGCAATGATCTACTGGGATTTATAATGGCGCAGTGTAGTAAAACTCATAATTGGGAATGACAAGTTATTATGTATTTGTGAACCTAACATTTTGGAATGGAGCCCATCTAGCAAAAATGGCTTAAAAAATAAAAAAGAAAAGAAAGCCATCAACATGTATTAGTAAGCGGTAACTATGTCAGCCAGTATTTTAGGATCTTAGATATTTTACCTTCTTGGGTCATTAGGATGGTTATGTGAGATAGGTATAATTTCCTACGCTTTAAGGTAAGGATCGTGATGCTCAGGAAAGGTAAGCAGCATGTACAAGACATAAAGGACTGGGAAAATACATGGCAGTATTTGACACTTGTAGCATTAAAGAAAACATGATATTTTTATTTAAAATCCAAGACACCAATACACTCTGAAATACTACCCACTAGTGTGAGGATATATTATATGGTAAAATTGGTTAAAACTTTACTTCTTATTTTGACTAAAGCTATGTCAGCAAGCAATGGATTCTGACTTTATCTCTTATAACTGTTAACTTACAAACATTTTCTATATCTTTTCCCTGTCTGGAGGTTCTAACTCAGCAATCCTAAAAAGATCATTTCCTTTCATGTATATAATATATAATCAGGTATACAGTTCTCGCAGTATCTCAGAGAAAGGAGAGCGGCACAGAAAACAACAGAATGTATCAAAGCAGAATTTCTTTGCCATAATTGATTAATCTCAGCACAATCATTCATTTGACATATGCATGTATTGATCCAGGTCTTATGCGATGGGCTGGGGATAAAAGGTAAGTCAAACATGGGTCTACACTCAGAGAAGGTCCCTGGTCAGTGGAGAAGATACAGTAGCAAATTATTATTATAACACAGTTTGAGAGATGCTAGAAAGCGTACCTGCAAAGGGATGTAAAGAAGCTTGGAGAATGTGTGTGTGGCTGGGGATTCCATCAGAGTTGCTGATGCCTGAATTCTGATGGTGGGATTAGAGCTCTTTGGGTGGATATGAGGGGGGTGCACACTTCAAGCACAGGAAAAAGCATCAAACTGCATAAGGGCAGCAATGTGTCTAAGTGGCTCACACATATGTCGTGAGTTTGGGAGTGGGGCAAGAGAGACAGAGAAGATGGATGGGGTCCCAGTTGTGAAGTCTTTGGATTCCAGGGTATGGAATTTAAATTCTAACCCATATGCAAAGGCATACAGGGTACGAATCTAATATTGAGAGGTCCAGAATCCTAAAAGGACCCACCACTTGCATTACCCCTTCCAAGCAAAGCAGGTCATTCCTTCTGGATTCCGTGTCTTTGATCATATGACCCCATAAGTTTGACACGATAAACCAGGCTGAGCATCAGTGTCTGACCCAAATATTAGACATGAGAAAGCAAACTGGCTTGTAAGGTAGAGAGGATGGGGAATTTAGGAAAGGAGAGGAAGGGATACATTTAAGAAGCATATAGAACTTGGAATGGAGGGCTCTTTTGACCAGATGGATGTGGAGGATGAGGGAGAGGAAGCCCCTTAGGCATGAACTATTAAGTTTCCAGCTACGGTGACTGATGGGGCCAATAATTCATCGAGTAAACACAAGAGGAGGAAGAGATTTCAGAGGATAGATAGAGAGATCTTGAAATAGGAAACTGAAATAAATGAGCTTGTGAAGAGAGTAGTCATATTTTCCGAGAGAAAAATTGGTTTACAACTGCGCAATATGCAGTTTTTTTAATGATAAAATAAGACAGGTATTTAAGCTTGGGTTATTACTACAACTATGAAGTTCTGTGTACTTTAAGTTAAATACCGAGATCAAAGACCAATTTTAGGGTTATAAAAACAATTCATGCTGTGCTATTTCATAAATACTAACCTAAATGCATGGAATGAAGTTGTACATCACCTACTCTCCTCTCCATCCTATTAGAAACGTGAAAAGTTGTCACAAGACTTAAAAGAGCCCCTCCAGATACCCTATAGGCTACAGGTTGAGGAAACTTGGCCATGCCCACTAAAAAATGCTTTTTCAGAAATGTCCTGATCCTCTTACTATTTTGTTCATATCCCAGTTAACCCTGGCTCATCCCTGCTTTGCTCCTTGACATCTGACTTCCAGGCTGCCCCTGGCTGGTCTCCAGAAATCAGCCATAGGCTCATTCATTGCTGACATCCACTCAATGCCACCTTCTCTTCAGCACTTGGTCATGCCCAAACCACTGGGGTTACCAGTTGGCTCCAGACTTCTTCCACTAGTTTAGATTTACTACATAAAGTCAAACCCTTTTTCCAAAATGGTAAAGATATATTATATATATATATATATATATATATATATATATATATATATATATATATGACCTTGGTGATATGGTGACAGACTATAGTGGTGAGCACTGGATAGTTTACAAAATTGTCAAATCATGATGTCCTACTACCTGAAATTAACATAACACTGTGTGTCAACCATGCTTCAATAATAAAGCTTTTTAAAAGATATACCCTGTAGCTATACCTGCAATAGGAAGCAATGTAACTTAGCAGTTAAGGCCAGGAATGTGGTGTCAGAAATTCCTCATCTGCCACGTATGTTGTAAAATCTCAAACAAGTTACCTTAGCTTGTTCATTCTCTAAGCCTTGCCTGTAACAGGGATGATAATAGACACGGCCTCTTAGCTTTGAGGTACAAACGTAATATAGTATGTGTTCAGTACTGAACTTGGTATCTGAGAGAGAGTAAAAGTTCAATATCTTTTCTTCTCTTTCTCTTCTGCTTTCTCATTATTATGAATTCTCTATAATATTATTTTTGCTAGTGCAAATTCTGTCAATTTGCCATCTTACAAAGCACAATCTCAGAAATGCTCACCTCCCTTCTTAGCCTTAATTGAAAGTTCTTGCCTTAAAATATCTATAATGTTCTCATACTCTTTGAATACTTTTGTATATAGCCACTTATTTTAAGGATTGATGACCAAATGGAACACCAACACTTGGATCCCAAACCCAATATTCACCCTTGCGGTCCTATTTCAATATTAGTAGACATTATGAACTGACTATTTAAAAGAGTCAAGGCACTGTGGTGTTTTTTTTTCTCTGAAAGGTATTTGTTGTACACAGAGAAAAGGAAATTCTAAAAGAAAAGAACTTTGAGGTCTAGGATCCAAAGGCGTTTATTACAATCAATTGAGAGTGTTTAAAAAAAAAAGAAAAAAGAAACATTTAAAAGAGGTCAAAAAAGTACCTTGACAGAAACTCTTTCATTTACATTGTTTCAAGTAAAATATCACATATTCAAAATGTTCCTATTAATTTTCATATGCTAAACTCACTCAGCATGTTTGACTACTTCCCTTCATAATGTTTTGGCACAAAAATGTAAATAACATTATCCTTCACCTTCCCAAGTTCCCACAGTCCACTTTCTGGGTAAGAGGGGGAAGAATACACTAACAGTCAGAAACTGCACATTCTCCTGGTTGAAATCCAAAAGTAGTTTTTTAAAAAAAAAAGTTTTCTGTCACAACTTGTTCTTGGGAGTTTGTTCCCTGCCAACTAAAAACGATGGTTTTGGGGAGAGTACAAACCCTCTTCAAAATCAGACAAGATGACTATATCTCTGCATTGATTTGGATGGAAGCCCTCTGAAAACATTGATTTTCTACATCAGGTCAAGATCTGGAACCCTGGCTTTTCTACTTCAGATTTTATTTTCCTTGAAGAACTTCTGGAGCATGCCTATTTAACTGCCTTTGGGAGACAAGCCAACTTCCCTTTCATCGAGTGAAAGAAGACGGGCTCCAAACGCATTTCAATTTGAGGATGGGGTACTACTAGACATAGTTTCACAAGGAGCTATTTACAAAATGTTTCATTGTGATGATAAAGAGGAAGAGAGAGTTAGAAGAACCATGTTCCAGTCTTGGCTCTGTTATTAACTGCCCCTACGGACTTAGGGATGTCATTTTTACCTCTATGCCAGCTTTCCTCAAGTTCACCTCAGGGAAGTGCACCAGTCCTGTGTTATCCACTCTCAGAATTGCACAACACAGTACACACCACACAAGTTCTTTCACTGTAACTTTGCTTAAACCAGTGTTACCCAAGCTTATTTGACCACTTAACTACAAATTCCTGTTCTATGGAATTCACTTTGGGAAATGCTACTTAGGTATACATTTACTCATCAGGAAAAAAAAGATGAGGGTATTAGAAAAACATATATTAGGATTCCTATAAATTTTTATATTGCTTGATTGCTAAAAATGTCTGTGGCATGAAATGAGAATTGGAGAATGAAAAAAAAATCTCAATTACATTTTAAAAAGAACATGAAACTTCTGTTTATGGAAATATGGATTAACTATCAAGGAAAAAACCCTCTTGATCTAAGACATTTAAAAATGTTAGGATATATTTTGTAAACAGTTTAAATGTATGGCTGAGTTAACAAGAAAGTAAGAAACCCTCAGGGGGTGGTGAGGGGTTGAGGGAGATGGGGAGGACCCAACAAAGAGAGAAAATCATAAAAAGTTAAGTAAGTTCTGAAGTGAGCAGGTGCCCCAAGACCATCTATCAATGCTTACTTACCTATAGCTATGGAAAACAGAAGACAGAGTCGATGGGTTGTACAGGTGAGAAGTCATATTTGAGACTTCCGCGTAAAGCTGAGATTCCCCGCCCCCAACACCAAATGTTATTCCTCAGTGATATGGTAAACCAGAAATAAGATCCACCTTGAGTGGCACAGTGGCATAAAAAACAAACAAACAAACAAAATTCTGCCTTACTCTGATTCTGATGAAAATTGATAAAATAATTTCTTTGAGAATGTATAACCACATATACAGTCCTCATACAGATTTGGAGCTTGAATTCACACCATTGTGGTAGTCACAAAAAAACTTTAAGGAGAAATTTACTTTCAAGAGTCATTAGGTTTGAAGCGTCATGGATGTCTACCAGAAACCAACATGAAGGAACACGTTTTCAATCTAGGCCATGAAGAATTTAGACAAAGTTCCAATGAACATAACATGCATAACATAATATACCTGGCAACAAGTCACCATAAACTAGACAGTGCAAAACAAATAATCAGGTATTTAAATATTTCAGATATTAGATGATCAGATCCAGTATATAATGTAAGAAATCAAAGGAGGAATCAGCGCTATAAGGAAAAAAACCAAAAGCTGTTAGAACAATCAGAAGTATCTGAAAACATAGCATCTAGAAGTAAAAAATAAAATCATTAAATTAAAAACTCAATGGAAAGATTAAACATCATATCAGACACAGCTGAAGAGGCATTTAGTCAAGTGCAAAACAAAACTGAAGATACTACTCAACATGTGATAAAAGGAACAAAGTGTTGGAAAATATGAAAGAGAAATGAAAAGACCTGAAAGATAAAGTGGCAAGGTTGAACACACATCCAGCTGGAGTTCCAGAAGGAGAAAACAGAGAGTTCACTTTTGAGGAATTTTCTAGTGTTGATGAAAGACATGACTTCTCAGATTCAGAAAGCCTAACAAATTCCGAGTAAGATAATAAAAATATCAATAGATCTATGACTAGACACATCTCAGTAAATTGGGAATAAAAGAAAAAGTCGAGGAGAAAACTTTCAGTTGAACAACAGAGACAGAAAGGGAAAATACTGCCTACAAGGTAACATAATTAGATAGACAACTGACATCCCAACAGCAAAAATTAAGCCAGAGGTATGGATGTTCCTGATCAGTGCAAATGGTCTCATTAATAATTATGCAAACACAGTAAAAGGAATCAGAATCTGACCAATGAAAAAAGTAACTAGAAAAAAGATACCATTTGGTAAGGATAAGCATCCCTGAAGTCTGTAGGGAAGGGAGTAGTGAGCTTGGCTGCCTATTTACCACATCTAAGATGCCACTGCCTCTTCTCATGGTTTTTGTGTGCCCCCCCCCCCCCATTCACCTCTTCTACAAATTCAGAAAGGTGTATTATGGTTGCTCAGCCAGAAATTCCATCTAGGGCCAAATTTGTAAGTATTGTGTAGGCAAATCTAGCAACTCACTATATCTAATTATGGCTTTCAAAAAAATCAGTTAAAAGAAAGCACATATGAATGTCGTATGGAAACAGAGTCTAAAGCAGTGGTTCCCAAACATGGCTATGCATTAGAACCATCTGGGGAGTGTTCCTTAAAATGTAAATAGCTGTACTATATCTGATCTACTGAATCAGCATCTCAAACACAGGAATCTATACTTTTAAAAAAGCTCTCCAGTTGATTCCGATACACTGACAAGTTTGGGAACTATTGGTCTAAGAGAAATCCAGCTAGATCTAGCATTGTGCTTCAAAGACGCAGAACCTAGTTCTTATCAGCTCTAAGTTCCATGAAAGCTGATACACTCAAAATCAAACTGTCTTTAAGACTGAAATAGATACCAGGATGGCCACTCCTTAATTATATAACTGTCACGTGAAGCACAGATCTTCACGTTTACATGATTGGCCCTTCTCCACCTATAGTCAACTACATGAATCCATAATCATAAGAAGAGACTTGAACAACTTACATCAGCAATCATTGTCACATGTACCCCATAGTTACATTAAGTCTAGTATATTCTATCAGCATAGTTTCTTCTTGGGAATTAGCAGGTTGCTGATGAATAGAGAGAATCAGAACGAGGGGCATTAGGTAAATTAAAAATCCCTTGAGATATCCTTCCCACCAAAGGGAGGGTTTTCAACAAGGCTAGAATATGCAAGCGTGTTGACAACAAGCAGCTTTGTGGATGAGGTCGTCTGCCTCAGGAGCCTCCTGATGATGACGCTGACAGTATTTGGGTGGGATCGGGATGTGCACAGATGATACTGCCTCTGTAAAACTCTTTAGCAAACCACCCTAGCCCTGCTTCAGATTAAAACTTTTTGAACATACACTGTTCCTTTCTATTCTAAGACACAAGCACATGTTCATATTTCTAAAGTCAAGATGTGTCTTAAGACAGATGTGTAGATTTAATATGACTTTTTAAAAGATTAATTCAGAGAGCTCCAGTTATATGATACAAACTCTTTTTTCTATTATAATTGCAAACTTTCTGTGGTGATGCCTCACATTTGCCGGAGTTATCCTAGGTCAACCCTCGAATAATCAAGTATGGCCAGAGGGGCAGGATTAAAATGGTCATGCTCTCCATGTGTGTGGGAGGAATTTCCCCCGGGGGGTATGGGGGGTGGGGGGGTGGAAGAAAGAAAAGAAAAGAAAGGCTAGGAAAACAAAAGAGGGAAATAAACTAGCTGTATTCATAGTATTCTTGATTAATTTCAAAGGGAGCTTCTGTCAGAAACAAACCGATTCATTAAAGTAGCATGTTTATAAGAGCAGGGTGGCAGCCCAGGTGAGATCTTAAATATATTTTTGGATTGTTTTAACAGTAAGAATTTGGACGGAGGTGAGGCAAAATGTAAATCCAGGAATAATATTTCCATTTTTCATTCATTTGTGCCTTTATTAAATGTTGGCCTTGATTGCAAAAACTTGCCAACCTTTTACTGTTTGTTTACATGGGACCTATGGAAACAGCATTAAGCAATTTGTTTCTTCAAACTACCATCTTGCTCTTAAAATTCTAATATGCAACACTATGGCCGTTCTTTTGGGTCTACCAAGTTGACCTCATTAGCAAGCCTTCCAGAATTCTGATCCCTAAAGTAAATCCACAGATAAAATATCCAGCATTGAATGGTAGTTCCTGGAAACTCAGATCAGTTTGAAATTTGGTTAAGCAAAACAGCAAGTTCAAACAGTCTCTGATTTTTAATTATTTTGTTTTCATCTTTAAGTAAAATTATTTGTCTGTATCGTATAGACAGTAAAGAGTTACAAAGATAAAGTTTACGGTAATGGTTATTTGATGAAAACAAACTTATGTTACACTAATTTTAATCCAGGGGTCTTACCTTTACCATAACAACTTTTATTTTCTTAATTGAAAAGGAAAAAGATACGTTTTGGGTAAACAGCAAATGCATTTTATGTCAAATATAATTAATGTCTGATAAATAAAGTTTATGAATTTTGGAAAAGAAAAGGTTTTTGTTTAGCTTTTGAACAATCTTGAGTAAAATAGCTTTCTCTGCTCTTTTGACATCTGTTAGCTCCTCCATATCCTGGAAACATTAAGTGTATTATGCTTTCAGCTGGAAGCAAATAAGAACAAATCTCAGCCACCTCATTTTATAAATCCTTTCAATCATTTGTAATATTCTTTGACTAGCAAATAAAAGGACTGCATCAAAAAAGCAATTTAACTCATTGCTTACAGATGGAAATAATGAACATCGGTCATTGTCTAAGGACAGAGTATAATACTATATCCAAAACAGATCACGCTCAAATATCTATTCATCCCTTTATAATTTAAAGAGTGTTTCTAAAAAAACCCACCAGTAATACCTCAAATTTCTATTTTCCCAAGGTACAATGATCAGAATTTAAAGATTACACGCACATAAAGAAACATGTGGTGACATAATATTCCTGAATTATTACACTATTGCATGGAAATTAATTTTATTTGCCTGAGAATAATTTCAACAGACCATCTTATTACTCTCTTATCCATTGGAATTGTTCTCTAAATCTGAATTAGGCTTTCAGAGAAAAGAGATTTTAATAAAACACTCCTCTTTGTGTGTTGGCATATCAGTATATATCTAGAAGTTGTACCACAGCAGTGAAAATTCAGTGATAGAGAAATTACTACTTGTATCACGTTTTATCTTCCTCATATATGTACAGACCATGCTTAATTCAAAGGCGGTCTTTGAGATCAGCCATTTCAGACCTTGAGGTTTACCTCTGGCATTTACTAATAAAGGGAACTTGGACACATTTCCTAATCTTTCCAGGTCTCTTTCTTTATTTATCTGTTAAGTGGGGCATCACACTCACCATGTTGGGTTTTATGAGGATTAGACAAGTTGGTGAATATCAAATCTAGTATGGTGCTTTGAAAACAAAATAGGTACACAATAAAAATTAGCTTCTTTTTCTATTTTTAATCCATAGAATTATAATATAAAATAGGCTCTTTTTTCTTTAGGATTCTCTATTTCTTGGGCCCGTTAAGAAGCAAATGACCTCATGCAAAACCCAACTCAAAAAAGGCCAGATCAATCCAAGCGATCATACCATGTCACCAGGACCCTCTCGTCATGTCTTCCTTCCAGTCTCTAGGCTCATCTCAAGCAGGCTGCCACCAAGTGTCAGCAAATATGACATCCAAGAGCCTCCGCTTACATGTTAATAGTTGAGTTCTCTTTCCCAATACTTTCAGCAAGAATTCCAGAATTTTCTCTATCTTGGTCTGGTTAGTTGTCTAACCCTGAACTAAACTCTAAGGCCAAGAGAATGTGATAAAGAAGAATGCATGCATCCCTACTTGAGTCACCATGAGTGGGAGGAGACGAGAGAGGGCCAAGTGGAAAGTAACAGCTGAGACAGACTTGGGAAATGTCTGAACTGTAAACGTATGCCCCAGTCCACACCAAGATCGATCTAAAGAGAATGGAAACTTTATAGGCTGAACATGTTCTATCATTTCCATTTGGTCTTTCATTATATGTTCCATTTCTTTGCAGAGACATTCTATTAATTACTAACATTTTGTACTTTTTTTCCTTTATTGCAAGTGTGTTTGCAATTTCTTGTTGAAGCATTTTTATAAGACTGCCTTAAAATCTGTTATATAATTGCAACATTTGTGCATTCCCAGTGTTGAAATCCGTTGGTTGTATTCTCATTCAAGTGGAGATTTTCCTGGTTCTTGGTATGAAGAGTGATTTTCAATTATATCCTACACATATTTGGTATTATGAATCTCTACATCTTATTTAAGTCTGTTTTTTTAATTTTTTTATTTAAAAAAAAATTTTTTTTTTCAACGTTTATTTATTTTTTTGGGACAGAGAGAGGCAGAGCATGAACGGGGAAGGGGCAGAGAGAGAGGGAGACACAGAACCGGAAACAGGCTCCAGGCTCTGAGCCATCAGCCCAGAGCCTGACGCGGGGCTCGAACTCCCGGACCGCGAGATCGTGACCTGGCTGAAGTCGGACGCTTAACCGACTGCGCCACCCAGGCACCCCTTAAGTCTGTTTTTAATAGGACTCTTCTGACTCTGTGCTGGCAGGGGAAAGGGGGTGCTTTTTCATTGCTGCCAGCAATGTGGTAGAAACCCAGTTTTTCCATTCCATCTCCACTGACACCCTATGCTGGTGGGGTTGGAGGGGCTCCTCAAGACAGTATGGGCGGTTTGGGTTCCCCACTAACCTCTGCTGATATCAACCTGGCTCACAGAAAGGGGAGTGCCTGGTTACTCCTGCTCACCTGGCTTTGACTGATACAGCAAGTAGAGTCAGTGGCTTGCCATTACCGAAAGATGATGGAATTCCAGGCTTTCCACTCAGCCTCCCCTGACACCACTCAGCACAGATGGGGACAAGCGCCTTGTTACCACTGAGTGGGAGTCAGAGTAGAAGTCCATTCTCCCCCAGGGTCTCCGCTTTCACCATGGGGGTCTTGCTCATTACCACCAGGCAGAAAGGGAAGTCCAGGCTCCCCACCTGGCTTTCTCTCACAGCACCCTAGCATGGGTGTGTGTCGAGTGGGGCTCTCATTTCAACGGGGCAAGGCAAAAGTCTAGACTCCCCACTTTGTTTTGCTGATAGAGGTGGGGGTGGGGCTGCAGTTTGGCGTTTGACTGAAGTGGGCGGGGTGGTTATTGTCTAAAAGTCTTCTGTCATTTCTAGCCTGCGTATTTCCTGACCCCTTTGGCAAGAGAGAACAGGCACTTCCTGGAGCTTTTTTTTTTTTTTTTTTTTCAATTTATTGTCCAGTTTTGGCCTTGGAATTTGGAGCTGCCAGCTTCTCCAATACCCAAGTGTGATACGTGAAGAAAACAAAAATAAAACCAAACCCAGGCAAGTCAGTGCCATGTCAGTCCCTGGGTTCCAGGATCCCTGGCTGGTTCGCCTGATTCTCTCCATCTTTCAGAACCTTTTATGTTTATCTTCAACGTCTACTTTTCTCTCAGTTCTTGTCCCATTAAGTCCTGGCTGCCTGAGGTATCCCAAAACTTAAACCCAAACCCGGCAAAATCTTGCTCATTCTAAGTCACCACTGATGCTGTGCATCAAGAAATGGTGCTGTTCTAAGTGAGGGCAAGTGAGGGAACATATTGGGCCCACCTCACTGTGTTTTCCTTCTCTTTGGGATTTGGCCCCTGAAGCCCTAGCTTTCTTGGTAGTTCCCCAGTGCTTTCAAACTGATCTTTAAAAAGTGTCCTATTTTTCTTATTGTTCTTGCTGGGAGGGTTGGTGTGCTAAAAGCTAGCCTTCGCCTTACCAGAAATGGAACTCTCAGATATCTCCTATGGGTGGGTGTCCACACAGCACTGTCCCTGGCATTCTTGTCTTTTATAACTGCCCCAGGCTTACAAATTAATTCTGACAGTGAAGGCCACAAAGTCGGGACAGATTCCATCCTTAAGATTTAATGGGAAATGAATCAAAAGTTTATCAATGGATTATTAAGTATTTCCATGGCTGATATTCAGTTTGTGTGCACCGGCATATCCATTCTGGTTACTAAAACATTGATATGTTAATTACTAAATAATTGTTGTCTTCCATTCCCTGTGCCCTTCCCAGGATCCCACTGAAATTTCTAATGATCCAAGGTATAAAGGGCGAACACCTGGTCAGGATGTCCCTTCAGGAGCCCCGCTCTGATGTCATGGCTAGCATCCTATCATTTTTGGTGAGGGCCCAAGCTTAGCTGTTGTTAAGTATTTTCAATATCACTCCTGTGTACGCCTGAGCCATACAGATCCTAGTTTGCTTTTTCTCTTATTATAGGAATTAATTATATTTCCCTCTTAGTTATTTCCATAGAGAATTGTTTGGCATGGTTCTTACATTCATTTGGATGATAGGCAACAATATAATTAGCAAAAATATTCAGAATTGTTTCTGCTAATGAGCCCTATTTTAATTTCTAGTCTATGAATAGCTTTACCTTTTATTAACATAATTAAAATCAGAGATAATAGCCAGGTTAAGCCAAATAACTTCTGATAAGGCTAACCTCACTGCTGAGATAATTTTCTTTTACTAATCAAAAATGCTATGCTGACTAGATGAAACTAAGAACACTCTATAACACATCTGACAGAAAATAATCATTGCAAATTTATGAATAGTGGCCATCTTTATTTTTCTATTATTCACTGCAATCATTTACTCATTGAACCGTGGTCTCCTATATCATTGCTGTTATGCTTGTCTGAGATAACATGTTCAAATTTCACACGAACACGTGAGAATTCTATGTTTTATGTTTACTACCAGTCTTCATCACTTATTCACTTCTAATTCACTTATTTACTTCTATGGGAAGATTCGAGGCATTTATTAAGTTAGATTATTTTTTTCTTTGAACTAAATTACAAACCAAAGCCCAATTAATGATTTTACTGACTTGTCACGCAGGGGTAAAATCTTTGCTTCCCTGTATTTTTTCACTGAAACTGACCAATCGAGATGATATCACGTGCAATTTTTTTTTTAATGCCTTAGCTCTTTTTTTTTTCTTCATATGCTACTTTGGAAATGCTGTTGCGTGCTGCCAGGAGAAGGAAAAGCATTACAGACGCATTGCTAGTTCCCAGCCATTGTGACCAAGCCTTGGATGCTGTTCTGGGACCTACCTCAAGTACCTGGTGAGCAACCGAGTCCAAAGAAACCTCAATACCTAATTTACCCTGTTTAACTAGGACTAAGCTTCTTTGACACGGATATGTGAGACTGACCTACCTGAAGCTACTGTTAAGGATTGGGTTACAAGATACAGGAAGACCGCCAGATGGTCAGGATCTATTTCATATTGAGCTAACTGGGTCATGGTTCCTACCCCTAAAGAACTGGTGAAAAACAGGTAGTCAGACCAACTCCATCTGAGAACAGCTTTCTTCTCTAGGAATGACAACCTGGCAGTATATGCTTCCTCATAGAAAAACAGTTGCTATTAATTTTGTGGGCATTCTGGTTCAGTTTAGAAGGCAACTTTCCATTGTAAAAAATGCCAAATTTATAAATGTCAGGGTGTGCAAGGGATTAAGAGACTACCACCAGCTAGCTATTGGCCATCATCGGAAATGTACATGTCCTCTTATGAGTGGTCTCTCAAGATGTTATATGCAACATTACCTTGTGTTTGTGGATCCTATAGATAGATAATATGTTAATGTTCTTTCTTTCTGGCAGGAAGTAAAGGTTTTTTTTTTTTTTTTCAACGTTTATTTATTTTTGGGACAGAGAGAGACAGAGCATGAGCGGGGGAGGGACAGAGAGAGGGAGACACAGAATCGGAAACAGGCTCCAGGCTCTGAGCCATCAGCCCAGAGCCCGACGCGGGGCTCGAACTCCCGGACCGCGAGATCGTGACCTGGCTGAAGTCGGACGCTTAACCGACTGCGCCACCCAGGCGCCCCAGGAAGTAAAGTTTTAAGTGAGGAAATGGAAGCTCGGTGTGAGTCAGTGACTCACTCACAGTAACAAAACACCTAAGTAGAAAAGTTGGATTCTAGTCCAATGTCCCTTGCAATTGACCACCCTATGAGTAATGTTTGCATATGCTTGATGTCTGATACAGGCATATCTCAGAGATATTGTGGGTTCAGTTTGGACTATCACAATAATGGGAGCCAAATGAATTTTTTGGCTTCCCAGTGCACATAAGAGTGCTGTATACATTATACTCTAGTCTATTAAGTGTGCAATAGCATTATGTCTACAAAAAAGTACATACCGTAATTAAAAATGCTTTACTGCTCAAAAATGCCAACCAGCATCTGAACCTTCCGTGAGTTGTAATCACTGATCACAGATTGTCATCACAAATATAATAATAATGAAAAAGTTTGAAATATTGAGAGAATTACCAAAATGTGACAGGGACATGAAGTGAGCAAATGCGCTGACAGATTTGCTGGAGGCAAGGTTGCCACAACCTTCAATTTGCAAAATAGTAAAAAAACAAACAAACCACACTATATCTGTGAAGCACAATAATGCAAAGTCCTGTAAAATGCGGTATGCCTGTAATGCTGTGCAAACAATTGTCAAGGAATTTTTAAGTCATTTTTGCATTGCGCTTATAACTGTTTTAAATTTTACTCTCTTCCCTTGTCCTTACAGAAAAGATAAAATAGAGGTCAAAAATAGAGGTCATCCTCTGGCCCATGAGATCAGGAATTAACAGGGTATTAATAAGGGATTAGTCAACAAGAATTCCTCCCCAAAGCAAGTGAATCTAGTCTTCTGCATGTAATCTTGGCAATGTAGGATTTTGATGATATACAAGCATTAGCCATGGCTATGAGTAGAATATGGTCCCAGCAGTGCTGAATGACCCAGATGAAACATGGAACATGAAAATGAAAAGAAATCTGTCAGCCCTGCCTAAGAGAGACACCATCAGAGAAGCTCAAGTCTCAGTTAACAGCAAATATTTACTGAGGAGTGGAACAGAGATAATCTTTCATGAAGCTTTGAGATTACCCTCCTCCTGTAACTGCTCTAACCCACCTGCTTCTATGTGCCCTCAAACCATGCTGAAACCATCTTGCAAATATCAACTTGCCATACGATGCTTTTAAACTGAAAAGGTACTGTTGGCAAGGGCAGAAATGTCTAGGCATGGTAAAAGGCTTTTCTCACACCTGACTTAGTACAGGTTCATTCAACAAGTATTGTCTGAGTCACACATCCATGCTCAGCACTGAGGAATCAAAAAATGATAAAGATATCCTGGCCCTTCACGAGCTCAGAACTAATTGGCTTTCTGGTGCAAATTAGTTTTATGTGAATTTAAAGGGCATGAATCAACTATATATACAAAGACCTAAAACTTCCTGGGTGAGCAAATCATAGCGATCCAGTTCGGATAACTGAGAAATCTCTGAGAAGTTCCAAGGTGAAAGCAAATCTAACATCCCAGTCTAAATAAATAAACTAGCATTCGGTCACACCCACATCAACACTGGCTCATTTTCTCAACATGTCACCACTAATTTCCTTTCCTAAGACATAGTTAGGGACCTTCAGAGTTTAGCACTGGACAGAGAATCTACTGCTGGGAAGGGACATCTGGACAAACACCCCTCAGGTTTTCCTCTTGAATTTATCTCCCTGTTCAAGTTCCCGTCTCTGATTCTTACTCCCCTCCAAATGGCCCCTACTGCCTCTCCTGTTAGTGTCTTGAAACAGACATAAACCAATTGGTTTTGTTCATTAACTGTTCATTAGCTGAAATTGGCTAAAACTTTCAGAAGTTTCTCTACTAAATGTTCAAGAACAAAAAGGAAATAAAGAGAATATTATATATAAAGACAAGCTAATTAGGAAAAGTTTTCTGACCCTGTCGAAGCTAGGTAGCTTATGGGGCTATCTCCTTCTGTATGGGATTCCCTGAAAAGGGGGTGGCAACCTCTAGATCTCCAGGACTAAAGTAACTCTACCAGCAAGGCAGACTGACTCCCCTTCGTAGCACCAGCTGGCCCCCACATGGCAAGCTTCAGTTGCCCCCACCCAGCGCTTTTAACAAAAGACACAAGCTGTATTTCAATTTCTGACTGGAAGTCTGACCAGTCTTTGATACCGGGAAGAAATCCATGCTCAAGAAGAACCTTCCTTGGGACACCTGAATGGCTTAGCTGGTTGAGTGTTCAACTCTTGGTTTCGGCTCAGGTCGTGATCCCAGGGTCATGGGATCGAGCCCCCAAGTCAGGCTCCATGCTGAGCATGGAGCCTGCTTGAGATTCTCTCTTTCTCTCCCTCTGCCTCTCCCACTCTCTCTTGTGCACACTCTCTCTCTCTCAAATTTAAAAAAAAAAAAAAAAAGACAAACCTTCATCAGCACAGAACCAGCTGAAGCTCAACATCTTACCACAACATTATACCCACACATTACTCATAGAGGCAGAGTTACAGGTGGGGAGCTAGCCCCTCACTCATTCCTGCCGACTCCCATCCCCCTTCCTACAAATGCATAGTAGGGAAGGAAAAGGCAAACTGAGGCCAGAAACGTTACCTAAGGAGCAATGAAATCTCCTGAGTTTCTTGGGCATCCCTGTGATAAAAAGACTCTTCATGATCAAGAACTATGTTCTTCCATTCTCCTGTTGCTTTTGCTAAACAGGAACACTGGCAATGTCATGAGTTGGATTTAATCCAAAAAAAGGGCAAGGTATAAGGCCCACGCACTACTTTCAACCTTAACAGCAATGAACTTTTTTCTGGATTCTCCAGTTATTTTCAGACTCCGTGAATCTGTGTGCCAATCCAAATACGTGCTGCCCTCGAACTTTTTTAGAGGGTCCTTCAGCTTGGAGTTAAAGGCAATGATCTAAATTTGGTGGCTGCAGCAGCAATTCTGCTGAGGATTTTGTCTGAAATCTTTAGTTAGGAAAAAAAGGAAATTTCCAAAGCCCATGCACTATCACTCAGGCCACAGATAATAATCGAAACAAACTGGTGATGGCATCTCAAAGTTTTGCACATACTTGTCTTAATAGAGAATCTAAAAGTAACAAGAAAGGAAACAGCAAAAAGACTTGACATTGGTAATGCAAGTATGAGAAAACTAGAGACTTAGAAGTTACTAATGAATTGTCAGGCACATTTAAAAAGTATGGATATAAAGAAATAAGGATATATAGGATATCGTGTGGCTTATAAAACCCTGATATTGCACACTGAGAAAAAAATTAATGAACATACTTTAAACTTTCTAAGAAAAAAGTATTCTATTTCTTCATAATCTATTCCTAAAAAATAAGGTACATGCCTCTTTTCCTTGTTTTTCTGGAAATATTTTTTCTATATATTAAAGTAATACTAATAATTTAGAAAAATACCGAATTCAGACAGTGAAGAATACCCATAATCTTACAACCCAGAAAGATAATTTTTTTTAATGTTTATTTTTGAGAGAGAGAGAGAGAGAGAGAGAGAGAGAGAGAGAGAGCAGTCAGGGGGTGGGCAGAGAGAGAGGGAGACACAGAATCCGAAGCAGGCTCCGGGCTCTGAGCTGTCAGCACAGAGCCTGACGCCGGGCCCGAACCCACAAACCATGAGATCATGACCTGAGCTGAGCTCAGACGCTTAACTGACTGAGCTACTCAGGTGCCCCTAGAAAGACAGTCTTTATATCGTAACATTATTATTAATATTTTGATGTATTTCCTAACAGACATTTTTTTTTCAGGAGCCACAAACTTCATTATACCCATTGGGCTAAAGGTTGAATGTTACAAAGCAATCTGAAAGTTGGGTTTTAAACAAATAACCAGCTCTAACACCTTGATAGGAGAGAGGAGGAAAACAAAGAGTCAGCCAAGGATGTTGCCTTGTCTGAGAAGCTGGTAGAGTTGCTAATTCAATGACAGGAAAACAATTGCTAACCCACTACTGTAAGCTCTACTTGGCCCACATTACCCTCTGTAGTTTGATTCATCTATGGACCCCTGCACTTTTTAAGAACTCCTCTCAGTCTCAAAAACAACATTTAGTCTTTCTGTTCTGATCTGAAGTCCCAGAATGTATCGGCATGCCTCTCAACATGTGCTGTAACTTACACGTTCCGTTATCCAGATAAATATACATACACGTTGATGTACACATATGTGGGCATATGTTTAAGTAGATTATGTTACATGTCTGTGTATGCGTATTCCTATGTAACATGTATGTGTATGTGCATATGTGGATGTAGATCTATATCTCCGGTACTGGAGCATTTTTTCCGAGTTTGGCTCTCACGCATCCTCACTGCTGGCAGGGGCCTGAAGCATTTTTCCTGAGCCTGTAGATTTCGATTGTTACTTATGTTTTATTATGATTTACATGACTATCATTTTATTCAGGAGAAAAGGTTATCAATCCTGCTGATGTCCTTTTAATTCCGAGGGAATGGAAGATGGAAACGTACTGCCAGAGACCCAAGGCTAAGAATATGCAGATAATCAGAAAGCCTGGAGGCTAACGACGTTGGGTGTATATAAACAACACTGATACATTATGTGCATAACCAAAGAGGAACAGCCAGCTGAGGCAGACTTCAAGGAGAAGGAGGTTTTAACTGTACAGGAGAAGAAAAAGAGAAATGAACTCTCTTCAAAAGCCTGTGTGATCCCAAACCTAAGTAACAAAGTTATCAGCATGAGGAACCTAGTGCCTGAAGAATGCAGAAAGATAAAAATCAGTGACATTGCACTTATTCTTTTGCCGAACTTCGTCATGGAAAATGGTTCCTTTCTTCCATTTTGGAGATTTATCATGCAATTCTTTATGTTTTCGTGAACTTCAAGCTGGCCCCTAAAAACTGTTTCCTCAAAATGTTTAAAAGTTTTCAATGTTGGTGTTTTTAAATTTTTTAAAGACAGAAAATAAAAAAAAAAAAAAAGAAAGAAAGAAAAAGAAAAACCCACACTAGGAACTCCAAGTCCTGCCAATTTTTCCTTCCTGCCAAGTCCTATTAGTATAAATGAACGGTTTATTTTAAGAAATGCCTGATAAATTACTCTACACAATCAGTAATGAGGGTACTGTCAGCAAAGGAGAATCATTTCCAAAATTTACTTGGCATTAAGGAGCTAGTGCCTTCTAAGCTCAAACTGGGTTATGTGGCCCCAGCCTCTGTGGATTCCATAAATCTCTCCCTTCTCAGAGGACAGAAGGATCAGCCGGGATGTGTAACTGCTGAGGTTTCTCTGTGTCAGCTTACAGTTTTTAAGAAACTGCAACAAAACATGGTCATTTTCAAACTTCCCTTGTCAACAGTTTCTACCACTCTGCACAGAGTTCCATTTCTTCTTGGGCTTTGCCCCGGAGGAAAATATTAAAGACCTCAGGTTGTTAATAGTAAAAATCAAAAATCCCAGGCCAGGACAAAACAGAGAACAGCGGGACGTAGAAAGGAAAAGGTCAAAGAGCCTCACATTTCCCTGGCGACATAAACATTCACTCAGGGCCTGATCCATATCCAATGTGACTTTGGAGAAACACAACTGGAGCACGGGAGAGGCTGAGAGTCACTATCCAAACATAAAAGCAAAGGAGGGCAACAAATGACCACTTCCTCTGGAAAGAGGAAGAAAGGAAAATGCCTAATTAAAGCATTGTGGATTACGAAAACCACTGCAGCTACAGTTCCACAGTGGGGGACGAGAATCATCCATGCTGGCCCACCATTGTGCCAGTGTGGCCATGGGCACCTACTTACATAACCATCCTGTGAAATCTCTTGTATTTCTATTAAGGAAATTCTGGAAATACCTTGTCTTAAAGCTTTACTTTTCTAAAGGGAGAGATGGGTGGATGCTCGGTGTGATAAGTTGTGGCAGCAAACCCCTGCAAAGCTGTTGGGGGGCATGAAGAGCTTTGAACCGTGGAGTCTGTGATTTGTAAAGTTTTTTTGTGTGCGTGCTCTTTAGAGCAATAGCATTATAAAAGTTAATGTGCAAATAAAATAAACAAATACCTCTAGTCCTCTGCCCACCCATGAGCGGTGTAGACTGGTTCCCCTCATCTTTCCTAGGCCCACTTATAAATCCCCAGGGATGGGCTTCTGCAACTTTTGCCATAAGACTATTTTCCAGCCACCATCTAAAAGACTTCCACTTACTCTTAGTTAGCCGTGTCTGTATAATGTTCGTGGTGACCCCGCGCTGAAATCTTGTTAGGCCTCCAAGGAGGAGACCAAAGTGTTTCACACAATTTATACTACTCATATTTTGTATTTAATATGTTTAAACACGAGGATCGGAGCTCAGCGTTTAATGCAGTGCAGTCTGTATACAAGCTGACTAAATTACAGATGAGCAGAAGAGACGCTGCATACTTCCTCCAATCTTATAGCAAGAGGAGAGACACCAGCTCTTCTGAGGAAATATTTATACGTTCCAAGCATTCTTAGCGTCATTAACAAGCAAACTCCACAGTGCTCATTAGTGATCCCTGAGGGGAACGGATGCCCATTTTGCAGATGAGGGTGCTGAGACCTGGAAAGAGATGGGGTGAATTTTTCGAGGTCGAGAACAAAGAGGCACAGAACAAGGAAAGGCCCCGGGGGATCTCAGACCCCTGAGCCATCCTAGCCTGGTCTTTCTCTGCAAAGTCACTGCTCAGAATGCAACCTATCTCCTCTTTACAAGGCTGGGGGAGGGTGGGAGTGTTGGTCAAGGCCCATGCTAACATTTCTCGAGTGGCTGGAAGGAAGCCGAAAGGGCCCAACAAACAGCCTCTACTCATGGCTTGATTTGTACTTGGTACAAGCCATTCAGGAAATAACAATAGAGTGAGAAAATCTCCTTTTCCATAAGATCTCAGCCTCATCTTACTTACCAAGAAGATATATGGTTCTAGAAAATATTTTATGTCAAGGCTCCCAGGTCTGATCCCAGGTTACTGCTAACATCATATTTCATTAATTGGAAATGTCAGACTAAGAAAAATATAAACTTTATATCAAGTAGAACCCAGCTTCTTCAGCCTCCAAGCCTATGATGCACTCTGATTATTTTCTGATCACCTACAGAGTACAGAGCACAATGTAAAGAATCCTTCCTTCATAGCCTCACCTCACTGTTGGGCGACCAAGCATTCCTAGATCATTAAATTAGGAAGTAAGCCAATGGCAATAATTATAGGAAAAATGAGTACTTCTAAAATGAATCTACCTCAGCCAGAAAAAGAAAATGTTAAGATGGATATAAATTTCACACGGGGTAAGTGTCATAGTTAAGTTTCGAAATGTAATGTTAAACCTACTGTCCACTCTCTGAAGCCAGAGAAGTGGCTACTGCACTGTTCCACGAGTCCCCCCGGGGACATCCCGCTGATTCTTGTGACTCTAATTCCAGGCTTGGTCATTATACTCTCATGCCTCCAACAGGGCTGGAAGCACACACATACTGAAGTAGGCAGCTGTGATGTGTACAGTCTCACTCTACAACCCCTGACCATACCTGACTAAGCCAACAGGGCCCTGACTCAAGGACAGCCAAGCCCTAGACTTCCATCTATGTGACATCATGATCAATGAGTTGGTCTGGAAAGAGAAGCTGTGCCCAGGTCCCCTCTGTGGAAGTGAGAACTGGGATCCTAAGTCACTGAGCTAGTTCTCTGGAGCCAGGACACCTAATAAGTAGAGGTAGGCAGAACTGGTGGCCACTGTGGGCCAACTGCATGTTGGATTTATGAGGAAGGAGTGACCTGTGGGTGCTGAGGGGAAGCCAGGAGAGAAGGGCAGGGGCACCATGCCTCGGAGAGACAGAGATTACGAGGGCAGTGTGCTTTAACTTCTGTCCTTCTGAGGCTGGTCATTCAGCTTCTCCCATGCACAAACTTGCAATAAATCCTCCTTCACGTGAGGCAACTTAAGTGCATGTCTGTTTCTTGTAACCAAAAGAGCCTTGAGAAGAACAAAGGCCCCCAAGGAAATGATTAAAGACCTTCTGGGGTAGTCCAACCGTGGCAATGTGCAGCCCCAGGCACACACAGCTCTCCCCAAACCCACAGCAATGCCAGGACTCCTGGAAGAGAGTGCCCCCTAGTGCAGCTCCTGGTCAATTAGAGCACTTCAAGTAATTTGGTCATTCTTCACCCCAAATTAATATGAAGGACTGCTACAATTTTATACTACTTGCACTTAGATTAAAACATGACCCAAAAAAGTGAGTGGCTAAAAAAAGAAGCGTAAATGGGAATATGATTATTCAGTTTGGGTGTGATGTCTTTTTGCTCTAACACTTAATTAACAGGAAGGCTAGGAGTTCACCCCGATGTTCATGGAAAAGGTTAGTGCCCATCCATCGCATATCTCCTTAACATACCTTTGTGTTCAAGCTAAGAAGAAAAAAAAGTAAGTAGGTAGGAACCATCCTTAGAGACTAATCTCGGTCCAGGCACAAGAATACGGGTTTCATCAGAGTTTGGTGAATACGAATCTGAATTCAAATCTCCAGATTAAGTATAGTATTTTTATTGTCTACAGAGGGAAGCAAATTCTTCCTTGCCTCTAGTAGTGGGATTTTTATTTCAAAATTTCATTTCTTGACAAAGGATTTTTCATAGATGGGGGTCCCCATTACACTATTACAAAGCTTATAAGAATTTTAGGGCTTTTTCTCTGGTTCACTCCTCCACTACAAAATATCTTTTCATTAAAGTTTCAAAGTGCTCCCTGAGGAGAAAAATCTATGTTTGCTTTGGTGTTTATTACATGGGGCATTGTTCCACGGGTGGCAAATTGATTTTATCCTGCAGGCCAACTCCAAATGACTGAGCCTTGTGCCAAGAAGGGCTCTTGAAAGCCAAGTGACCCCTACGCTTGGTGGTAAAGAGCCCAGGATTGATTAGCAATGTCTGCCACAGGCATGGGAGGGAGGAGAGCCAGGATGCTAGGTGCAGGCCAACTTCAGTTTGCACCTTTAATGTATAAGCAAGTATTTGACTTAGCACACTGCATTTTTGAGCCTAGCACAAAACTATTCAGCTTCAAATATCCCTTTTAGACAGAGGTGTTGACACTGAAGACTAAAATAACATATAGAAAATAACACTGATACAAAATTTGTTGCCTCTAGGTTTGGAAAAATTAACGGTAACAAATTAATGACTGAAATTTCCAGAAGAATATGAAAACTCTAATCCGGGAAGTAGAATTTTTCTCATGATGTGAAAGAACCATATACCAGCCCAAAAGAGAACTATAAACATGGGGGCTAGGGCGGGGGGAAGTAATGATGTCATAAGCTAGGACTCAGATCCTTAAAAAAACTCAAAAAATCCTTTAAATCTAAACAAGGCTGGATTCTCTATTCAGAACATGGCTTTTTTTTCCCCCTCCTCATTTTGATAGTTGAGAAACTGAGGCAGAGTAAAAAGGAAAAACTGATTCAAAGGCTCCAGTGTGAATCGAGAGCAGGTTCTGGGCATAGAAAACGTTTAAGAGTTGCTTTACAGCTGACTTCCTGTAGTCCTCAGACACCAGGATTCCCCAGCTAGCTTTCCCAGTGACAGGATGGAAGTGACCTCTGGGCACCTCCCTACAAACTACAATACAGACCAGCAGGAGATAGGCAAAGTTTCGTGATAGGCAGAGCTCCGGTGAGCGGTCAGGAGATTAGCTGACATTGAAGGGTGATGTATCCCACCCTGGATAGAGTCTTTAGAAACTCTGGAAACAGGAAAATAAATGTTCTAACAATTCCAGAAACCAAATCACTTCTGGAAGGCTCATCTGTGTTCAAAATACGTATCAAGCGTGTATACCATATGCGGACTTGATTTTATGTTGCTGCTTCTTTAAAGGAATCTGGAATAGTGCACCTATTTTGACTTATTTATACTTCCATGAGAGAGATAAAGTGCTGAAATAATCCACTCACTTTACACTTAAGCCAGAGACAGTTTAATATCTTAGGTTTGCCCTCCAAAAGGCATAAAGTGCATCCGTCTGAAATCAGACTAGATTCTTTTCCTGAAGTAAAGGAAAAGAAGGTGTAATGACTTTAGAATCAGGCTCACATCAGTTGTAACACTGGTCCTGCCTCTCACCAGCTGCGTGACCTTAAACATACCCTTAATCGATCTGAACTCTGGTGTTCCAAAGCAGAGAAAATAGTATCCACCTTGCAAGGGGAAAGAATATTTTTAGAGTAGTGTGTGTTAGGCACCTAATCCAGTGTCTCACATAGAGTTAGCGTTCAATGCATAGCAACTATTAGCTTATAGACATACCTCTTGGTTTTGTTCATTGAGAATACTTGTGGATGCTTACTTTTCCAGAAGAGAACGTGGGACTCCTTCACACGCCAAAGACCTCAGGTATAAATCAGTGGCTGGGTCCAGAAATAAAATACATCAAGTTGAAAGGCTATGTAACTGCACCAAAGACACCCCGCTCATTCTGAGTGGAGCTCGTTAGCTTGTGCAGGTCCTTAAAAATCACCTTCTTCTAAGGGGCGCCTGGGTGACTCAGTTGGTTGAGCGGCCGACTTCGGCTCAGGTCATGATCTCGTGGCTCGCGAGTTTGAGCCCCGCTTCGGGCTCTGTGCTGACAGCTCGGAGCCTGGAGCCTGTTTTGGATTCTGTGTCTCCCTCTCTCTGCCCCTAACCCAGTTGCATTCTGTTTCTGTCTCTCTCAAAAAGAAATAAACATCAAAAAAAAAATTTTTTTAATCACCTTCTTCTAGTATAAGCCACATTAATGGTTGCAGAGGGAAAGTAGGTTTATCTTTCAAAACCTTCCAAAATACTCAGGCAGCTCTTATGGCTCTCAAATATAAGTTTGTTTTTGTTATTTGGTTTGTTTCTTTGCTTATTTATTTATTTTTTGGTATCTCTTCTGTGCAGAAACAAATTCTGGTGATACCACAGTTGAAACTGCACAGTGTAGTAAGTAACTATTAAATAATACTGCAAAACATACATTTTCCAATAATAAGCATTTGGCCCATTTAAAGGTTTTGTTGTGGTTGGTTCACAGTTTTTAAAAAATGCGAATCATTTTAACAACTTTCCCCTCTTTTTCTCCTGCATGTTATTAATGGAAGAGCATTAATGACCATAAAAACTCATTATATCTTGACATTCAGGACAAATTCGTGGGTTTTGCCAAAATGCTTCAGTTATATTTCACAATTCCAGTGTTTGGGGTAGATTGAAAACACATAACCTGTGGAAAAAGCCAACATAAAATCAAAACCCAGGAGTGTTTCCAAGTCTTTATAATAATCTGCATACAAATATCATCAGCGCCAGAAATCACTCTGTTGGGAAATGTAATTGCATTGAGGTGAGATACCTTTGGCCTACAGGTTCTACTTGGGCATCTAAAAACCAAAATGTAGCAAAAATCCACCAGATCAACTGCCTTCCACGTCCACAATGAGTAACAAGAAAATGACAGATTAATTTCCTGGGACACTGGTGTCTGGAACTTTTCAGGCTTAATTTTTAACATCTATTCCAAAACAGGAGAGCAACAGACACATAAATACGATTGTACTTACTGAGTTCCCTTTTACGTGTGCCAGAGAAAATCTTTTCATTTTAGTTTTTGAAGATACTCTTTTGGCAATAATAACTCTGGCCTTTCACTAGATGAGTTAAATCTACTTCATAGTATTGTTTTCTGACCTTTGATAAGAGCGAAGGAAGACTGACTTCTCAAACTGTGACACAATCACAAGCTTTACACAATTTTGGTGAGCCTTAAATTAGGGGGGACAAAAGAAGCATAACAAAAGAAAGATTTCAGTTCCCAGATGAATTAGGCAGTACTGTGGAATCCTAACATCTGATGTAGTACATTTGCCCTCCCTAAAAGGTGTTCAACACATTTCTGTACAAAACAGATTTATAGCATCCATTTTCACTCTGATTTCCTGTTCCTCTGTCCATCCACTGAGCAAGTATTTGGAAGCCTAAAATGGCTATGTGGAGTGTTTTAAGAGTTGACCTAGGAAGTGAGCACCCCTCTGGGAGCAATTTGATTGGTTAATACTAGTTCTGAGCCCAGTATGTGAATCTTTATGACTGCACAGCTTCAGGAATGAATTACGACCTCAACTTTCTCCATAGGGGTGCACACCTTAATTTTCCACACTAATTTTCAAATAGAATTACAAAAACACTTTACTTATCTAGAGGTCAACTATTTGACAAACCCCACTACTTGGAACACAGACAAAAAGCAAGCAAAAAAGTATCTGTGCAGCCAAAAGTGATGTCATAAAAACCCATAGATTTTCCCCAATGGAGAGTTGCTAATCAGTTAGAGCAAAGTTACCTTGATTTCATTAACAATTCTGATCACTATACTGATGTTTTGAGCCTACAACAGATGAGAAGAAACGAATCATGAGGGAGAAAGAGGAATGGACAGAGGCAATAAACCTAGAACAATATGATAGAAGAAAAAAAGATATTCAAAAATTATAGGAAAAGGACAAATGACCCCATATGCCTCAAGAGTCCATGAGGACATCACTTACTATATAAAAGAAACAATAATTAACAGTTCTAATGATTATGAAACAATGTTTTATTCTTTTTAATTCATATAAATTAAAAGCCAGATAGGTATTTAAGTCATTTTATAAAATTCTATAAAATAAGGAAAACATTTCTCAAGGATTAGCACGTAGAAGGTTAAGCTCAGTCGGTTAAGCATCTGACTTTGGTTCAGGTCATTATCTCACGGGTTCATGGGTTCGAGTGCCGCATTGGGTTTCTGTGCTGACAGCTGCTTTGGATTCTGTGTCTCCCTCTCTCTCTATGACCCTCTGCTGCTTGTGCTCTGTCTCACTCTGTCTCTCAAAACTGAATAAACATTTAAAAATGAATAAATAAATTATGTTTAAAAAAGAAGAGGATAAGCTTTGGTGATCTACCTACCATTTACCTACTGATCAATTGGTCAGTCCATACACCATGGTCACCTTTATGAAAAGTTCACTCCCTCAGAAGAAAATGTTTTTAAATGCCAAAGCCAAATTGCAGTGGATAAAATTATTCAATTTGAGAAAGGGTGTATACTCAGCACAGATGATCATGCAGTAATCTAAAGAAATGCTTTTGAGGAGTGCCTGGGTGCCTCAGTCAATTGAACATGTGACTCTTGATTTCCGTTCAGGTCTCGTTCTCAGAGTCATGGATTGAGCCCTGCATGGGGCTCTTTGCTGAGCATGGAGCCTGCTTAAGATTCCCCTCTCTCTACCCCTGTCCATTGCTCTTGCTCTCTCTCTCTCTCTCTCTTTCACTAAAATTAAAAAAAAAAAAAAATGCTTTTGAGCTCAAACACAGCAATCTGGCTTTTTTTTTTTCTTTAAACCAGAGGCATGTTCTCCTCCAAAGAATAAAGGCTTTTTTGTCCACAAAACCACAGGAACTTGAAACAATCTGCAAGACTTGAAGATAGGCTGATATTCAGAGGGTGGTAGCAGGAATATAGAATCCAAAGCCAGAATCTGAACCTTCAAGGAGAATAAGTTGCCCTCCTTTCCCGCTTCTCCATCCTTGGGTGGGGAAAGCAAAGGAAAAAGAAGTGTAAGAGAGTACATGTTGGAGTAGCAGGCTGGAAGCTGGCTGATCCGGGAGGCGAAAGCGGCACTCTAATCACATGGGCACAACAGATATAGATGGAGACAGGCCCAAGCACACTGGAGGCTATGGTCACCCTGGTTTTAAGGAGCAAGGTGAAAAATATGATGCTAATTGCCCTACAACCATTCTTTTTTTTATTTTATTTAAAAAAAATTTTTTTAACGTTTATTTATTTTTGAGACAGAGAGAGACAGAGCATGAACAGGGGAGGGGCAGAGAGAGAGGGAGACACAGAATCTGAAACAGGCTCCAGGCTCTGAGCAGTCAGCACAGAGCCCGACGCGGGGCTCGAACTCACGGACCGCGAGATCATGACCTGAGTCAAAGTCGGCCGCTGAAACGACCGAGCCACCCAGGCGCACCTACAACCATTCTTGAGGTAGAGGATGGTGGGAAAAATAGGAATAGGTATTCTTTAGAATACGCTGAAGAAACGTTCTCCCCATTTGCTATGGTCATTCATCCATTCTCTCAGTTCACCTCAGTTGTAACTACTATAACACATTACAATTTTTAGTATAGTCTCCCCCTTCCCTCCTGGATTATGTGTTTTTAAGAGAAGGATAATTTCCCTAACTTGAGATGGTTAACTAAATCACATCTGCAAAGTCCCTCTTGCCATAGAAGATAACATTCACACTTTAATGGGGACTCTTGTCTGGCCTATCACAGCAAGGAATTGAGTAAAAACCCCAGATTACAAAACAGGAAATGCGAATTTTGATTCTAGTTCAGTCACTCACTTGCAAAGCCACATCGGCCAATTCCCTACTCTGCACTTAAACACAACATTCCTGCTAAGTGCCCACCCACTGTCTATTTCCACTGAACTCTTGTGATGTCACCATCTTGCCAGAAGATCAACACTCTCCCCACCCCTGTCTTTTCCTTTACTGCTCCACGTGTAAGAAAGTTCGTCCTTATTTTAAGCCCAGTTCCCCTCCCTATAACGTCTGTTGGTCCTAGCTCAGTCCTACAAAGGCATATCTCTCTCTAAGTTAATCACCATATCCAAGACTTTTCATAAGCATGCCCAGTGCAGGACATGATGTCAAGATCCTCACTCTGCTGGTGGCTCTCTCCTTCAAGAGCACTTCATTACACATTTCCCCCATCAAGATACACTGTGCAGCAGTCTAACAGTGCAGGGTGCTGAGGTTTGTTTGGATGCTTAAAGGTGCTTACATTAAAAAAGGAATGGCAAAAACATATTAGGTGTCTTATGACTGTATCACCAGCGGCATCAACCACAACATGAAGGCATCTGGAATGCAATGTGGTAAATACATTATTTGAAAGTAAGTGAAGTGACTATAGGGCCCAGTGTTTTAAGCATCCAGCATGGTCTTCATAGCCAATATTCTTTTGAAAAGCACCACTTGTGGTTAATCATGTTGAACGTACTTCTTTCCTACACATGGTGATGGAGAGATGGATGGTTGGGTCTGCGAGGTCTTTAAAATCTATCAGTTGGTGTCATCTATCTATCCCAATAAACTGAACAGACTCCTGGGTGTCCTTCCCTCCTGGTCAAAAGGTAACTCCCACAAAGTAGCCTAGAGAAGTTGCAACATCTTGATGCCTTTCATAGGGATCAAGAGTCCATGGAAGGACCCTGGGAAATTCCTGAAGGGTTGTCTGGGCAGGGGAACAGCTGGATTCCTGCAGACCTACTGCCATGAACTCTCCAGGAGCAGGCATGGCCTCTTCCAATGATGCTGTACAAAGTTCTCAGAAATAAGCTGTTAAGTAGCTTGAGACCACTGCCTCTGTACTCTCACCTGCTGAACAGAGAGGAAAAAGCCCAAACTAAAGCTGGAAAACACTCCCTGGGTAATATCCTGCTTGGCTCTCTGCCCCTTGATAATCTTTCCTCCCTTCCGCAGAGCCTGGGAGCCTGGGATCCTCCCAGAGAAGACTGAACTCAGAAGACACAGGGCCAGTCCAGGGCTCACTGCATGCTTCAGACCCAGTCATGGGCTCTACCTTGATCCCAAACCAATTCCTGCCTTTTGGTCAAGTTTTGAGAAGTAGGTTCTGCCTTCTTCCCTGGGACACAGCTCTGCCCTTAAAACCATCCCGGCAGCCTCATCCTTCCAGGATATGGGAAAATCAATGATGCCATCTTGCTCTTGCCTTTTTCTTTCTCATGCCAGGATTTGAGTTGTGCTCCTCAATGTCAACCCTGTGGCTGAGGTCTTGCTAAGCAGAAGGTTATAGCTGAGGTCCACTGCATACTATTTGTTATGATTCTGTGATGTTCCTTGAGCCTACAATCTCAGTGCATTTTGTCCCTTGCTTGTCAGGCACCTTGTCATCTCTTGGTAAATATGAAACCATGTTTCCCAGTTATTGTGCCCCAGCTGATAGGTTGACATTCTCTCTATTGCCAGTAGGCAGGTTGTCCTCGCCATTCCTCTGAGCCACACCAGCATGTCTATTGAGTTCTGAGTCCTCACATGACTGGGCTCCTCTTTCCTGCAAGGTGAACAACTCTGCCACTGCTTGGGTCATGAGACCCTGGGAATCCCACGAGTGATCTTTTGAACTAATGACATTTTGAAAAATACCCCATTAAGATAGTTTTTGGAGTGCTAAGGCTTAGGAATACCATCCAGTTTTCTTTTATATCATGTGATTCATATTCTATAGCACACCTTTTGTGTATAGAAGTATAGATTCCTCTCCAAGTACAGGAATTAATATTAGAAAAATTCTATGAAGAGTGGCACCTGGGCGGCCCAGTAGGTTAAGCATCCCATTCTTGATTTCAGCTCAGGTCGTGATCTCAGTCCTGAGATGAAGCCCCACGTTGGACTCTGCCCTGGGCGTGGAGCCTGCTTAAGATTCTCTCTCTCTCCCTTTCCCTTTCTCTTTGCCCCTCCCCCCATTCGTATGCACACATTTCTCTCTCAAAAAAAAGAAAAAAGAAAATTCTATGAAGAGACCACCTACATTATAAAAAGAAAAAAAAAAAATAGGAAGTTAATTCTTACCGATCTGTTTGGTTTTAGCCTTGCGGTTTAGCTTAACTTTTATCTTTTTTTTTTTTGCAAAATAGAGACTTAAAGGTCTTAAGGAACCTTAAGGAAAGGTCACTGGAGCATTTTCAAATGCACCTAATAAGCAAATAGACCAGACAATATATGTCTAAACATGTCTTACATTAGATGTAGAAATGTTGCTATTGTATAATCATCATCTTCAGAACAAGATCTCCCTATGAATAGACCCCAGTTTTTATGCCAACACTACTACCTATGATCTCTCACCTCCATCTAACATTATAAAATTTCCCACAACACATATATAGTAATAGCAAAACTGACATGTATATAAACTTAAAATATTTGGCAAGACATTTTAAAACACATCACACAAAAACATACACACATCAAATTGCATAGAAGTCCAGAAGATAGGATTGGACTGCTTATATTGAAACTACATATATCTGGTAAAGTCTAAAACTGGTTGATTTTCAAATTATCCAGAAGTTCTTATATTTACTTTAATAGAGCGTTGTAAGGAAAAATTGTTTCAAAGGCTTATCACTAACATACTGAGATTTAGATTTTTCTTTTAGAAAGTAAAAATAAATTGACTTTGGAATTTGCAGGAATTTGGATTGGGAGAGAAATAAATAAGCATAATACCCATATATAAAAATATAAAGCTGGGAGAGCATGGGTGGCTCAGTTGGTTGAGCGACCGACTTCGGATCAGGTCATGATCTCACAGTTTGTGGGTTCAAGCCTTGCGTCGGGCTCTGTGCTGACAGCTCAGAGTCTGGAGCCTGCTTCAGATTTTGTGTCTCCTCCTCTCTCTGCCCCTCCCCTGCTTGTGCTCTGTCTCTCTCTGTCTCTGAATAAATAAACGTTAAAAAAAATTAAGAATATAAAGCTGGATTTTCTTGTAACACCAGACTTGACATGAGGATTTGTGTAGAAATGACACGTATTGTTTTTTTTAAGTAATTTTCTGGGGTTTTAACCATATCACATGGGAATGCAAGAGTAAAGTTACATCATAACAGAATTCTGTTGCGTTTAAACAGAAGAGAGCTGAAATAAACATTCTCCTTTTCCCACCTCACATGAAAGATTAAATGTTGACATTTCTTTTTGTACAGTGAAAAATTTAATAAGGGTAAAGAAGAGAAGTCCAAAGAAAATAATAAACATGCATGAAAACTCAGAGGGTGATGTGATATTCAAGGAAAGCATAGGGAGCCGCCATGTTGTGGGAGGATTTCCTGCATCTCAGAGGAGGTGTGCTGGTTGACTTCTAGTCAGAAGATTTAGGCAATTTCAGAAACTGCTTAAATATGAGTATTCCCTCTATTTTTTTCAGTCATAAATTCTATTCCCCCCCACCTCCTTGGCTTGCCTCCCTTTGGCCTTCTTAGTCATTACTTCCTATGTCCTTTTAATGTTTGTTTTTTCTTTTTTCTTTTCTTTCTTTCTTTTTTTTTTTTTTTTTTTAGAGGAAGAGAGTATGATTGGGTGATGAGGCAGAGAGAGAGAGGCAAAGAAAGAGAGAGAATCCCAAGCAGGCTCTGTGCTGTCAGCATGAGATCATGACCTGAGCCAAAATCAAGAATCGGATGCTTCATCGACTGAGCCATCCAGGCACTCGGCTTATCCTTTTAAATAGAGGCAAAGGAAATAAATAATAAGGATGGGCCCAATTTGCTTTTTATATTGGTTTGGAAACCTCTGATCCTCTGATTTTTGTTTTGGCTCAAATACTCAAATAGATCATGTGAAGGCTTTCAAGGGAAGCACATAGTTTTTATTTACTTTTCTGAAACAACATGGCCCTAACAGCATTTACTGGACTCTCTGGATCCCAGGTAGGGTGTCTGGGGACAACTGAATGCAACAGCCCACGAAGCTGTGTCCGGCAAATTTCGTTTCTGTGTTGGGTTTTTTTGTTTGCTGGTTTATTTTGTTTTGTTTTTGTTTGTTTGTTTTAAAGGGAAACAAACAAATCTATTTCCACAGTAAATATCTTGGTATTTCAACCAGAATGGAACCTTTGGTTTGGAGTTCCTATCATTTTAATTTGATTTAAGACCAAATGTGTTTAAGTGACAGCTTTTTTTTTTTTCCCCTTGTCTTACTGGAAATTTTCGCAACTTAAGATGCGGAAAAATGAACCAGAAAGAAACAAATCTGTAATTCACTACAAACGAACTGCTGAATCTAAAACTCCAAGCATGGAAGAAGCCATCACTTCTGCTTTCTGATGCCTCAGGGACTCTATTGCTACCTGCAGACCACGGAACTGAGAAACATCATTCTGATGAGAACCCGAACTACCAGGCATGCAGAGGACCTCTAAAGTTGTAGTAATTGAGAAAGATGAGCCTCCAGCACCGTCAGGGAGAAATTCTCTCCTCAGAAAGAGCATGTTGCTCCAACCCGTGTCCTGATGTGGAAAGCTGGGTGTGTCCCAGCATCTGTAGTGCTCCTGTCCAGGAAATCCACAGCTCACCTTGGACACTAGGTGGAAGGGGCAGGAAATAGGACTGAGGTTCCCTTGATCAGGAGTGTCGACAGGGAAGATGCATTGGCCATTTCAATGCAGGAAAACAGCCCCAAAGAAGCTTAATTTTTTAAAAATATAATCTTTAGGATGACATTGTTTTGCTTCTAGAGTCTACTCCACCCTACTGTCTTGAATGATTCCAGAAGAATTATTTAAGTAACTTATTTTTTTCAACCTTCCTGTCAGACCTGGTTTTTCCATCAGTACTAATATACCATTTATGTTTTTTTTTTTTTAAAGAAAAGAAGAAAGCATTAAAAGATAGCCAAACAAGATGATATATATCATCTCTGCTAAGGTCCTGCTATGGAACCAAATTCCTGAGATTTGAAATGCGTTCCGTGAATGTAAAAGACATAAGTAGTCAGTCCTGATGGTGAAAAAAGGCGAATGAGGTAACGGTCACACTGAGGGGCTGTTTGTCTCAAGTGTCCTATAAATAGGAATGTGAAATTAATTTTTTCAATCTACATTCCCCCTAGTCAAAGCAAACATTCACTCCTCAGTGGTAAGCTGAGGTAAGGTATTTAAGAGAGAATAATTAGTGGGGCACCTAGATGGCTCAGTTGGTTAAGCGACCAACTTTGGCTCAGGTCATGATCTCACAGTTTGTGGATTTGAGCCCCACATCGGGCTCCCTGCTAACAGACCAGAGCCCTCTTTGGATCCTCTGTGTCCCTCCTCTCTCTAACCCTTCCCCCCCCCCCCACCTCTCTCAAAAATAAATAAACGTTAAAAATTTGGGGAAAAAAAAGAGAGACAATTATTAGAATTTGTTACTTCCATGTTTATAATTTGGGAACTTCCTACTGAAATAAAAAGTACAGCACAGTGCAGATTTCCTCAATTTCCTGTAAAACTCGAACGCAGGAGGACACTTTTGGGGGAAACTTTTTTTTTTTTTTTTGTCTTCCAATGGAGTCTACTGGAAAGATCTCCCCCTGCTGTGTGGAGGGTGTAAGGCAGTTGGGAAATAAGGCTTCACCCCAGGCCCGCTATTGTAACAGCTGGTGGCCGTTGGCATTTTCATGTAAACACTCAAGCCTAAGAGGAATTTCTCCTTTATAATTGGGCCCATTCCCCCTTCCTGGGACATTCCACAATGCCACCAACAATGAAGTGCTCAGAAAGGAGGAATCATTT
The DNA here is from genome assembly GCF_028749965.1 of Puma concolor. NCBI lineage: Eukaryota > Metazoa > Chordata > Mammalia > Carnivora > Felidae > Puma > Puma concolor. Next base: position 97,045,146 of record NC_141668.1, on the reverse strand, counting down.
CTGTTTATGTGAAAATAGATCTGAACTCCATGAGGCAAGGGAAGAAACAACAAAAATCTTCAAAGACCACAAAGAGAGGTTATAATCAAATCTGGATGCCGTTTGCGAGATCTGACAAAGCTCCTCCATACATCAGCTCTGACTGTGCGGAAAGCTGGAGCCAACCGTCCCTTCCTCCAGCCCTGTCTAGTTCATTCCCCGTGCAAGTGCTTGGCTCCAGCCATGCCATAGCATTATCTGCTCTGGGTGTGGGCAACAGTCTTAGTGACCATGCACTCGCACACATGAGCAGACCATTCCACTCTCAGGAGTACTTCAAATACACTAAGCCATTGGTCTAAAGTGTATAAAAGCGATGATCAAAAATGCCTTCAGGAGGCAGCATAACATCGCAATAAAAGGGCATGGAGTTTTGAGTAACTCAGAATTGAATGCAAATTCCGGGTCTGCAATTCACTGGAGTAAGTTTGCAAGTTACCAAATAACTTTGGTCAAGTTATTTAATTTCTCAGTTTGCTCATCTGTAAAATGGGGATACTAAGGACTCCCTCAGAATGTTGATGTGATAATTAGAGATGATCTCTGTCAAGCACCAGATGCCTAATCACACTGACTGTTGGCTAGTTTTAGCGAGTGTTCCCTAAAGTAACTTCTTATGCTTTACATCACAAGTGTACCTCCCCACGCAGTAGAAAACAATGCGTAAATTTTCTATGATTCTTACCACCAAGAATATTACTTATAATTCAGCCTAAGGGAAAACGCATCTAGAGGCTGAAAACAACCGTAAGCGTTGCTACCAGCTCATAATACCCTGATGCAAATTAAAAATGTTTCTCCAGTCTACAATTTCTGCTCCTAAGAAACATGAAGATGTATGTATTCACTTTAAAGAAAGAAACTTTGTTGGCCTCAGGATTTTATAAGCAAGAAAAGTATCATCCTGAATCTTTGCCCAAATAACTCCACTGACTTCCTGTGTGAAGGCAGTCAAATCACCCTTACTGGTAAATAATGTTTCCCTAACAGACTTCAGTTCAAGTTTCCCTTTTGTGCTTAAAGCCTGTTTCTTCTCATTTGCCGCATTAGGCAATTAATTGGGTATTTATAGGCAGCTATCATATACCCCACTGTCATCGCTACTCAGTCATACATCTTAAATTCTCCACATCTCGCCACTTAAATTCTACCCCTTAATCACCTCATCATCTTTGTCACATTTAAAATTTTTCCTTTCACTTAATCAACTCCATTTTCTAAGCCAGCGTAAGAACAATTGTGCAGAATCCCTCTAACGCAGCGTTACTGCGGAGCGATGAAGAGAAAGTGTTCCTCCTTAAGTGATTCCTTTAGATCCCAGGATAGTTTTTGCTCCTAGAGCAAGAGCATCACCGTGCGAGCTGTTCCTGATCTGCACTTCAGTGTTGCCCTCAATCCGTGCCCAGTGCCTTTCACTGCTCAATGTGGCTCTCGCTGGCCGGGCTGAACCAGCTCGGAGGGAAGGCGCCCCACCTCCACACTACAGCCTGCTGGCCCCCCTGAAGCCCCCACGGCTGTGCTCCTGGCTGACCCTCTCCTGCCCAGTGTTTCTGGGTGTCCATCCCTCACAAAAGAAAGAAAAAAATCTTCTGATATTCCTCAGGACCCCTGGGTCCCTTGAGCTAAGAAACAAGAGAAAATTCTACCCTTCAGAGAAGGGACACTTTTCTTAGCTGGTTTTCCCTCCCTTTCTAACTGTAAACTAGCCAAACTTATCCAGTAAATTACCATTACAACCTGTCCCATGTGGCTCTAAGGGACACATGTTCCCAGTGGGGTAACCCACAAAATGCTTTTCCATGAGCTTTGGGGGAGAAAAAGGTTCCACTGTCAAATAACGTAAGGAAACGGGGCATTTAGTATCTCCCTCTTAGTGACCGAAAACATATCTTAGAACGTTCATAGTTCTGAGAAAAGTAGAACATTCACTGACCTTTGTTTAACATAGGTTTCCCAAAGCTGTTTGACAAGAGTCATGTCTTGCTGGGACAATTATTAGGACTTCAAGAAACCATGGGGTCTGCAGAGTATATTTTGGAAATGTCGCACGGCGTCACAGCCCTTCTCTAATTTCCCTTAAACAAACTGTTACATCATCAGCTGCCATCCCTGAATTATTATTTTCACCTGCACGTTCTGTCGGAGAACAATGCTGTTTGGGAAGGATGCTTTCACACTACACCGTCTCCACTGACTCCACGAATGACATATTTATCCGAGAACACCTACCTGGAAGATGAATAAAGAAGCTGGTTTGTCCTAACACACACAACTGGCAGTGACTGTGCCACCGTTTCCGTGTCCCCAGGGCATTTCCTCGGATCGGTCGCTGTCAAATGCAACCACAAGACCGAGTTCCTTGTCTGCCTACACTTGGCACAGAGTAGATCCCAGACAAAAGTTTGTGAAACAAAAAAAGAATGATTTGCATCATTTGTATCATTGTATCACGTCTGACCTAGAGAAAATGCCCATGATTATTTCCACTTTTAAAATTTGACAAATAACTAATAACGTGGCTAGTTTTATTTCCCCCCAAGAGTCTGTGCTGCTGCAGGTACTGTTAAGAGTTTATTAATTATTGGGGCACCTGGGTGGCTCAGTCAGTTAAGCGTCTGACTCTTGATCTCGGCTCAGGTCATGATCTCACAGTTTGTGAGTTCGAGCCCCGTATCAGGCTCTGTGCTGACATCCCGGAGCCTGCTTGGGATTCTCTCTCTCCTTCTCTCCCTGTTCCTCCCCTACTCTCTTTCTCAAAAGAAATTAAAAAAAAAAAAAAAACTTAAAAACAGAGTTTATTAATTATCTACAGCATGCTTCCACTTACTCCTTCTATGTGCTGAACTTTGGCACATAGTATTTAACGATTGTTAAGTCACAGTGTCTGATTTTGTATTACAGATAAGACAGGTCACTGAGTCAGACAAGGGAGGCTGTCTATTATCTCCATTTATAATCTGCAGAGCCAGGTTTTGCACTCAGGTCTCGCTGGCTAAGTCTACATGCACTCCACTCTCCGCATCCTTGGATGCACACCACATGGATAGATCACATGTACACAGGAAAACAACTTAGAAGTTAGCTACATTTTTTTAGCAACCATATTTTTATTGGGACAAAATATCGATAATATAAAATTTACCGAAGTGTCCAGTTCTGTGGCATTAAGGGCATTCACACTGTTGTCCAACCATTAGCACTGCCCACTTCCAGAAATTTTTCGTCTTCCCCAACTGAGACTTTGTACCAATTCACCACTAACTCCCCATTCCTCCCTCCCCCAGAGCCTGGCAACAAATCTTCCACTTCCTGTCTCTATGAACTTAACTACTCTAGGTATTTCATGTAAGTGGAACCTTACAGAATTTGTCACTAATTACTTTTTGAATTCTTGCTCTAGATACAGTACCAACCATTCACTTGAAAAAAAAAAATCATCTTAACTTTCTTATACCAACACCACATTGTTTGCAGTTTAATTAGTGTTACTCAAAGGGAACCAGGTTCTGACTTTAAAACAAAATCAGTCCCCCGTGAGCCAGAGGAAATTTGCCCCCACAGCACCAGGGCCACGGTCAGATCATAGGAAAGATGAGAAATCTGGGTAAGTCAGGGTGACAGCTTAACATCTTCAGTTTTTTTTTTTTTTTTTTTTTGATGATTAAAATCTGCATATACATCCCAAACATTTCTCTTTTTTTTTTTCCCCTTTCAAACTGCTTTTCTGTTAATGTGTGAAAACGGCACAACTTGAGGGAAATGTAACCCACATGTTTTGGTGCATTTACACTTCCATGCTCTTGAGAATATCAAAATGGCCTAACAATATATTTTCCAAAGACTTTTTTGTCTTTCAAAGAAACATAATTATAGACTTGGTAAAAAAATAAAAAATAAAAAATAAAAACAAACTTAATTCCCAAAGGAAATAGTCTCTAAGTTCAAATTCTTGAAATTTAAGCATTCTTTAAATAAATTGCCTAGCTGATCTTTTTTAAATGAAACATTTAAGATACATTAAGGGGTCTTCCCATGAGAGACTAAAGTTGTAAGGTAAAAACTCAATGATTGGCTCAACTTTAGGAGATGGTAGTAATCGGGAAAGAGAGGACAGAGTTCAAGGATACCCAGATGTGGGTTCCCAGTGACCCTGTAACACTCAGCGAGTGTCAACTTTCCCATCTGTAAAAATGCACATGATAATAAGAAGCGCCTGGGTGGCTCAGTCAGTTGAGCATCCGACTCGATTTCAGTTCAAGTCATAGATCTCAGGATTTGGTGAGATTGAGCCCTCCACTGGGCTCACCTAGACAGCATAGAGCCTGCTTGGGACTATCTTCTCTCCCTCTCTCTCTGCCCCTCCCCCACTCCTGTGTGCGCTCACGCGCACTCTCTCTCTCTCTCTCTCTGTCTCAAAATAAACAAATAAACTTAAAAGAAAAATAATGAATGGTTAACTGAATTGTCCTGGAGATTAAACACACTGTGTCTATAAAGGGCTCATATATGTACCATGTATAGAGAAAGACTCAACAGATGTTCCCTTATAGTCCCTTGTTTCCAATTTGAATGTTCCCCAGCAATGAAGTCATTAAAATCTATTCACAAAACATATTTGCATGCAGTATGGTGAATTGCATCTTTCCTTTAAATTGAAAGGCCAAAAAGATCAATCCCATTAGAACATCAAGACAAGACACTAAAAGGCAAAGTGAATCACTTAAGGTCACATGCAAACTTGAAGGCCCAGCAACAAAGAGAAAACAGGTTAGGTCTTTGAGGGCTTAATGGGAGGGGGTGGGGGGTGGACTGTGCTGAGGACAGTCTCTAAATCTATACGGGTACTGCTTCTCTTACTTGTCAGTACTTGGCCATACACTCTCTTCAAATCCCTAAAATATCTTGGATTAATTTTTCCTTTCTTATTTAATTTAATTAAAATTAGGTTTTTGCTTAATTGTTTGAAAAGCACTTGGTTTCTTGTAATGAACTGGAGAATAGGGTTCCTAGGGACACTTTCAACAGACACAGGGTTCTGAGTGGGTTAGACTAATTGTTGGGCCATTCCAAGAGCCCACTGCGCCTTATATGATGTTCTGATGAAGGACAAGCTGGGGGAGCACTTCAAAGGGCCTCATCCCTCCCCCTCTATGCCCCCTCTGGGCTCAAAGGATGAGCCCAGAGACACGCTGACTAGTAATGCCATAGCAGATAAAGACACGACAACACGGAAATTTGGTTCCATAGAAGCTGATACATAATTCACACACAAAAGATAGCATCACTCTTACAGAGAAAGAGATGAGCAGTGAACCCCAAGGGCCCAGCTCAAAGTCAAGTAAATCCTTATGGTTTGGAGGTGATGTGATACATGGGATATTGCCCATGACCTATTGGTTGTGTTAAAATGGCTGGAGGTTCTTATCTAACCCTTTACTACCATTTCTTCACCTCCACCAATACCTTTCATTAATATTAACATAACACTGTAGGCCTAGTCAAAATTAAACTATCATCCTTTTAAACAAAAGGATGGCTTACTCCGATGTTTTCTCTGGCTAAGTCTTAACAGGAATGTATCTTGACATTAAGGAAGCATATTTAAAGAAAACAACTTTCTTGGATTCAGCCCGACTGTCACCTCTTCATGAACCAAAGAGTTCCTACCTGGGAGCGCTAGAGGAGAGCAAAGCCATTTCTCTCTCAGAGAGGACTGGCTCTCCAGCCATGAATGAACCTGGCAATGAAGGCAAGCAATTCACTCTAGGCTGAAGCCCACTTGGAGGCAAAAGTAGTGTCACTTCTTGACTACCCAAGGTAACTCTATAACACGGAAGTCTAAACTGAAAGATTATTTTAACTTTTTTTGTACTTAGCTATTAGATGGCATCCAATTCCAGCCAATGTACATGCCTAATTACATTTAATTAATTTATCCTCTAAAGACCCATCAGAAAGTCTGTATTTAAATTTGATCCAGAAAAAGACTTCTCTGGGTACCCAATGTAAGTTGGCTGCTACTAGGGCAGCAAGGACTCTAGCACGGATCCCAGAAAACATCTAATCCATCCACCTTTTAGGACAAAATAACCAAAAATGCTTAACCATCCCTGAGACTTCCACTCTTCGTGTAGCTATTTGTTTTTATTTTGTTTGGTTTAGATTTCTAGATTTTGTTCAACATTCAGTGGTCTTCTCAGATGATTTCAAACACCCCTAACCTCAAGGATCATTCTGCACAGTGATAGTTGGAGAAAACACCTCCAATTAAATATTCACCCAGGAAAAGTCTTCAGCCTACATGTCACTTTCTAATAGTGAAAACAACTCTGTGCCCCAGAACTTTATTGATAACTTAGGACTAACTTGCAACAAGAGTTTATTGTCTACTAGACAGAGTCACTTATCTCAGTGCTGAGATTGATGAGGACAGGTTGAAGAGGAACAACTGAGATCTTGGCCATTTTCCCAGTCCCTACTAACAGGAACATGAATTCCCTGAGCATGAAAGCCCAGCTCTCACAAAATATTTCTTCCTCATGGCACAGATAAGCATAGTTGATGGAGATCCCTAAGTCATATCAGCGACAGTAACTTGGCTCTTAGGGCTTCTCCAGTTCCTTATGGAAAGACATTCCTGGAGATGCGATTCACTCCTCCTCTGCTTCCTCCCTGCTCTCCTAGGAAGGGAAGTCACTGTGCTATTCATTTCTCACTAAAGGATAACAATGTCTACGGCCCTGCCTCATTGTAACAGGACTGCCAGAGAAGGCTGCAGGCACTCAATGTCAAATCACCTGGGAATACACTGATTTATTTAACTCTCAGTACATTGCCATGGGTTAAGGGTTTAATAAAGTTAAAAATAATTGAGGACTTTGGGAAGTACCATGGCTAGTCTATTTGAAAATTCATTTCCCTGCCAGCTTTCTCTCGTTCTGTTGACAGCCTGTAGAACCTTGCTTTCATCTGTTTCCTCTCTTTACAGCTTAACCTGGTCCCCGAAGGAGTATGCTCTTTCTAGAAGATAGATTGAGTACTACACACAACATGAAAACTTTACACACTCTTCCTGTTGTCATCTGAAAGATTTTTCTACCTGGAAGAAATAACTTATCTCACCTTCCACTCTCAGATTGGCTTTACATAGGATTCCTTACGAGCACCGACATTTTTAAACTTTATGGAGGGATACAAGCTGAAACTTTGGTTCCTCTTTATTTTTCTTTCTCCCTGGTGAGATCTGTGACAGCTTTGTCCATTGCTGTAAACGATTGTAGAAATGTAACTGCACTTTGAGGGTATGTGATTTCAGAGACACTATCTAAGTTTCTATCTAAAGGGAATAAAACAGCTAAAAGCACGAGGGCGACATGAAGACTTAGCAGAGGAAGACTGGCAACGATACAGGAGACTAGGTGGTCACTCCATGTAAAGTGTGTACTTCAAACTGGAAACAAACTAACAATGTACAATAAATCTCTTTCAGATAACTTCCACGTTATTCTGTTCATAGATAGTCCATCTGTTCATAAAAAATCCATACTGCTTAAAATTGTCACAAATCATGTTTTTAATTATTTTTCACCTAATAGTTTTTTATTCTAATCATCACCCAGAAAATGTCTATTAATTATTTAGTTGGTATAGAGGGTGCTGGTTTGATTTCAAATGATAATATTTTTGTCCTCCAGAGGCTTACAAAAGAAAGATGTTCATCATTTATAAAAAGTCTTGCAAAACATTCAGAAATTAAAAAATAGGGGCACCTAGGTATCTCAGTCAGTTAAATATCTGACTTTTCAGCTCAGGTCATGATCTCATGGTTTGTGGGTTCAAGCCCCTATGGGGTTCTGTGCTGACAGTGTGGAGTCTTGAGCCTGTTTTTGGTTCTGTGTCTCCCTCTGTCTCTGCCCCTCTCCTGCTTTCACTCTGTCTCTCAAAAATAAATAAATGTTTAAAAATAATTTTTTAAAGAAATAAAAAAAAAATGTCAGGTAGTCACAGAAGTACATTCAACTTTTTCAAATTTCACTATAAAATCCAGACATCAATATTCCAATAAGTTGGTTTGAGTTCCATTAACTCATAGCAGTGATTGTCCTTCCTGCCCCAACACTGACTAGTTAAAAACTGTTGCAGAGTCCAAATACAAATGTTAAAATATTATGGGGAAAAGACTTAACAAAAGTTTTATTTAAAAGAACTTAAAGAAGTGTCTGGGTGGCTCAGTCAATTAAGCCTCTGACTCTTGATTTCAGCTCAGGACATGACCTCACGGTTCATGAGTTCAAGCCCCACATTGGGTTCTGTGCTGACAGCGTGGATGCTGCTTGGGATTCTCTCTCTCTCTCTCTCTCTCTCTCTCTCTCTCTGCCCCTCCCCTGCTCAGGCTCATTCGCTCTCTTGCTCTCTCTCAAAATAAATAAATAAACTTAAAAAAATAAAATGAAAGAACTTAGAGCTGCTTGCTGAAAAACACAGATCAGGGTACAAGCAGGCAAGGGTAATTGAATTTAAAATCATTTCACATTTTCTTGACCCATTCGTCAGTTGATGGACACTTAAATGGAAGGTTGATGGGGGGATGGGGAAGAGGGAAATGTGGGTAATGGGCACTGAGGAGGGCACTTGTTGGGATGAGCACTGGGTGTTGTATGGAAACCAATTTGACAATAAATTATATTTAAAAAATAACACATTTAAAATAAATAAGTAAGTAAATAAATAAATAAATAAATAATAAAATCACTTCACAGGCACAGAAGACTACTTCCATTAAAATACTTCCCAGAAGTGCTACTGGAATCGGACAATTGCAGTACACACAGGGAAGTATCTGTAAATGGTTATGGTGAGAAAGTTTAGAGTTACACATCAAACTCTATTTCAGTGACAGCCTTTGAAATTTGGAACTCAAAACCAAGGTGATTTGGCACCTACATAGACCATGGAGGACAGCGTGTTCCACTCTGGCTAAAAGGCCAATGGGCAGCAGAATTACAAGATGCAAATGACAAATGGTGCCGTGGAAATGGGCAGTCCTTTGGAATGTGATAACAGTGGAATATCTTTCCACTACAGTCACAAATAAGGTGATGTTTATATAATGGCCAATCTCTTGTTGATGAAATGTTGTGTTGGTGTGAACTTTAACTTACTTTTTAATTTAGCAATTACATACAAAGTGCTATCAGTTTCATAGTTTAAACTTCAGGACATTATGAGTTTTACAAAAATCTCCAATGGAGTCAGAAGGTTTCTAGAAATTATACCTAAAAGCAGTCAGTGAGAACATCTGCCAAACCAGGTTGAGGCTTCTACCTGAGCTCCTCTTCCAGATCCCTTCTCCAGATACTAAGGACCTCAGAGACCTTGGCATAGATCTCCTTTACATTCTGATTTGTTTTTAGTTTGGTCATTAGTTCTGTGTTAGGTCTTATTCTTCCTGCCTCTGCCTACCTCGTCAGGGTGACTGTGAACCTGTCCCTCTCACTTTCTCCCTTTGAGCCCTTCCTCAGCTCCTCCTGTACACCAGCATGGCCTCCTGAAGGCCCCCACAGCCCACACCAGATTTGCCAACTGACAGCTGGACATTGTTTGTGTGTCTGTACATTTCACTTCTTAGGGAAGCCTCCCCTGATGCCACACACTAGATGAGGTCCCCCTGGTCTGTGCTCTCCCAGCACCCTGCTGTGGCCTCAGGTTCTCCATGGAAATGCTGATCCCCCTTTTCCTTCTAGTCCAATAAGCCCTCCCTGGTGAAGTGTAAGCCTCCTGAGCGACTGAGCCTGACCTGGGCACAGCTCTATTACCAGAGCTTCATCTGGCCAATAGAAGACCATAGATTGAAGTTTGTGTGTTTGAGATTTTACTACTCAACTCAGTTCTCAGGTTACATTAGTTAATTATGAGCATATTAGTACATTGTGGTCACTGTGCTGATACCTCCGTCATTAAACTAATGGTGACCTCCGACTAATGAACGCCGCCTTCCTGGGGACTCTTGGAATACCAGAATATTTAAGCCTGGCAAAGAGAGAAAGGATGCATTTTGTCATTTATATCCCCACTAAGAATTAATTTTTCTTAGTCTCTTTCCACTTTTAAAACTGTCAAACAGGCTTTAAAGCTCAAACGAGAGAGTAGTTTAATGAACAATATATGAAATAAAGAACAATGGTATGAGCTTAACTACAACTCATACTTACAGATCATTCATGAACATTAACTAGTTCATATGTTTTCAAAGACATGTATCCACACAAATGAAATTTCTTTCTTAATTATTTACTATAGATTGGAGGTAGTGGGAAATGATATGAAAAGGGAGTATGTTGCAACAGATATAAACTAATAAAGGAAATAGTTTAGATCATACTACTCACTTTAGTATCAATAATGATTACAAATATTGGAACAATATATTAAGTACTTACAATAATTATTTAAGTAGCTAAAAGAAATTTTGAAGAGGTTAATAATTTCCTATCCTTGTTAAAAGAATGTTAAAATTGATTGACCAAAACCTTTAAGGTATTGATCAATTAGTATCCTATATGAGAGCTCTAAACTGAGCACCTAAGGGAATGGTGTGGATTTATCATCTCTAAAAATGGTGCAATAAATATTGTATAAGAATTATTGCTGACCTCTTTGACCTCGGACAGAGAAACTTCTTACTGGACATGTCTGTGGAGGCCAGGGAAACAAAAGCAAAAATGAGCTATTGGGACATCATCAAGATAAAAAGTTTCTGCACGGGAAAAAAAAAGTCAGCTAAACTAAAATGCAATAGATGGAATGGAAGAAGATATTTGTAAATGACATACTGGATAAAGGGTTAGTATCCAAAATCTATAAAGAACTTATGAAACTCACCACCCCAAAAAAACAAATAATCCAGTAAAGAAATGGGCAAAAGACATGAACAGACACTTTTCCAAAGAAGATATCCAGATAGCTAACAGACACATGAAAAGATGCTCAACATCACTTCTCATCAGGGAAATACAAATCAAAAACACAACCTCATACCTGTCAGAAGCTAAAATTAACAACTCAAGAAACAACAGATGTTGCCAGGGATGTGGATAAAAGGGAACTCTTTTGCACTGCTGGTGGGAATGCAAACTGGTGCAGCCACTCTAGAAAACAGTATGGAGTTTCCTCAAAAATTAAAAATAGAACTACCCTACAACCCAGCAATTGCACTACTAGGTATTTATCCAAAGGATACAAAATTTGAAGGGGACATGCACCCCAATGTTCATAGCATCACTATTGACAATCGCCAAAGTATGGAAAGAGCCCAAATGTCCATCGAGTGACGAATGGATGAGGAAGATGTAATATATATATATATATATATATATATATATATATATATATATATACACACATACAATGGAACATTACTTGGGGATCAAAAAGAATGAAATCTTGTCATTTGCAACAATATGGATAGAACTCGAATGTTTTGTGCTAAGTGAAATAAGTCAGTCAGAAAAAGATAAATATCATATGATTTCACTCACATGTGGAATTTAAGAAAACAATGAACCTAGGAGAAAGGAAGGAAAAATAAGATAAAAACAGAGAGGAAGGCAAACCATAAAAGACTCTTAAATACGGAGAACAAACTGAGGATTGGTGGAGGGGAAGTGGGGGGGGCATGGGCTAAATGGGTGGTAGGCGTCAAGAAAGGCACTTGTGGGGATGAGCACTGGATGTTCTATGTAAGTGATGAATCACTAAATTCTATTCCTAAAACCATTATTATACTATATGTTAACTAACTTGGATTTAAATAAAATTAAAAAAAAAATTTTTAAAGAATTACTGCTGTTCTTCAAGAGACATATTTCTAGAACTGACTAAGATAGAAAACTTTTCAGGCAAATTAGTGCATTGTATGGAAAATTCAGTGAAAGTCACAAGAAATTCCTTAATATTAAAGGAAATTTAAATAGGTAGTTTTAGGTAATGTTAGTAAGGATTTTTATCGGAAATGTAAAGACACATATATAAATATATAAACTGCATGTAATGAATTCAAAAACATGTCTCCACTAGCCAACTAGAACACAATGTAGCATAATATCACTTTTAACTCCACTCTGGGTTTCCTGTTTTGGCAGATTCACCTCATTGAGGCATTGTGGGAGAAATAGAGGTGTTTCTGCAGCATTCAAACTATAGCCTAAAACTTGTCCAATGGGGACATCCCTTACAAAGAAAGGCGGAACTATCATAGGTAAATATGATAGTTATTTATCATATTACCTAAATATGATAATCAGTGAAAGGGGAAATCTACAGGAAAAATTGTAATTATTTACTTATAAATTCCCTTTACATTTAATACCTCTTACCCTGTCTGAGTGGCCTCGCAGTAGGATACAGTGAATTAGGAAATACAAGAGCAACTTCTTTTTTGACATCCATGAGCAGAATTGTCTCTCCTCTTTCACGGGGGGTCCAAATGTGCTGCTCTCAAGAGATGCTCAGATGCTAATTCCAAAAATAACCTAAACATATCCATTTCACCAGAAATCTGAGATTTCCTATACTGATAATCCTATAGAACGGGTACAAGGTAAGTCAATAAAGTAGATATACCAAAAATATGCCTGAACTCAATAGAAATTAAAGAAACAAAAATAGTATTTTCCAAAGGGAAATAAAGATAAAAATAACAGATAAAAACGAAAGAGCTGAAGATCTGAGAATTGTATTGTGGTAAATTGAATTTTTGGCCTCAATTATTTACCCCTCTTTGTGCCCAGGCTTCCATGTAACTCTGCAATTTCTCTTAAAAAGAGAGAAACATTCCTCCACTCCTTGGAACACAGCCTAAAACTTGCTTTGGCCAATGGAATGCCGACAGAAGGGTCTGCTAGTTATGCATCAGTTCTTCTGTGGCCTTGTGGTTTCTGTTTGCCTTCTTATTTTCCTGCCATTGCCATGTGAAGAATGCGAGAGATAAGTGGGGCAGAGCTGAGCCCATGTTATAGTGAGGAGCCACGCTTGGCCAGACCTGCACCCAAAAGCAAAGTCACCCAGGCAAGTCCAGCTTGGCTACCCCCTACCTGGTCTACGTGTGTGGAATAAATAAATGCGTATGTTTGAATGGAACTGAGATTTTTGTGGTTATTTGTTACACAGCATTATCATCACAGTAGCTAAGTGATACACTTATAAATTAAAATGAGCAAAAAGGGGGGCACCTGGGTGGCACAGTCAGTTAAGTGTCCATCTTCTGCTCAGGTCATGATCTCACAGTTCATGAATTCAGCCCCACTTGGGGCTCAGTGCTGACAGCTCAAAGCCTGGAGCCTGCTTCAGATTCTGTGCCTCCCTCTTTCTCTGACCCTCCCCTGCTTGTGCTCTCTCTCTTCCTCTCTCTCTCTCTCAAAAAATAAACATTAAAAAATAATAAATAAATAAAAATTAAAAATAAAATAAAATGAGCAAAAAGGGTATGCTTTTTCCTTAGGAATCTAAAAAAAAATATTTCTCTCTCCCCAAGATTGATGTTCATTCATTTGCCAGGAAAGCCAACAAATTCACAACTGATTGATTGAGAGAGTGCCAGAACCAATAACTTCATTGTAGGTTGACCACTGACTTACTTTTCTCCCTCCTATACCAACAACTATAATTAATTTTCAAATGTTTACCCTTTCCTCCCATGTATTGAGGATATTAATGACTATGACCTCATCTGTAAACTTGTAGAATAAAGTTTCATCAGAGGTTCTTGAATGTTCTTTAGATCCCATGGTTCCAAGCAGGTGTTTGGAGGAGACAGCCTGATGGAAGCAGTGGAAGAAAGCTTAACAGTTAGAGTGCTAACCTCTCAACCAGCAGGACTCTGCTTTAATATATTTTTGATATTGAGGTTTCACTTGGAACTCAGTTCCACTGTTTTAAAAATTAAAATTAAAAACTGCTGGATAGGGGCACTTAGGTGCTTCAGTCAATTAAGTGTCAGACTCTTGATTTCAGCTCAGGTCATTATCTCATGGTTCATGAGATCAAGCCCCCTGTCAGGCTCTGTGCTGATAGTGTGGAACTGCTTGGGATTCTGTCTCTCCCTCTTTCTCTGCCGCCCCCCCCCCACAAGATAAATAAATAAGTAAACATTTAAAAAGTAAAAATAAAAAAATAAAAAATATTAGCGAAAATATTTTTTAAGATCTCTTCACACTGAAAACACTGTGATTAAAATTTTTTGACCATCCCCACTCTTCACTGCTATTGCCATGACCCTAACTTAAGACAGAAGTCCCGTAACAACTTCCGAACGTGACTGCCTGCTTTTAGTTATAAATTGTGCCATTTCACTCCCCTGCATCAAATTAGAGTAAAACCACATCTGGTGGGGTGTCCCGGCTCTGCCTCTCTCTGCAGTCTGACTTCCCACCCCTTACCTCACCTTTCTTATTGGCTTAAAATACACCCTGCTGTTTCCCAACTCAGAGACTTCTCACATGCTGGTCCCTCTGCTTGGAATACCGTTCCCCTACTCTTCAAATGTCAACTTCTTATTATCCTTCAATTCTCCATTGATACATGACCAGGCTTTCTCTGATCACTCAAACTAATGTAAGTCCCATCTGCCTCCATTATTCTCTACGACAACACATGTTCTGTCTTTTTTTTTTTTTTTTTTTTTTTGGCACTTATCATGACTTAACCCTTATCAGAACATTTGTTGGTTGGTTTTTTTTTTTTTTTTTTTTCAGCGTTTATTTATTTTTGGGACAGAGAGAGACAGAGCATGAACGGGGGAGGGGCAGAGAGAGAGGGAGACACAGAATCGGAAACAGGCTCCAGGCTCTGAGCCATCAGCCCAGAGCCCGACGCGGGGCTCGAACTCACGGACCGCGAGATCGTGACCTGGCTGAAGTCGGACACTTAACCGACTGCGCCACCCAGGCGCCCCAATTGTTGGTTGCTTTTATTACCTGACTCTCCACTGAGTTTGAGCTCCATGTGGTCAGGTCTGGTTTATTTTTACATTCCCAGGACCCAAAGCATTGCCCATGTAATGTGTACATGGAGTATGCTCAATAATATGAGTCAATAAGTGACTGTCTTAGCTTTTATGATAATTCTTTTATTTTTCCTCCACCACCTGTCTACACCTCATAGCATTTCCCTGTTCACATGTGGTTCCAGTCTCTGACATGCTTACACCTGCTCTCTCTCTCTCTTAGTTACCTTCCTTAATTCCCAGACAGTGGTCCTTATACTCTTGTACATAAGAATTTTCTCTTTCAACTTACTTTATCATCCCACTTTCCTCTTCTTTTCCTTCTTGCACCAATGGTCATGATCTGATCTGTTCTGGGACTTTGTTATCAAGCTGATCCTGAATCTTGAAATTAGATTATAGCTACATAATACCTAACAATAGCAGGTATTCAATAAGTGCCATCTGATACCTAGAGAAGTAAATATTCTATGCTGTTTATTTATTTTGAGAGAGAGAGAGAGATAGCGAGTGAGCATGGGGGAGGGGCAGAGACGGGGGACAGAGGATCCAAAGCAGGCTCCGTGCTGACAGCAGAGAGTCTGATGTGAGGCTGGAACTTAACAAACTGGGAGATCATGACCTGAGCCAAAGTTGGACATTTAACTGACTGAACCACCCAAGCACCCCTCTATGCTGTTTTGACTCAGGTGAGTGAGGGGTTTGGGGAATGCCCAAATTTCAAACAAGGTAACCAGCACTCAGCTTCAAGCAAACAATGACCAAAGTTGTATCCTAACTAATTTCATTATCCTCTGTCAGAAGAAAAGACAAAAATAAGTGTATGGTTTATATATAGTCTATAAAAGAGGGACCCGAGGAACATGAACATGGCGTGTTTTCCCAGCAGTGCCCCAAGTAGAGACAACTGAGCTGAGGAACAGTAACATTATGGTTGTTAGAGAAGTGAGATTTGTCGGGGTAGCAAGCTGGTCATGAGCTCTCACTACAGTTTGGATGCTCTGAGGCTTCTGGCTGCTGGAAAGAGAACTCTCTCCCGGAAGTGAAAAAGTTGGCATTTTGGCTCGGACCAAAATGTCTTAGTGACTTTGTTTGGTATGAGTCAACTTAGAAAAATTCAATGTATTTTGAGTTAAGTGAAAATATTTTGTTTCCTTATCTACAAAGCTGAGATCCTCACCGTAAATCATAGTTCAGGAAAAAAAAAATGTCCTGGTCTGAGCAGCCACTAGCCTTCCCTGGATGCCAGTTCCATTGTGCCTGGCTTACCTTCCCATTCACCTATGAACCATGTGTAATTTCAGAACAGTTGCCACATCTATTGTTGTCTATCTTTGGCAGTTACATTGTGTAGTTTTGTGAGCACGTGATTACATAAAATGGAGTCAGATAATATGAGCAATTTTAGTTACCAGGGCAATCAGATATTCGTTAAAACGAAGACACAAGTCTGTAGCCTAGGTATATGTGCTTGTGGGTATGATTCTAAGGTTTCCCTTTTATCCAAATGAAGAAGTTGGATAATGTCTTGACAAACTGGGGAATCACCAGCTACCTGCAGGGATCAGCACAGGGAATAATTAATGAAGGAAGGTATTGAGGAAAATAACCAAAGTTTTCAAACCTGGGACTGAGATCTTCCCCACGGTCGGATGCTTCATCTCCATAATGAGGCCATTGTGTAACACCTTCAAATGTAAAAACAGAAAACTAAATTACAAAATAAAATTACTTAATCTCAAGGAGTTTGAAAAGCCCCCTGTTTGGCCCACCAAAGAAACATTGCAAAACACAGAATTTTCAAGTTTGGAATTTTAATTTGAAAGTAAATATTTGAAACAAAAATGTTTCCATCTTATATTAAACCAAGTGATGCCAAAAAGATTTAGAAGGCACTACATTTTTTTTACAAAGTCTTCCCACTCTTAAAAATGCTATTTGCTCCTAAATATACAGTATGATTTTCCCCTTTTCATCTGTGTTTGATCCTCTAAATACTGAAGCTCTGCCTCTTCTGGCATTACTTCATCACAGGCCATGGCCAAAGTCAACTGCAGAAGGACAGAATGGGAGGAAGAACCAGGACCAGGAACAGAGGAGTCCATGGGTATGGTACATGAGATCCTAGCAATTTATTCAGTGGAAGGTGTGGGAGTCAGTCCAGTTTGAAAGGTGAATCAGAATAACCAGAAGGCTCAGTGACTGCCGGAAGTGGACATATTCAGAGCTGCTGTGACCAGTAATAGGCAGGGCCAGCTGACCGGGAAGCCCAGAGTGGACTCATGTCAGAGGCTTGAGCTGGAGATTGGAACCAGTGACGTTTTGGGTGGTAATAAGACCATTATTATAAGACAAGATCTCAGAACTGGGAGTCAGTGGGGAGCTGGCAGGGAGGAAATTAGAGCAAACAAAACAAAACATAGACCCTGTCCTGAAGGGCTGGTTAGGTTCCCAGGCACTAGGACCACGATAGGTATTTGATGGTCCAAATAGCTTGGACCTCCAAGCTAGGTAGGTCCTGGCCTACCTAGACTTGGCCTCAGGTTCAGACTCAAGGCCAATTACTAGGACAGGGACATTCTATTAGGGACACAAGCAGAAGAAATGTGACTTGATGTTGAATTGCTTGACTACTGGAAAAGAGCTACCTACATCCTCGGCTTCCATTTTTCCTGTGGGGTGGGCAGGAACACAGAATCTGCCAGGGATCAAGTGCCCTCATAGGTAAAGGATGAGACAAGGGCATGGAACTAGATTCTAGACTACAAAAGTTGAATTCTGGGAGGCGAAACGTTTGGTCATACACAAATGAAAATTCTACAAAGTTGTTTTCCTTTGTTTAATTGTTTTTAATAACTACTGTCTCAAAGAACCCCAAAATTCAATTTACTATTACTATTACTGACTGTTCAGAGAGACATATATGGGTGACTCACATATGAATTGTGCTTTATCTGTACTATCTACCAAATGGAGAGCTTCTCTCTTCCTGTTTTGTACATGGATCTAAAGGGCAAGGGTTTCAGTGGCACAGTAAACTTGCAGACCATGATTTCATGCTAGCATACCCAAAAGCAGCAGTTGTAATGGCTCTATAGCATTTTGAGCTTCAGGTAAAAGCAAGATTTGCATATCCATATCCTTATCCTAGTCTTTTCCCAGAGTTAAAAGAGCATGGAATAAATAAACTAATAAAAATGTAAAACTCAGGGAAAGAGGTCACATTCCTTAGGCTCTCTCCATTTCCAGTGAGCTTTTTGGTCACATTGCAGAATAACCCACCAATAAGACAACCCTATAGGTGACATTTTAAGGTTAGAAGTAGAACTCTGCTGTGTCTAAATATTCTGGCTTCCACTGATTTCTTTGGGAATGGTCACCACCTTTGGGGTGATGCTCTTTAAACAACCGTGTCAACCTCCCTCAGTGAGGGTGATGCCACACCATATGGAGATCCTTTCTAGGGATGCCTTGCCTCTCTTTTGGAATCACCAGCTTTGCACCCAAGAGCTGGCCAGAGAAAATTCTTGCCAGTGTTAGAACTGAGCTATAATTTAACTCTGGTGTGGCTCGTTCTCAGCACCCGCCCAGCACAGCCTCCTCCTGTGTGGGGGTGGGGGCTAAATGCCAAGGCGAGGTGCTAAATCTCAGTTCTACTGAGGACAGGAACAAAAATACCAAGCTAAATTTCACTCGAAACAATTATCTGCACACTGAATCATTCTTCTCTTCTCGTATCTGTTGCCCTCGTGACTACCTCTTTGTAATAACACTGCAATGCTACTCACAGAAGACAAAAGTGAGTGTTCTCGGCTAAATATAACTTAACTGATATTGTTGAAATTAATTAACGCTGAATTTTAATCATGTAGGAAACGTTAAGTGTCAAACGTGAAAGGGTAGTTGGTAAAGGTCAAGGGACATATGTCACAGATCTGCAAAGCAAAAGCTAGCAGTTGATTGAAGTTTTTCATGGAAGCAGCTTAAAGAATGTGCTTCCTTCGCCTCTACCCTCATTACGGTCTGTGTATGATATTCCCAACATGAAACTTTGAAATCCAGCCTTACCAGTTCCTTTGCATTGAAAGTCCTTCAGTTTTAAGCAGAAATATAAATTCTTCTCATGTTTGGCTCAGGAAGGTTAACTGCGGTTTTTCATCTGCTACGGCATTTGTACAATTATGAAATAAATGGGCTAGTCTGAGCCCCCATCTTCAGAAAGATCTGACCTATTCCACTGCTTGGTTGCTATCCCCCTTTTTAGGTAAAGTTTGGAGTCAATACAATTCCATAGGCTTTCTTCTGTGAATCAGGTCAGATTATCTCGGGGAACAATCGAGGCCGTGGCACTGCTGTCCCTGGAAACCCTGCCTAATGACTCGGAATCTTGGAAAACTCTCCAGCCTTGTTTGTGGGGCAAGTCCTGCTCTGCTTAGTAACATATTCGAGAACCTCAGAACGCAGGCAGGCTGTCTGAATTTTAGCATAAATCTCTCCTGCTGCACTTCAAGCGTATTGTCTCTCCCTAACTTCACTGGAAACGGAGGACCTGGCGCTTACTAACATTTGTAGAACGCTTCTTTGGGAACGGTTACTAAATGTTCCCCGTTCCTTTTTCTCACCCAGCCTCATCACCCCAGCCTCTATTACCTCAACCTAGAAATTCAGATTTAAAGTGTTTCATTTTCATGGGGCGCCTGGGTGGCTCAGTCGGTTAAGCGTCCGACTTCGGCTCAGGTCATGATCCCTCAGTTTGTGAGTTCGAGCCCCCCCTCCCACTCCCCATTGGGAGTCACCACTCTGTGTCACCACTCTGTGCTGACAGAGCCTGGAGCCTGCTTCAGATTCGGTGTCTCCCCCTCTCTGCACCTCCCATGATCATGCTCCGTCTCTCTGTCTCTCAATAATAAATAAATGTTTAAAAAATTTTTTTAAATATAAAACATTTCATTTTGTGACCACTAACAATGGAATGGGGGAACCTCAGCTTTAGGGACCTCCAATACCATTTTCTCTCAAGGAAATGTCACGCCTGGAGCCTCAGTCTGGCCATCCAGGGCACCTGGGGGTACCTATTTCATTATTTTTGAATGAGGCAAGGAAGCTTCCCTAGAACTTTATAGTGGATTTCATCCTTCTTTCACTTATTTTATCCTCCCTAGATCTTTCATGGTTGGGTAGCTCTTCTAAATATCATTTCTTTTCCTTATAATTGCAAAAGCCTGTTCCTGACAAGAATAGAATTGTAGAGAGTGTACTAACCTCTTTAGCAAAGAATCGGGCCTATTTAAAATAAGGTCTTTCTTTCTTCTTCAAGAGTTTCAGAGATTGACAGGCTAATGACAGAGTCAAATGGTAATGTATTAATGATGGGGGGAAGGGGGGGAGTAAAATGTATACCTTGAAGTGAAATACGAGTGTAAGTTAAAGTAAGAAAGTCTTTTGATAAAGTCCTATGGCAGGAATGGCAGAACAAGTCTGTGATACAGCACTAACAGGAAAACAATGTAAAAAATAAAAAATCAATTCCCCCCTATCTCGGTGGTGAAAACCTCTAAGAAAAGCAAGAGATCTAGGTCAAGAGTAGAACTAACAAGGCATATTCAGATGAAAAGAGACTGACAGAATGGCGGCATTAAATGACATACACAAACGATATGTGTAAAGACCATATTAAAAATCAATATGATACCATGCATGACATTAACAGTGATGCTCAACAGAGAATGGACGATGAATAGAGACATGGCCAGTCATTCAGTTTAACAAACATCATAGAGCACCCATGTACTGAATGATAGCAAGGGGTTGGCAGTAAAAAGATGAATGAACTTGCATTCAAAGTGCCTATAATTAGAAGACAGGGTTGGGAATAAGAGACTTGAGCCGATTTTTATAACAGTTTAAGCTTCAAATGAAGGAGCAAAATCTAATAAGTAACAAGTAAGTAACTTTATCTACCTTGGAACGAAGCTAAAGGACATAGATCAAGGAGTTCAGTGGAAGTCACAACACAAAGATAATACAGAGATAAAACATTAGGTTAACAATTGCAAGGATATATATAATTACAGAAGCTATTGCTCAACAATACTCTGAAGGGTCAGTCATTGTGTTAGAAGGGAAAGAGTTGTCTCCATTTAATCCTCGCATGAACTAAACCCCGTAGGAATTATTCTCATCTGCATTTCTACTGATAAAGTGATGGAAGCCTAGAAAGGTTGAGAACTTGCCCAAGGTTTCACAGCTAATAAATGGTTGACTTTGGATGATAATTAAGGTGCCTCTGACCCTAAACACTTTGCCAGTTGGAGACTTAGTAAGAGAAAGAAAAAAAAAAAAAGACCAGCATAATTTGATTTACCATTAAAATAACTAGCTGATGTAGTCAATTCTGCAAAATAAATTAGTCAATTCACTGGGGCAAGAAAATCAGCCCAACGGATTGCTTGGCACCATATAGCCCAATTAGTTAATAAACTGAATGCTCCCTTGTAGCTAGCCAAGGCTACTACAGATACAAAGGCCGTGAAAAGAGGAAGGATTTTGGCCCCAGCATAGCTCAGATTTTGAAGGGGACAGACCCAGGGAGTGACCTTGGGCAAGGCACTTAACTACTCTGAGGATCAGAACCCTCCTCAGTAAAAAGGTGGCAATAATATCTGTTTCTCCAGAGTCTGTAAGGATTAAGTGAGAGATGGGCGCAAAACTGTGAGCACAGGGCCTTGGACACAGTGAACTCAAAATTCATGGCATCTATTCATCATTATCCGAGATCAACATATATTGAATGAACTAAGTAGCAAGTGCCTCCTTTTGGTTTCATTTCTTTATGGAGGGGGGGCAGGATTGGAGGCTGTTGTCTCTTTTAAGCTTTTAACAACTCCCTAGATTTCTCTAGACATGAAAATGTTACTGGGTCCCCAAAATATATTTATTTTTAAGAATTCAGTTATCAAGTTCCCGTGTTGCCTTGCTGCAATTTCCTCAGTTTCCTAAAGCTTTCCAAATATCTTGCATCTGCCTTAGTTATCTTGCCCATGTCTGAAGGCACTGCAGAGGCCATGCTGAGGAGCTATGCGAGGACCATGGTCATTAACAGTGAAGAGAGCCAAAAAGGGTGACGTGGGAATTCAGCAGAAACAGTGGATACGCGCATTATACGTGGGAAGTGAATCTACCACACTTGAACACAAGAATCATAGCATGCTTCTTTACGGGGAAAACTCAGAAAACCATTTCCAAAATATGCACTAATATCTTAGAAAGCAAAAAAAGCACTGGAGTGAACTAATTTATTGCATTGTCCACTCAGTCATTGCTTTAACTTGATAGGAAAACAGCAAAGACTAATATTTGAAAAGTTACATAACTGAAGGTCTAACACACAACTAATATGTTAAAAGTTAATTCAACTATTTTGAAAACCAAAAAATGCAAAAATAACACATAATTAATGGAAAATAATGAACAAGTAAACTTTCCCTTGATAATGGAGGTCAGATTTAAGTGATGACATTTTTGTTTTTCTTATTTCTTTTGAAACAATTGGCTGCAACCAAACTTACTATGGTGCTAATGCACACGACCGAGCTTTTGTTCCTCTTTTTTCTAATTAAAAACATGAATATTTGTTATTCAAAGAGGTATTATAACATATACATATAGTTTAATGAGTACTAATAAAAACTTAAGAATGCTTACATCTCAGGGGCACCAGGGTGGCTCAGTCAGTTAAGCATCTGGCTTCAGCTTACGTCATGATCTTGTGGTTCATGAGTTTGAGCCTCGCATCAGGCTCTGTGCTGAGAGCTTGCCTGATTAGGATTCAGTGTCTTCCTCTCTCTCTGCCCCTCCCGGGCTCACACTCTGTCTATCTGTCTCTCTCTCTCTCAAAAATAAACAAACATTTTTTAAAAATTAAAAAATAAAAATGAAAAAAAGAATGTTTACAACTCCAAGTTTGCCCCAATCCCTCCCTCTTCTGTCCCCAAATAATCACTCTGCTGGTTTTTTTCCTTCCTTTTTTTCCATGTTTGTATCCCATATGTTTATTTTATTTATTTTTAAAAAAAAATTTTTTTAACGTTTATTTATTTTTGAGACAGAGAGAGACAGAGCATGAACGGGGGAGGGACAGAGAGAGGGAGACACAGAATCTGAAACAGGCCCCAGGCTCTGAGCCGTCAGCACAGAGCCCGACATGGGGCTCGAACTCACGGACCGTGAAATCATGACCTGAGCCGAAGTCGGCCGCTTAACCGACTGAGCCACCCAGGCGCCCCTGTATCCCATATGTTTATATCTCTAAGGATTCAGTGCCTGTTTTCACCCATTTGTAAGATTTATAGCAATGAAATTGTGTATATATCTTCTTCTCTGATTTGCTTTTTCTCTTTAACATTGTTTTCGCGACTCACCCATTTGGAAGTATGTGGCTGAGGGCCAATTATGGCCATTAATGTAACTTATGTCATTATAGAAATACATCATAATGTATTAATTCACTCTGCTCTTACACTGTTTCCAGTTATTTTACTACAACAAACACTGCTGTCATACACATCTCTTCATGCGACAGTTGCTCTAGGGCACGTGCCTAGGGCTCAAAGGCTGACATAGGGTACATGTATCTTTCATGTTAGGCGAATTATTTTTCTCAATGATTTACCAAAAATTCCCACCAGTAGTGAATATTTTTATTTGTTTTACAATGGTAGCAAAACTTGATATTATCAGTGTTTTAAGGCTTTGCCAATCTAATCACTTTGAAATAGTATCTTACTGAAGCTGTAACTTGTATTTCCTTGATTACTAAGGAGACTGAATATATTTTCCCTGCTTATTATTTCCTCTTCAATGAATGTGTGTTCAAGTCATTTGCATTTTTTTCTATTGGCTTAATTAACTTTTCTTATTGATTCATGAGTTCTTTGTGTATTCTGGTTATGAATCCTTCACTGGAACATAAATTGAAAATATTATGGCTTTATTTCTCACTCATTTTGTGGTATTTTGATGAACAGAAGTTTTTAATTTCAGCATTCTTGAATTTATTTTTTTCCGTTTATATTCTGTATCTTTTATGACATATTTAAAGAATTCTTCCCTACCCTAGATGACGCAAATAGTCTCCTAAATTTTCCTATAAAAATGTTAGGCATTGCTCATTTATAATAAAAGTTCACGGCAAGTCAAGGATTGAGAGGAATTACCTTAGCTTGATAAAGACTGTCTGCAAAAATCCTAAAGATAACATCATACTTAATGGTAAGAAACTGAAAGCTTTTGCTCTAATATTGACAGCAAGGCAAGGATGTTTGTTGCCACCATTCTTATTCAGCATATAACTAGAAGTCCTAGCCATGGAAATAAATCTAGAAAAAAGGCATGATCTGCATAAAGGCATACAGATTTTAAGGGGAAAAAATAATGGAATAAATACTGAATATAAAAGGAAGAAATATAAAAAGAAATACAATAAAAAGAAGAAGAAGAAAAGAAAGAAATCACACAGATGACATGACTGTGTGCATAGAAAATTCCCATGAATATACAAAAATACTCCTGGAACTAATAAATGAGTTCTTCAAGGTCACAGGGCAAAAGGTCAACACGCAAAAAGCAATCACATTTCTGTATCCCAACGATGACATGAGGAAACCAAAATGGAAAACACAATGCCAGTGACAATTGCTAAAAATAAATGAAATGCTTAGACAGAAACGTAACAAAATAGGTATGGACTCTGTATGCTAGAAATTACAAAATTTTCGTGAGAGAAATCAAAGACTGCCTAAATAAATGGAGATGCGTATCATGTTCTTGGATTTGAAGACTCGACATAGTAAAAATGTCAATTCTCCTCAAATTTATCTATGGGTTTAATGCAATTCTTACCAAAATCCCAGCAAAGATTTTTTTGTATATTTTAAAAAGTTTATAAAAAAATTTATATGGAAAGACACAGACCTTAGAATAGCTTAAACAACCTTGAAAATAAGAATTAAATGAGAGAGAATTAGTATACCTGATATTGAGGTATACTAGATAGATGCTATATAGTATACAGCGACTTTGAAACTATGGTAATGGAACAGAATAGAGAACTCAGAAATATATCCACTCGAACATGCCCAAATAATTCTGGCAAAGGTGCAAAAACAATGGAGGAATGACAACCCCTTAAATAAATAGTCCTGGAACAATCAGCAGAAAAACGAAAAATCTCAACCTAAATCTCATTCCTTATTAAAAAATTAACTTAAATGGATCATGGGCTTCAGTGTATAATTTAAAACTCTAAAATCTTAGGAAAAATCTTTGATGTTGCTCTGCAAAGATCATGTTAAAGGGATGGAAATTAAAGCTACAAAATGGGAGAGATATTTAAAGCAGTATATTGGGCAAATGACTAGTATTGTGTGTGTGTGTGTGTGTGTGTGTGTGTGTGTAATTCTTATGACTTAACAGTAAGAAAAAATCCAAGGAGAAAATAGGCAAAAGGCATAAACAGACATTTCACCAAAGAAGATATACAGATGGCAAATAAGCACATGAGAAGATGTTCACTATCATTAACCGTGAAGGAGATGCAAGTTAAAAGCATAATGAGAGGAGCACCTGAGCGGCTCAGTAAGTTGCACGTCCAACTTTGGCTCAGGTCATGGTCCCACAGTTCGTTGAGTTTGAGCCCTGTGTCGGGCTCTGTGCTCATAGCTCGGAGCCTGGGGCCTGCTTCAGATTCTGTGTCTCCCCCTCTCTCTGCCCCTCCCCCACTCTTGCTCTGTCTCTCTCTCTCAAAGATAAATAAACATTACAAAATTTTTTAAAAAGCATAATGAGATAATACCAATGGCTGAAGTTTTAAAAAGGTACATTAAATATTCGTAAGCAGAAAATGAATCATGCATACATTTCTGAGGAGAATGTCAAATGGTACAGCCACTTTAGAAAACAGTTGGACAGTTTCCTTAAAAAAACTAAACCTGCAGCTACATACAACCTAGATGCTGCACTCCTCAGCATTTATCCCAGATAAATGAAAAGTTATGCTCATACAAAAACCTGCACATGAACGGTCATAGCACCTTTATTTGTAATAGCCCAAAACTGAGAACAACACAGATGTCCTTCAACCGATGGGTCACTAAGCCAACTGTGGTGCATCCATGTTGTGGAATACTCCTAAGCAATAAAAAGGAACAAGCTATCGATTCACCCAACAGCCTGGATGCATCTTGATGGAATTGAGCTGAGTGTAAAAAACCAATCCTCCGAAGATTACATAGTATATGATTCCATTTACATAGCATTGTTGAAGTGATGAAATCCCAGAAGCAGACAACAGATTAGCAGTAGAAGATGCAAGAGAGATGGCAGTCGAGGAGAGCTGAGTGTGTGTGGCTGTAAAGGGCAGTAGGATTGATTTTGAGATGGAGCTGTCTGTATCTTGACTGTATCGATGTTACTATCCTGGCTGTGATACCGTGAGATAGTTTGGCAAGATGTTACCATTGGGGAGCGGGACAAAGGGTACCCGGGGTTTCTGTACTATTTCTTATGACTGCATGAAAATCTATCATTACCTCAGAATAAAGTTTTATCAATTTTTTTAATAAAAATTGGTTTTCCATATTTTGCTTTTTGAGAAACTGTAATTGAATTTTGCATATGATGTAAAAAGGGATTCAATTTCATTTGTCCCCCTAGAAAACTTCTGAGCAGTCGGTCCCTCCTTTCCTCATGAATCTGCAATAGCAGTTATGCTGTCGATCATTTCCATACATGTTGGGGTTGTTCCTGGGCTCTCTGTTCTGTCCTATGGGTACAGTTGTCTACCCCATGGCCAATACCACACTGACCAGATCACTGTCTTTCATCCTAAGTATCAGTGTTTCATTTGGCATGATCCCCACCACACCCCTGCCTTCAGGGATTCATGGGATTTGTGGGATTGTCTTCAGGGATTCATGGCCCTTTGCTCTTCCCTGTAAATTTTAAAGGCAACCTGTCAGGTGCCAGGAAAACCCTACTGGGAAGAAATAACCTCATTATAATATTATATTACTACCTATTAAAAATTTACTTTAATAATTTCAGTTTATTTAGGTAATTTTTAATATGTTTTATAAAGTGTTAGCATTTTCATAAAGGCTTTGAGCAATTTTTCATTACATTTATGCCTTATAAAAGCAGTCTATTTTAGCTGCTATAGTAAAATGGATTCTTTTTAAAAAATAAAACTTGCTGTTTATTGCTAGCATATAGAAATGAGATTTACTTTAACATTTTGACATCACATCTGGCAAACTCTCTTATTAATAACTGATTGGTAGATGCTATTGGTTTTCTGTAAAATGAATGATATCATCTCAGAATAAATAGTTTTGTTTTTCCTTTCCAAATCTTATACCTTTCATTTTATTTTCTTATATTATATTATTGGCTAGGAATACCAATACATTGATAGTGTTAGCAGATAACATTTTTATTTTGTTCTCAATTTTAAAGGAAATGTACATAATGTTTCATCATTATGTTTATATCAAAGCATTGTAGGGACACTGTATTAGGCTAAAAAATCTATTCCTAGTTGGTTGAGAACTTTTACCATAGATGTTGGCTTAATTCCTTTTATCCATTTATTAAGATCACATAATTTTTCCATTTATGGTAACATAGATAACATAAATTTTATCCATTTATGGTAACATAGATGTTACCAAATTCCTTTTATCCATTTATTAAGATCACATAATTTTTCTCCATTTATCTGTCAACATAATTTTCTAATGCTGAACCAATCTGACATTTCAAGAAAAATTAATTTTGGAGTTTTGTTGGCTAATGTTTTGTTTAATATTTTCTTGAATCTATTTCATAAATGAGAATGATCTGTAATTGTCCTTGTATTGCTCTTGCTGAGTCTTAGTAACAAGATTAATCTTTCCTTCATAAGGTGAGCTAGAGTAAACCTTCTTTTCCTATTTTCTGAAAGCATTTCTGTAATATTGGAATATCAGTTCCTTCATATCTGATGGAAATTCACCTACAAACTATCTGGAACTGGTGTTTTGTAAGTGAGAAGATTTTCCATTATCAATTTACTCTTTTAATCAATATAGGGCATTTAAGGGACACCTGGGTGGCTCAGTCGGTTAAGCGTCCAACTTAGACTCAGGTCATGATCTCACAGCCGTGGGTTTGAGCCCTATGTCGGGCTCTGTGCTGCCAGCTCAGAGCCTAGAGCCTGCTTCGGATTCTGTGTCTCCCTCCTGCTCATGCTCTCTCTCTGTCTCTCTCTCTCTCTCAAAAATAAATAAACATTGAAAAAATTTTTAAAAATATATATAGGGCATTTAAGATTTTTCTTTCTTAAGTACGTTTCAATAATGCATATTTTCTAGGAATTTTACAACTCCAATTTACTCAAATTTACTATCTTAAAATTGTTCATCACTTATACAATTTTAGAATTATTGTATCTTTTTGGCGAATTGAAATTTTTACGAATGTGTGGCAACTTCTATAGTAACACGTTTTAAAGTCTGCTAACATCACTGAAGTTACAATGAGCTTAATTTTGGTTTGTTGTGTCTTCATATACCATTTTGTGTCTTGTAATCAACCTAAGTTTTATGTTTTAGGTGTATCTCTTGAAAATGGAAAATCAGAGGACTTAGCAAGTCTTTTATCTGGAGGATTTAGTGCATTTACATGAATCGGGATAATTAATAGGTTTGAATTCATTTCTGGCATCTTATTTAGGGCTTTCTTGTTGTCCCACTTATGAAAAAAAAATCTCGTCTTGCCTTGTTTGAGATTGGTTGATATTGTTTTCCTACACTGAATGTTTTCCCCGTTTACTAGTTTGGAAGTTACACATCTATGCCTTTCTTTCCCCTGCAAATTTTAACATGCATATTTAACTTAAAAAAATAGAAATTTCATTAATACCTATCCAGTTATCCCCATGCCAATTTATATTCCAGATGGTCCCAAACTGTCTCCGTTGCCCGTATTCATAGTGTCTAATTTTTTTCACTGTGCCCCTAGGCAAATAGAAGAATCTTTTGTTTTGGTTATTAACTAATTTTGTTTTGTTCATTAAATAACTAGGTCAAAACAACTTATCATGTATTTGGATCCTAATAACTTAGGAGCTATTTGAAAAAGTAGACATGAACTGAAAGAAAAAATAATAATTTTATTTCATCCTTAAATAACCACAGTTATTGTCTCGTAGCACATGTGCACTTGTGAGGCACTGCACAACTTCTCAAACCCTTGGAATAAAATTATGTACTTCCGCCATTATTTCTTGTTGGATATTTATCTTCTCTTGGTATTTGCTTTGTTTTTCCATAGAAACATCCATATGAAAACTTGGTTTCATACAGATAAGATGTAATCGAAAGGAGCATAGTGAATTCACTGTTGAAACCGTGAACTGCCTTGAGCTAGCATTCCATGCTGCCTCCAACAGATGTTCCTGTGTCTTCCTAGAAAATGTTAATAACTTCTGTTTCCCCTGCATATTCACTAGGATGCTGTGGGTGCCTCAGTACATAGTTTGGGAACAACAGTTATATGTTCTTGTTGGCAACATTTGGGTTCTTGTTTTTAAAATAAAAAATGAGGCAATATCAATATTGTTTTTCAAAGTCAAGGGTTTTTAGCTTACTACACGTTTACCATATTTTTGGCTCACTTTTTTCTTTTTTATTGTAGACCTTCCTTCAGTGCTTATATTCCCTTTTTCTATGAGATGTTCTTTTTTTTTAATGTTGATATGTGAGAGAGAGAGAGAGAGAGAGAGAGAGAGAGAGAGAGAGAGGAGAGAGACAGAAGGAGGGAGAGCACGAGCAGGGGAAGGGCAGAGAGAGAGGGAGACAGAGGATCTGAAGTGGGCTCTGTGACAGAGCCCGATGTGGGCTCGAACTCACGAAACTTGAGATCATGATCTGAGTCAAAATCTGACACAACTGACTGAGCTACCCCGGCACCAAGATGCTCTTTAGAATTTCCTTAGTCATTTGTTCATAGTAAATCCTCTTCAGTTTTACTTTTTGTTTGTTTCTTTTTTCTTCTTTTTTTAAATCTCTTTGTTTTTATCTTAGAAGTTACTTCATTTTTCCCTCATTCTGAATGATAGCTATACTGATTATACGTTTCTAAGCTGATAGTTATTTTCTGTTGGCACACTGAGGCTATTCTTCCATAGTCTAGTGATTTTCACTGCTGCTTTTAAGAAGTCAGCTACAGGCTGAATGGTCATTCCTGTGTAGGTAACCTGACAGATTAAACATCCTCTCTATGTTTTTGATTTTCTACCATTAGGCTAAGACTCACTTTTTATTTAAGTTTTGTGATTTTTATGTAATCTATTTTGCCTTCAGTAATCTGAGGACTTATGTCTTCACAAGCTCTGGAAACATTCCGAGCCATGTTCAAGTATTGCCTCTACCAATTGTCTCTGGCTTCTCCTGGAGCCCCAGTTAGATATATCTTAGACATATATTTGCCATGCATTGAACTTGATCACTCTACATGTCTCTGCATCTCGTACATGTGCTTCATCCAAAGGTGATTTGCACTGGTTTGCACTGAGGCCAGTGCTCAGGGGCACCACCAAAATGGGACCACATTAAATTAAATTTTGTGCTTGTATATTTTGGGACCCCAGTAGAATTAATTCCTGCTCTCTATGCAGATCAGTAGGTTTGTGGCTAAAAAACATTCATGGGAGATTTTCTCTTTATATCTTTCCTGCAGGAGCCAAAGTCCAGACAGGCCAGAATAACAACCATTTCCTTCTTCCTTCAGTGCAGGGTTTTACATTTATTTGTTTTGCTTTGTTTTTTTCCCAAGTTCACCCACGGAGAATGCTGACTTTTGGATGTCCGAGGTTTATTCAGAAGTCCAATCTCCCAGCTAGCATGTGCTTTAGGATTTTTGTTCTGTCTCCATGTGTTATGGCCCCTCCAGTCCAAGTTCCAACAGATATTAGCCAGTATTGGTCCAATGTATGCTTCTCTGCATGCATGTTTTCTAGTGATTTCTGTACCAGCAGGATTTCTCAGGTCACAGAGTCCTCCACATTGACAGAGACAGAAGTCCTTCACTGTCGTCATCCATGCTCTGGATGTCATTGTGTGGCATGCCTCTGGATGTCTTCTCTAAGCTTCAGGATTCAGGCTTAATTGGGTGCTCCAACTTTCCCAGGAATAATTATCCCAGGGAAGAAGAAAAATAATAACTATTAAATGGAAGAGGAAATACAATAGTATCCAGTTAAATATAAAGGTGATTTATGAATTTTAAAGTCAGGATATTAGGACTTATATCTTTAACTCAGTCCTCCTTGGCAGTGGGGCCTTTAAGGAAATTATCCCAGAACCAATTGCTATGAACTTTGGTGGAGGTTAAGAAAACATTTGTTCCCCTCCAGCCCGTGAAAGGAACCATTCCAAGAGGCGGTCATCAGGGTGGTTATGTGTGCTGTCTTCATGTAACAAGAACCAAATAATTCCTTTGTTCTTAGGAATCTCCCAATTTCCCAGTGGGAAAACTGAGTTTTAATTAGTTATGAGGACAGGTCAGGAGGTTTTAAGTATGTCATCTTTCTTCCTGGACACTCCTTCCTGGACACTCCAGTGTCCACTTCCCAGACACTGAAGATATTAGGCAACGATTTAGGAGCTCAGTCTAAGATGCATAACCCAATCTAATTTATTTAATGACCCCTTTTTGATTGTTTTCAGAAGCTATGGAAATAATCATATTTCTTATTAATATTCATTTATTGGTCACGAAATCCTCACTTAGGGGCGCCTGGATGGCTCAGTTGGTTAAGTGTCTGCTTGGGCTCAGATCGTGATGTTACGGCTTGTGAGTTTGAACCCCACATTAGGCTGTGCTGACAGTTCAGAGCCTGGAACCTGCTTCGGATTCTGTGTCTCCCTCTCTCTCTGCCCCTTCCCCGCTTTCCCTCTCCCTCTCTCTCTCTCACAAAAATAAACACTATTTTTTTTTTTTTAAATCATCACTGAAATGTGAATCACTGCCAACTACTCTACTCTTTCAGGGACCAAAGTAACAAATGAGTGCGATAAGGAAAAAAGCCAGTTGGATAACAAAATACGGCACAACAACAAAAAATTTACATGGAGTCTCTGAGTGTGCACAGTTTTCTAAGTGATGTGTCAGGGTTCAAGAGCCTAGCCAGCATCAATGTAAAAAAAGGACAGGGGTGAGTGTGAGAGATTAGCACCTGCCTACCACCTACAGCGCAATTTGCCACCCCTGGGCTCATTTTATCCACACAGAGGCCCAGGGAAATAGGTGTTATTATTTCCATTTTATAAATGAAGAAACAGGGTTGGAGAGGTAAGACGACTTGAACATCATTAATAGAGAAGAAAAAAAAGGGGGCATACTCACGCTTCTCCCACAGCAAAGCATATTATTGTTTCCCACTGCATTATGCCGTCTCTTAAGTGTTCAGTACCTTTTCTCACTATAATAAGATCCTAGTGTCCTGACCTGAGTGCAACATGGATAGATGGAGAAAGAATCATTGGGGACCCCAAATATTCCAAATGAGTGCCACTAGCAATTTGTCATTTCTTCTGTTGGCTCAAGGGCCACCGGGAAGCTCAGGTATAGGAAGATGCAGGCCATATTTTATTGAGGGCTTCCTTTCTGTGTCTTTGATGGTAGCATGTTGTAAACTCTATTGAGATTAAATCTCCCCTGGGAGCTAATTACAATAAGGCATCTCTTTATTGGGTGTAGGAAAGCTTTTTCTTACTAAGTCCACAGGAACACAAAGGACAGCAGGATACCAAGCATACAGTATCTGATTTCTTCTTTCATAGAGTCATGCATGCCAAATATGTTTGACTCATTACCATTCTTGATACAGTATGATATCAGTTTAACCAGGAAGGATTTTCAGCATCGGGAAACCATAGAGGAAATGATGTCGTGGCACACACAGTATCTGAAGAGCCACAAAGCAGAGCGGCCGTTGATAAATGGAATGATTACTCAGTTGTCTACCATGAGGAAGCAATATCACTTGCTTACTTTATGTCAGCCATTCTAGAGAACCATAACTACCCGAGAGGCAATCCAATGACAGTCCCGTAACTACAGAAAGATCATAGACACTGCACACCGTATCTTCCTCACACCAGATTCATCATTCACAGAATTTGCTCAGATTCAGAAAAGAACAGAACCATTATGATAATTAGCCTGTTGCTAAGACAAAAGCACTAAGACACGGTTGTAAAATTGAATAAATTGCATGTTTTCATTTACATTTTGGTTTGGTTTTCAGGGGAATTGTGTTGTTGGGGAAATACTTTGCTCTAGGGCAAGAGATAAGGACAAGTGTTTTAGGAAGGAGTCTGTGTGGCTCGGGTTGGGGAGATACTATTGGTAAGTGTGAGGAGAGTCACTGATAATTTTGTGGACAAGTGATCCTTGGGATATTGCCAAAAGATTTTATCCACCAGAAAGGGCTGAGTCATGTATATATAATTATGGCTAGAATTAGTTGGATATGGACGGGAGGGGAGGGATGGTGATACATAGAAACCAAAAGAGAAAGATATGAACCCAGTTGAGGGTTAAGCCTGAGCCCCTTTTAGACATATTCATTTTCTCAGCTGACTTTTTGCATCCAGTGGCTCATAATTGCAATCACATGTTATCAACTTGCCTCATAGACACATTTTTCAACCTGGATATTCACGGCAGTATCGCATCTCAGCAGAGCGGACAGAAAAGTGGTTCAGGCCTCTGCTTTGCTTAACTTGAATATCATGGGACACACTGTCTTCCGAATCCTAGTGGTTTGATCTGTCTTCCTATTTATAACCATGCTTTATCCTTGGGGCCTGACATCTGACAGCCTTAGTCTGATTTGGACATTTCACTTCTGCTCACACTGAAGATTTTCCTTTGAGCTGAGCCCCGTGGCCAAACACACATCTTGTTTAGCTTAGTCCTTGAATCAACCATTATACCGTATGTAGTGAGGTTGAATAACGGCCGGGTTATTAGAGTTGTTATCAACCCCTAATGCCTGAAATTTACAAGCATTGCCTGATTTGGAAAAAAGAGTCATTGCGGATGCGATTCAGTTAAGAATTTTAGAATACCAAGATTATCCTGGATTAAAGGCCTAGGCCCCAAATGTCATCACAAGTGTCCTTATAAGAGACAGGCGAGAGAAGATAACACCAACACACCCAAGAGGTGGTGGCAGTGTGACCAGAGAGGCTGAGGATGGAAGGAAGTGGCCACAAGCCAAGGAACACCTGGAACCACCAGAAGCAGGGAGAGGCAAGGGAAGGTTCTCCCCAGGGGCTGCCAGAGGGAGTAGGGTCCTGCCCACACCTTGATTTTAGATCTGGCCTCCAGAACAATCCGAGGATAAATATCTGTCCTTGAAAGCCATAGTTTGTGGTCATCTGTTACAGCAATCCTACAACCCACTGTATCTAGCTCTTCAGTTACATCCAGATAGATCCTCAGAAGCTAGAATTATCAGTTTATCATGAACCCCTATCTAAACACTGTCCCCCTTCCCCTCTCCCCCCCCAAAAAACCACTTGCCTAATCTTATAAATCCAAGTGAGATTCAGAGGTCCTACGTAATGGAGACAGGAATGTTTATGTCCAGATTTAATCCATCCGGATTTCAGTCAACCAGCTGGTATTTTATTGAAATTATTTACATGAAGGAATAACCCTGTTTTGTACTCTTTTGGAGCTCGCTTTGTCGTTTTCAATAACCTCGTAAAAACTTAAAACCAAACGCTGTTGTCACATCAAATTTTTTCTTCTTCCACTTCGGTGGCTTGTGTGTGCACCTGACCTGAGTTTAGGTAGAGGGGCTGCTTCATGGGGGTGTGTACCATGATATATCCTTGCAATTTTGGTTCCTTGGTAGCACACGATTATTTTCTGAGGACTCTAGAATATTGACTTTCCCAACTTTTTACTTAATGTATGAAGGCATGATTTATGAGTGCTTTGTATTTCCCTATCACATAAGAGTACCCAGAACCTAAACTAAGGAAATGATGAACATTTGACAGGTATTTCAAAAGAACTTGATCTTGTCTGAAAGCCATGGTGACAAGTAGCAGGAACCCTTGCCAATCTCAGTCCTGCCAAGGCTAAGGACTTGGACAAAGTTTTTTCACCTCTCTGAACGTCAATTTCTTCACTGTTAAAAACTGGGTTAATGTGATATACCTCATAGCCTTGTTAGAAGAATTAGATGAATTACACTATTTTTACCGGAATACTATGACAGACTCTCAAATTCACTAAAGTCCAAATAAAACTCCTTGTCACCACACCTCAAACCTGTTCCTCCCAATTCCCACACACTCAGCCTCACGTGTCTTCTAACTGGGAAGTCTCCTTGACCTTTCTCCCCATCTTACACATATCTACCTCTCCCCCAGTCAAGTTAAATTCATTACCAAGTCCTATCCCTTCCTACCACTTCTCAAATATGCCCTTTGCTCCTTTTTTTATGAAGATAGCCATAAGTTGAGACATCAGAACCACTTGCCAACACCACTAAAGAGTCTCCAAATCGGTCTCACCATGGGCCTCATCTATCATCAAAGGCAGCAACCATCTAAACTGAGTCTCTAAAGTTCAGATCTGACCATGCTATCCCTGCTGTAGGTTCTTCCATGGTCCCTCTGCATTAAGAGAGCATGCACCTAAGCAGCTTTCTCTGGCTTGCATGATATTTTATCACCTTCATCATTCTTATTCTTAATGGCCAAGATTTAAAATGTGGAGAATTTTACATATAAATCTAGATTTGTGGATTTTCACAGAAAGTGAAAGGGTCTGGAGAGTCTGGATGTAACCTACGTGAGCTGAGAGGCAGCTTTCGTCTTTAGCTGTGACATGTGCTTTCCTGTTTTCCCTACTCCTGGTTACCTTCTCTGATTTAGTCATTGGCTTTAATCTGTCAGGTACCCGTAGGTATTTGAGCTGTGACTTCAGGTCCATAGGATAAAGTCTAAACCCTTTCACATGGGCAACAAAACAAAACAAAACAAAACCCTCATATCCTTTCCCTGGACTACTTTTCCAGTCACACCTCACCAAAATGTAGCATCAAACACTTCCAGATTCCTGAACATCAAAGTCTTCCAAACCTCCTTGACTTTTAACATGCTTCCACCCCCACACACACCCACACATACGCACATACACACACACACATCCCAATGCTTTCTTTTTTGCAAATATGTACCCTATAAGAAGACTCAAAAGGCAGTACTTTTGTCATCTTACTTTGCCAGCCCAGAACAACTTTGTGTTTCCTCTTCTAATCCTACACTATTAAATCATTTATCGCATAGGCTTCTAATCATCTGTGGACATACAGTCCCTGAGAAACGGGACTGAACCTTTTATACCCCTACTCTCCAGCACAATACCTGGTATAGATAAGTGTTACTAACTGTTGATTAAATTTGTAATGTTTTTATTTATTTTTGAGAGACAGAGACAGAGCGCAAGCGGGGGAGGGCAGAGAGAGAGGGAGACACATAATCCCAAGCAGGCTCCAGGCTCTGAGCTGTCAGCACGGAGCCTGATGCAGGGCTCAAACCTGAGAACTGTAAGATCATGACCTGAGCCAAGATCAAGAGGATGCTTAACCGACTGAGCCACCCAGGAGCCCCTAGTGTTAATTAAAAACACAATATGCTGATGTGCTTATCCACTATTTGGCACATAGCAAATGCTCAAATTTATTTGAATTGGAGTAAACAGTATTGAGCATCACAGACTAAAGTTTAATATGAATAAGCTGCACTCTGGATCCCATCAAAAGAGAAGATCATAGTGTAGCAGCTCAGGGTACAGGCTCTGGAATCAGACTTTTTGATTCGAGCTCTTCTGCTTGCCAATCGCTCAATGTTTGGTAAGAATCTTTTCTAAGTTAGTTTGAGAATCTGAAAATGGGAATTCTAATAGTACCTGCTTCAAAGGTTACTGAAATGATTACATAAGATATTTATAAAACTCTAAGAGCATTCGGCACACAGCTGAAATTATTAGCTGTAATTATTACTTTGTTATATAAAGCCTTCTTTATATCAAGAAATCTCCCTTGGGGGCGCCTGAGTGACTCAGTCAGTTAAGCATTCTACTTCAGCTCAGGTCATGATCTCATGGTTTGTGAGTTCGAGCCCCACATCAGGCTCTCTGTCAGCACAGAGCCTGCTTTGTGTCCTCTGTCTCCCCTTCTCTCTGCCCCTCCTCTGCTCTCACTCTCTCTGTCTCATAAATAAACAAACATTAAAAAATAATCTCCCTTGAATAACAAACCCCCATTGGACATATAGAACAGGACTCCAGTGAGACAGCTATATTCTGAAGTCGCATATTTTACTAACTGAGGTAAAAATTATATATATTCAAAGAAGCTAGAAAGTTCTTTTTTCCCATAGGTGGGGCCTTCAGAAAACTCTTTTCCTAAAGCTCCAACTTAGTTATAAATAAATATACTTAGAGAAAAGCCATCCTAGTTAAACAAAGTCAAACAATAAGATACAACATACCTACAATAACAACTAAATACATTTTAATTATGACATTTCTAAATATGTATATTCTTAAATAAGGACAAACCTTTCAAGGGTGAAAGGAGACATATAATTTTTACCTTGAAGGTAAGGGTCTAAATTTATATAACTTTTTGAGAAGAGGATATATATACATATATATATAACTTTATAAATATAAAATATTAATATTTATATTTATATAATATATATAGCTTTAAATACGTACCCTTGACCAAGTAATCCTAATTCTGTGACTCTGCTCTAAAGAAACAACTTTAAAAAATTTTTTTAATGTTTATTTATCTTTGAGAGAGAGAGAGACAGAGGGCGAATGGGGGAGAGGCAGAGAGACAGGGAGATAGACAACCACCTCTAAAGAAACAACTTTTAAAAAGGAAAAAGACTCATACTAAAAAAAGGTTCATCTCTGCATATTTATAGCATTATCAAGTTAGTAATAACTTAAATGTCCAAAAATAGAATAATAAATAAATAATACAAATCATGACTGAATACTGAAGAACTATTAAAAGTATATTTACAAAGGTTCTTTGGCAATGCAGGAAAGTTACTAACTGAAAATTCAAGATACAAATTTGTATGAGTAAGATAATCCCAAATATGAAAAGAAAAAAAAGATGAAAGGAAATATGCATCACTCATTTTTGTACATAGGTATCTAGAACCGCAACATTCCTAGGGCAGGCAAAAATTCTTTCCTTGCCTAGAGTAACTAAATATTTCATCTTTAGGACACATGCATTCGGATCTAGCCAAAAAGTTTCCATTAAATTGATGGCGACATTGGTTGTCAAGAGTCAAAGTTCAGAAAGTTCAGTTCTTTTTTTTTTTTTCATTTGTAGCCTTTCAACATTTTTTATTATATCATTAAAAGTATCATTTATAAAATTTCCATTTTTTTAAATTAGAATATAGAGATGAATTAGAATTTGTACCTTGACTCTATAAGGCAACTGATGAATTCACTTATTTT
Source organism: Puma concolor (assembly GCF_028749965.1). Classification (NCBI taxonomy): domain Eukaryota; kingdom Metazoa; phylum Chordata; class Mammalia; order Carnivora; family Felidae; genus Puma; species Puma concolor. The sequence continues at coordinate 97,006,487 of NC_141668.1, read as the reverse complement.
TTTTGTCTTTTCAAAACTTTTTACTTTATTTTTTATTTTTTTTAAATTTACATCCAAATTAGATAGCAGGTAGTGCAACTATGATTTCAGGAGTAGATTCCTTAGTGCCCCTTACCCATTTAGCCCATCCCCCCTCCCACAACCCCTCCATCGACCCTCAGTTTGTTCTTCATATTTATGAGTCTCTTCTGTTTTGTCCCGCTCCCTGTTTTTATATTATTTTTGTTTCCCTTCCCTTATGTTCATCTGTTTTGTCTTAAAGTCCTCATATGAGTGAAGTCATATGATTTTTGTCTTTCTCTGACTAATTTCACTTAGCATTAATACCCTCCAGTTCCATCCACATAGTTGCAAACGGCAAGATTTCATTCTTTTTGATTGCTGAGTAATAATCCATTATATATCTATACCACATCTTCTTTATCCATTCATCCATCGATGGACATTGGGGCTCTTTCCATACTTTGGCTATTGTTGATAGTGCTGCTATAAACGTGGGGGTGCATGTGTCCCTTTGAAACAGCACACCTGTATCACTTGGATAAATGCCTACTAGTGCAATTGCTGGGTCATAGGGTAGTTCTATTTTTAGTTTTTTGAGGAACCTCCATACTGTTTTCCAGAGTGGCTGCACCAGCTTGCATTCCCAAAGAAAGATCAGTTCTAATCTGAACAGGATGACTAATTTGGAAGACACTATGCCTACATGGAAGGATTTCTTGCTGAGCCATAGCACAGCTGTCAGATACGAAGGCATAAGTGAATATTTTCAGTGGGATGGTCTACATTTGCATCAGCGTGTAATGAGAAAGGAAGATAATGGCCCTTGGGACTCACCTAATGCAAAGTGCTTCTCAGGGAGGACAATGTCCAGAGGGTTAGACCCTCTTGCTGAAGATGATAAGGCTACCTGGTGACCAGTTGCCCAAATGCTGCTGCTTTCTAGCCACTGAGACTAGGGACCCAACAACTGGGGCTGGGAAATGCAAAAGTGAATTCATATCTCTTGGATAAGCTGAAGAATAACTTCCAGGGGACACCAGTGATAGATGTTCTCCTAAAGAAATCATGACATCTTTGTATAAAGCATGGAAAAGTATACTTGTGGAAGGCAAAAAAGAAATCTCTAAGGTCACAAAATCCTCGTATAGAGAAAAAGTTACTGCCTTAGCTAACAGGGAGCGAGGAGTCACTAACAATAACACGATACCATTCCTACTAATATATTATGCAGTATCTGACAGCCCGCGGGGGCCTCACCTGTTTCTCCAAACACAATGCACACAGTCAGTGCAGCCTTTCAATCACACACACTGCTCTGTCTCGAGAGCCTTGCTTAAGTACCTCATTCATCTTTCACCTGCCACACAAGTGTTGCGCCTTGTTTATATATCATCCTTTGTTTTCTGAGCACGTGGCCCTTTGGCTATAAGCACTAACCCCTCCCTCGATAACCAAGCGTACTCCTTGCATGACAATGCCTGTTCCAAATGGCACCTGTGCAGTCAGTGACGGTGTGTGCCCTCATGGTGAGGGGAGCCCACCCATTGCGGGTGTGCCCAAAGTTCACACCCTGGCGTCTTGGCGGCTGGATTACCACACTGGGGTGAAGCCTCCGCTTTTCTTTCACCTTGCCCCACATGTAATCTCTCTCCGTGAGTTACTATGCTAGAATAGAATATAAAACATCTTAGGTGTCTTTATGGACATCTGAGAAATAGTTAGGTGTCTTGAGCATACAGATTAGTACATACTAGGTTATAATTGCAATATTTAATAAACGTTTACTATGTCCCGAGCATTTTCTACAGATTATTTCCTTTCATTCTCTATTAGCCCCATTTTACAAACAAAGAAACTGAGGTATAGAGTCCATGTAATTTGCCAAGGTCACCCCACTAGTTTAAATGGCAGAGTGGTGTTTGAATTGGGACTATGTCCCAGGGCCCAAGCTGTCAACCCCCATTCTGTACGGTCTTCTAATTACTGTCTTCCTGATTATAAAGTTAGCTGTTATTCTTCATGAATTGCTTGCTTTTCCTCTCTATAAAGTTTTTTCTTTAAATCTCTGGCAGTTTCCTTGTCTAGAAAAAAAAAAAATGTATCCTCCCAAATCAAGACTGTCAAAGGATTTAAAGCAGTAGAAACAGGGCAACATCCAGTTTCTACAGAGAAAGTGTTTGGGGCTTGTATCAAGAGCGCTAGTGACTTGGATTAAATCTGTTGAGAAACAATATTTTAAGGTAGGTATAAGCAATTAATATAGGATTTGAGAGATGATCTGTAGGAGGGAACGTATGAGCCAAGCAGAAGAACAGAAAGTTCTGGTGAATCCCAATCATTAAGAGAGAGTGAAAAGATAACTGAGAAGCCTTGGATTCTCAGCTGTAGGGAAGAAAATAGGGGTCTCTACTGGCCAACATCTTTTATGGCCCTCAGTGTGTCAGAGTGGCCCCCTACTCAGGCAGCCAAAGGCCCCTTTTATGGTGGCAGGATAGACGTTTAAAAGGACTTTTCTTTTGTTTTCTCAAATCTTAAATAAAATAAGCGTGTTGGTGTTTTACCTGCTTCCAATTTGTCTTTTTTTTTAAATAAAGGATATAAGGTTGATTCCAATAGAAACTTGGCTTTTGTGCGTATGAGATAAACATACATATACAAGTTGCATATAAAAATGTGTGTTTATATATATTCCGTATAACATCATATACATAATAAACACATATAGTACATATATAATACATATTCAAGTTGCACTGAACTGACTTCAGAGGAGAGGTCAGTAAATCACTTGCAGCACCTGGATCTTAGATTTCCAGGCCGCTGTCTTCAGCGGGCCCCAGGTCTTCTTAATAGGAGACAGGGGTGACCAAGTATGCCTGATAGACATGAACAGGTCAGATGTGGCAACAGGCATCTGCAATGTCCTCCCATGTGCTGCTGACCCCCCCACGTGAGGAAACCCTCTGTGTGCTTCATTTTCTCAGATTAAGAAAACAATACAGTCGATCAGGGATTCGTTCTTCACCTCAATTTAGAGTCAAATGTAGTGCTTCCATGATCTCATCCCAGTCCCTGGCCCTTAGCATACATATCTTTTCATTTTCTTCACATGGTGCCTCCTTTGTTTGTTACCTTCATTTTATTGTTCTGTTTCACATGTGTTTCATTACAAAGTGCCTAGAATCCTGTTAGGAAATAGACGGGAAATATACGCAAATATTGCTACATTTGTTGATTTCACAACAGCTGCCCAGTGTCTCTGAAGTGGTAAGTACTGGGCATGGAGGGGCGTAAGATCCTCTCTCCTAAAAATACAAACAGAAAATATAGACAACTGCAGTGTGTAGGGGGTTAACAGCTCAATTTCCTCATTATGTGTCTGAATTAACTGGTGGAGTACGTGAGATAAGGAACTCTGTTTCCTGGAAAGTCATCATTTTTTTTCCCCCACCAAAAAGTTCCTCTTACAAACCAAAGTAGTCAGAGATTTCCTGTGGTTTTATAATTTAATTGGAAGTCAGAATCAGAAGTAGGAGTCCATTACCAGAAGTGAGCATCAGAAACTGCTCTTGTTAAATCAAAACCTCACTCTCTCAGAGAACTGTGACTTCAAGGAAACAGGACATCCCAGAGGATAAATGCTCACCTATTCGGTGATCAGGGGAGGTATCTGTGCTTTTATGATCTTTCTGCAAATAGAAGCAAAAGGAAAGAAAAAACAGCAGCCCCTATGCCTGCTGGGAAGGGGAGAGACAGAGTCCAGTCTATCTACCTCCCGCTAAATTCAGAGATCTTATGTTCGGTGCTAGGTACAGACATGTACCTGATGTGCTTATCAAGTGGCAAGACCCCCAGTTTCCCCGGCATACTTCAGATGCATTTCATTCTTCTAGTTAGCTAGAATTTTCACCAGTCCTATAAGAAGTTCATAGAAAACTCTGCCAGTTTGCGTTCTGTATTTGGACCCCACGCTTGCTGATCTCAGAAAGCAAATCGCTTACACAGCACTATTGGTAGATTCATTTCAGATGGTAAACATTACTTGAAAGTACAGATGTTGTTTATGATGTATACAGCTTATAAATAACTTTATCAGATTGAAGGATATTGCCCTAATGTGTCACATGGACATTTTCTGACCCCCCCCCAAAAAAGAAGTGTGTGTGTGTGTGTGTGTGTGTGTGTGTGTGTGTGTGTGGTGGGGGGAGGATACTTCACATCGAAGGGGCACATTAGAATGATGTGGTAAGAAAAGGAAAGTAGGAACATGGTAATTGAGCTTAGGGAACAAATATATGTGCACTGAACATTATATGGAAATGTATTGCATTCCTTCACACATTCAAGAGGTATTTACTGATTGAATCTAGGTTCAAACTAAAAGAAAATATCAGGGTGCCTGCGTGGCTCAACCAGTTAAGTGTCCAACTCTTGATTCTGGCTCAGGTCGTGACTTCACAGTTTTGTGAGTTCAAGCCCCATGTCGGGCTCTGGGCTGACAGTGCGGAGACTGCTTGGGGTTCTCTCTCTCTGCCCCTCCCCACTCATGCCATCTCTGTCTCTCTCTCTCTCAAAATAAATAAATAAACTTAAAAAAAAAACTAAAAGAAAATCTCTCTTACACATTTGTGATGTTTAATAATGTATCAACCGTCCCTTTTGGATGTGTTCCTGGAGTGAGTGGCTTTACCAACCCGTAGTTCCAAGTAATGTGTTTCTTTTTTTTTTTTTATTTAATTTTTTTTTTCAACGTTTTTATTTATTTTTGGGACAGAGAGAGACAGAGCATGAACGGGGGAGGAGCAGAGAGAGAGGGAGACACAGAATCGGAAACAGGCTCCAGGCTCCGAGCCATCAGCCCAGAGCCTGACGCGGGGCTCGAACTCATGGACCGCGAGATCATGACCTGGCTGAAGCCGGACGCTTAACCGACTGCGCCACCCAGGCGCCCCCCAAGTAATGTGTTTCTAAACCTACTGCTTTATTTACATACACCATATATCCTTCTGAGAAGTCTAAACCCTTAAGAATAAAACTTATAAAAGATACTATGTGGCCATCCCTCTTCAAAAACTACCTTTGGGCAAGATTACTTTACATTATAAAGTAATTCAGTAGGGATTCTTTTTATTCCCTATAGCTTTTCTGATTTCAGGCTACACTCAAATACAGAGGACTCAACAGACTAGGATTTTGCTAAAATCATCTTCCATAGAAGGGAAATTAGTTACTATATTTACTATATTATTTGTCTGAATGAATATAGTCAAATTAATGCAGACTTCCACATGTGAGCTTTTTGGAACCAGAAACCAAGCATCTTCTGGGAACACCTACTTTTCTCAGTCTTGATTGGCATGATAGACCATGGATGAGCAACATTTTGTGAAGCGTACAAGACTTAAAATGCATAGTAGTTTGATTTTTTATAGTTTCTCTCCTCTCTGAGCCAGTACACTTCAAAATGTTGACTTTCTAAGAAAGAAGATTCAGTTACCTGTTTGACCAGTTTCCTGAATGATGGATGCAAAGTTGTGCCTTCCAGGGATTTGTGGTTTGTTTTAGGTTGCCTTGAGGAGGGATGTACAGAACTAAGAGGATTGGGGATAGCTTTGTTTGGCTTTATGTTTTGAATGCCAACCACCAGGCTTAAGCAAGGCAAGTACCAAACCCCCTCAGGAACACACACTCACTGTCTGTGTCTGCACTTGTGCGCCTGGAGCCTTACCCGTCGGATTCAGACTTGTACTACGACACCTTGTTCTCACGTCCCTGCGCGTGACTTCTGGAGGGTTGAAAACAGTGTGAAGACTTGGACTCGATTTTCCCTTAACTTTCTGTTTATCTCATTCGCTGAGTAAAGGCATCAGTGAAGAAATCCCTAAGTCTTGCCCAGCACTCTTTGACCGCCATTTCAGGACAACACAGTTCCGTGCGAGGAGTCACTGAGAGTGACATCCTGTGCAAGGTCGTCTCCTGAGAGGCTGCTTGCTGAAATGGAGCTATCAGACCAAGGTGTAGGTTTAGCCCCTGAACCTGACTAAATCTCCTCATGAAGCTGATTCCTTGTAAGGAGACGCTTTTGCCTCGGCAGGAGAAATGCACACAGCCTGCGTTTCGGACTCATCAGCTGCACCAGAGGTGAAAATTCTGTGCACGGGGTTGTGGGGAACGGAACAGTCTCTGGCCATTTGCCAGCACCACAGCCTGGGATCTTCACAACATCTGTCCTCCTCAGGAGGTGATAGGTCCAGAGAGCACCCCCTTCCACCCACCCCCCCGGAAGGTCCTTGTTTGGGGGACCACAAGCATCTTAAGAAAATGCAGATTCATCGAGGCTCCTTGAAGCCCACTGTGTCTAGAGTGGATAAACAATGCGGTTTTAGAATGTTCATTCCATCCTCTTGCCCGTGTCGATGGGATTCCAAAACAACCAGTGGAAGAAGTGAAAAATTCATTTTCATGCTACTGGTTTGACTGCTTTTTGGAATTGACTATATTTGGTCTAAAACTGACTGTTTTCTCATTGAACGAGCCAACATTCCCAAGGAGCATTTAAATGAGCTACATCGTCACAGCATGGGAACGGCTGAACACTGCAGCAAGGTCTATTTTCACTTGATTATATGTGTATTTATTATACAAAAATAGAGCAAAACTATGACTCTGCCAAAAGGCTCTCCTACGTTATAGTATAAGAGCAGGCTCGGATTTCTTTAAATTGAGGAGCTGCATGCTTGTTTGGTTTTCGCAGCCATCAGCCTCTTTTTCTGTTAAAAATGTTCCCCAATTGATTATTATTCACTGTGCTTATTATTTAGGAGAATTTACTGGTAGAAAGAGGAAGTTCTCTGCTCCGTCAAGTTGTGGTGGATGGAGTTGTTCAGATAAAATAAAAACTTCCAGGACAATGGCCCCAGACAAGGCCAGCTTGCCTCAGACTTAAACAGGTTGGTTTTCTTTCCTGTCACAGCCTTCCATAAGACCGGCTTTCACTTAGGACCACAACGGAGGTGCAGCACTAAAAGCCCTCAGTCTTTTAGAAAGGGCAGTCTTCAAGTACCTCCAATTCTAGAAGGAAGTCTCGTTGGGAATCCTGTTTGCTTCTTCAAGCAGCGTAAACCAAAATTTCAAAGCCTACCATTTCTCCACAGACGGTATCTGCATGCGTGAACTGGGACAGAAGAAATCCTATCCCCACTACAGCAACTCCAAACCAAAGGACACTCCTCAGGGGCCAAGAAGGTCCAGGTTATAGGAACGGAATGAAGCCACTTAAGAAAATGGCCAATTATGGAATGTTCTGTACCTAAGTATGTCCATTAATTAAGAACTGAACTGAAATTACTAATGGATTTCATAATGGCCACCAACCAGCTGCCAGTTGGCTGTAGCTTGGTGACAGATGGTAGTGACTGATCTGGACTAGATCTGACCTAGAGATAGTCCATCATCTATTAAATCGCAGGCCCAAATAAAATTCCATGCATTGCAGCACTTCACCATTATGTCTCACAGAGAGATGCGCTGATATTATTCCTTATCTGCTGCCCTTGGGCAGAGAGCGAACTATTCAGAGGGCTTAAGTAGAACATTCGGTGAAGAAAGCCCACGATACCTCTCAAGAGATGAAAAACAAAAAGACCGCTCGAATGAGTGGCACTTGAATGAAGAATAGTGTAACATGGGAACTCTGTGCTAATCTGGTTGGTTAACCCCCACCCCCATGATTTACCTCCTGCCTTTTTTTTTTTTTTTTACTTTATTATTTGTTAAAATGTTTATTTATTTATTTTGAGAGAGAGCATGAGCGAGCACAATCAGGGGAGGGGCAGAGACGGAGAGAGAGAGAGAATCTGAAGCCAGCTCCACACTGTCAGCGCAGGGCCTGATGCAGGGCTCGAACTCACGAACTGAACTGTGAGATCATGATTTGAGCTGGAATCAAGACTCAGCCACTTAACCAACTGAGCCACCCAGGTGCCCCTACCCCCCCAACCTTTTCTAAATCAAGGGGTGCTCACTTCCACAGCAACTGACAGGCAGTGACTGTCTGGGCCCTGCTTTCATCCCTCAACACGTTCTCAGAGTGAAGAGAGCCGTTACAGCCTGGCTCCAGAACCTGCCTACTCAGGGGCCTCACATAAACAAGTCACAGAAGTGGGCAAATCAAAAGCCCCAGTTACTGTCACCCAGACTCATTGTTTGGGAAAATGAACCTTAGCTGTGCTTTTGAAAGATAAGGCTCATAAAGACCAGGGAGGGAAATTCCTACTGTAATAAATGCAGGTAGAACCTAGAAAGACATGAGAAAATATAGTTCTGTTTTAAAATCTTGTATGGAACCTGTGGTAGGGCTTCCTTCATGTTGTCCAAATGTCATGTGTCTTCCTGTCCTATTTCAAAGCTGGTATGTAAAAGATGAGCTTGAATACAAGACCCATACATTCAAGAAGCAAACACATGACAGATTGGTGACATTTGGTCATACTAAGATTATTGTGTTAACTTATCTCAAAGAGGCAGAATACTACTCTTGACAAAGTTCCTATTTAACATGTTACACTAATCTTTTTATTAAAAAACAAAACAAAAAAAACCCTCTTGTCTCAGCTTGAAGGAGCCTGGGTAATCCACACATGTGCACTGAGAGGCCCTCAGAGATTTGGGGGGAAGCCTACAGAGGCCGTGGATAACATTTCTTTGTAATCTCATGCTTCTCTTAAAACAGTATTCAAATTTTGCATTTGACTCCTAAACAAATCTATTTTTCTGTAAATTTAAATATATGATGTTAATGTTGTTCCATTACATAAGATGAATGCTCCAAGAAGGTACATCATTTAAAAAAAAAAAAAAACAACACTTTTTTTTAATGGCTGTTTATTTTTGAGAGAGAGAGAGCGTGTGTGTGCATGTGCGCACATGAGACATGAGTTGGGGAGGGGCAGAGAGAGAGGGAGACACAGAATCCGAAACAGGCTCCAGGCTCTGAGCTGTCAGCACAGAGCCCGACGCGGGGCTCGAACTCACAGACCACGAGATCGTGACCCGAGCAGAAGTCAGACGCTTAACCCACTGAGCCACTCAGACACCCCGAGAAGGTGTGTCATTTATAATCCTACGGCTTTGGGAACCCCTGCCATAGCCCCATGCACCTCTGAATATTGCCAAGCCAAACTTTGGCAAATACAGAGCTTACAGACAGCTTGTGACCTCACCAAGTCATATGACTCTAAAATGATTACATGACTTGTCCAAAGTCACAGGGAGCAGCAGAGTGACTACAATTTCAATGTGTGATGGTCCCACTGGAGGCCTGTGTGCCGAGCACCGCCTCAGAGGTCGCACATGAACTTGCGTGTCCTCACACTGGTTCTCCAGGTCTCGCCTCATCTTGCCCACCAGCTTCTCTTATTCGTCCCAATTCTCCCTCTGTGTTCACCCAATTTTCAACCTTATTCTGCTTTTGAATTTTCTGTCATCGGCTTTGGTAACTCTTTGCCTGACCCCGTTCTGGTCAGCTTGAGCTGCTTTTGAGTGGATGGCTATGCATTCTGAGGCCCCTTGACTTGTGGGACCTGAGGGCTGGCTATAGCCGTGTAGGTTGTCAAAGGGATCAGTGTGGGAAGAGCAAGTGGAACCAAAAGTTTCTGAAAGAAAGGAGAGTCAAGAGTGGAGAAACTGACTTACTGCAAACACTAGACAGAGCAGCCAGAAAGTTACGTGAGGAGGAGGAGGAAGAGGAAAGAGGGGGCGGGGGAGGGGAGGGAGAGAAGGAAGGGGAGAAGGAGGAGGAAGAGGGAGGGGGAGGAAAAGAAAGGAGGATGTGGCAGGTGAAGAAGGAAAAAAAGAGGAGAGGAGGAGGAAGACGGAGAAGAAGAAGAAGAAGACGTTGTCCTAAGGACAACGAAGAGACGCTACAAAGTTGAAGCATGCAATAACTCGATGAAATTTCCACTCTAGGAATGCTGCCTAGGAAATCTCCAGAACTATCTTAGTAGCTGAAGCAGCTACATTCAACCACCTTTTCAAAGTGGTCTCCTTTCATATCCATGGGGTTTTTAAAAAATTTTATATGATGTAGTCTTTGGGAAGAAAGACTATAAATAAATATTTTTGTAGTCTCTAATATTATAAGAACTTGTTCCCAGAGTTTGTGGCAATAGTGTGGACACTGGCTCGGACACAAGTATGTGGAATCCGTTTCAATAAGTATTATTTAAAATACTCAAAGTTCTTTCACTTGAAAAAAAAAAAAATGCCACTGCAGAATCACTTAAAAAATGTTTACGTATATACCTAAATCTCCAAACTGCCGATGGCAATTTTAAATGGAAGGCCAAAAGCTGTTTCTCTTCCTTTTTATTGGACTATTATTAACCAGTCATAAAGCCTAGCAGTTCATTTATCAGAGGGAAAAATATGTATAAATGCTTGACGGATGAAGGCTATAGCCATAATGTTATGACTTTATTTGAATTACATTATAGAGACAAAGCATGCCAATCCATCCGCCTCAAGTTACTGCTCTGTTACCTATGGTAACAGTCAGATATTTTCCTCATTACTTAATAATACCAGATCTCAAATAAGTATCACAACGTGAAAAACAGATGTTAAAATGTGACACTGAAGGTCAGGTTACACTGAATACTTGTTAATTTCAAAGTGCCTGGTTACTTCTCAAGAATCGTTTCTGAAATTTTTCACAAGGTCTTGTTGAATTTGGTTGCAGGGGTCAGAGTCTTAATATACACATGAGACACAAATAGGAACTTGACTTGTTATTAATCAAAGTAGCAATAAAACAGGGAGAAACCAGTTTTTATACCAGAATGTTCATTACTTGGCATGAAAAATGATTTTCCACAAATGCCTAAAACCAAGGGCATAGTTTATATTTTTTATTTCAATAATTTTCATTTGTATTCTCCCCTTAATGTGTCAAATAGTCTTTTAAATCTCTTCAAGGCTGACTTTCATTTTAAATAGACATAACATTTCATTATTGTGCTAGTATAAATTATGTTTTTAAAAGAAACTAAAATATATGAGAAAAAATAAAAATAAAATTAGCATTATAGCACCACCCTCAGAAAAACCACCTCTAATATAAATTTAGTTCCAGCTTTTTCCTCTGTATATTCATATCTACATAGCTACATCTGTAGATATTTTCTTGGAGAAATGAAATCAAAACATGCAGCAAAGATCTTTTCCTGCCAATTAATCTTCATCTACAGCGTCATTTTTAATGACTGAAGGCAGTGCCCTGATATGGATATGCTATAATGTGTTGCAGAAACTAATCACTGATTTCTGAACATTTAAGGTATGCCAATGTCTTGGTTTTATAAATATTATGGCAGTGAACAAATATGTAGCTTAATCTTTCTACACATTCTTAATGATTTCCTCGGCGCAAATTCCAAGAAGTGAAATTTGTGGGTCAAAAGAATGCATGTTTCAAAAATCTTGGTACATAACTGCTAAATTATATCCAGAAAGATTGTGCTAAGTTATGTTCCCATTGGAGGTGAGTAGATGACATGTTTCTGTCATGTTTTTTTTTTCTAGTTTGCTACCATACCTCCTCGATCCCAAGAGGCACATTTTCCACCCACATTTTAACATCCTTAAAATCAATTCATGTTTCATAATTGATGGCCTATCATATTTTAACTGGTGGTTTGTTATTTTTCCTGCTTTCAGTGACATTGATAATATAGTGATGCATCATATAATTGATGTCTTGAATGCCATAAGATATGGCATTTGCCTTTATATGTGTGGCTGTGCTTGTAGATACACAAAGGACTTTAGTTTTTATATGGTCAAATGGTTTCCTCAATAGCTGTCTTGCTCATAATTTCTGATTTTATGGAATAAACATTCACCTAGGTTTCCTCCTGTTATTGTATTTTACTTAATTCTTTAATAAAGTTGAAAATTACTTTTTCACAAATGAATACACCAATGACTCTAGTATTTATTGAGCAATTCCTTTTTTTGTTTGTTTGTTTGCTCACAGTAATCCCAATCATTTTGGCATCCACAGAACAAGCATTTAATAGATTTCCATTGATTGATTAATTTGTAGAAACAATTTGTACACTTTGGCTTAAGTTATAGGTTTGAAGCCACGGTGCAGGCTTCTGAAGGGATTCTAGTTTTAGGGGTGAAAGGCCATTTTGGCTTCAGTCACGTAATATATAATAGGACCCAGCGAACTAAAAACTAGTGTTTCTCATTGCTGGTGACCATTCCTCTGGCTGGAAGCAGGGAGGAGGGATTACCAAGCAAGACTGGAAAGTTTCTGCTTTCAGTACTCAACAAAACTCCACAGGAATTTATTAGGAGCCCACCGGGACTAAAGTCAGGAATACATCCCCCACTCAGCTCAGCAAATGAGTTCACAAGTTCATGTTTTACAATGCCCACATCCAGTCGGTGCACTCAACTAACACTTGCTGAGCAGCTACTCTGTGCCCAGCACTAATGACAGGCAGATGGGTACAAAACTGCCCTCAGAGAACCAGCCAGTGGAGAAAAAAGATTAAGTCGATTAGGAAGTGCTGTAAAACCCAATCCTCAGTTTAGCGTGTCCAGGGGGAGAGCGATAAGGGGACAAAGAAGGAGACAGTGGTCCAAGAGGAAGGGAGGAGGACAGAAAACCAGATGGAAGAGATGTCTGAAGAATCAAAGGGCTCCAAAGATGCAGAATGGGATTTGGTGTGTGTACCAGCAGCCTGTTGGGTTGAGGAAATGACAAGCCGACCTATGGGCTCAGTCACTGAAATGGCAGTGAGAATGTCCAATGGCAAGTCTGGGGAAACTGAGCCAGAACCAGGTTAGAAGATGAAGTGGGGATGAGAAGCCTGGACACATTATCCACTCAGTAGCTTGCATGCTTGGTGACATGCTTGTGCCCAGCCAAGAGATAGAGAACACAGGAGGCTGGGGGTGGGGGAGATGGCGGGTAAACTCTGCCCACACATGTAGAGTGTGAGCTGCTGTCCGTGGCCATATCCGAGGGGGATATGCCAGCTCACCGCTGGATATGTACATATCAGCGGCTCAGTGAGCAGTGGCTCACATCCAACTGCAAATCGCCTCACTTCATTTGTTCTTCTAGTGAGAGCACCCACTGGGAAATGAAGAGTTGGGCTTTTTTGCTTGTTAGTTTTGTGGGAAATAAGGAGAATTCACCATTGGAGCATGCTATAGAGTGATAGTCCTTCCATCCTGCAGTCAGGCAGGAGAGAATGTGCCAGGAAGTAAGAGAAGGGGCTTCGAGAAGGCCAAATGTTGTTTGCAATTGTGCAGATTGGGTCAGAGTGGCAAAATCTCTCCATCCCACCCCCACATCAACACCTCCATTGTGTTTGCTGCACTGACCATAAACTGCTCATTCTCTGTTATGCAAATGGCATGAACAAATACTCAAGAATGACCTATCTGTACTAGGTTGGTCTGTTTTAAAGCAAAAAAAAAAAAAAAAAAAAGGATTTTATTCTTTAAAATGTTGTTTCAGTAGAATAGAAGGCATGATTTTCAGAATTCAAGTCATACCCTTGCAATTCTTCTTTTCCAGACAATCTTAACTCCTGGCAGGTGGGAAGAAGAGGCATCTCCACAACCCACTCGGCATACAGATTTGTGATTTGCATCCCGAGTTCTGGGATGTGACATACCTCCAGTGTGAATTAGATTTTTCTACCGCTAAACCGGGGTCAGAAGTAACACTACCCAGGATGGGAGTTTAGGTTGATAAATTGCCTTCCTGGAAGGAGGAAAGGATGGACGGAAGCTGTACGAGTATTAAGTATTTCATACACATATTATTTTTATGTATTGTCCTGTATAGTCTGACTTGTAAAAATTCAAAGAGTTTCTAACTTCCTCCAGGGTGTTACAATCGGCTTTAAACATGTCCAGAGTTAAATTTGCTTCTGAGAACAAGTGTTTGTGTTAATGTGACTTAATTGATAACAGCCCATGTGAACCCTATTATTTAAGACCTATGCATTACTAAATAGTTTCATTAAATAATGGAGAAGAACTTTAAAAAGAAAAACAAAGAAAACCCACACAAGCACATGGTTTTCATTTTGGCAGTAAGGGCTGGAGAGAGGCTCTGCTCTGAGGTCGACTTCGTGGCTTCAGGCAAAACTGGGAGATTAAACAGAAACTACAGCAAAACCAGAGACCTCAGTTTTAGAGACACTTAACTCAGTACATGACAAATCTCAGGAAATCTTTGGACTTTTTTACGGGGGGGGGGGGGTGAGTAGTTGTGTTTCTTTTGTTTTGTTTTGTTTTGTTTTCAGTAATTAATGTTAGCTAAATAGTGTCGCCATGGAAAGTGACATAAAGTTAAAAATATTTCCAAAAAAATTTTTTTTAAATAAAATAAAATGGAGCTCCTGGGTGGCTCAGTCAGTTAAGCATCCGACTTCGGCTCAGGTCATGATCTCACAATTTGGGGGTTTGAGCCCTGCATCTGGCTCTGTGCAGACAGCTCAGAGCCTAGAGCCTGCTTCAGATCCTGTGTCTCCTTCTCTCTCTGCCCCTCCCTTGGTCATTCTCTCTCTCTCTCTCTCTCTCTCTCTCTCTCTCTCTCTCTCTTTCAAAAACAAATAAACATTAAAAAAATTAAAATATTTCTTAATACCTTTGGACAGTTTCTACATGGCAAAAGCGAGATAGATGCCCAATGATCTCCCCTGATGTGGTCATAATGCCTCCTTTCCTAAAAAGGGAAGAGAATATGAAAGAAAATGTACAGCATGTTGCAGGGGGATGAGAGTAGGGGTTAGAGAAGATGGGGGCTGGAGTCTGAAAGAATAAGTGTTTGAAAGAATAATTCAAACAATTCTATACACACCTGGTACTTCCCAGACAAATACTCAAACTGATGCCTGCTACCTGCCTATGTCCAAAGTTGGACTTAAAGTGCTACAGGATATTAAAACAGAATCATGGCCACCTCTGTTTTGGTTAAGCACAAAAGGCCCAAAGGTTAAACGCAAAATAACAGGTGGCTGTGGTTCTAGACCACCTTTGCAGGACTTGCAAGGAGGTGGAGAGAATTAGTTTTGTAGCCCTTAGGTCAACAGCCCCCTCCTGAGAATGAGAATGCTGGAGCATAGCAGCATTTATGAGAATACCACCCTCTGGCCATGTAAGAATCCTCCTTCCCTCAAGCTTATAAGAGAGGCTTGGGGAAGACAACAAAGGAAGAACTGGAGGTGTATTGTACCCACTGGGTTCAAGCCTGGGGCTGAGGAAATGCTAACTGGCAGGTGCAGGGAGGCACGTCTGAGTCAGGGGCCTGCAGTGGGATTTTCTGAGTGGAAGACCCCTGAAAGCATAGCATGGGAGGGCCAGCCTCGAGCAGTCTCCAAGCGCAGAGAGAGTCTACCCAACATCAGTCAGGTGAGGCTTCTTCTGCCCTGCTCTCTTTGAGTCCTTTTCCAGCAGGACACTGGAATGGGGTGGGGGGGGGGGAAGATGGGGGATGAAGGGGGAGGGAAGGGGGTAGAAGACAAATGACAGTGAGAAAATGGAACAGAAACCAACTGGGTACCCCTCCTCTGCCCTGTGTACCCCTCCACTGTAGACTTCTAAATTGAAGTAGGCCTGGGCTGGGGGGAAATAGGAACTTTCATCTTAAAATAAGTTCAGGGGCACCTGGGCCGCTCGGTTGGTTAAGCATCCGGCTTTGGCTCAGGTCATGATCTCCCTGTTGCCCCCGTTCAAGCCGCGTGTCGGGCTCTGAGCCTACAGCTCAGAGCCTGGAGCCTGTTTCAGATTCTGTGTCCCTCTCACTCTCTGCCCCTCCCCCGCTCGCACTCTGTCTCTGTCTCTCAAAAATAAATAAACATTAAAAAGATTTTAAGTTCAGACATTTTATTCTCCCGTGGCAACTGACATATGAATTACATTTGAGATGAATCTTGCAACTGACAGTGATGTGGGAGAATTCTGTTATCAGATCACTGAAAAGGTTACGGGATCTCCCCAAGATCCAGTGACAACAAAATCCAAATTTTCTGGTTTCTTTTAAAGTTTATTTATTTATTTATTGAGAGAGACAGAGAGAGAGAGAACAAGAGGGGCAGAGAGAGGGGGCAAGAGAGAGAATCCTAAGTGTGCTCTGCACTGTCAGCACAGAGCCCGAGGAGGGGCTTGAACTTACACACTTACAAACATACAAACCCATGACTTAAGCCAAAACCAAGAGTCGGACACTTAACTGACTGAGCCACCCAGGAGCCCCAATCCAAAAGTCTAAAATGAGTGGAGGACTGTCAACATCTCCTAAAATCTCCTAAGTTTAACTCTAGGGAGAGGTGAGACCTGCCCATGCCAAGGACCCCACAGGGGACCCACCTCTCTGGCTCCAAGACACTATCCTTCTCTGAGGCTAGGTCAGAGGCTCAATGTTGAAACATTTGATCCAACATCCTTCTTTGCAAGGATAGCATCTAACTAGTAGTTCTAATAAGTATGAGAAAAGAAACAAATATACTTTGGTTTTATATGGTCATCATTTCCTTACAAGGAAGGGTTGTTGCATACCCAAACCAAGTTTAAGATGATCTTAAACTCTTTTTCTCTACAGAGGCAATAGGTAGTTTCTTTTCCACACTGTATCATGCTATAGGAGGCTTGTGCAACATCTTACAACAAATTAGAAGGGGAAATCAAGTTACCTACACCATACAATGTGAGATATACACTGCTTTCCAGCTCTGTCTCATGAAACACAATATGTTTTATCTGGCTAGAAAATAGAGCTGATCTGTTCTTATGAAATTGCTTGTGGCTGAAAGGAGGGAGGTTTTATATATACATATATATATATATATATATATATATATATATATATATGTATATATATATATATATATTTTTTTTTTTTTTTTGAGAGAGAGAGAGAGAGAGAGAGAGAAAGCATGAGCAGGGGAGGGTCAGAGACAGAGGGAGGCATGGAATCTGAAGCAGACTCCAGGCTCTGAACTATCAGCACAGAGCCCGATGTGGGGCTTGAACCCACAAACCTTGAGATCATGACCTGAGCAAAGTTGGACGCTTAACCGAGTCACCCAGGTGCCCCAGGGGGTGGTTATATTTTTGATCAGACCTCACTAACCTCCTTCTCTGTTCCTATTCCCACTTTAACAAATAGCATATCCTCAAAGTTATAAGATGATTGTAATCTGGCAGTCAGTATAAAAAATAATTGGAATACTCAATCACTGATTCATTGTTGAAAATACCTATTTACAAGCAAGTAGCTGTAGTGTAAATAATTGTAATGTATTGAATGTCTGTGTCCTGCCACACCCCCAAGGTTTACATGTTGAAATCCTAACCCCCAGTGTGATGGTATTTGGAGGCGGAGCCTTTGGAATGGAATTAGGCCATGAGGGTGGAGCCCTTTTGAATAAGTTAGTGCCTTATAAGAAGAATATGGCTTCTTCTCTCTGCTCCCTCTGCCAGGTGAGGCCATCTGCAAACCGGAAATGAGCCTCACCGGACACCAGATTTGCCAGGACCTTCACCTCGGGCTTCCAGCTGCTGGGACTATGAGAAATAAACATCTGTGGTTCAAACCACTCACTCTATGACGTCTCTGTTATGGCAGCCTTATGTGACAAAGACAATAATAATGGAAAGGGCAGCAAAGTCAAAGGCAGTCAGAAGCATATAGCTCCTCCCTTTATGAGTGGGCCAGGCCAGGTGGGCTTGCTGACACTGTCTTCTCATCTTCAGCGTGGGCCTGGCTTACAGAGCCATGAATAAGGACACAGAGCCTCTGCCATAGCTTGGGTACTAAGTGCAGGCCGGCCCTCCTGCCCTGTGCATGTCGAGGGAGGACAAAGCCTTGAGACGGGGCATTGTGCTGAGAGAGTTCACAAGCTTACGATCCAGCTGGGGTACCATGAAGACATTTTGACAGTGATTCAAAAGTTCCCGTAAAAACAGAATTCACAAAACAGTGTAAATTCATATGCGTGGCTCAGAGAGTGAGGGCTAGAATTCCACAGGAGGGAGTGAAGTCCAGAAGCTATAGTGTTTGGGTCTCAAAAGAATGGGGGACCAGAGCTTGGGGAGGGGAACTGGATAGGAAAAGAGGAATTGGTATGGCTCCATTGTAAGATTTCACGACAAAATCCTGATGCAGCTTTCCTTTCTAAACACAGAAGCTGAGCCCGTGTTGTCCCCAGAAAGGGAAGTGTGCCACCACAGGGCTCCGTTCTGTGTTTCTTCCCTCTTCTGCCTTCACTCACCAGCGTTCCCTGACGGGTCCTACTGGGTGTCTGGGATTCTCATCTCCGAATTAGAAGCTTCAGCACCTTGGGGTGCCTGGGTGGCTCAGTTGGTTGCGCGTGCGACTTCGGCTCAGGTCATGATCTCACACTTCATGGGTTTGAGCCCCATGTTGGATTCTGAGCTGACAGCTCAGAGCCTGGAGCCTGCCTCAGATTCTGTCCCTCTGCCCCTCCCCTGCTCTCTCTCTCTCTCTCAAAAATAAATTAATATTAAAAAATTTAAAAAAAAAGAAGAAGAAGTTTCACCACCTTGTTCAAGCAGGGATCCTAACCTAAGTGAACATGAGCCTTCTTGGGCAAACACAGATTACTCCCTATTCCTTTCCTCAGCCCATTCCACTGGTGAGAACCCTTCTTCCACCATCTTCGGGCCACATTCCATACTCCAAACACAGAGCACCGACAGACAAACCAGGAGTTTATTTTAGATGGCATCTTTTCAAGTCAAAACTCTTGAAGGAAATTTTCTTAAATTAAGATCCCAGGGAAAAAAAATAATCAAATGATAATACAACCGCTGATGAACATTCTGGCTGATCTTTCAATAAACTGATGGTTATTTGCTAAACTTGTCCACTCAGATAAAATTATCTAGTTTTAGCACTTTTTGTTATTATTGTTGCTCCTGGGCTAGTTTTTATTTTTTATCTTACTTTTTATTTTTTAAATTTTTTTAAAGTTTGTATATTTTCAGAGTGGGAGCAGAGAGAGAGGGAGAGAGAGAGAGATTCCCAAGCAGGGTCTGCATTGTCAGCACAGAGCCCAACACGGGGCTCAAACCCATGAACAGCAAGATCATGACCTGAACCAAAATCAAGAGTTAGACACTTAACGGACTGAGCCACCAAGGGTCCCCTGGACAAGTTTTTTAATGTGACTACAGAGGTTTTTTGTTTTTTGTTGTTTTTTTAATCTCTTTTTTTCTTTAGGCATGATTTTAGAAATCTCTCTCAACTTCTCTCATTTACACAAACATATAGATAGATACCCTAAACCCTAAAACTACCCTGTTTAGCAAGATCTAGAAAACTGAGGATGTAGGAGGAATGGGGTGGAAGAAAGAGAAAAATTCTGTCTGAGGTAGAACATTAAAGACCTCACCCCCCAGTGCCCCTTACTCATCAGCTACAGAAGAGAGGCTGGGACATATGTATTGTTTCCATAAACTGTGAGGCAGATCATAAGCAATTTGTTCCTAAGAGCTATAGAGTAAAAACACACACATAAGCTTGTTTCTACGTAAATAAAAGCAAATTCAAGGATATGTTTGTGATAATGTCTGTCTGTCCTGCATTCTACAACACTTTCCGTAATGGGAAAGAAGTGGCCCATCTTAGAGCTAACACTCAGAGAATGTTTTATGACACGGGGGGGTGGGGGAGAGGGGGAGATGGTAGTTGCGGTAAGGATGAAAGTGAGCAGAGGAACGGTATCTGAAAACTATCCTCTAGGGGCGCCTGGGTGGGTGGCTCAGTCAGTTAAGCGTCCGACTTCGGCTCAGGTTATGATCTCGTGGCCCATGAGTTCGAGCCCCGCGTCGGGCTTTGTGCTGACAGCTCGGAGCCTGGAGCCTGCTTCAGATTCTGTGTCTCCCTCTCTCTTCCCCTCCCCCACTCATGGTCTCTCTCTCTCTCTCTCTCTCTCTCTCTCTCTCTCAAAAATAAATAAACATTAAAAAAATTAAAAATAAATCAATAAATAAAACCTATCTCTTAGAAAGTTTGCTGAGTGTGGTGTAGTGTATACATACCCCTACCCCTTCTTCAAGAGAATTTCGAGAAGGACTTCTGTTACTTCCAGTGCTTTTGGGATTAAGATTTGTGTTTCTTTTGTCTGAGATTCTTTAAGGGAATCTTAAGTATGATATAACCCAACCATCTTCAAAACTGTTCACCTAACCCCTGACTAGTATCAGCACCACCTGGGAACTTGTTAGAATAAATCTTTGGGCCCCGCTTCCTGTCTGTGTCAGAAATTGTGCGACTGGAGCCCAGCGATATGGACTTCAAGTAGCCCTCCAAGGGATTCCGATGTGCAACGAATTTGACAACTATAACCTGTGGTGCATAGTCACTACTGAGAAACCATCTGTGGTAGAGGTTGTGGACCAGCCAGCACACCCATCCTTTGCTTGCTTTGAGTAAGACTGCTGAGGATGTTCTCCTGTGACCTTCTCCAGTGACTTATCCTTGGCTGACAGACAAGGATACATGCCTGGGAAGCCAGCCACCCACCCGCCACCCCAGCCCCAGGGTACCCAATGACTGCTTGGTATCAGGTTCTTTAGCCTAGACCCATTGAAGGGAAGGAGGGTTCTGCCCTGTGAGCCCTGTGTATCAGGTCAAAGTTAGACTTTACTAAGATCACTTCCTTGGAGATTCCTTCTCCTTCCTTATCTTGCTCTCTTCACTCTCTTCCAGTTTTTTCCTAAAGACTACTCCCTCATGAAATCAGTGCACCCCAATCCCTTTCTCACATGCTGCTTCTAGGGAACCAGACTATGACATTATTAATAGTTCTAATGATTAGAAATGTTTGTAAAGCTTCTCTTAGAGTTATAATGGGTGGGAATGGTTACTGTTTGGTGGGGGGAAGAATTCCCAAATATGGGAATACCCATGGGAGTCTTCTCAAAAGTATATGAGACTATACTCTACATCTCAGCAAGGTGAAAATAAAGGTTGGGCTTGAAACCTTTAAACTGATGGGCTAGATGATCTCTATTGACCATTCAAGTTCTGAAATGTATATGTTGTGACAATCCCCAGTAGTGAATATTATACAATTTTATTTATGTTCAATTAGATGAAGAGAAAGGACGAGAGGGGACGGTATTCACATTCACTAACATAAAACAATTCATTCGACACGTTTATTGAGCTCCTATATAGGGCTTCCACGGTAAACTTTGCAAGCAAAGTCTCTCCCCTCAGGGAGCTTCTGATCTGATGAGGGAAACAGGCAGTAAAGAGAGGACTATGTGTAATCTGATATCCAAGAGTGAAAAATATTATGAAGAAAAGTAAAGCAGGGGAAGGAGATAGAGAGTGATAATGGGGTGGGGGCAGGGTGCTCAGTGAGGAGGCAATATTTGAGCAGACCCTTAAAAGCAGTGAGCAAATTTCGCTTTCTATCAGCAGTTATGAGACTATCTACTGTTCTAGACAGAAGAAACAGCAAGTGTAAAGTCTCCAGGCAAGGGCTTGGTTAGTTGGGGGTGGGAGAAAGGAGGACAGGGGGGCAGTAGATGGGTTTAGAAGGTAGCCAGGGCCCTGACCATGTAAAGGGTAGTAGGTCAGAGTGGAAACAAGATGTGATGGGATGCCCTCGGGGGTTCTGAGCAGGCAGTGGCATGAATGCATTTATGTTTGTAAAAGTCTCCTTAGAGAGAAGAGACTGCAGGTGGGGCAAGAGAATCAGAGACCACAGATAAAACGATATTGCAATAGACTAGGCAGGAATGAGACAAAGGTGAACGGCTTCCAGGAAAGCTTATTTATCTACTCATTGACTTTAATCCCTTGAGAGCTCTGAAGGGCCCTACAAGATGTGCACACCCTGTTTAAGTCTCCTTCCCTCTTTGCCTGATCACAACCTGGAACGGGAAGGAAGGATTTATGAAGGCATTGAGTCTCAGACATCCAGACCGAGTTAGGGACAGACAGCATTATTGCACAGGGTACCAGGGAAGTATTTCGATCCTGGAGCCCCACGTTGACATTACTACTATTATGTTTCACGAAACAGCTCCCTGATTCCTGTTGCTTCATACGGTACTGTGCAGGTCCGGGAAGTTTTACTGAGGGCAAGTTCTACTCTCGACAGCCACAACGTAAGGATTTTTTTTTTCCCATTTCATTTTATTCAAAGTGTATAAATACATTGGTAAACAATACCATGAAAGAAGACATTTGATAACATATATGCTAACAACTAAAAATTTCCACTTGGTGTTTTGCTCCCAATAAAACCGATTCTTTGTTAAAATTTTATTGTCAGTGAGTTTTTAAGTGCACGGAAAAAAGATTTCAATTACAATTTATAACCGAAGCAAGTTTGAACATAAGGAAGTCAGTTCTTTCAAAAGGAACAAAAACCCACCAGAGCTTACTTTGAAACAATATTTAAGGCTTCACTCCACGGAGATTTCTAATACTCTTTTTCTAAGTGGAATTCAATTTTCCCATTTGTAAGTTTCCCAATGTTGGTGGTTACAGAGTATGTGCCTGTGGTCAGGCGACTTAGGAAAAATGGGAAGCATGAAGGTGCTGGTTTTAAAATTAAATCTGAAGCTTTCACGTGCCTTAAGGACCACGTCCAAAAGAAATTGCTTTCCTTGGGACCAAAGGTACTATCTCGCCATTCAAAATGCAAAGGGCCAGAAGTTTATTTATACCTTCTCCATGATTTGTTTCCCAGATTTGGCTTTCTATAAGCACTTCCTTCAGGAAAACACACACTTTTCCTCCCCTGCAGCCCAATTTCCTGTAGGAGGGCCTCTTCAGAAAATGATAATCACAGCGTCCTTCTTGTGTTTTCCAGTGACACGCAGAACACTCACATTCACACATACAAAACACCTTTCAAAAGAAAGTGAGGATGAAGCAGGGTAAAGAGAGTAAAGAAATTTTCTCCTTTTCCTCAAACTGCTTCTCTTTCTTAAAAACTAGTCGCTGTTGCTGTATTTTCATGGCGTATACTGGGATTTCACATCCATTCTCCTCATTTGAGGGCAGATTCTTCCTTGGGTTAGATGTAGATTTATGTAATCTGAGCCACTAGCAGAGTTAATTCTACCCCAGGCAATTACAGGATGCCCAGGGCTGCTGTTGGGACATGCTAACCACAGACGTGTTCTTGTGTTCCAAGGTGAAGATGACAATGAGGGTGGGGAGTTCTCCAGTTGTCCGAGCTGTGATATAACCACAAACTCTGTGACCCCTCCTGTAAGGAACAGGTCTGAGCAGACCTATTGGAAGAAGGGGTGGGATAGCTGAGTTCCATAGCCTAGCTTCTTGAACACAAAGTTATCATCCAAAACTATCTGGTAAACTCTTGGAAATGCTGTGGTTTCCTCTGGATTAAGACTTAGCCGGGCCCTAGAGATGGCTACCCACTGGGAATGGTCTTGGGAGCCTGAACAGACGAAGACATTGATAATCAACTTTGTACACAAATCTTATCATGATCATATTTCCTCAAATCTAAGACTTCCCACACTGACTTT
Source organism: Puma concolor (assembly GCF_028749965.1). Taxonomy (NCBI): domain Eukaryota; kingdom Metazoa; phylum Chordata; class Mammalia; order Carnivora; family Felidae; genus Puma; species Puma concolor. The sequence goes on along the minus strand of NC_141668.1, from coordinate 96,982,913 downwards.
TCAAGAGGGAATAAGAAATGTCATCATGATTGAAGGCACATACTAATATAAATAATAAAAATATATTTCCATTGAATTCAAAGATATATTATTAGAAATGAATATGATCATAAAAATCCTAGACTATGTTAAGCCCTTCCTCGGCTGGCTATATTACCTCACTTAATCCTCATAAAAATCATAGCCCTCCGAGAGAGACTGAATTTTCCTCATTTCTCAGATGAGGAAACTAAGGTTGAAGAAAAATTCAGAAAAGTGTTGGCACCTGAAGTATTGTAACTCTGATCTCATATCCAGGCCCCTGAGGATTTCTGAGATATACTGCCCTGGAAGGGAGCCACCAATGGGTACAGCCTTCCCCTTTGATAAATTTCAAGGAAAAAAGGCAATAATTTAACACCAACAGCACAATTAAGTGACCCAAGACCCTGATGTAGGTTCTGTCGTGTCTGATGGCATAAAGATCAAACCCCACTGCTTCCAAGACCAAATTTTTAGGAGATAAAGTGGTGGACTGGGAGGAACAATGGCTCTGAGGTCTGAGGAATGCAGGATTTGTTAATTACGTACTGCTGGAACTGAAGAGTGACATTTCTAATCATGTCCACATGATAACTTATAAAATAAATGGTACTGAGGAAATCGGAAAGTAGAAAACAGGTTCTTTACTTCTCAAACATCAAACTAACCTCCAGATGAACCAACAAATTTTGAATAAAAATGAAAGTGTAAAGATCTTTATGGCGATGAAATAGTTCTGTATCTTGACTGCAGTCAAGGTTTTTATTGTCAATGAGTAGATTACATCATGTGTAGATTACACGCATCTACATATGTGATAAAACAGCACAGAATTTTGCACAGACGTTGTCCTGATGTCTATTTCCTGATTTTGATAGTGTACTATAATTATGTAAGACATACCCATGGGGGGAAACTGGATGAAGAGTACACAGGACTTCTCTACTATTTTTGCAACTTCCTGTGAACCTATAATTATGTCAAATAAAAAGTAAAAACAAAATTTAAATATAATCATAAATAGAACATGGTAAAACTGAATACTGAACTTGGCATGGCCAAGGAAGAATCCAATTTTTAAAAACTGATCAATTTAACCACTTATAAGTGAAAAGTTTCTAATGTCCAAAAGCCATAAAGTTGAAAGGCAAATATTCAGATGTTTTCCACATATACAGAAAATGAGGGTTTAGTTAAGTTAGTATCATTTATATGCTGGTTAAAAGAGTGGACTTTGGTTGAAAGGGCCAGAATCCTTGGATTAAAAATCATGGCCCCATCATTTGATGGCCAGTGGCTTTGAGAAAATTACCTTCACTGAGCTTTGGCTTTACTGTCTGTGAGATAGAGATAATGGTGGTGCCTTCCTCAATGAGCTGGTATGAGGATTAAAAGAGTTAAGAATTGAATAGTATCTGGAGCACAGTAACACATGCAGCATTAGCTGGGTTCTTATAATTGTTACAATGCAATACAAGAAACAAAAACAAACAAACAAACAAAAAAACAAACGCTAAATCCTTCTGTGATGCCAAGCTCTTGGCTATTCAGGATCTGGCTGGGGTAAACTCATTCTTGATAACTCTGACACAGATTTCCCTGATATAATTAAATCCTCAGGCTGAATCAGGCCTGGACATTTATGCTGACAGCTAATGATCTGTGGTAAGCAATCCTTACCCTTGTGGTCACCTGTGAGCTAGAATTTTTTGCTCTCTTCAACACATCTACCTCTGCGGTTATTCATCCCGTGTCCCGTCTACTGTGGTGTTTCTAGGCCACCGTAACTAGGTAACAGGATGTTTGTGAGAGCCGCTTGTGCTGGTATCCGGTGTTGTGATTTGCATTCTCCCATGCATTGGGTTGCTCTTACTATCTCTGTTTCATGAAGAGATGGCAACTCAGAGAAGTTGTAGTCACTGGACTGCCCAAGGTCACACAACCAGCCAGTAGTAGCACCTAATCTCAAAACCAGCTCTTCTGAATCAAAAGCCTGGACATTTCCAAAGTGATGGGAAACCCTCTGACTCACAATTCTAAGTACCATGTCTAAACTAAGATTCCCAGGGGCGCCTGGGTGGCGCAGTCGGTTAAGCGTCCGACTTCAGCCAGGTCACGATCTCGCGGTCCGTGAGTTCGAGCCCCGCGTCGGGCTCTGGGCTGATGGCTCAGAGCCTGGAGCCTGTTTCCGATTCTGTGTCTCCCTCTCTCTCTGCCCCTCCCCCGTTCATGCTCTGTCTCTCTCTGTCCCAAAAATAAATAAACATTGAAAAAAAAAAATTTAAACTAAGATTCCCAATACAGATCTATGAGGTTCCACATTTTTCTGGCATGGGCTTTTGGACAACTTTGTTGACTCCTGATGGGTTTTCCTTTTTCCTTCCTGATTCTTGCCAGTGTTCCAAATAGGAGTATTTATCATACAAGTCCCATCGTGGCAAGTCAACTGTGAGACCACACTCTATGGGGGGGGGGGGGGCACATGTTGCTTTCTGTGCTCCTTATGATGTTTTAGAGCTCTGTTTCTCCAAGTAGATTGGAGGCTTATAAAACACAGGGACCACCTGTTGTCATTATCTGGTATCTACTCAAAAACAGCTAGTACAATAGACTGTAACTTCAGGTTGTTGGCCTCTTGATCTGGAACAACGCTTGAAAAGGCACACTTGGTCCATGTTTCTATTTAAGAAGCTCTTGTGTATATGAATGACCACCTGGATTATAAGTATAGAAATCTGAGTATCAGTTACCGTGGTGCCAAGGAAGAGGAATATTTGCTTTATTGCTAGCTCTTGGAGCTAAGAATGGAATTCTCATAAAATCATTATCCAGTGTGATCTCAGGCAGGTGATTAAATTGTACTGGATCTCTTTTCCCACATGGTGAAAGGAATTTATCACTTTTAAGGAAATCTGCTCTGCAAGAGAGCACCTCCAATCCTTCCCACCTCCAAAGACATTTGAGTATTTACAGAGAGATGGGGCAAGGTGAGAAGAGGAGAGAGCTCAATGCACACATTTGGGCCTGGGCAACAACCAACACTGATGGAGAAGACAGGCAGACACAGATATGTATACACATTCTCTCCTCCCCTCCCTCTCTCTCTCTCTCTCTCTCTCTCTCTCATGCATACACACTCACAAATATACACATTCACATATATACACACACACACACACATACATGCATTCACACACATACACACAAAATGTATATTTCTCTTATTATAATACTTTACGTAGATATTACTTAGATGCTTTTCCTTGGAATCACAAAAGGTAGGCAGGAATGGTAGAATGGCTTTGTTATGTGCACAGAAAAAAAATGGCCTCTAGTCAAAATCTTCTTGCACACTTGTGGATGGACTTGAAAGTAAGCATGGTTTTTTACTGTAACATGTTCCGTGTTTAGCTCTGGTTTATAGGTGAGGACCCCACAAAATAAGAAACCAGCTAGGGAAAAGGCATTTTGGTGATCTTTTATGGAGATAGAAAGGCCTTATAGGTGCTTGCACGGCATTTATAAGAACACCCTGTTCCACACAGTTGTCTCAATCCTAAAAACATGGAGCATTAATGTTGATAGATCACCATAAAACTGAAAGTAATTTAACAGTAGGTTGACCCCAAAAGCAAAGAGTGTTAAAGTGAGGTGGGCACAGTACCCTTAAAATACACATAAATCTAATGTACCAAGAGCATATGCTCCAGACGGCAATGCTGAGTGCACAGGGGAGGAAAAGGCAGCCAGGTGTCCACAGCCCAAAAAGCTAAGAAGGTAATTTGTGGCTTTTAGAGGTCATGAATAATGATTTCACATGGTTTTCTTGACTTTGATGTTGTTACAGAAAATCACATGAAAATGTGTGTTTTCCACTCTATTATTTCCCTCATCTGAAACAGAGCCAAGTTTCTTTCACATTAGGAGAAATATCTCAACAGGACCAACAGTTAGAAACTGAATTTTAAATTTCTTCACTCGTCCTAGCATCCTGCGTGCCCATCCAGTAAGATAGTAAAGGCACAAAAGAAATCTGGTCATTGATAATTACCTCTCTACGGCCACCTAGACAATGTGAGACACCTAGCTGCCTTCACGTTGCCCTGTCTCCGGCAGAAGGCTCGGGCTTCTGGTGCTGGTGAGGTTTATTCCGGGAAGCTAGTGCTTGGCCGGGTTCACACAAAGGGCCGAAATAGAGTGAGAATCACAGCCCGTGATGACGTAAACCAGGTGGGTCTCCCATGAATCTGAGTCTTATGCATTTCTAGGGCTTTGCCTTGACAAGCCTGGGCCAGTGAAGGGTCCTAACAGTGGCCCTGAGGTATCCCACAGACTCCCAGCCTGAGGCAGGATTTTTAGAACCTGTCTCACCTGAACTTGCCATGTGGCTTCAGGCAGTACATCAACTCCTACAACCCGCTTTCTTCCACTGAAAGGTAGGGGGAAGGCCCCACTTACCTACTGCACAGAACTGCTTAGTGGAGTTTTAACAAGTCAGGATGGCAGAGCATAAGACGTGTTTACGATTGCAAATATACTAGTGGCCAAAAGCAGCTGAGGAGATGACATTTGGTAGAAAGGAGAGCTCAGATTCCCCTTCCATCAGTGTACCCGAATGGCTTGTGGAAGTTGGACAATTCCTTTCACCACTATATGTTTCTCTATTTCCTTAAATAGCTTCTGTCATTTTCCAGATAATCACCTGGAAAATACTATGCATAGAACCTGCATAGAATCACTGTTTCTCAGGACACCTGCCTTTCATAACATAATGCCTACCATCCGAAGCACAGTGCTAGTCTTAGGAGCAGCCAGCCTGCCCTGCTGAGGCTGCTTTGTGCCCTCCTGCCACCCAGCACCCTTCACAGACGGCCCCCCGTGGGCTGGGCCTCCGGACGCTGGGGCGGCCGATGAGCTCAGCTCTCAGAAGTGGCTGGCCTGGCGGAGACAGGGGTGCCCTGCCACACTCACTTCCTAGAGTACGAGTTCAGCCAAAGCCACATTAAAAGATGGTTGCTTAACGTTGGCAGAACTTTTCGGGAGGCACCAAAGGAGGGTGTGTGGGAGGGGGGGGAGTGGGCAACAGTGTCATAAAATGACGAAGCCGGACAAACGTTTCCTGTCCTCACATTTAAAATCTCCGATGGGGGTGGAAGGCAGCCTCAGAGGCCCAGGGCTTTCCTGAAGAAACTATAAAAGGAAAAAAAAAAAAAAAAAAATGATAAAGCTGGGCTTTAGCAGGCTACTACCACCCAAACCAAAGAGGGGAAGAGAAGTTTCCCTTCAGCTCCAACCCTTGCGTGTAATCTTCAGGCTGGGTTTGCTGCAGGAAGCTTTTTAGAGGGGATGTGAGGTTTGGTTTTGTTTCTGTGGTGGCTCTTTTCTCCCCCGTGAGTGGCTGTAGGTCAGATCTAGTCTTCTCGTGTTCCCACTATAATATATTTAAGAAGTTGAACAGGAATCAGTGGCGTCTTTGTGCATCCCACACCTCCTAGTGGTCTCCAACAAAATGTATTACCTGCTCAGAAAGTATCCCTTGCTATATGAATTGTTGCTGCCTGAAATCAGGAAAATAATCTCTTTGGACAAGGGCCATAACTTGGATATAAAAACCATTGACGTAGTCGATACATATGTTTTCTTCATGGGGTTTCCAGGACAAGGGAAAATCATGGAGCCTTCCCTCTGACATCTGTCAATTTTTCAGTCGCAACAAGAATATGAGTAGCTGATATGAAGCAGAACAAATGGAAAATTGTTCAAAATACTCAGCACAATTGGCCTATTTCCTTCAGCTTTCCAAGTTACTCAAGCAATAGCGTATTGGCAATATTTCTCATGATAGACTCCCTGTAGAGATTCAATGCTCAGGTCTATCATTTCATGACCACTTAAATCCTGCAAAGTAAAATCTCATGCAGGCAAGGCCTGAAGACCCATCCCCTAAGAAAAAGATAAGCTCTGGGGCACCTGGGTGGCTCAGTCAGTTAAGCTCGGACTCTTGATTTCAGCTCAGGTCATGATCTCACGGTTCATGAGTTTGAGCCCTGCACCAGACTCTGCACTGACAGTGCAGAGCCTGCTTGGGATCCTCTCTCTTTCCCTTTCTTTCTCTGCCCTTCTCTGTCTCAGAATAAATAAATAAATAACTTTTAAAAAGAAAAAGATAACTTCTCCTGTTTTCAGAGTCTCCAGCCCTAAGATGGGACTGGAGATGTGACAGCAGACCCACTTAGCGAACGCATGTACACTGTGTAATTTAAATCACAGTGTGTAAGGCAGCCTTTCAAGAGACTCCACGCATCTTCAGAGTTCCAGGGATTGTATTTGACTCACAAAATTTAGAATTCTTCACCCACACTTATCAGTGTCATCTTCCTTCTCCTTGTTCTACCCTCCTCTATAAAGCAAGAGACACATGTAGCTGCCTACAGCAACCTCAAAGATTTCTCCAATAAAGCAATAAAAAGTGGGGGGGGGGGGGGGGTAGAGAATGTTCCAGAAAAGCTCACAGAGTTTTGTGGCTTAGGAGTTAAATCAAATAGCCTGGGGTTCCAATTCTGATTCTGCTAACAATTAAATAATGAAATACACCCTCTCTGTATTTCAAGTTCTTTAACATGAAGTAATTCCTTTGACCTTCATAACAAACCTCTGAGGGAGAAAGGGAAGCCTCGTCATCCCAAGTTTGCAGATGAGCAAGCCAACTCTGAGGTCTGCATAACCTGCCAAAGAGTGCATTGCTACATAGGCAGAACTGTTATCGACGCAGCCTTCTTGCTCATGGTTCACGCCATGTGGCCTGAGCTCTCTCTCTCTCTCTCTCTCCGAGTCATGACCTCTCTTACCTGAACATACATACCTACTCACTCTCCACCCTCTGCACCCCTCAGGAGCATGTGGGCCCACCTTGGATGGCCTGAGGACATGTCACTGCATCACGTGGGCAGCACGTGCTCAGTAAATATTTGGCAAATTGAAACAAACTGAATCAACCTGATCAAATTGCAAAGCAGGTAAATTTTGTGCATTACCCTTCATCCTGTAACCCCTCGTTCTTAACCTCGACTCCCGCCTGTCAAAACCTATACCTCTAGATCTTTCAAATGCATAAACTCTATGATTGATATGGACTTAAAGTGTTCTCTATCCCTGTAAGGTGACATTTGAATCTAGTGGATGTGGCTGTAATTAATTTCAGGCACAGCCAGAAAGTCTGGGATGACCTGAGAAAGTCAGGGCCTTCCGAGCAGGCCAGAAATCACATGTAGAACTCAGTGGAACTTCAGCCTGTGCCAAAATCACAGGCATTCACAGTCACCCACCTTGGTTTTTCTCATCTATGAGTTGAAAAGTGTGAGTCATAAACTGTTGGAAGTATTTTTAACTCCCCAATTATTTGGATCGTAAAATGCAATGTTTCAACCCTAACCGAATGCTAAGGCCAATCTTAGCAACCAATTAGACAGAGTTGACTTTGAAATCAAAGAACAAGTCCAAGAGAGAAAGAGTAAGCTATTTAAAAAGATTATGTGGATATCCCAATATGTGTAACTCAAAGCACCCATGAAGTCTCCATGCAAACAACAAAGTACGATTGCGTCTTCTCCTTGATGTGGACTAAGGGACACTGCATCCTGAGCGCCCCCTCAGCCCGGAGCTTGCACTCCACTTACAAATGGACACATGCTAAGGTGTCTGCATTCTGTCCTTGAAGATTCCTGAGGCTCACATCACCAGGTAGCCCACTCTGCAGCCTCAGCTTTTTCAGTTTACACTTTGAGCCACTAAGTTCTGTCGCTGCCATCTCCTGTCCCTGCCTCTCCTTCCTGGCACCTCTTACAGCCTCAGATCAGGCCCCCTGAACCTGCAATACTCACTGAGGGACACCGCCTTTCCCTCCCCAATGGCCCCTAAGCCCTAATGCCTCCCCCAACCCCTGCCATGCCGACAACTGGCAGGCTCCCCGCCCTGGTTCTCTCTCTGTCTGCCAAACTTGCTCATGCTATACTTTGGCTCCAATGCCCACCCCAGGAACTCCCACTTGCCCTTCCAGACTCAGCTCATACAACCTGGGAAGTCTTTACTGACTGCCAGGCTGAGTTAGAATCCCTGCCCATGCTTTCCCAAAATCCTGAGTATATATCAAACACAGTGTTAATGACACCAGATAGTATTCCTATTAACTTCTCTACTTGTGTCCTTGGTTCTCACAACGTGCCAAGGACACAAGTAGAGAAGTTAATAGGAATACTTGCTGACTGGCTGACTGACTCAGAAGAGACTGCAAGAAGTGTGGTCAAGAAAAGTCCCAACTTCCTTTGAGATTTTCCTTAGTGCCTAACACGGTGTCTGCTGCAGGTTCCCAGGTAGTTAAATAAAACTGAACTACATAATCCTTTCCTTGACCAGTCCTCATTCATTCGGTCATCAGGTATTGACCATCCAGGACGTCCTGTGGAACTGTGCGTAGTAGACACTGTGGAAGAAACGACCGGGTAAACCAAGGGCCTGGAGGGGTCTAGAGTCAAGAGGAGTAATAGGTTTATAAACAGTAGAGAGTCGTCCAAGTCTGAGTGAATCACCAGCAGCCCTTTGTAGGGGAAATAGGGAAGATTTAGCCATGGAGAGGAGTTTTGAGGCAGGTCTTAACTGATGAGTACGTGAATATCCTTTTTTTGAGTCTTCTTAGTCATGTGTGTACGTGTGCCCGTGTGTTTTGAATACGTGCTACTACTATCCACAAAATTCCCTGGAATGAATATTTATGCAAATGCTAATTACGCACTAATTACACACTATAATCTAAAACTCCCCTAGGTTATTTCCTGCCAATACAACGTCCCTTTGCTGCGCGTCTCTTAACATTTTAGCTGTTCTTTGGATGACAGTGGTTTTAACATTCCACAGACCCTGGTCTACCATCCCTGAACTGCTTCCTCTCCTGAGTCCTGTTAATCTCTCACGTTTATTATCATTTTTTCAGCTGCAGTCATTGCGAACAGTAGTGTGCTTCCCCCCACATAATAAATATTCATGTGCTTATGAAGTCGCAGAGAAAACGTTGCTGAGCATGAAGAGTTGATGTCAACAGTCAAGAGTGGATGAAACACAACACTAAATCTATTAGCATTCCCACATCTTCCTAGAGGCTTAATTGTTTCAGACAAGAGGCTGAAGCATAGAGTTTGGAGGTTTTGAGAATGACTACAAGATGGGAAGGAAAACAAAAGATATAATTGGTGAATTATGGCTCTGGGTGTCACTTCTATTTCACAACAGCGCATGGGTAAGAAGCCTTTTCACATTATCCAATTTATCCCTTCGAGACTGGGATGGTCTACTGACCCCGAGCATGAGATAGAACCTGGGCAGCGGTGAGCCGAGCCCTGCTAGGAAATGAGGAATTGCCTGCAATGGGAACTCCTAGTCTGAACTTGTACCCATATTTCTGACCTCAGACCTCTGTTCAGATGCAGCTCTTGGCTCAGGGACAGCTACTGTCATGACACAAGTGGAAATTTCTTTTTCCACAATTCCTGTCTGATGGCGTCTAAGAATCAATGCAAAGTCACTTTAAGAGTGTTCTGAAATACTGCTTGCTTCTGCAGTGCATAGACTAAAACTGGAATGATTCAGAGATTAGCATGGCCCCTGCGTGAGAATGGCACTCAAATTCGTGAAGTGTTCCATATTTAAAAAAAAAAAAAGAATGCTTTGAAATATTAACAGTTATTTGGTGGACATGAGTGCATGCAGGTGTGCACACACAGTACACTAAGCAAATGCCCAGTAGACATATGATATTAGACAGAAGTGAGAGAGAGGACGGTGACGTGGAGTAGCGGTATAGGGTAGTAGATGAGCACTTTGTCCTCAGAAAAGCTTTGTAGTCCTAGCTCTGCCACTTACCAGCCATGAGACCTTAGGAAAGCTGCTGAACCTCTCCAGGCCTCAGTCTCATCATCTCCTTAACCCAGTGGTTCTTAAGTGGGGGCAATTTTGTGTGGGCTATTTGAGTGCCAGTGACAATTTCAATGCCCCCCCCCCCGCATTAATACCTCATAAGTATTCATCTTATGCCCAATACTGCCTTCAATCTTTCCTGAAACCAAGACTTAGGTCATAAAACAAAGGGATGGTCGGCACAAATGCGTCTAATTTTCAAGCCAAAGCCACTACATGACCAGGCGACCCAGTGGCATTGGACTATCTAATGTCCCCAAAATGTCTCTAGGCATGCAGTCCAGATTCATTCCGCTTCTTCTTCTTTTTTTTTTTTTTTAATTTTTTAAAATGTTTATTTATTTTTGAGAGGCAGAGAGAGACACAGTGCAACCAGGGGAGGGGCAGAGAGAGAGAAGGAGACAGAGAATCCAAAGCAGGCTCCAGGCTCTGAGCTGTCAGCACAGAGCCCGATACGAGACTCAAACTCATGAACTTCAAGGTCATGACTTGAGCCAAAGTTGGACGCTTAACCGACTGAGCCATCCAGACACCCCTCATTCTGCTACTTCTTAAGGCAAGATGCTAATTTTATCTTAGAGAATGCAGCATCATCTCCCAGGCAGTGACACGCTTGGAAAGGAGAGATCTGGCCACCAATGGCAAAAATTGTTTTATCTCTTTTTAGGTTTGTTTGTTTAACAAGACCAAAAGAAGACAAAGTCATATCTTTCTCACTGACTTCACCAAGGGCAGCGTTCTATTTAGACACCAGGAAGAACAATGTGGAAATTGTTCACTAGCAATGTGAATCATTTTCAGACAATCCCCAGAAAATCTGGGATAAGTTAGGTGGAAGAGAGATAGATGACAGTATGTGGAAAACTTTATTTATGAATGTTAATAAAATTTCTATTGCAAAGGAAATACTAGAGACAACACTGAAAAGCCCTACATTGAGAGTGAAGCTTATTCCAGCCTGACTCTAAGATGCAAACAAGCCAAAGACCGATTCATTAAGTGCCAAGTTCAAGAGAAAGATGGCAGGCTAGTGCTACAGCTGGAGAAGTTCCCCTCCTCAGGGTTTTGCCAAGAGCCTGCTCACATGCCTTGCAGACCATGATAGATACGTTAGGGCAGACCTGACATCCTTGCCGAGCTTTCTTCGTGTCAGCTTTTTGCAGCATGGAAATGAGTTGGTAGGTTTTGGACTAAAGGCAATCTCCCTCATTCATACCTGGGACCTTTGACAGAAATTTTCAAAATGGAAAACAAAAATGGCAGCCAGTCAAAATCAAGGTTCTAATTTTTGCAACATCTGGAGATCCGTTTTGAAGACAACGGCCAATAAAAGCAGAATGGGCTTGGACTTATATGAAAATGCACCCCAAGAAATATACAGATATTTGTTGGTTACACCATGGATTCTGACATCTTTCATTTGTTTGAGCTGTGGGAATGTTTTCAAAAAGTGTGGTGAAAACATGGTGGGACAAAGATTTTGTGAGGGCTTGATATATTGACTTCTATTTTCCACAGGTTGGAATGAAATTGTTTTAAAACAGCAATTGAGGGGCACCTGGGTGGCTTAGTTAGGTAAGTATCCTACTCTTGATTTCAGCTCAGGTCACCATCTTACAGTTTGTGGGAGGGAGCCCCACATCAGGCTCTGTGCTGTCAGCAAGGGGCCTGCTTGGGATGCTCTCTCTCCCTCTCTCTCTGTCCCCCCCCTTCTCTCTCCCTGTCTCTCAACATAAATAAATAAACTTAAAAAATTAAAACAGTGATTGAGACGTATATCACTCCTTACAAGTTTCCAGGTCATGGAAAGAGTAAATATTTTAACTGCATATAGTAACCAGAATTTGTGAGGAAGTGAGTTTCAGTTAAAGTGTCATCAAGGTAAGATGAAGGTTTAAAAATTCTAATACTGAGAAATATGCTGAATGTCAGAGTCAAGTAAAAAGCCAGGCTTTCTAAACCTGGCTAATCCTTATTCCATGATTATATCTCCAAGAAATTGTGCCCAAATGGTTTATACTCATGGGGAATTTGTAGAACATGGTAGCCAAACAGAGTGACCTTTGCAGCCCAAAGATCTGGGTTCAAATCCCAGCTCTGATACTTGTGTGGCTTTGGGGAACTTATTTAACCTCTCCGATCCTCAGCTTCTTCATTTGTTAAATGGGAATGATAACGGTACCTGCCTGATAAGGTCACTATATCAAACATTAAAGAGTTTAACATCTAAATGCACGTGAAGCATTTGGAAAGAACACTGCCTGAAATATTTTCAGTGTTCCATCAATTCTGGCTCTCCTCATGTCATTTCATCTTCACACAAACCTTGTGAGATAAGTACCATCCATAATTCTCATCTCACACATGGGAAGATGAGGATTTGATAGGTATATTAACTCGTTCAAGGATAGACAGCTCATAAGTGGTGAAGCCAGTACTTGAAATGAACTGCTTTCAGCCCAAAGTTCACTACATAGTATATTTGGGAATATGACTGAGAAGAGAAAGAGTTGGTCTTTCCTACTAAGGAAAATAGTTGCTAGGGCAGAAATTAGCAAAATCCCTAGTCCAGGAAGTAACTCTCCATAACTTTCTATGGGACATTTGCCACTCTATTCCTCTCCCTAAAGCACTCAGAATAGGAGAGAAGGGGTGTGATTACAGAGATGAACCCTTTCCAAACTCTTTTTCCCTCAATTTAATCAGATCCCTTGCTTAACACTTAGCACAGAGCAGGAATAGCCGAAAGCCTTTCTCCTTCCTCTTCCCCCACAAAGTTCACAAGAATATGCACCTCTCATCACAATCAAGTCTGTTGTTAGTAGACTTTTGCTGACTGAATGAACATCGGCTGACTTATGGGTAAAGGCAAAGAGGTCTAAGAGGTTCTCGCAGGATTTTTAAAGGAAGGTTAATGTTGGTGCCTGAGCCCTCTCTTTACCCGTCTTTCTCTTGGGACCCTCTGTCCCCTGCCACGATCCCTGCCCACCTCCCCTACACCACCCCACCCCCTACTCCCTGCCAGGAATCAGGCTCTTTGAATTGTTCTTGGGTTGGTGAAAGTGTCCACTATGGCAACACATTCACATCAGTAACAAATGTTGAAGCTCAGTTTTTCTCATGCAGGTTTCCATCAGCAAAAGCTCCCACTCTTCGTACACTTTGGAAGACACCTTGTGCATTTTCAATGACTGTCCGATGGCAGTCCTTAACATCAGCACCTTGAAGCCTTCCAACATTTGCTTCTGCTGTTCTTTCTAGACCTCGGATACCTTCTTCTTTTCCCTCAACTACCCCCCACCTGTTTGCTCTGTTAAACTGAAAAACTCCCACACCTCCTCTAAGGGGAAGAAAAATGCCATGCATCACTATAGATTTCCTAGCCCACATGAACATCTGTGTCCCCTGCAAGGCAACACTGTTTCTTTACATCCTTCAATTTCTCATAATCCTATCACATTTAGCACAGTGTATCATAATCTTTGTTCAGCACCTGATAAAGTCTTGAAATGTAATAGCCGCTCAATAGGGTTTATTGAGAAAAACTATTAAAAGGTGACTTAGGTAGGTGAGGTTTAGTGAGAAAGAGTATAATTTTTGATATCCAAGAGATCTAGGTTTAAATTCTGGTTCAATCACCTCCCAGTTGTGTGACCATAAGCAAGTCCTCTACAAACCTCTGTTTCTTCATTTATGAAATACACAGTATTGTTATAAGAAGTAAATGAGAAAAGAATATAAACAGTTTTGCTACATGGTGCACATTTAACAAATTTTTGTGTCTCTCTTAAATTTTGCACACATTTTCATGTCTTTATATTCCTCCTCTCCTCCCCGACCCACACACTATTTCTTCTTAGAACAGAGGAATGTAGCTGTTGAAAGTTTGGATAAAAGAGTATTATAATGACAGGTTTTAGAATCCTTATAAGCAGAGTCTAAGAGAAAGACAGAACCATTTGACTTAAATACTACAAGCCTGATATCAAATATACATGGATATGGAGGTAGGATCTTAAACCAATGGCCTTTAATATTTCTGGGCCCACTGACAAAGTTATCACCATTATGGAGTAAATATAGCAGGCTATCTTGGTTTGGCTCCATTAAAATTTTAATACATCTAACATGATTATTCTGATTCCACTCTCACCAGAAAGCTGGGCCAGCCTTCTGGGAAGAATTATGGGTCATGCTGATTTTGACTCTTTCCAGGCCCCTATGGCTGTGACATTTCACAATCAGGAAATAGCATGGCTTCTGATTATGATCTGGCTGTGAGAAGAAAGCTTCTGGTCTTATTTCAGTAAGTGGCTCCAGTAAAGTAATCAGTTTTCTGGAGTCTACCACAAACTCATATATATCTTATCTTACATGAGACAGTATTGATTGACCTAAATGCAAACTTGATTTCTTGTGTCTTCAAGGAGAGGTCCAGATCACCCCAAGACTTCACTTAGCTTTGTTTTCCCCCCTATTCCTATAGACTTCACCAGGATTCTTTGAGGTCCTCAGTTCTCTAACAGAAGGGGGATCCACTCTCAGTTTTTCCTCGGTCTTTTTCTTCTGCCTCCAAGAAAAAAAATCAGAGAGCCAAAGGCAAAAGGCCCAAGTATAGTTGGTCTTGATGAACTATTGTCTTCACTGTTGGAGGAGAAACAGACTTCGTCAGTGATTTTTGGCCACAATCTTTAGGTCCTCCTAAAGATTCCAGCTTAAATGTCTGTACGGACGAATCTCTCTTATTAGTTCATTAATATGACTTACACCAGGACCTATGAAAATGTGGCTTTTCAATAATTAATAGGTAACTTAATCAGCCATGGGGAAGAAGTCAGCACTTAAGACTGATAATATTTGATTTATACAGTATATTTGAAGGAGACTGGATAGAAAATCTAAAGTCTAAAACAGTTTCTTGTTTTAAACTCTCTTTTGAACAGAAGTCAGCTCACATCACCAAAATGTTCTTGTTCATACATATAATGATTCTGTAAATACAAGTTTTAAAAAGAGCTTTAAGGCAATAGTCGCAGACAACCAAATTGTAACCATTACGTTTACCATCTTGGCCCATGTCCCAAGCTCCACATGTTTTTGGCATAGTTTTTTTTAAATCAACAATAAGGGCTCAACTATGAAGATCCCTTTTTGTTGCTATTCCAAATGAATAAGAGAACAAATCCATTTATCTAAAAATGAAGTTGAAACTCTTTGGTGTATGGTGACCATATGCATCAATCCTTGAAAAGTAAAAGCAAAATATTAACTTCCCTCTCTGGTGGAACACTTTAGATTTCTGACATGAGGAACTGATCCTATTAAGTGGTAATTTACAGTGGCTACTTATTGCTTAAATGTGGAAAATCCACAGGGGTAGACATTGGGACTTAAGGAAGAGAGTACCCTGAGTACTATAATATGCACAGCTAATCCTCATCATTCACTCTGTATCATTCTCCACCATACAATTCCCTACCCACTTCCTCACCCTCCACTCCATCCACCGCACCCCCAGCTACTCAGTTAAATAAGAAATGTCTGGCAGAGTTTGCTACAAGAATGTGAGTTGCAGCAAACGGACCTGGTCTATTTATAAGAAATGATTCTTCTGCCATTTTCTTTCTTTCTTTTTTTTTAATATGAAATTTATTGTCAAATTTTCATCTCTTTCATTCCAGGATTCCAAGAAGTTCCCCTGTCTTTACTATATGATGTCCTTCACATGATGAGAAGGAAGGAACTTTGGATCAAGAGAAAGTTTCACCTCTACGGAGGGCCAACAAACCAGCAGCAGAAAGTCTCTCTCTAAAATCCAAAAGGAAGGGGTGCCTCAGTAGCTCAGCTGGTTAAGTGTCTGACTTTGGCTCAGGTCATGATCTCATGATTCCTGAGTTCAGGCCCGTGTCAGCCTCCGTGCAGACAGCTCAAAGCCTGGAGCTTACTTTGGATTCTTCCTCTCTCTCTGTTTCCCCCCACGCATGCTCTTTCTCTCTTTATCTCTCAAAAATAAATAAACATTCAAAAAATTTATTAAATAAAAAATAAAATCTGAGAGGATAGCTATTCCATTAAGATTGTTTCATTAGGAAATTTCTAGTTATCTCATCCTTTGAGAGTGACATTCAAACAAACCATACTGCTCCTTCTTTGCTTGGAAATCTACGTTTTGTTTTGTTTTGTTTTTAATTCAGACATAAAAAGATTAAAAAAAAATACTGCCTTCCCATTATTTTTATTTTCCCCAGAATTGGGGGACCCATCACTTCCCATAAACTGGACACTTAAATCTTCTCCAGAACAATGAGATGTCTGCTCCAGTGAAATCCGCTTTTTCTATTACTCGATAGGCTTAAAATGAGTAAACACAGAGGGAAAAATGCAGGGTAGTGGAAACTGGAATACATAACGCTCAGTCTGTGGCTTTCTGAGCAAGTCTTGCTTATGATAAACTTTTAAAGAAATGTAAAGTTGGGTCTGAACCTCACAGAATTGAGTCAATTTCTTTCCTTTCCTTCCTTCAGTGACAAACTATACAAGGCATAGACAAACTCCCACTCCAGCCCCCATAGGCCCATAAATTAGCCTTTAAGTAAATCCGTTCCATTTCAGAATTCCACAGTGGGACCTTAGAATGTTTACTCCCCTCAAAGTTTCTTGCAGATATGAATATAGAATTCAAATACTTAATCTGCCAATTTTAATTTAAGGGTAAATGTATTTTTATTATATAGATTATTATATGATAAAGTATAATACATTATATATTATATATAAATTTTTCATCAATTATTTTTTAACTAAAAATAGAATAAAATTTCATTATAGTAAATATGGGGAATGCAGAAAAAAATTTTAAAGGGGAAAAGTTATCCATAATCTCATTCCCAAATATGATTAGTATTAGCATTTGAGTGTATTTTTTCCTTCCTAAATTGTTTTATTTTGTATATTACTTTTATTACAAATGTGATCAAAGTGCACAGAAATTTTGTATCTTGCTATCATCTCTGAAATGTTAAATACATTAACAAAATTTTTTTTTAATGTTTATTTATTTTTGAGACAGAGAGAGACAGAGCGTGAGCAGGGGAGGGGCAGAGAGAGAGAGGGAGACACAGAATCTGAAACAGGCTCCAAGCTCTGAGCTGTCAGCACAGAACCTGATGTAGGGCTCCAACCCATGAACTGTGAGATCATGACCTGAGCCGAAGTCAGACGCTTAACCAACTGAGCCACCCAGGCGCCCCCATACATTTCAATGGTTTGATGATAACCTATTGTTTGTATATAACTGCTTTGGGACTTTGGAAATTGTTTTTAATTTTTTATTATTAATGGCATCTTGGGGGCAAACATAATTTCAAGATAAATAAAAGTGCCATACCAACTACTCTAGTAATTGGGAACAATGCCAGGTTTTTGATTTATTGGGACAAACTGGAACTCAGAAGCACAATGGCTAACAGGTCTTGAAGCATCTCACTTTAGATCTCTGGCAACAGACACCTCGTTGGACTCTGCAGATCCAGCTAGAATGCTGATAAGAGAGGGAGATTGGGTCTCTAATGGCATCCACTGCAACATGGACATTAGCAAGAAGGTTCAGTCTCTTGGACCAAAATTCATCACGTCATGGGAGGCCAAAGGTCTGTACCTGCATAGCACTAATATTTACTCACTATAGCACTAAGAATAGTACTAAGATTTTACATTTCTATAACACCTGCTAGATTAGGTCTTAATATCTTGAATGTCCAATAAATTTTATTGAAGGATGAATAGCTCCATATTACCAAATCACTTCCTTGGTAAATAAGTTCATTGATGAAATAACAAATCTGAGCCTATAATTCCAAATACACATAAAAGAAATGAACAAGAATTATTTATCTTCATCATTTTCAAGTATAGCCACTTCTCCTTTGCTTGAGACTTGCTGACTTATAGAACCCAGAAGATTCTCTGAAGATGCTCCCAAGAGGATCCTCATGACAGATCCTTAGAGGAGTGACATAAGTCTTGTGAGGTATATGTGGGTGATCAAAAGTTGAGACTAGTGCTTGATTCTCATCTAGAGATTACTGAGGGAGGGCAGCAGCCCATGACAACAAGCATGAATTAGTTGCAGTAAAGCATAGTGTTTGTGGAAAGAAAAAACTATAGTGTTTGTGTGAAAGAAAAACACATGCCCTCCCCCCCCCCACAAAGAGATAAAAATTTTCTGATATGAAGTAAGGGGTAAGCCTCTCCAAAGGCAGGGGTTGGGGGCATGTCCATGCATTTTTCTTTCACATCATCCAGTTCCATAGAGGAACTGGATGGAACCTCTTTCACACCATCCAGTTCCTCAAGGAACCTCTTTCATACCATCCAGTTCCCCATGGAACTCTGAGGATGTAAAAGAGGAATTTAGTTATTCCTAAGCTCCTCAAGAAAGAACATAGAAGTTAGAAGAGGTGCATGAGCTATGGGGCTGCAAAAAGGCTACCATAAACAGCTAGGAGGCACTAGTAGGCAGAAAAGGGATTGGGGCATTGTCGACTGGTACTGCTAAGGGAAAATTTACCTGACACTCTGAGAGGGAGCAGGAGTAAAGATGGAAGTAACCACAGGTTGATGATGAAGGGAAACTTCAAAAAGTCATTTGAACAGCAAAACTACAGAGAATTAACCTAAATTAGAGCAAAAAGATAAAGAGCTCCAGGAGGGATGTCTTTAGGTAAATACTAACTGATAAATAACATTTCGTTGTTATTTATCTTATCACAAGCACTACATCAGCACAGTCTACCAATATCAGAGAAAAGAAGACAGAACCGGAAATGAGAATACATGTTCACAGACAAGTGTCCACTGATGTCAGATCTCTGCCTCCACACCCCTCATCCACTGCAAAGGGAGCCAGGCCTTGCTTAGAAAGGGACATAGACATGGTAAATTGAACATAAATGTTTATTATTAATCCCTCCCAATTCTCCATGAAAATGACAGGAAAGGAAGTTTTCTAGACCTAGAAAAGGACTAAGAAGGACTAGAAGACCTAGAAGGACTAAGAGATAAGGGAAGGAATTGACAGAAGATGAGAAATGGTAGCAATATTTTGTAAGCTGAAAATGCAATGGATGAGCCATCATTTACTTAGAGATGGGAAAAAGCTGAAACTGTGGATTAGAGAGTGGAGCAGTGAGGAACAAGCCAGTTTAAGCTGCAAAATCCTGGAACTAGAGGCACCAGCAACCTCAAAAAAGGCAGGGGTACAGGGTGAAACTGAAAGCAAGCATATGCAGACAGTTGATGTTGACTGCCCCTCCTCATCCTTCTGGAGAGGCTGAACAGGGCCCACAGCTGACGACAAAAGTTATATTCCACGCAGGAAACTAGAAAATTAAGTAAAAATCTGCATGGCAATCATGAGATTCCCTAGCCTCCTTCCCCAACTTGACTTCTAGAACACAGATTACCAGGCTAAAACTCCAAAGACAGAGATTTGTAGGATTTCTCTCTCAAGAACTGAACAAACCAAGAGAATAGATCTGTAGATGCAGATATTTGGGGTCCCCCAATGAAAAGCCTTCCTATAAGCCTACACTCAAGAAATGAACAGTCCATAAACTCTGCCCTCACCTATAAGCTTCCAGCTAGCCTTTTAGTGTCACCTTCTTCAATATTAATAGGTACCCAATATGTCTTTCTATGTGATGTGCACATTTTCATTTTTACAAAAGTTAATTACTTTAACCCTTTACACATAGTATTAGTGTTTTGCACATATACATGTAAATTTATTTCATCATAATAGCTCTAAAATGTAAGTACCATTACTGTTCTCATTTTTCAATAAGGGACCTAAAGACTAAGCAACTTGCTCAAGGTCACAAGCTATGAAGTGGTGTGGCCAGTTTCACAACCTTTAAGTTTGGAACCAGATCCAATGCTTCTAATCTCTAGATTATACTGCCTCAAAATAAATGTACAAAGTTAGACAACCAGAGAGAAAGGGAAACAATGGAAACAGGCAACCAAGGGCCAAAAGAAAAGTGTAAGTTAACTATAACACATTTACTCAATTTACTCATTTGTATTACTCAATTTATTCATTTGTAAAACAAAGCAAAATAAAATACCAAGATGCTCCCTCATTCAGAGAATGAGTATGGGAACAGAAGATTGAAGTATATGAGTGATAAAATAAACTTATAGAACTAAAAGGAAAAGACAGAAAATAGGAGAGAAAACTATGACGATCTGCCTAGGAAAGACAGAGTAAGCTGTCATTATGAAATTACCCAGAGAAATAATACAAGAAAACCTCCAGAGTGAATGATCCCATGAATATCCAATTAGCACAATAAATGATAAAAGAGTTCCACTATGACACACCACTGATAAATATAAAAAAGATTATTCTGGAAGTTTCTAGGGAGGAAACTAAACACAATCAGAAGATAAAGATTTAGAATGACATTAGGCTTCTGAACAGCAATTCTGAAAGACAGAAGACAATGAGTGGCTTCTGACCAAGTAATGATCAAAGGTGAAAATAAAATAAAGAGCTTTTCCAACACGTGAGGTCTCAACAAAAATTTTGTTCCTTCTGTCTTTTTTTTTTTCCTATAGAAAGACAGCGTTCTAGAAAATAACCCCAATTTGATGATGCAGGGAAGCTTCAAGAAGTCATTCAAATAGCAGAACTAGGGAGAATTAATCCAAATCAGAGCAGCAGGGGAGATGTCTTTGGGTAAATACTCAATGATAGATCATCTGTTTTGTTGTTGTTATTCTTGTTCTTCTTACACTGGAATTTTACAACTCCATTGCAGAATTTAGGTATGAATTACTCCTACAAACATTAAAAACTAAGGAATGGATAAGCAAGGCAGCTATTAATTCAGAATAAAAATAAAATACTCCTACAACAGTATGTCTCTCAATTGTGAGAAATAGTTATTTACTCCCAATAATGTAAATACTGGCTATGGATTTAACCAAAAACAGTTACCAATTATGTTGGAAAGGAGGAAGGGAAAAATAGGTCGTAAGTTGTATGGGAGATGATTCTAGAGAGCTGAATTCTCATTATCTGTAGGACAGAATAAATATATAATGTCCACAATTCCAAGAAGTTAGGAGATAGCAAAACTGTGTTATTTAGAAATATGGAGGTAATTAGTAGAAGAAACAACTTTAAGCGTTTTCCAAAAACAAGAATTTGGGAAGGAGATGGTGGAGCAGGAGGATGCTGCTTTTTATGATAAGCCTATGAATTCTACTTGTTTCTTCAAACCATGGATATGTATTACTTTGATAAGATGGTATTTTTTTTTAAATTACAAGGAAACATTTTAAAAGGGTGGATTAGAGTCTCAGAACTGGACTCCAAGTAAAATCTCATTGCATCTCTATCCCCTAGATACACAGAGACTCTTAGGTCCCCAAACATGTCATGTCCTATTTCCTATAATCTGTGATATTAGCTTACACAGGAAAAGTATAAATGTAATTAATGTTCCAGATGGTGGTCCAAATTAATCACATGAGACCTTAGGAATGGAGAACCTTTACTGGCTGTAGTAAGAGAGATGAAACATAACAGGGCTCAATCTACCCTTGTTGGACTCTGAAGATGAAGATAGGGGGCCATGAGCCAAGGAAGGCAGCAGAACATCCCTCAGCTGATAATCAGCAAGAATATGGGGACCTCAGTCTTACAACTACAAGGAACTGAACTCTGCCATCAACCAGGATGAACAAGGAAATGGATTGTACCATAAAGTCTCCACAGAGGGATACAGCCTACTGACATCTTGGTTTTAGCTTGGTGAGGTCCATGCCAGACTTCTGACTTACAAAATTATTACACGATACAGTCATTATGTTCTAAGCCTTTACATCTGTGGTAATCTGTCATGGCAACAATAGAAAACTAACACAGAGTGCCAGCTTCTAAACCAATTCATGCAATTACTATGGATGAACATTGAGTGACAGTTTGAGAGTGAATGTGGACACTCAATGGACTTAATAAATCCATAAATTTAAAAATCACCAGAGAGATTGTTTTATCTTCTTAATACAGTTGACTAAGGTCAACTGTGAGTCAAGCAATGGAGAACCCACCTGCCCATCAAACACTAATCAATAGTTTTGAGCATGGCTAAGGGTTCTGAAGGTTCCCACAGTGGAAAAGGAAGCTTCAAACACCCAAATTGCTTCCACATTCTTCTGTTAGAGCCACTCCTATCAAATGTATCCAAGCCAGTGGGATGGGTTTATGACAGAATATAAATATTTGTAAGCACCCAACATAAAATCATAGTCTCTGACTTCACAAGTAAGCCCTGCAAAAACAAGGTGGTAGTCTTGGGCACAGGTGAGCATGTGAAAAAACTGACCTGCTCAAACAGCAAAAGTTTCATGGCTAAATCAAGCTTAACTAAAGGTGCAAACTGCCCTTTATTTCAACCTGAGAGCCAGCAAATGAAGAAAATAGCTCTGATCTTTCTTTCTTCCTTTTTTTCTTGTGGGAAACTTCTTTTTAAATTGAGATATAATTATCATATAACACTGTGTAAGTTTAAGGTGTACAACATGCTGCCTTCATACATTTATATATTGCAGTACCACAGTGTTAGCTAACACCTCCATCATGTCACATAATTATCACTTCTTTTTTGTGGTGAAAACTTTAAGATTCAGTCTCTTAGCAACTTTGAAGTATAATACTACAATACTGTGGATGCGGTGCTGTGCATTCGATCTCCAAAATGTATTCATCTTCCAACTGTAAGTTTGTACCCTTTGATGCATGTCTCCCCATTCTGCCATCCCCCAGCCCCTGGTAACCACCATTCTATTCTACTCTCTGTTTCTATGAGTTCAGCTTTTTTAGATGGCACATATATATGAGGTCATACAGTATTTGTCTTTCTCTGTCTGACATCTCACTTAGCATAATGTTCTAATGGTTCATCCGTGTTGTCACAAATGACAGGATTTCCTTCTTTCTCATGGCTGAATAATATTCAATGAGGAGTGTGATGTTGGGACCTTTTCCTGATTTTTTTTCTTGCTACATTAAAGCCTGATAAAATTTACACAGAATAATTGGGAAATTGCTTTTCACAGAAAAGTCTAGGGTTTTTTTTCAAGCAGAAAATGCATATAAACCAATTTTTAAAATAATAAGTTACTGACATAAAGCAAAGAGAATAAACTGACAAGCTACAAAATATAAAGGAATCCTATTTCCACTATGGACGTGCCACAGGTCCACAACCTGTTGAAAGAATAGCAATGATAGAAATGGAATGGACCCTTTCAACTTTGGCACTACAGATATTCTTGGTCTTCAAATCCTTTGCTTTTGGAGACACCAAACAGTTAGTATACAATAAGAAGAATGTAATTTACGTCACAAAATTACATTCACAAAATGAACAAAGAATAAAGACTATTTTCAAGCTAAGTAAAAACAAATAAAATATAAACTTCTCTCCTTCCTACCAGAGAGAGTAAGGGGATTTATTTTTGTCTCTTGCCTTAGTTTTGTGTGTAATCTCCTCAAGGTCCCTGGCACTTCACGTGTATTTACAAAGGGGGATCAGGCTGTTTTGACATTCATGTCCTAACGAAGTCTTCAGTTGTCCTTTGCTAGTGGAAAGTGTAAGTTTTGCTTAAGTTTAAAGAAAATTCATGGGCTTTCCTAATGGAAGTGTGGATGTTATCCGATGTTGAAATGGATCATGGTAATAAACTGGACCTGTGCTTCATGTCATTTCTCATTACTATCCCTAGGGTCTCACTTACTGTACTACTACCGAATTGATAGCCATCCCCAGGTAGAATGACTGTGGCTACACTGGCCACACATCCCAGCTTTGGATCAGGGAACTATGGTCACCATACACCACCAAAGAGAGCATAAAAAATGAAGACAGAGATGCGATTTCCAATCATAAATGATGTCAAAATTCCCTCCACATTGGACTTTACCAATGTGAAATATAGATTTCTTTCCTATAAAACCTCATGAGACAAGGAGTAGTTACATCCCTGAGAAGGGTATGGGGAATATAATTACCTTTGACAATAGAATGTTCCCTGGGACTTTCAAGGCAAAACCGTTAGGCCTTTTATTTTTCTTTTACTTCTTTTGTGGGTGTGCAATCCTTTCTTAAACATTTGGTCTACATATGGATAGACCTGTGATTTTAAATGGCCTAATGAGCTTCAGACAGACTTCTAAGTAACACTCATGAATAAGCCAAAGAGAGAGTTTCAGATGCTAACATTTACTGTGCTAAGAATTTTTTTTTTGTTTGCTGATTTTTTCCCCCTTTAAAAAGTTAACACTTATTGAGCATAATATATCCTGAATCTTGTGCAGGTGTTAAACAGCTGACTTTAATTTTTTAAAGAACCAAATCCATCTTTTACCACCCCCCCCACACAAAAAAATTAGCCCTATTTATTTAGGTAATTTTGACAGTAAATCCTTCCTCTCTATTCTGTCCCAGAAAAAGGATTGCATTTCTCTGTAAAAATAAACTTTCTGTGAAAATTAAGACATGACCTCATGACAACTTGGTCCTTAAAAATACGATGGGTCCATAATGTGACATTACATTGTTTCTTAACCCTTTAATTTAGGATGGAGGGACACATATTAGCAATACTGACTTAAAAATGAAATAGTCTATCTTTCTATAATGGCATAAAATGCCATGGAATGGCAAGTGGCTCTAAGTTAGGAATCGTCTAGACTGGGTATGAAATTCCCATCATAGGAGAATACTGGAGTGGGTAAAAGGGAATCAATCACAGCATAGCAAATGAGATTTGAAAACAGGAGGGGATATTTAACAAAAACAAACCAATTGAATTGGTGAGGGGTTTGGCCTTGGACTCAGGATTCTACCCTAACTTCTGAGCATTTTTTCTCATAAACTTTCTGGTGTTATCACTTTTTTAATGACTAGTTATTTTCTGTTGCCATGCCAGACAAAGTGGTCTCTGCTTCCAGCCACCAAAACAGGAGCCAAAGCAACAAAACAGGAGCAAAGTGGAAAAAGGTACCCAGAGTACTACTCATTGTTAATAAAAGACCTTGACTTCCTTGAAAAACTAGATAATACAGGGCAGATGTATGAGGCGGGATGCAACCTTTGTCCAGCTTTCCGGAAAGTGGTTATTATGAGATTGCAACTTTCTTTTAAATATTCCAGCATAGACAGTGATGTATCCATGCAGGTTAGTTTTCATCTATACCCTTGGAATGGTCATCTGCACTAATCACCCCAGGGGTGGTGAGTTAGTGTGGGAAAAATCTTAATCAGAAAACCAGTTCCAGACATAGTTACCACAAGATAGTCTTCAGCTATCTTCAAACCTGATAAATGCCAGGGGCTTTGTTGGTTAGCATAGTGAATATTGGAAATATTCTTTAATCATGATATTAGTAACAAAATATGTGATAGGAACATGGTAGGTAGGGGCATTTTTACTTTCACATAAAGAAATGACATTTAGGAATCTGGTAAGCCCAATAGCCTGTACCCTTCAGAATGGTGGCCTGGGCTCCCAGAAGAAGTCTCGTATCCAGCCTTCGATTGAAGAATCATTGGTCACCACTATCTGGAACTCTAAGAAGCTACCAAAACCAACCAGAAAGAACCTAAAAGTTATGAATAAGCAAACTGGCTAAGGTTGCTTTGCAATCAAGAGACTTGCCTAAATATTTGGGGCAAGTAAACAAATTGGTCGTAATGAGGGGTTAATTGAATCAAATTACCTATATTTTCTTCATGTAAGAAAGCAATACTTGTCTTAAAAATCCAGAATTGTATTGTATTCAAAATTACATAGTCTCTTGCCTCTGGGTCTCATATACCACGTGAGTTATAATCACCCTGGAGAAACAATTCACACCACTCACTCTACGTTAATGTAATGGAGTTTTTCCAGTGAGTTTACTCAGGAGGGGAAAGCAGGAGTTGCCCCGCATGCCCTATTTGTGGATTGTTTTCCTTCTGTTGATGACTGGCAGTTCAGAAGGATTTTTCTGGTGAAGTAAGGCTGTATGGATAATTATCTCTTGACAGCTAAATATAACTCTAGATCAAGCCTTTTTACTTCACACATTCATTCATTCCTGCTCACAGATCAGGAGGACAGAAAACTGTAAACATGTCACCATGGCTGCCAACGAAACACTGTGAGGCAAAAGATAAAAGAGGAGCAGTACCTTAGATTTTCACTGCTGTAGTAGCCAGTTCTCAAATGGCAACCAATTATCCTTGCTTTCTAGTATTTACGTACTTGTGCAGTCTCCTCCTTGAGGAATAGGGCTGACCTGTATGATCAATAGAATACTACAGAAGTAATGGTGTGTGAACTCCAAGAATAAGTCATAAAAAAATATTATGTTTGGGTTTTATGCTTGAATCTCTTGAACGTGGGAAGCATGGAGAGGCTTAGCCAGTGCCAACTTGCCAGCCATGACTGTGGGCCACCTTGGAACAGAACTTGCAGCCCCAGTCAAGCCTTCAGATGACTGCAGCCAAGTGAGACTATAAACTCATACGAGACTACAAGGCAAAACCACCCAGCTAAACTGCTCCTGAATTCCTGACCTACAGGAACTGTGAAAGAGAATAAGCCACTTATTTTGTTTAAAGTTACTATGTTTGGGGATAGTTTGTTACATAGCGATAAATAACTAGCCACGGCTAACCCTACAGCATTTTCAACTCCATTCTTTTTTGAAAGTCTCCCACATAGAGGTTTCTAAAAGCAAGATACTGATTTTCTTATTAGCCTTTCTTTTACTAGAAGTGGCCATGGAAACTGTTCTGGCCAATGAGACATAGTCTGCTAAGAGGGTTGTCTTAGAAAAAGAACAGGTACAAACAGAGTTCACTCACATAGCTCTCCCCACCCTTCCAGGTTTCTGCTCTGAATATAAGGATGTCCAGAGGTGCCTGGGTGGCTCAGTCGTTAAATGTCTGACTCCTGATTTCAGCCAGGGTGATGATCTCGTGGTTTGTGGGTTTGAGCCCCACGCTGGGCTCTGCACTTACATTTCTCTCTCTCAAAATAAATTAACTTTAAAAAAATAAAAAAAATAATAGAAATATTAATGAATATCATGATGTTTGGAGCTGAGGCACCTATCTTACCGCTGGGATGCAGCAAAGGAGTGTGGAGTAAACAGGAGAGAGGTTAGGTTCCTGACAACACTGTTGGCTATGTGAGGTAGCACTACCACCTCAGAAAGTGACTAAAACAAACCCAACTTTTACATCACTGTCAGCTGGGGTTTCTACTACTTACAGCCGGCAGCATTCCTCACTGATAGAGAATTTGGAACGGTGGCTGGGGGGGTGGTGGGGAGGCTTGACACGTAGACCTGGCTGAGGGGAAGAGGTAGGACATCAGCCTCTGA
This sequence comes from Puma concolor, assembly GCF_028749965.1. NCBI lineage: Eukaryota > Metazoa > Chordata > Mammalia > Carnivora > Felidae > Puma > Puma concolor. The sequence continues at coordinate 96,955,480 of NC_141668.1, read as the reverse complement.
GGTTCTGATTATTTGTGTTTGGCAAAAAGATTACCTTGGTTATGCAGTGATGAAGCACCTTGTTTAAACTGTTGCCTGCTGGGATGCCGACTCGGGACCAAAACAAAAGGATGTAGCGTTAAGGGAAACACAGAAAAATGAGCTGTGGCAGCATTTTTTTCCATACATCTTTTTTGGCTGTTTCAGAATGTTTAGGAAGCTCACATGGGGAGGCAAGGGACTTGAGTGGGCCTCAGGGCATGGCAGGTCAAAGAGGACACGTATACACTCAGTAGTCATTCCGAAGGCTGTGGGTTTGCAAGCTTGGTTTCCAGTAACAACTGTTGTGTGAAACTGAATAGGTGACTTCCAAACATGAAAGGTTTTTCTCCTTTTGTCTCTCCTCTGCTTTGATACGTAGCAATGAAGCAAACCTTTTGTAGAGTCTGATGTATACTTTTCCCATTTAGCCCACAAAAGGGAAACAGAAATGGACAGGCCTAAGGTCTCATGAAACGTATTTCACTTTTTGTCCTGTGATAGACTATCAGCCATTAGAAAGGTAGTCGTAACCGTTTGTCAAGCCGGTACTAGGTTTCAAGGCATTGCTATATGCATTACTTTATCTGATCTTTACAACAACAGTCCCTTTGCCAAAGGAGAAAATTGAAGATGCTTGCAAAGGAAGCCCAGCCTCATTTGGCTCCAGAACTCTTTGCTCATATCATTATGCTGTAATGCCTCCAAGTGTTTCTGTTAATTATTTATTTAGAATATTCCTCACTGTTGTCTGCTTTCCTGATGTGACTGGCCTCCACCTCCTCACTGGTCTCCCTGGCTCTCCTCCAATCTGGCTGCAGTCACAGACATCTTTCTCAAGTCTATACTCGCTCATGTTTATACATTGTTGTTTAAAGGCTTAAGTCAAAACTCCCTGACGTGACGCCTCCGAGTTCTGTGTCACTCACCCCTATTCCCTGCCCTCCTGCCTCAGCTCTTGGCATTCCTCCCTGTCTTGACACCTCTTTCACCTCATAGGTCCCCCTGCTCATTCTGTGTCCTCTCCTGACTGGCTTTCTCTCACTTCCTTATGCTTTTTCAGTCCTAGCTGCCCCCTCTCCCTGGGCACTGTCTCTTGACTTTTCTGGCCTGGTGACCTCCCACACGTCCTTCATCTCAAACATCACTTCTCAAGCACGTTATACTTCAACCAATTTCAGTTCTTACTGTCTTTTCTTTGTCTCTCTCTTAGCTTGACTCTATAAGTAATTTTTATCATTGTGCTCCCAGGGTTCCATTGATGCTCAATTCATTCATTCTTTTAAAAATATTTCCACGCTCAGAGCACCTGGGTGGCTCAGTAGGTTGAGCATCTGACTTCAGCTCAGGTCATGATCTCAGGTTCCTGGGTTCGAGCCCCACGATGGGCTCTGTGCTGACAGCTCAGAGCCTGGAGCCTGCTTCGGATTCTGTGTCTCCCTCTCTCTGTGCCCCTTCCCCGCTTGCACTCTGTCTTTCTCTGTCTCTCAAAAATAAATAAACATTAAAAAAAATTTTAAAAAACAAACAAAATGTTTGCATGCTCATTCAAATCAAAATTGGTCAAGATACAACCTATTCTAAAGAGCTCCCACAGTTTCTAAGGAACAAAAGTGAAACTGTGTTCTGTCCATTAATTTCCATCACAACCAGCACCAAATCATCACAGTAAAACTTTGTTGGCACAGGGGCGCCTGGGTGGCGCAGTCGGTTAAGCGTCCGACTTCAGCCAGGTCACGATCTCGCGGTCCGTGAGTTCGAGCCCCGCGTCGGGCTCTGGGCTGATGGCTCAGAGCCTGGAGCCTGTTTCCGATTCTGTGTCTCCCTCTCTCTCTGCCCCTCCCCCGTTCATGCTCTGTCTCTCTCTGTCCCAAAAATAAATAAACGTTGAAAAAAAAAAAAAATTAAAAAAAAAAAAAAAAAAACTTTGTTGGCACAATGCACGCTACCCACATTTGTATAATTATAGGCAATATTCTGCTAGTTTCACAGATACAGCAAAGAACCCAAGTGCCTGGTCTAACTACACTTTCACATTTAACTACTCATTCTCCTCATAAAATATACTCATTTTCCACACATGCTAATGATGTGTATTTTCTACACATACTATATAACATGTAATTATATATTGGAAGATTCTACATATACATCTATAATTAATTATAATTATTTAACAGAACAGATTCCCTTTCAACTTTAGAGTGTTGTCCGCCTAGTTCATGTCTTTTATCACCACCCTGCACTCTCTAAGTAGACTAGCTTCTGTCAAAAAGTCCTTTCCTAACATTTAGCACCCACCTCCACCTTCTTGTCCGTGGATGAGAGAACTTCTCATCTGTGTTTACTAAATCACTGACTTGATTTTCTGACAGTTCTTTACTATCACCAGTTAGATTCTAACACTGCTATATACTTAAATATTATTTATTGCAGAGTATCCCTATATCAATTGCCTTCCCTTAAAAGAAGTCAACCTGTCTGGATCTGGATCTTCCCCTATTCTATTTTTTCTATTCTCTTCTATTCCATTCTATTTAAGTACGCTTCATGTCCAGTGCAGAGCCCAACATAGGGCTTGAACTCATGACCCAGAGATCATGACCTGAGCTAAGATCAAGAGTTGGAGGCTTAATCGACTGAGCCACCCAGGAGCCCCACCCCTTATCTATTTCTAAACCATAACCATTTTTCTAATTTCCTGGCTTATTTTTTAATTTGCTTTAATTTTTTATTTCTCATCAGATGAAGCTACTCTTTTCTAGAAGTTAAAGCATGCATGCAGAGGCCACAGATTTGGGTCTCCATCCAGTTTCTTTCCTTCTGTGGTTGATAGAGTTCCTCCGTGGCCATCAAATGGCTCAGTATTATCATTGCTTTTCATAACTGTATAAGTTCCTATGTCTTCATAAGTATTTCAATAGAAAGTTAAGAAAGGGCACATTATGAAATGTGAATATGATGACATTCTGAACCAGACGGCTCTTCTCACCCTTCAAAGGACTTCTTTTGTCTTAGCTGGCACAAACCAGCTGAATTTCTTGGACGTCAAGTGTCAGATTAAGCAATAGTCTGTAATAGAGAGTTTCACTACAAGGTACATGAAGTTTCCATAGACTATATCCTGTGGTAAAAGTCTCTATTGCATGCAGTTACTACTTACAGAAAATTAATTATTTCCAGGGAGAAATACCATTTAATACTATAATGACAAACTTGTTCTTCCAAAAACAGAAAGAACAGTTTCACATTTTAAGCCTTGTGTATTTGTTTCTTTAATAACTCAGCTTAATCTTTCATTTACTCCTCCTCTCCACCTTAATTTTAGAACTTTTGAATGTTTAAAATCTGGGCCTGGTTTTCATTGTTGTTATTGCTGTTGTGGTTCATTGTTGTTTTAAGTGACTTTGGCAGAAAATGAGTTTGGGGAACAGAAGAGAATTCTAGGTATCTGCAATGTGTTTTAAGGTAGCAAAACTCCTTGTAAAATTAGGGGAGGAATTATTTCTCCCCAATAAGATAGGTAAATTCACAATGCATACAATTTTTGGCCACGAAACATTAAAACTGGCTCCAAAACACAAGTAATTTGGTCTCAATGATTGGTTATACAAAAACAACATGAAAAAAATGTGCTACACTTAATTCCTTTATGTTTATTAAGTGATAGGTGACTATAAAAGAAGTTTATGGAAGTTTATGAATGGTATATCCTCCATTTGTATGTTTTATTTCAGTCACAGACATTTTATGGGTGGTTATATAATATTCTTCGGCTTTACATAGTGCCCTTAAATAGAATCACAAAATTCCTCACTGAGAGTTTCATTCATAAAGAAAAAAAGAAAAAAAGAGCTTTGATGCAAGGTTTAAATAGAGGAAGTGACTCAGTGATTCAGGGGGAGTGTTGGCAGAAATGGAGTAGCATCCAAGAAGAAGAAACAAATTTATAAAAGGGCATGGGAGGTTAGAATTTGATCAGTGATGTGAGCAGCAGGACCCACAGGTAGTATTCAAGAAACATTTAAGCACATAGCACTATCTAAATCTGTATTAATAGTTGAAAAACATGTTACTCTACAGAAAATCTAATCAGTGATTGAGGGGACAAAGATGAAATGTTCTCTTATCACAGAGGGGAAAGAAACAAAGAAATGAAAATGACGTGAGAAAGAAAATAGCAGATATGGAGGACAGAGATTCCGAAGTGTATATGGTGGTGGTTACCCTGTTGTATGCCTTTGTCAAAACTCATCAAGCTGTACACATTAAAAAAAAAAAAAAAGCATCAGGGCGCCTGGGTGGCGCAGTCGGTTAAGCGTCCGACTTCAGCCAGGTCACGATCTCGCGGTCCGTGAGTTCGAGCCCCGCGTCAGGCTCTGGGCTGATGGCTCAGAGCCTGGAGCCTGTTTCCGATTCTGTGTCTCCCTCTCTCTCTGCCCCTTCCCCGTTCATGCTCTGTCTCTCTCTGTCCCAAAAATAAATAAACGTTGAAAAAAAAATTAAAAAAAAAAAAAGCATTTTAGGGGTACCTGGCAGGCTCAGTCAGTAGAGCATGTAACTCTTGATCTTGGAGTCATGAGTCTGAGTTCCATGTTGGGTATGGGGATTACTTTTAAAATGCATTTTACTATACTGTAAATTACCTAAAGTTTATTTTTATTAAAATTTTGATTTTGAGATAATTATTGATTTGCATGCAGTTGTAAGAAATAATACAGAGAGATCCTAAGTACTCCCTACTCAATTTCCCCCAATGGTAACATTTTGTAAAACTGTAGTACAGTATCACAAGCAGGATACCAATATTGACACAGTGAAGACACATTCCTTTACCACATTGCCATAGCCATAAAGATCCCTTCTGTTTGCCTTTGACACCCACACTACTTGATTCCTGTCCCCACCTTCTCCTTAAACCCTGGCAACCATGAATCTAGTCTCTATTTCTATAATTTTGTCATTTCAAGAACATACATTTATTCATTTATTTTTTAAGAATGTACATTTAAAAGGAATGATACAATATGTAAATTCTGGAACTGCCAGCATAATTCCCTGGCAATCAAGAAAAGTTACTATATGTATCAATAGTTTGTTGCTTTTTAAAAAATTGCGATAAAAACAAATGACATGAAATTTACCATCTTAACCATTTTAAGCATACAGTACAGTAGTGTTAACTATATGTACATTGTTGTGCAACAGATCTCTAGTAGAACTCTCTCAACTTGCAAAACTAAAACCCTATATCCACTTAAAGCTTCAAATTCTCCACCTCTACCCTAGCGCCTAGGAACCACCACTCTACTTTTTAGGTTCTAAGAATTTGACTACTTTAGATACTTCCTAAGTGGAATCAAGCAGTATTTGTCTTTTTGTGACTAGCTTATTTCACTTACATGTCCTCAACTTCATCCATGTTGTAGCATATGACAAAATTTTCTTATGTCTTAAGGCTGAATATTTCATTGTATGTATATACCACATTTTCTTTATCCATTCATCTACTGATGGACATTTAGGTTGTTTCCACTTCCTGGTTACTGTGAATAATGTTGCAATGAACATGTGTATGCAAATATCTCTTTAAGATCCAGTTTTTAATTATTTCAAATATATACCTAGAAGTTTGATTGCCGGATCATATTCTTAGTATTTTGAGGAACTTATATACTATTTTCATAGCAGCTGCACCATTTTATATTCCCACCAGCAGTGCACAAGGGTTCTAATTTCTCCATATCCTTACCAACATGTGTTTTTTTCTTCCTTTCTTTTCTTTCTCTATTTTTCTTTGTCTCTTTCTTTCTCTCTCTCTTTCTTTTCTTTTCTTTTTTTCTCTCCTTCTTTCTCCCTCCCTTTCTTTCTTTCTTTCTTTCTTTCTTTCTTTCTTTCTTTCTTCTTTCTTTCTTTCTTTCTTTCTTTCTTTCTTTCTTTCTTTCTTTCTTTCTTTCATCTCTCTCCTCCCTCCCTCCCCCCTCCCTTCCTTCCTTCCTCTTTCTTTTTTGTTAGTAGCCATCCTAAAGGGTGTAAGATGATATCTGATCGTGGTTTTGATTTACATTTCCCTGATGATTACCTATGTTTTTGTATACATTTGTATATGCATATGTACATGTATACATGGCCATTTGTATACCTTCTTTGAAGAAATGTCCATTCAAGTCCATTGGCTATTTAATCAGGTTATTGTTGCTATTGTTATTGTTATTTTGTTGTTACTGAGTCATAGGAGTTGTTTTTTATTGTGGATATCAGCCCATTATCAGATGATTTGCAAATATTTTCTCCCATTCCATAGTTTGCTTGTCCACCATGTTCATTATTTCCTTTCCTGCACAGAAGTTTTGAAGTTTGATATAGTCTTACTTGTCTATTTTTGCTTGTTGGTTGTGCAAAGAAATCATTGCCAAGTCCAACATCATGACTTTTTCTCCTACATTTTAATAGTTCATTCTTTTTTGTTGCTGAGAAATATTCCATAGTATGAGTGTACTGGTTCGTTTGTTTCTAGTTTGGGGCTATTAAGAATAAAGCTGCTACAAACATTCATACACATATTTTTTTTTTAAATGAACATAACTTTTCATTTATCTGGGACAAATGCCCAGAAGTAATATTACTGGGTCATGTGGAATTCAAATAGTTTTTAAGAAACTGCAAAACTGATTTCCAGAGTGGCCATGCCATTAATTATGCCCATCAGTGAGGTACAAGTGACCCAGTTTCTCCATGTCTTCAGCCAACATTTGGTATTGTTACCATGTCTTGGCGTGATAAGTGGGTAGTAATATCTCATTGTGGTTGTCATTTGCAATCCCCTAATGGCTAAAGATGTTGAACATCCATGTACTTGTATATCATCTTAGAAGAAATATCTGTTCAAGTCTTTTGCCTATTTTCTAATCAGATTTTTTTTTTTTTTTTACTGTTTGTATTAAGCTTGTTTTGTCTTGTTTTTAAACTAGGACTACTGGTCCTTTGCTGGATAATGTGGATTACAAATATTTTCTCCCCCTCTCTAGCTTGTCTTTTATCTTCCTAACAGTGTCCTCATGGAGGAAAGTTCTCAATTTTAATGAAAGTCAATTTACCATTTTCTTCTTTTGTGGACTGTGCTTTTGTTTCAAGTCTAGTAATTCTCTGCCTAGTCATAGATTCCAAAGATTTTGTTCCTGTGTTTTTGAAGGTTTTACAGCTTTATGTTTTAGATTTAAGTTTTTGATATATTTTGAGTTAATCTTTGTATAAGTTATGAATATTACATTTATTTTGTTTTTTTTCCCATGGGTGTCCAATTTCTCCCACACAATTTGTTGAAAAGTCTATCTTTCTTCTGTTGAATTGCTTTTGCACCTTTGTCAAAAATCAGTGGGGCATATTTGTGGGAGTCTATTTCTGGGTTCTTTCTGTCTTCCCTTCCATTGATCTACATGTTTAGCTGCCCTCCTATTCCACACAGTCTTGACTACTGTAGCTATATAAGTCTTAGAATTGAATACACTAATTTTTTTAAAAGAAAATTTAACATTTATTTATTTTTGAGAGTCAGAGCAAGACAGAACATGAAGGTGGGGGGCAGAGAGAGAAGGAGACACAGAATCTGAAGCAGGCTCCAGGCTCTGAGCTGCCAGCACAGAGCCCATTGTGGGGCTCGAACCTATGAACTGTGAGATTATGACCTGAGCTGAAGTGAGACGCTTAACTGAGTGAGCCACCCAGGTGCCCCAAATACACTAATTATTTTATCCTTCTTCTTCAATACTGTTCTAGTTAGTCTAAATCCCATGCTTCTCTATAAAATCTGGAATAAGTTTGTCTGTATCTTGCTGGGATTTTGCTAAGAATTCCATTAAACCTATATTATCAATATTCTAAGTGGCATCTTTCTTACGTTGAGTCTTCCCATCTATAGACATGGCATTTCTCTCCATTTATTTAAACTTTCTTTGATTTCTTTCATCAGCATTTTCTGTTTTAGCATACCAGTCCTACATACTTAATTATTTCATTTTTATTTTTCAAATAATATAAACGACACTGTATTTTAAATTTGTTGTCCACATGTTCATTCCCAGTATATAGAAATAAAATTGATTTGGATATGGTAACATCCTGCTACCTTGCTGAACTCACTTATTAGTTCTAAGAGTTTTCTACAGATTTCTGAGGATTTCCTATATAGTCAGCTATGTCATCTGCAAAGACCATTTTAATTTTCTTCCTCTCCAATTTGTATGCCTTTTATTTCCTTTTGTTGTTGCAGTGGCTAGAACTTCCAGAATTTTGCAAATGCTCTTGATCAAGTTGGTAAAATTCTCCTCTATTCCTATTTTTCTGAAAGTTTTTTTCATAAATGGGTTTTAAATATTTCTCATGTGCTTTTTCTTCATTGGTTGATATGATCATATCATTGGTCTTCTTTAGCCTATGAATATGGTAACTCTCTAGTATTCCACTGATTGGAAGACTCAATATAGGAAATGTATAGATGATCCCTATATTGATAAATAGGTTTCACACAATTCCTATCGAAATCCCAGCAGGATATAGGCAAGCTTTGATTTGCAAATATTGTACCTTGCATTTCTGCAATAAACCCCACTTGTCATAATGTATAATTCTTCTTACATATTGCCGAATTTATTTACAAACTTTTATTTAGGATTTTTGCTTCTATATTCATTAAGAATTTTGGTCTTTTTTTTTTTTTTTCCTCTTTTTCTGTATTGGTTTCTCTGTTTTTGATATCAGGGTAATATTATTTTCATAAAATTAACTAAATAATGAGTTTTATTCTCTTAATTTCTGGAAGAGATTGTATAGAATTTCTGTTAATTCTTTTTTAAATATTTCTTTAGGGAGTTTTAAAATTATGACTTCAATAGCTTTTTTTCCCTCTAAAAAGACAATTTTTAATGCAAAGGTAGAAAATTTAGGAAAGATAACAAAATGAAGAAAATGAATTACTTATCATGTCCCTGGTGTCTTTGGATATTCATCTATATATCTGTAACACATATTTTTTATTTGTCTATTTATGTATTTTTAAAAAAATTAAGGTCATGTTGTTCTTAAACTTACATTTGCTATTTATAATTTTGCAAACATTTGTCTGTGTCATTTATATATTCTTGTATAACATACTAAATTGATACATATTATCCTGTTATAGAAATATTTTTTTTAAAACAAATCCCATATTATTTCTTTCTTTTTTAAAAATTTTATTTAAATCCAAGTTAGTTAACATATATTATAATAATGGTTTCAGGAGTAGAATTTAGTGATTCATCCCTTACATATAACACCCAGTGCTCACCACAAGTGCCCTCCTTAGTACCTATCACCCATTTAGCCCATCCCCTCACTCACCTCCCCACAAGCAATCCTTAGTTTGTTCTCTGTATTTGAGAGTCTCTTATGGTTTGCCTCCCTCTCTGTTTCTATCTTATTTTTCCTTCCCTTCCTCTATGTTCCTCTGTTTTGTTTCTTAAATTCCACATATGAGTGAAATCACATGGTATTTGTCTTTCTCGGACTTATTTTGCTTCGCCTAATATATATGGGGAAGGACACAAACATTAAAATCCAAGAAGCACAGAGAGTGCCTATTAGACTCCAATTGCATTAATAGTTATAGGACTATTCAAATTATTTATTTGATTACTTAAGTATTCGATATTGGGTGAGTTGTGGTTGTTTGTGTTTTCTGCAGAAGTGATTTTCCGGAGAAGTGATCCATTCCACCTAAGTTGTCAAATTTATGTGCATACAGTCATTCATAGAATTCCTTTATTATCCTTTGGATATCTACAGGGTCTTGTTAATATCCCGTTTCATCATTGAGCTTGGTGATTTGTCTTTTTTCTTTTTATCTTTGTCTGTCTTTGTACAAGTTTGTTAATTTTATCAATCTTTTCAAACCACCTGTTCTTCGTTTCATTGATTTTTCTCTATTGGCTTTTCTTTATTTAGTTTCATTGATTTCTGCTCTTCATTAATTCCTTCCTTCTGTTTGCATCTGTTTTATTTTGCTCTTCTTTTTCTAGGTTCTTGTGGTGGGAATGTAGTTTATTGATGTGAGACTCCCTCTTTTCTGACTTTTGCATTTAGTGCTAACAGTTCCTTGCTGTTTTAGCCATGTCCTGTGAATTTTGATATGCTCTATTTTCATTTCCATTCTATTCAGTTAGTTTCTGTTTGTTTGACTTCCCTTAAGACTTTCTCTTTTATCCACTAATTATTTTTTTTTTAATTTTTTTTAACGTTTATTTATTTTTGAGACAGAGAGAGACAGAGCATGAACGGGGGAGGGTCAGAGAGAGAGGGAGACACAGAATCTGAAACAGGCTCCGGGCTCCGAGCGGTCAGCACAGAGCCCGACGCGGGGCTCGAACTCACAGACCGCGAGATCGCGACCTGAGCCGAAGTCGGACACTTAACCGACTGAGCCACCCAGGCGCCCCTATCCACTAATTATTTATAAGCATGTTGTTTCATTTCCCAGTGTTTGGAGACTTTTCTAGGATTATCTTTCTGCTATTGATTTCTAGTTTAATTCCATTGTCCCCAGAGTACACTCCATGATTTTTACTCCTTTAAATTTGGTGGTTTTTCTTGTGGCCCAAGGAATGGTCTATATCTGTCTATGTTCTATGGACACATGGAAAGAACATGTATTCTGCCATTGTTGTTGGATGTCAGTTGACAGTGTTATTAAGTTCTTCCATTCCCTTGTTGTCTGCCCAGTTGTTCTCTTGGTTGTTGATAAAGGGTGTTGAAATCTCCAACTATAATTATGAATGAGTCTATCGGTTTTTTTAGTCTTTATTTTTTGAGTCTATCAGGTTTTTGAGTCTTTTTTCGAGTCTATTGGTTTTGATTCACACATTTTACACTCTGTTGTCTGTTGCATACACATGTAGAATTTGCTATCTCTTCTTGATATATTTACACTTCTATCATTACATAATATCCACCTTTGTTCTCATATATTAGCTCAGCTCTGAAGTCTACTTTATCAGAATTAATATAGTCAATCCCATTGTCTTCTGATTAACGTTTTCATGATCTTTTTCCATCCTTTTACTTCCAACCTACATTATATTGAAGCAAGTTTCTTATAGATAGTACAGAGGTGGGTCGTGTTTTTTTAATTCACTCTGCCAATCTTTATTTTTAATTGGTGTATATAGATGATTTACCTATAATGTAATTTTTGCATATTTTATAACTTAAGTCTGCCATTTTGTGTTTTCTATTTCTCTCACTTTTTTTCTTTTTCCTACCTCCCTGTGGGTTTCTCACATGCTTTAAAAAATTCCATTGTGGTTTAGATATAGTATTTTCAAACTGTGTACCTTTGTACAGTTTTTAAATGGTTGCTCAAGATATTACATATACATATTTGGTAACTGTCCACTGCTCTTGTCACTTTACTAGTTTTTTTTTTCAGACATTTTATCACTTTATTTTTTATTTTTTTTTTTTAAAGTTTTTTTTTTCAACGTTTTATTTATTTTTGGGACAGAGAGAGACAGAGCATGAACGGGAGAGGGGCAGAGAGAGAGGGAGACTCAGAATCGGAAACAGGCTCCAGGCTCTGAGCCATCAGCCCAGAGCCTGACGCGGGGCTCGAACTCACGGACCGCGAGATCGTGACCTGGCTGAAGTCGGACGCTTAACCGACTGCGCCACCTAGGCGCCCCAACATTTTATCACTTTAAATGAAGTGTAGAAATCTTACCTCCTTTTACATCTGTTTGTCCTCCCTTGTATATAATTGTCTTAAGTAGTTTCCTGACATACATTTAGAACTACATTAGTGTCTGACTTTTTGCTTGAATCTTCAAACATAATTTTAAAAAATTCAAGAGGAGAAGGAAAGTCTATTGTAATTACCCATATTTTTACTCTTCGTGTTCTTTCTTCCTTGCTAATGTTCCAAGATTCCTTCTTTTATCCTTTTCTTTCTATTTAGGGTTTCCTTTATCCGTCCTTTTAGTCTGCTAGTGACAAATTGTCTTAGTTTTCTTTCATCTGAGAATGTCTTCATTTTCCCTTCATTCCTGAAGCATATTTTTGCTGTTTATAGAGTTCTGGGTTGACAATTTCTTTCTTTCAGCCCTTGAACGATCTTGTGCTACTTCTTTCTTGGCTTCCATGATGTCTGATGAGAAATCTGCTGATATTTGAATTGTTTTTCCTCTATAGGTAAGGTGTCCTTTTTCTCTGGCTGCTTTAAAGATTTTGTTTTTCCAGGTCTTTAGTTTTTAGAAGTTTTCAGAATTATGGTGTGCTTTGGCATGGATTTTGTTTGTTTTTCTTCAGGATTTGTTCAGCTTCCAGATTCTCTACATTTGTGTTTCTTGCCAAATTTGGGAAGTTTTTGGTCATTATTTCTTCCAGTACTTTTTCAGCCTCACCCTTTTGATTTTGTCTCTCTAGGACACCAATAACAGGAGTGTTAGATCCTACAGATCCCCGAGGCTCTGTTCTTTTATTTTTTTTCTAGTCTATTTTCTCTCTGCTGTTCATCTGAGGGAATTTCTATTGCTCTATCTTGAAGTGCACTGATTCTTTTCTCTGCCCCCTCTGCTCTGCTATTGAATCCATCTAATGAGTTTTGGGTTTTTAAGGGATTTTTTTATTATTCTAATTTCATTTTTTTTTATTAAAAAAAATTTTTTTTAACGTTTATTTATTTTTGAGACAGAGAGAGACAGAGAATGAACAGGGGAGGGGCAGAGAGAGAGGGAGACACAGAATCCGAAACAGGCTCCAGGCTCTCAGCTGTCAGCACAGGGCCCGACCCGGGGCTCGAACTCAGGGACCGTGAGATCATGACCTGAGACGAAGTCCGACGCTCAACCTACCAAGCCACCCAGGCGCCCCTATTTTTCATTTTTTTACATCATCTATTTTTCTGCTGACACATTCTGTTTCTTAGACTTTCTATTGTTCTCATTTGTTTCAAGCACATTCATAATTGTTAGTTTAAGTATTTTAATTATGATTGCTTTAAAATATTTGTTAGATTAATTCCATTTGTTTATTTAACTCTGCTTCAGCAAAGCCACCTTCCTTCCTTCCTGCCTATTAACTGTATTTACATATTTACTGGCACATGGAGCATTAAAATGAACAATCAAAGAGATTTCATATAACCCTCCCTGCTCTGAGAAAGCCCAGCAGTTTGGAAGGGAACGGCCCCACTGTTTGCTTCAGAGGTTCCTTTCATTTGGTCAAAGGAATTCAGAGTGGCTCCTCTGCCCTCACCATCATTGATTTGAGAATGGGCACACACAGCAGCCTCAAACCTTTCAGTACCTAGTGCTCCCTGAGCTTCGCTGTAGTTCAGGGACAAGCAATGTCAGAAGTAGGCCCAGTCAAGCTAAAGCAAAGCACCCTCCATCTCCTCTGGAGATGACTGAGGAAGCAGACAGCCATGATTGCTGCCAGCAGAAGCTCTTGACCTTGAAGGAAATCATCTGAGGACAAATCAACATGGAGAGCTAGAATCAAAGTCAAACCCTGATCCATCACACTCAGAGCTTACACTATGCAGGATTGTTCAGTTACTTAAGTAGTTCCTATCCCTGGCCATCCTTTAGATTCTTCTGGGAAGGTTAAGGATACATGAAATCCACCCAAAAGAGTCTTACTTAAGTGTTCTGAGTTGGGCCCCGGGCATTTGTATTTTTTAAAAGCTCCCCAGGTGATTCTAATATGCCTCCAGGGTTCTGAACCACTTCAATCAATACTCTTTGTTGTTGATGACTGTGGAAGTCAGGTTCTTCCTTACCTGCCCTTGAAAGCACTCTAACGCCTTATTTCCAACATGCATAAAACTCCATGTTTTATTTGCATAAAAATCACTTGACGATTTTGTTAAAATGCAGATCCTGATTCATAGCTCTATAGAGGGAATAGTTTGCTAGGGTTACTGTAATAATGCACCACAAGCTAAAGAAATGTATTCAAAATTCTGGAATCTAGAAGTCCAAAATCAATGAGTTTGCATGGTCAGTTTCTTCCAAAGGCTGTGAGACAAGGGTCTGTTCCAAGCCTCTCTCCTTAGTTTATGGATGGCATCTTCCCTCTATGCAAATTTCTAAATTCCTGTCCAAATTTCCCCTCTTAAAAGGGAAGCCGTTCATATTGGATTAGAGCCTACTGTAATGACCTTATTTTAACCTATTTCTGTAAAAACTATTTCCAAAGGACATTCTGAGACACTGGAGATCAGGCCTTCCTATATAAATGTTGGTGGGACACAATTCAACCCAAACCAGGAGGCTTAATAATTTGCATTTCTAACAAACCTCCAGGTGATGCTGATATTGCTGGTTCATGGATCACACTCTGAATATGTTTCCTATGAATGAGGCTGGGTGGAATTGAAGCCCTTCTATTCAAGATGAATGGCCTTGAAACTACCCGAGGGATAACCAACTGATGGGCAGAGTGCTAGAAATGGGTTACTGGTCATAGCTATGGTACGGATTAATTTAAGAACATGTGTACAAGAGACCACCCGGCTCACAGACGACCTCCAAGAGAGACTGAGGGGGAGGGTACTTTAAATAACCAAGCACAATATACATTACACCAGAAAGTCGTAAGTAATTTTCTCTTGATGGCTTTAAAAGTAAGAAATACTTTTACATAATTTTCTTTTTTATATAAATTTTCTAAATTAAAAAAAATATTTATGTATTACATTAATAAGCAGGAAAACAGAAAAAATGTTATTTTTAAAAGAATTCTCCTTAATTAAAAATTAAACAAACAAAAGCAATGAAATTAATGAGGCTTTTATCTATCATCATAAAAGGGGGCAGTAATTCTTATCTGTGGTATGGAGATACACTAGTACACTAATGTTTTGCCATTATTTGGACACTAAGCTGAAATTTGTATTAATGTCGCTTCAAGTAGTAAAATCTTCCTGTGTTCTATATATGGAAAACACGACTACTACCCATTTGAGATTTTTGGTCATAAATTTGAAATGAGTCCAGTCAGTAAAGTTGTAGTTTGTTTTTTTTTTTTTTTTTTTCCACTAGCAACATTCAGCTGCACAGATACATGTGTGGCATAAGTAGATAGTTGGATTTGACTAGACTTGGGGTTTTTCCAGTCAAGTACAACAACAGAAAAAAAAAAAAAAAAAAAAAGAGGAGCAAAGAATGTGAGATTGTAAGTGCTGAGCACTGGAAACGAGGCCAGTAGGCAGAGTGGTAAGGGCACCAGGAGAATAATGAATTGTTGAAAAGAGACACAGCTGAGGATTAGTGGGAGACTCTTAGAAAGATAGAACCACAGTAAGTGAGTTAGAAATATAGGAGGTGGGTTGCTCTTATCAAATTGAGTTTTCCGAGGTGGCACAGCGATCAGTGATTAAACATCTCCAATATTAGTGCCTGAATAAGTTGCAACATGTGGTAGGTTGATAAGATCATGGAAGCCAAAGGGATAAGAGAACCAAGGCACTGGGGTATTGTTTGAAGTAACTGCTTGGGTGTAGAAATTGTCAAGAATGAAGGGATAAGTGGTCAAAAGTGAGATAATCATCTAAATGCTGACATCATCATTAGATATGAGATCAGAAGGCCAAGAGATGCCGATGGGAAGGGCTATGGGTAGTAGAGTCTGATGACATGCATGTCAAAGACTGAAGATGACAGGACAATTTAGAAGCAGAAGATAGAGAAAGTGATACCCACCTGGCCTTCTAGCCCTGAGATCTGTACAGGAGGAAGTCAACACCACTGTCATGTGAGAGGGCTGTAGGAGAGGCAGTGTTCTCGGGACAGAGCCAGGTTGGTTATGGTTAGAGCAAGAAAGTCAAGGGAACTTTCCAAGAAAAGGTTGAGGGTATAGGGTAGTTGATGAGATATGATGGGGAGGTTTGGAGAGTGAGAGAGTAGGGTATAGCAAATGGGATATGACTGGTGTGGTTGCACAGCAGGAGGGGAAGCACAAGGTGAGGAGCTCTGAAGGCAACTGAGGGTGTGAGGACTGCTGGGACTGGTCTTGAGTTTGTGCACTCAGTGACTGGCAAGCTCGGGGATTCTCTGTGGCTGCTAGACATTTGAGCCCAGGGAATGTGGTGCAAACCCTTCAGGGAGGGGCTCGTCTATGTGTGTCATGCTTCATAGATGGCAATGACTAGCCATCTACCAAAGGTTCATATTCTCCCTTCTCAGCGTTGAGAGAGAGACAGCTTCCCAACCAAAGGCTACATTTCCCAGCCACCTCCTCCACCCTCACCCTGTGTTTTTAGGTAAAGGCATGAATTAGGTGTAACTAAGTTCTGGCCAACAAAATGTGAACAGGAATGATGAATGCCACTTCCAGTCTGGCCCACAAACACTTTACACGTTTTCTGTCTCGGCTCTTTCGCTGGCTGGGTGTCAAGGTCAGACTGACATGGCAGGCCTGATACTGAATATGGCAGAGCCTCTCTCAGCCTGAATGACTATACAGAGCAAGTCTCCTGGTTAGGAGGCTTTATGTGGGAAGAATAGAAATTATATTGAATAAGCCACTGAAATTTCAGGTGTATTCATTACCCAGATAATACTACTTTAACCAATAAATATCTATCATGTGTCTCATAATTAGAGCCAGGGACCTCTTCCAAAAATTACCAAGATGTAATTTAGTAATTTACACCCACCAACCATTACCCCACATCCCTCCTTCCTAGCTTATATAAAGACAGGGTTAAGAGGAGGTGAGACCTGAGTTGCTGGCTTCATAAGTAGTCCAGTGTGTCTAAGCAGAAGGAGAGAGTGATGGTGCCCTTCACCCAAAGCCGAGTGAGAAAAAAGGTAAAAAGTGTGGAGTGATGGATGTGTTCGCTAACTTGGTGGTGGGTATCCTTTCACAACACGTACGTGTATCAAATCGTCACGTGGTACTCTTTAAATACATTACAATTTTATTTGTCAATTATACATCAATAGAAAGGTATAGGAGAAAAAGGTATTTGAAAAAAAGAGAGAAGGAAAGAAGATATCTGCCTTTGCTATTCCTCCTGCCTGAGCCCAACAGATAAGGATCTAAGTGTGAAAGAGGATGTTGGAAGAAGGTAACCCGGAGCCGGGGCATAAACTCCTCCCTCCACTCTAAGGGAGAAGTCTAGCCTTTGGTAGGAAAAAGAGAGGGCTTTAAAATGAGTATGGGAGGGGTGCCTGGGTGGCTCAGTCGGTCGAGCAGCCGACTTCGGCTCAGGTCATGGTCTCGAGGTCCGTGAGTTCGAGCCCCGCGTCAGGCTCTATGCTGATAGCTCAGAGCCTGGAGCCTGTTTCAGATTCTGTGTCTCCCTCTCTCTGACCCTACCCCGTTCATGCTTTGTCTCCCTCTGTCTCAAAAATAAATAAACGTTAAAAAAAAATAAAAAAAAAATAAAAAAATAAAATGAGTATGGGATTCGACTAATATCTGGCCTAATATTAAACTAACTGGAAATTTATGGAGTCATACCAATGTCATAGTAGATGGGAAAGTGGGGGAGGGGTTCAACAGAGTTGAAAACAGTCATCAGTAAACATCAAGACCATTTCCTGCTTCTATCTCAATGAATTGAGACTCCTCAATATAGTGATTATACTTCCTATGGTCATTCTAACTTGTAGATACTTAGAGGTCGCTAAGTGAAATGCCACATAGAAAGGATACCGAGAAGTCATAGATAGGAAATGGAAGGTTAGCAGAAATCCTGAAACAAATTGATAGAAGCACAGTGTGTTTGACTGTCGTTTGGGGCTTTAGTTTTTAGTAGTGGGACTGCTGGGTAGTCGAGCATTGTACTTTGTGTCCGTGGACCACGTATTGCAGCCCAGCTCTATCACTTGAGAGCTCTGAAAGCTTCACAAGTCACTTACCTTCTTTGGCCTGAGGTTCTTCATCCGAAAAATGGTTGTCTGTGTGCCTAATACTAAGCAAGGGTTTTACTGTCCTATCTAACTGAAGCCATTGTTTTGGTGAATTTGGCAGCTACAATCAGCCTTTGCTGCATTTGGTTTCTTATTCCATTAATCTGCTCTTCTATCTATTGATCAGTATTTAATATTTATGGCAATCCCAACGCTTCCTTTCTTGGAGAGCAGGAAGCATGCTTTATCTATGTCCAGACACCCAGTATAGACCATGATGCGCAATGGATGCCAACTACATTTGAGATTACCATTATCATTGAGGTTACCAGCAAAACGCAGTAGGACCCACCTGGACACCGGTTATAGAATGTGCTTTCCTGAAAGACACTTGAAGCAGAAGCTGACATCTGTAAATTTACAAGGATGGTAGGCTAGTTTTTATCCTGTCCTTGTTGTCAATGTCAAACACAACACAGATATAGTACTGACACACCAGGACCACGAGCAAATTATTCCTGGGCTGACGACCACAAAGGAAATTATTCCTTTCTGACTCACCAAAGGGGGGAAAAAGTACAATACATATATACACAAAATCTATAACAGTTATATACATATAACTGTTTTCATGGAAATTTGATTTATAGCTTTAAAGAAAAAAATAGCCTTAAAACCATGTAACCCCTAATGTATCCTTTCCCTAAAGCCATAAACACACCTCTAGTTATCCCATCCAACAAAAATATACCACAGCAGGTGGAGTCACAAAAAAGTAAATGGTTTCAATATTTTCATTCATTTTAGTCTATTCCCTCAACAAAAACTTCAAACTGCAGGTGCACGCAGCATACTTCTGCTATGACAAGAGCAGTGTATCTTTGTAACCCGGGCTTCACCTAATGATGTGTGAACTAAATGCTAACTGCAGCAAAATGACTCCAAGCCAAGAAAGCCCCAGCTGAGGGTCCTGCCTGGAAGAGGGGCTACACCACAGGAACATACCAGACTAGAGTTGGATCTTTGGTCCTGGGGAGATCATCGTTCCTTCCTTCCCTTCAACTTCTAATGTTTCGAGAACAGCGCGTAAATTAAATTGGAATTTTCAGTTTGCAGACATTCCTCACTTTAGGGTCCAAATCTGATTTCAGTCTGGAGACCAGAATCTAAATGAGTTTGAGAGAGGAGTAGGCTTTACGAAAGGTCAGACCAGTCAAAGTAGAACGCTCACCAATTATTGCAGGCAAGCAGTTTCACATCTGGAATTGGTTATATGTGGAACAGAAGGAAGAGTTTTCTTAGGACAGTTGGTTTAATTACATGTTTAAAACAAGAAAGAGTAGCCTAGGATTTCGAGCTAATCTCAAATGCAAACAGGTCACTTGCAGATAATGAATATATTCGCTTCTTATTTCAATGCGAATCATTAGTACTATATCTATAAGTGGTTTCTGTCCGTGGTTGGTGAACTAAGGCAAATTTTTGAGTGTCCCTTTGAGGTGCACATTTTGCCTGAGAGTTTGAATGTTAGGGTGAACTCTAGGTGTTCTTGTCTCTTTAAGAGAGAAAAGATGCTGAGAAAGAAGCACGGTTTTGGCATCAGAATGACCTAGATTTTAATTTACTAGCTGTGTGACTTTGGGAACGTTACTTAATCTTTCTTTATCTTTTCCTTATCTGGGAAATGGGAATATTTCTTATCTGGAGGAGATCTGTGTTCTGATTATTATATTAAATTATCCAGCATATGTGAAACAATTATGAGACTGCGTGGCTATAAGTATCCCACAAATGTTAACTCTCTTGACCCTCTCTTCTTTGTTAGCTTATTCCTCTGAAAGCAATATATTTTTGGCAAATATAATGAGACAGGAAGCTGTCTGTACCCTACAACCTAAAATGGCAGTAGGACAGCACAAAAAAGTATAAAAGAAATTAAACATACACATGGATTTGAAAGTGTTCTCCTTTAGATGGCTCAGAAAAGTTCATCATTGCAGTTAAAGGCATTCCATGAAAAGTATGTCCTGACATCTATTTTTATGATTGCAGCAAACTGTACCTTTATGATTTCACCACTGCCCCCACCACCCGCCCCCCCAAAATAGTCAATAGTAGCAGATTATAATCATCTTGCTACACCAAAATCAGGTCAGGGCCCTGGGGTTCGAGTGTGTCAATCCCTTTGTAACTAGTCTCTAAACCATGGACAAGTTTGTCAACTGACACTGCCCAGAGTGCAAGAGAGAATTCTGCTTTGCGATGAAGAAGTTCAGCGTAGCTAGGAGTGATGCTGAAAGTGACATTTCACTCCTGAGGACCGGGTTATGACCTTTCAAATGAAATTCAGCCAAAACATTTATATCACATTAACACCAACGGAAAAGAAAGAGAGGATATGATTCTACTGGCAAAGGCACCGTGGCACTGGTTGTGTTGATGGCCTCTCCCTGAAGTTTTTCTGAGGCTTGTAATATATGTCATAAAATTAATGGCAATGTTGAATCCCTTCCATTTCCCCACGTGAGTCCAGGCACGGGGTCCACCTGTGAGGATGTGTCAGGGACTGAGCGCGCCTAGTGCTGTCACTAGAACGATGGAGTTCAGGGTGACATGCAAAGAGGATTTCAAAAACACCAGATGCTACAGACCCAAAGTGGTGGAACAATGCATCAGAATTATCAAAAGAAAAGAGACTTGTTTGTCCACATTTTTAAGCCCTTAAGGACAGTTTTCAGGCACTTAGTTTGGGTCTTTGTGTGTGGGAAGCCTCAAATGCAGGACAAGAGGGAGTCGATATTTAAATGGCAGGCAAGACAAGGGAGCCGCTTGATGGAGCTGAGCATTTGCTCTCCTTACACTCTGTTCTGTTTATAAACATTCCAGCTATGTGGATAATAAAAAGCCAAGCACGGGCCTTTGTCATCCCTCCATGATCTTTCTGGTACTGGAGGGTTCAGGAGGAGGTGTTGAGTTTCTGTGTGCTAAAGCTTGTCAAGGGCACATCAAAATGCAATAACGAAATCAACTACCAGACAGATTGGATGGCAGATTTTGGCAGCTAACAAGGAGCTTTCTTGTTATAGGATGTGCAAACTTGCGGATTGCACTGCAATTAGACATTTTTTTTTTCCTGAGCTCCTCTTATACTTTCATTCTCGTAAGTGACAAGAGCAAAAGATTCCTTCTCACTCCCTAACGTACTCTATCCATCTCCTTGTTGCTAAAGTAACTCGTGTCTTAATTTAACATCAAATTGTCAAAAATCAGATCAATGCTATTCCGTGTTTCGGAGATATTGATACTTCAAGGAAAAGTCGGTGATACGTGAATTAAAACTAATTCTCTTGCATTTTTTTTCAGCGTGTGCAAAATATCCTTTTGGTACTTTGTGTAATTGTTGTTGTTGTGGTTTTAACCATATGTCTCCAGTAGGAAAGCAAGATCTTTGTTTCTTAACAGCTGATGTGTATTTGCTACTGTGTCACACAGGAGTCCGTAATACTGTTAGTGACAACTAAATCATTTCCACAGAAACTAATTTTAGCATCCAGGCAGGGAAAAACAACACTACTTTTATGCTACTTAATAGATGGAGTTCATGCGAAAAGGCCCAGTGAACCAGGTCAACCGGTTTTGTAGAGGTTAAAGGTGAGACACCTAGAGGGCTAAGTGGTTTCCTCAGGGATTTACAGCCTAACTGCGCCAACATTAGGACTCCATGAAGCTGACCAGGCAACTCCCAGATCATTCTGGTTGTTTATGCTATAAACAGGACTGGGAAGGAGTAAAGTGGGAACTGAAAGGGAGGGGGAAGGGGAGGGGGTGTTTGAATTCAGATTTTTAAATACACTTAGGGAATGTCCATTTACGAGTTGGCTACCATCCTCCGACGTTGCTTCCAGTAGGAGGGTTGATGTACCCAACTGTCACAGAGAGGGCGTAACGAGCACCAAAATCACAATGCAGTTTATGATTTTTTTTACAGGATGAGAGGTTTTAATTTTAGTCAACAACAGTGAAACCTCAAGAATTGAACTGTAAATGCTTAAGAGAAAAGAGGACCTCAAGAGAGGAACTAGCCCCCATATTTACCACTCCTTATTTTACTAAGAGCAAGAAGAAACGTACTTACACATCCAAGTTTTCCTTGACTCAGAAACCATTTTTTGATGCATTTAATGTGTACTAGACATACTATATCAGATAGACCAGACAATATTGGGTCTGTATCAGGCCAGACAATACGTACCAGGTTCTGGGGATACAAAAGTAAACTAGAAATCTCTGCTTAGCCACGGCCAGGTAAAAGTGATGTGGAGAGAGAGGTACCGAGACCAGCTCATGCAGGGGACCTGGTGGAGGCACAGAATGGAATTATCAAGTCTCCTTTTCATGGAGATGAAGCAGGAACTGCCTCGAACAAGCACTTTCAAGACCAGCTGGGAAGAAAGGACAAAATGGGCAGAGGGAATGCCACCAGTGAAAGCACAGAGGGTTGGAATGCGGTGTGAGGGACAAAGCGGGAGCTTTAGGCAGACGTGAGATTTTTGAAGATCAAATATTCCATGGCACGGAGTTTGGATAGGAAGGATGTTCGGGGGCCTTAAGAAGGGAGTGGCACAATCTATGCCTTACAAAGGCATAAGATCTGCTTAGAGATCTTGAAAAGACCTATAAGCAGCACTGTGGCAAACATATTGGAGAGGGCAAGTTTCATGATATCAATACAGATTTTTCTTTCAAAACAGTGTTTGGCAACAGCCACCGGTGCAATTCTCCCGTCCTCCTGTTAAAATATCCATGAAGGCACAGAAAAAGTAAAACACACCTAAAACCAGTATCAACAATGTCCGGATCTAGGAAAACAGGCAATAATTCGAAGGTGGGTGGAGCTGGACTACCTAACATCTCTCTAAGAGTCTATTTGCAGCCCTGGACAGAAAGCCAGGAAGCCATTGGGTGGTAAATAGGAGGGAGGAGATCCTAGAGATACAGTGATACATTTTTTTTAACGTTTACTTATTATTGAGAGACAGAGAGAAACAGAATGTGAGCATGGGAAGCACAGAGAGAGGGGGAGACGGAGAATCTGAAGCAGGCTCCAGGCTCCGAGCTTTCAGCACAGAGCCCGACGCGGGGCTTGAACCCACGAACTGCAAGATCGTGACCCGAGCCCAAGTGGGACGCTTAACCGACTGAGCCACCCAGGTGCCCCTACAGTGATACATTTTTAAAAAAATGTTTATTTATTTATTTATTTATTTTCAGAGAGAGAGAAAGCACAAGCGAGGGAGGGGCAGAGAGAGAGGGAGACAGAGAATCCCAGGTAGGTTCTGTGCTGCCCTCACAGAGCCTGATGCAGGGCACGAACCCACAAACCGTGAGATCATGACTGGTGCCGAAATCAAGAGTCAGATGCTTAACTGACTAAGCCACCCAGGTGCCCCTAGGGTGGTACATTTTGGAACCCTTGGATCACAAATGTTAGAGTGTTTGATGTATTGAATCAACAGAGAAATAAGAATTCAGAGAGGGAGTGAGTTGCTCCTTCAATGGGGTAGAGATGCAGCATAATTTAAGCCTAAAATGGGAGACAAATATATAAACCTGCCTCCACATGCGCAGTCAAGAAACTAATTCAGTCTCAGGTACGGAGAGATCTATCTAATCACCTTATTTATTGAAAAAGTGAGTCTGGACCCTGTTTGAAGATGAGTAAAAAGAAAATTGACATGGAGAAAAGATTTTGTAGAAAAAAATTGCATTCAGCAGGTAGGGATGAATAAAACACTTTGTAATATTACTTTAGGACTGAGAAGAATTTCCAGAAAATGTTTGTTTTCCTCAATGAAGGACAAGAAGACAAGGCAACTATAAATAGGAACAAATAATTTTAAGGAAACAACAGGATGAGGTGAAAAATAAAATGAGGAATTAAAAGGGTGAGGATAAAATGAAAAACCAATGGCAAGGACATTGAAACCACACTATTAGAATGAACATCTTTGAAATCTGCATTGAAGTTAGGGCAGAACCAATGATATAAAAACTCAAGTGGGCATCATCATGGTGGGCATAGAAGTTTTTTTAGAATGATGGAAAATTCCAAGCAAGAAGAAGGAAATGAGCACCACAGATGATCAAAACCATAAACTCAACTTGAGGCTGAAAGTTGTTTCTGAAGAAAAGAATAAAATAAAAGAAAACCAGCAATAATCAGACATAAAAGGAAAAGATTTCCTTGAGATGAAGAAAGGGCAGTGTAAGCAGATTGCAACAGTTGACAGCTTATAGTTCACAGGAAAACCAGTGAGAAAGTGCAGGCCTAAGCATATCCCTAAGTTAAAATTAAGTGGAAAAAATTCCCAGGTTCAGGAATACAAAGCAACACATTTTAATCACTCTTAGCAATATCCTTTACAGCATTAAATACAAAATGACAATGAAGGGAGATCTAATTTATTGCTGAAATTTGGTTAAGGCATATCCACTGCCAATCATTTCTGCCTAAATCAGATAAGAGGTGGCGGAACATTGCCCCCAGAAGCATATGCCAAAACTCTCAGTATCAGTTTCCTCTAAAAGATGTAAGGTGATTCTAACCTGCTCAGAAGTATGATTTTAAAAATGTTCTCACATGAGCAGAGCGCTAAAACCAAGACGTGGTAGGCAGCCTCTAAGATGGCCTCCAATGATCCCCATCTCCTGGTATTCATGCTCTTGTATAATCCCTTCTCCTTGACAGTGGATTGAATTTAGTTATCCTCTTGTAGCAAATATAATGTGGCAGAGGTAGCAGAATGTTACATCCAGGATTAGGTTACAAAACGAATGTGGCTCTTGCCTTGGGCACACATTCTCATTCTCTCCCTGGCCTTGGAACTCTTGCTGCCATGTTGCTCGCAATTGGGAGTCCCACATGGTAAGGAACCAAAAGAGGCTCCCTACCAAGAACCTGTGAGGAACTGAGGTCCTCAGCCCAACAACTTATGAGGAAATTAACCCTGCCAACAAATCCACTCCCCTGGTTGAGCCTTCAGATAGGAACATATCCCTGGCAAGCAGGTGGACTGCAATCTTGCGAAAAAGACCTTGAGCCAGAGGCATCCAATTAAGCCATGCTCAGACCCCTGACACAAAAACCCTGAGATAATAAATGTTTCTTGTTTTAAGCCACTCAAGTTTTGGGGTAATTTGTCATGCAGCAGTAGATAACCAATATATAACATGTTAATACTGAGTAAATAATAAGGGGAGAGAACATAATTCTTTGGCTTCTGGGTCACTTGGTGCTCTGAAATTTCTACCATATGGCCTATTTTTGAACAACTGAAAATTAGTCTTGGTCTGGAGATGCGAGACATCCCTGATTAGATCAAGAACTTGATACATGTGCTAAATCCCATCAAGTCTCTGATCATGGACTACAAGGACTTAGAAATCAGCCAATTAGTCAATTAATCCATAAATATATCTCTTTTTAAGTATTTAATAAAATTGCAATCTATCTTTAACACTAAACAAAAATGTCCAAAATTATCTTAAAATAGAAGATATAATTAATGTAGAACACCATAATCTATTACAAGTTAGGCCTAAAACGCCATAATTTATTCGGAAGGCCTGATAGCACAGTGGTAGAGAACCCAGCTCCAGAAATAGAAGACCCTTTTTGAATGTTGGGTCAACCAGGTTTACATGATAACCTTGGGCGAGCTCCATAATCTCTCCATGCTTCAGTCTCCTCATCTGTGAAGCAGAGATATGCTTTTGCGTGTAAACACTAGTACAGCATCATGAAACCTACTCAGTAAATGTGAGGTAACATCACTGTATTTTAAGAGCTAAAAGTGGAAACGAAGGGAAAAGTAAATTTGCTCGAGTCCTAATCTCTCGTATAGGCAATTCAGATAGTGCTGTTTCAATCTTAATTCTGACAATTAGAAAAAATATAAGACAAATAATGATTTTGAAAAGCATAGATGTAATAAAAGATACACTTTTGAAAATAATGGCTAAGTATACACAAACAAAAAGACCAAAAAAAAAAAAAAGTAACATTAGGAAGCAGATAAAAAAAATCAAGTAAGTCAAAGATGTTAGACTAATTACATTAATGATAATAACAAATGAAAATAGATTAAGCCCTCCCATTTTTTAAAGAAAAATGTCTTTATACAAAATTGTACTATTGTATATAGTTTCTAGGGCTTCTGTAACAAATTGCCAAAAACTGGGTGGCTTAAGACAACAAAAAATTATTCCCTCCATTTCTGGAGGCCAGCAAGGTGTCAGCTGGACTGGGCTCCCTTAGAAGGTTCTAGGGACAAATCCTTACCTGCCTCATTCCAGCTTCTGGTGTTGCCCACAGCCCTTGGTCTTCCTTTTTTTTTTTTTTTTTAAATTTAATTAATTTATTTTTCAATTTACATCCAAGTTACTTAGCATATAGTGCAACAATGATTTCAGGAGTAGATTCCAGTGCTTCATCCCCTAAGTATAATACCCAGTGCTCATCCCAACAAGTGTCTTCCTTAATGCCCGTACCCATTTAGCCCATCCCCCCACCCACAACCCCTATAGCAACCCTCTGTTTGTTCTCTATATTTAAGAGTCTCTTATGTTTTGTCTCCCTCCGTTTTTATATTTTTATATTATTTTTGTTTCCCTTCCCTTATGTTCATCTGTTTTGTATCTTAAATACCACATACAAGTGAAATCATATGATATTTGTCTTTCTCTGACTTATTTTGCTTAGCATAATACCCTCTAGGTCCATCCACGTAGTTGCAAATGGAAAGATTTCATTCTTTGTGATTGCCAAGTAATACTCCATTGTGTATATATACCACATCTCTTTATCCATTCGTCTGTCTATGGACATTTGGTCTCTTTCCATACTTTGGCCATTGTTGATAGTGCTGCTATAAGCATTGGGGTGCACGTAACTTTTCAAAACAGCACACCTGTATCCCTTGGATAAATACCTAGTAATGCAATTGCTGGGTCAAAGGGTAGTTCTATTTTTGACTTTTTGAGGAACCTCCATATTCCAGAGTGGCTGCACCAGTTTGCATTCCCACCAGCAGTGCAAAAGATATCCTCTTTCTCCGCATCCTCACCAATATCTCTTATTGCCTGAGTGAGTTGCTAATTTTAGCCATTTTGACTGGTGTGAGGTGGCATCTCATTGTGGTTTTAATTTGTATTTCCCTGATGATGAATGATATTGAGAATTTTTCATTTATCTGTTAGCCATCTGGATGTTTTCTTTGGAAAAGTGTCTATTCATGTCTTTTGCCCATTTCTTTACTGGATTATTTGTTTTTTGGGTGTTGAGTTTGATAAGTTCTTTACAGATTTTGGATACTAACCCTTTATCTAATATGTCATTTGCAAATACCTTCTACCACTCCATCAGTTGCCTTTTAGTTTTGCTGATTGTTTCCTTTTCTGTGCAGAAGCTTTTTATCTTGATGAGGTCCTACTGGGTTCATTTTTGCTTTTGTTTCCCTTGTCTCTGGAGACTTGTTGAGGATGAAGTTGCTGCGGCCAAGGTCACAGAAGTTTTTGCCTGCTTTCTCTTCGAGGATTTTGATGGCTTCCTGTCTTATGTTTAGGTCTTTCATCCATTTTGAGTTTATTTTTGTGTCTGGTGTAAGAAAGTGGTCAAGGTTCATTTTTCTACATGTTGCTGTCCAGTTTTCCCAACACTATTTGCTGAAGAGACTTTTTTTATTCCATTGGATATTCTTTCCTGCTTTGTCAAAGATTAGTTGGCCATACGTTTGTGGGTCCATTTCTGGGTTCTCTATTCTGTTCCATTGATCTGAGTGTCTGTTCTTGTGCCAGTACCATAGTGTCTTGATGATTACAGCTTTGTAGTATAGCTTTAAGTCTGGGATTGTGATGCCCCCAGCTTTGGTTTTCATTTTCAGGATTGCTATGGCTATTTGGGGTTGGCCTTCCTTTATGGACAGGTGTATGACATCAGTTCCTGCCTCCATCTTCCTGCGGCCACCTTCTCTGTACGTGTGTGTGCGATTCTGCTTCTAAATCTCTCCCCACTGATAAGGACACCAATCACTGGATTCAGGACCAACCCCAACCAGGATGACTTCATTCTAACTCAGTTATATCTGCAAAGACTCTATGTCCACATGAAGTCACATTCATAAGTACCAAGGTTAGGACTTCAGCATATATCTCTTGTGGCACACAATTCAACCAATCACAGCTATGCACTATTTATAGAAGGAAACCTAAATATACCCAGAAACAATTTAAATATGTGACAATAAAGAAACAAATTAGCATGCCTCTACGTAACCAAATATTTAAAACCAACTGAAAATCAGTTGTGGAAGAATAATTAATATGGGAGAAAGTGTTAGGGATATGATATAAACTAAAAATACAGAAATATAAATAAACAGGTAAAAAGATATAATGACCTATGCACAAATATGCATAGAAAAAAGTTTTAGAGAAAACACTCTAAAATATTAATAGTGGTTAACACTGGTTGATAGCATTAGAGGTGATTTTATTTTCATCTTTATAATTTTCTGAACTGTCAATATTTTCTTACAGTTATAATTTTTTTAGACTTTCACAGTCTTTGTCTGCTTTATAACAGTAAATGTAGTGTGTATGTTTCATACCTGCCTTCTGATAGATGTGGATATTCCTGTGTTTTTTTGAAGGAATTCAGTAAAACTCACAGAATGTACAGGATTGAGATGGCTGTTTCCACGTCACATATTAGTTAAGATCACATACCAATAACCTGGGCTTATGTTCAAGATCTGTTCCTTCCTGGCTGCGTGACCTTGGGCAAGCCCTAACCTCTAGGTGTTTCAGTGTCCTAATCTGTAAGCAGGAAATATAACAGGGCTTGACTCAGAATATTGTTTTAGCAAGGTTTTTGCTCATATATTTAACAAAAATGATGGCTCAACTGCTTTTTACCTACAGTTTGACCAACAATTTCATACAGTGTATGAAATGTAAATTTCAGGTCCAGCAATGCCATATTGTGTATGAAATTCCAATTGCTAATATTAGTAGTATTAGTAGGAATAAAGGGGTGGTAGTAATAATGTACCTTCTAGATTTCCACACGTATATTCTGATTCAGTGCATTCCTGAAATGCAGTATGATAATTTCAATTGTACACAGCCACAGAGGTCCTAAAGAGACCCAAAATGACGATAGGATAGTCGTTCCTGCCCACCCCCTACCAAATACACAGGCAAGTCTGATATATTTCTAGGTATTTTTTTAAATATTTATTTATTTTTGAGAGAGAAAGAGACAGAAACAGAGTCTGAGTGAGGGAGGGGCAGAGAGAGAGAGGGAGACGCAGAATCCGAAGCAGGCTCCAGGCTCCCAGCTGTCAGCACAGAGCCCGATATGGGGCTTGAACTCATGAACCGTGAGATCATGACCTGAGCCAAAGTCAAATGCTTAACCGACTGAGCCACCCAGGCGCCCCTCCAGGTATTTTTATATATCCTTCAAATGATTTAATATTGTAATGATTTGATGATTATAGGCTTATAGTCACCTATCCAGCCCTCAGTGAAATAGGCCACAGAGGATGCTGAGGGCCCTGACATTAGTACAGATAGTGTTAGAACAGATAGTATTCCTGCCGTATTGTGTCAGGCTGCAGGTGTTGAAGGTTGGTGGCCTTCCTGTGCACCCAGCCCAGCCTGCCAAACCCTGGGCATTGTGTTCAGAGCACTCTCTCCAAGAGCACAGCAGCCCAGCAGTCCAGGATTCACACACTGCACTAGCTGCTGGCAGGTATGCCCAATTTCTGAGTTGGCATCACCACCTTGCTCACCCAGACCCTTGCAGAGTTAGATGATTTAGTCATGTAACAAACATTCATTGAATACAAGGTCTTGTATTAGATGCTGAATAAAATAGCACCTGTGGTCCAGGAGCTTAGTGAATTAAAGCACTATACAAATATAGATCTAAACATTGTAATAAGCAGCATGAAGGGTACAAAGATGTAAAAGAGCCAAGAAGAGGTGACCTAGTCAGACTGGGTAGTCAGGGAAGGTCTTTTGAGGAGGTGACAGTTCATTGAAAACCTCAACGATGAAGGGAGAAACCTAGACAAAGAAGATGGCAGGATAGTGACCTGCGTGAGGGAATTCTGCATGAAGGTTCTGAAGGGGAAAGCACTAGACAAACACAAACAACAGAAACAAAGCAGGTGTCCTGGCACAGGGGAGAGAAGAAAGATACAGGCTGGCTAAACAGAGGCCAGCCCTTGCAGAGCTTGGTCTTATAGAACACAGTAGGAAATACATTTTTTAAATGTTTTTTAAATATTTATTTATTTTTGACAGAGAGAGAGAGAGAGAGAGTGCGTGAGTGGGGAGGGGCAGAGAGAGAGGGAGAAACAGAATCCAAAGCAGGCTCCAGGCTCTGAGCTGTCAGCAGAAAACCTGAGTGGGGCTTGAATTCGCGAACCGTAAGATCATGACCTGAGCTGAAGTCAGATATGCAAGTGACTGAGCCACCCAGGCACCCCAAGAAATACATTTTGATTCTGTTTTATGTGCACTGAGAAGACATTGATAGGTTTAAAGCAAAGGAACAGAACAATGCTTTTCCAAATTATGTTTTTGAAGCATTGACTGCTTTCTGGAAAATAGAGAAGAATGAAATGGGGAGACTAGTGAGGAGGCTAGGAAGAGTTCCAGATGAAGTGTAGTAGGGCCTCTAACCAGTGGGGAGGCAGGGAGCTGGATGCATTTGAGTTTTCTGTTGGGAAGGAAATGATAGAGCTTGCTACTATACTGTGTCTAAGGAAAAGGACACTTTTCCAGGATTCTTGCTTGAGCGAATGGCTGGCTGCAGGGCCACTGATGAGGAGGCTTGGAGAAAATTTTATTGGTGGGTTGCTGATGGCGGAGTTGAAAATGAGGCTAAGAGTAGAGTCTTCCATGTGATATTTGAAATATATTTCAGATATGGTAAACAGCTAGTACCCCGGTGGAGATGTAAGGAGGCTGCTGGATATACACATCCGGAACTGATATGGAGGCCTGAGCTCGAGATGAAAACGTGGATGTTGGTCAGGGTCAGAACTGCCTAGACCTTGTGAAACAGTTCCCACTTTGACTTGAGCCTTGGCCTGAACCCCAACTTGGTTGGCTGAGGGACTGACCTCCCACCGATCCCTTCTCCCTGAGGTGGGGGCCTTGCAGTAGTCCGAGGTCCACTCTTGGATCCCGCTGGGATCCTTTCTGACGTATAGACTAAAATGACCTAGATATTTCCTGCCAGGCTTCTAGAACCAAGATCTGGCCTGCACTGGACTATGTGCCTGTGCTCTACCAGATACTTTGATTCTAAATGAGTCTTAGTGGAGGGGCACCTGGGTGGCTCAATCGGTTAAGCGTCTGACACTTGATTTTGGCTTGGGTCATGATCTCGTGGCTCGTGGGATTGAGCCCTGCGTCGGTGACCACACGGCATCTGCTTGGGTTTCTCTCTCTCTGCCCCTCCCCTGCTCTCTTTCTCTCTCTGTCTCTCAAAATAAGTAATAAAAATAAAATCATTAAAAAAATTTTTTTAAAGGAGTCTTCGTGGAAAGGCAGTGTCTCTCCAAGGAAGATAAATCACAGTGTTTCAGGGACGCAAGGGTGAGAAAAATCATGGGGTAGAGAGCCTCTGCATTCCACTGTGTGCTCATGTGCACGAAGTGAGGAACATACAAGAAAAGCAGCCCTGAGGACATTTCTGTCATGTCTACATAGCCTCTGGCCCTTTCTGCATTGCTGCTCCTCCCACGGGTACACACTAACCCGGGGGGAGAGAGGAGAGCCATGGTCAACAGCACCAGGCCCTGGAGTTCTTCTAGGATGGTGTTCTCACTTGTCCTCCAGATCAGAGTCTCCCCGTTCTTGCTGCCCAACCCCAGGCATGGTGGGGACGACATTTTAAGCAGAGTAGCCAATAGAAGGGAGGCGGGAAGGCACAGTGGAGACTCAGCCTGTGTGGAAGCCAGCAGCAGTTCAGGTATGTGCTCTACACTCAGGTAGGTGTTGACAAATAGACGGAAAAGAGCAGGGCACAGCACGTGACTGTGCCGAACAGAGTGATGTCGAGTCATATCTGGTCCAGTGGATTAAACATCCTCCTCTACGGACTCAGTCAGCGGGAATACATTGCACAAGCCATGAGAATGGAACGCCAGTAGGGGGCAGGGGTGGGGAGAGGGCAGGAAAAGCACTTTGGAATATATCATGCCGGAAGCCCTGGAGAAAAACAGAGACAGAAATACACCAACAGCACAACTGAGGCAAGGCATAGGATGTGCTTCCCCTGAACACAGGTGCAGGGATGAGGACGGACCCACAGAAGGACTCTGGTGGACACCATGAGGCAGTCTGAAGCCAAATGCCACACAGGGCCTGCCCAGGAAAGAAATAGACAGAAGAATGACAGGGGCTTTCTCCTGGCGCTGCAAACTTCATGCCACAAGGCTTCCCACCAGCTTGCAACTGACAGACACCTCCGTTTGCCATGGAACAGAGGGAGGCATCCTGAGATTAAAGCGTTGGGCATGTCTGAGCACGTAACGCTGTGGTTGACCTGACTGCTCTTGTCCATTGGGGCTGAACTCCCCCGCTTTCTTGTGAAGACCAGATCCACTCTGGTAGGTCACAGGGCTGTGAATTCACCTGCACTGCAAAGGCAGTGTGAGGAAAAGTAAGTCACCGGGACAGAAGAGAGCACGTGATCAGTAATGAGAGTGGCTCATAGATCCAGTAGAGAAATCATTGTGCACCAGCTACGGGCACAGCCTAGAATAAGAGAGGTGGTGAAGTGAGAATAAGAGGACAGATTGTTAGTCTAGACACAGAAGGCACTGCCGCACCGGCCAAGAGATCAGGGGGCGGGGGCGGGGATGTTCTGTATACTGGGGAAATCGAGAATTAATGGCCAGAGAATGAGGCTTTTGTTGTTGGAGTTTCTCCAAGGAAACTTACTCCATCTCCCACCCCTACAGTTTCAGAACTTACTGAGAAATGAATGCAAGAGTCACATGGGGATCGATCTGTCAGTTTTATTGCTAGTCAGTCTGGCTCAGAGAATGTGGCTAGGACTGAGGTCACGGTCAAGCTCCCCCCTTCCCCATACCCACCCCAAACGGCAGGTTTCGCAGACTAAGAGGCACAGCCTCCCCTGTCTAATTTCCACAAGGAGAAAAGAACATGCCCTGTCTGCAGGCAAAACTGGGCTGACAGAAAATCCAGCGGGGGTTGAGCCACACAAAGTCCAGTTCCTTTCCTCAAATTAGTCAGTCAAAGAAGTCCCCGTCTCCTCTGGGATGGGGCCTGGAAGAAAGGCTGAAAGTTTCCTCCCTTCCCAGTATCTCCAGAAGGACAGATGTTTCTATTTTATGGGCCTCGGTAGGGACGCCTGGAAAAGGAAGGAAATTATTTTCCTTGCATTATACTGGCATACACTGTCAGATTGTGCATTTTGATATTTAGAGGAAAAATTCTAATTTCTCAGTAAGCTAAAAGACCTGAAGATCGTTTGTTCCAGGGGCCTTCAATATTTGTTGTTATGGATTTTAGTTGTTGAGGTCATTCTTCAGATAGAAAACACAGGAGACGGAGCTGTCTTGGCTGAAAGGAGGAAAAAGGTAAGAGGTGTAGAAAGCCCGGGTAGAACCCACAGGGACGCCACCTCCCCTTCCTCAGGAGCCACCCAAAGGCAACTCAGAGGAACCGTAGTACTTCAAGCTGTAGTTTCTAGACCTCTGAAGTAGTTCCTACTGTGCTGGGAAAATGCTAACCCCAGAAATTATGTTGCTTAGTTATTAAGAAAACTGCTAACTCAATTTGTGCAGCTGAGTCACAGGTGAAGACAGAGCTTCTGAAACCTTCATGGTGATTGTCACCTAGAGAAGGGCTTGAAAGCAACACAGAGAGTTTCCACTCACTTGGAAGGGACTGTATGAATACGGGTCTTTTTTTTTTCTATCACCATACACCCCATCTAGTAATGCCCCTAGGACTTAGAGGCGGCTGCGTGTAGCTGAGGGGTTCACTGAAAAGTGTTATGAAGAAGAGCTAGGGATACCCTTTACTGCCGTTGCTGCTGATACAGATCTTAACGAGAGGGTAAATAATTATCAGGATGGTTTAGCCAGAGAGAAAGGGATAAACTACTGGGGCTTCCCAGGTGACCTCCAGTGCTATAATTCGAAGAAGGTGTCTTTCTGTCTCTCCTATCCCAAAGGGACCAGAAGACAAAGATAATCAATGTTGGTCATAATAGACATCTGCTAGTTAATACCTCCTGCCCTCACTATAGCCCTGGTCTTCCAGGAGAAGGGGGTGGTAAGGGAAGCGTTTTTAAACCAGAAGGATAAAACTGATTTACTTATTGCAGACAGAATTAGGTTGAATCAATGAAATGAAATGAAATGAAATGAAATGAAATGAAATGAAATGAAATGAAATGAAATGAAATGAAAACATTGAATCATATGTTATTGATTGTTTTATAAATCATAAATGATTTTTGTTGTTGTTTTTGTTGTTGTTGTTGTTTTATAAATCATAAATGACCAAGTATTGTCTCTCCAGCCTGTTTCAACCTCTATTTCGCTGTCCTGGTTCCAACTGACTTGGACCTTCCAGTATATTCTAGGCAACAGGCTTTGGTCCATGTTCATCCCTGATTCTGTTTTTTAATTTAGGACCAGAACCAGAAACAATTGTATGGCCTTTGACTTTAGGTTTATGTATGTTCTACCAAGGGTAACTGAGGATGTCACAAGCATTGTCTCATGCCTTCCTGTCCCCAACACTGGTTCCTGTCCGAAGCCCTTGTTCACCCTACCCTCAGCTCATGCCCACACACCCACACCATACAGTGGCTGCAATGAGACCACCAACTGACTTCATATTGGTTGCTGAATGCTTAGAATACAGAACAACATTTACCGCTGTCAAAGGTCACAGAAGAGCCAGGAATCGGAGTTTAGTAGCTTGGTATTTGATCACTTACTTTCCCCAAGAACATTATCAAATGTAGGGAAGAACATACTTATTTCTATCATCCCTCTCATAATTGTATCCAGGGAACAATTGCTGCAAAGCACATGTGTGGTTTTAAAAAGCCACCCTGTGAGTGTCAGGGGAAATCACATCATCACATGTTGGCAAGCCAGAATATCACTATTACTAAACTTACTTTACAAAACAAGGTGGGGGTAAAACCAGGGGAAGGGAAACTCGAACATCAAACAGGATTGATGGGCTTATCATCATTGCGCTACATTACAGGGTGACCTCTGCAGACTGGAAATTGGGTTACATCAACAAACCTTTCACTTTAAAGTGTGAGATGAAAGAGTGCCTCCCCTAACATTTCGCAGTATTTAAACCTGGCTCAGGTTTAAAGAAAGTATGCAGCCAGGTACCTGTGTCACATTTCAATCTGTGATATTGACATGGATGTGAAAACCCAAGCCTTTGAAA
The DNA here is from genome assembly GCF_028749965.1 of Puma concolor. Lineage (NCBI taxonomy): Eukaryota > Metazoa > Chordata > Mammalia > Carnivora > Felidae > Puma > Puma concolor. Next base: position 96,920,039 of record NC_141668.1, on the reverse strand, counting down.
CTGAGCCTTTCGTATGTTGAACAAAAACCTGAAAAGCACTCTGCTGCAAAGACCTGAAGGAGAGAGAAGGTAAGATGATAAAGGGGAAACCTTTGCACGTGGAACGTTTCTGAATTCTCCTGACATGGGCCATAACTCAAGTCCACTAGAGTAGAGCTTAGTTCAGATAACTGACATCGGTTTGTTTGGTTTTCCTCCATATCAAGGCTTACTTACCTTGTAAAGATTCCAAAAAGTCAGTGATGTGTTTTCAAAGTAAGGAAGATTACTTATTTAACACAACCAGCCTTTTTTAAGACCAACTCAGTGGTAGTCCCCCAACACCACCCACCTAATAGCACCATCTTGTCTTTGATTTATTTAGCCAAACAGGTTTCTGTTGCCCCAGCAGACCCCCAAGCAAGCAGTGAAGAACTCAAGTATTAGAAGACCTCAAGTATTAGATACTAGCTTTAAAATATTTTTAATACAATATTCCAAAAGGAAAATGTCTCTGCCCCATACTTGAAGTTTTTAGTCTTGTATTTTTGACCTAGAAGTCAACAGATACCAAGCCACATAGCTCATCCTCTGGTTTAATCAGTGGGCATGCATGGAGGAAACAGAGAATGCAGGGGATTTCTCAACTTCCCATAAATCATTTTAAACAAGGTCCTCAAATTCTGCACAGCCGTGACCTTCAAGTTAAGGTCCAGGAAGGGTAAAAGTGACATCCTAAAGGGCATTTGAACTCCTTGAAAATGGGGCTAAAAGGCAATCTGCTAGTATCTGGTGCTGTAAAAACAAGTCTCTAAAAGTAGAACACAAGAACGCCCTGATATTCTTAAAGCTTTGAAAACATCTCCAGCCCAGGTCCTTCCTTGGCATCCAGCCAGGTCTCGGTCCCCTTTACCAGGAACAGAACCCCAGGATGCATTACCCTTCCTAATTCTTCATAGTCTGCTTCGTTTGGCAAAGGACCTAAACCTAACCACGATAGTTAAAAAGAAAGGCTTACATTCTACTATAAAATATACAAATCATGCGATGTATACAACGAACAAAAACAGTTTCAGTACTATTTGATGAGAGGAATTTTGTGTGGTGCTTTTTTTTTTTTTTTTTTTGTAATTCGGCATTCCAGTAATGTGAAACCACTGTTTAAGGTAGAAAATCATTTTTCAATCTCAGGAAACATCGTTACTAGCTGCCAAGAGTCGATCCATATAATAAGAACTATTTGCTAATGCTGAACACCTGCACTTTTATAGATAGCCTCTAAGGATGACTGTAGCTGAGTCTTCGAGTCTACTGATACAGCAGCCAAGCACAAACACAGAATTTTAGATAAGAACGCTTTCTGGGAAAAAAAAAAATGCTTGCCTGTGGAATTAGCCTTGCATGCATCCACACTAAGTCTAGTATGTTTAGTGGTAGACTCTGAAGTCATCACATACAATAAAGAGCAAACAAAATACGTCCAGGATGCGGATCCCAGCTGCTAGAAGCTTCCATCTTGAGGTGGTAGGATACACAAATCAAGACATACTAAAGGTATAAACATATATCATGCTTATGGAAGCCATGTGTAAATATTTATTTCACTTCCCATGGTTGGTTTTAGCTTTTTTCGTTTCACTGTTTGATTTTCTGACTTACTGGGTTTAATGGGAAAAGAGAGCCACCAGAAGTTTGAAGGGAGGGTTCATTAAGAAGGTATAAGCATTGTTTTATATTCCTCTGAAATGAAGAATTTCTAGGAAGCATCTTAAGCATGGTTTACACATTCTCACATACGTTTTCAAACACAGTGATGCTAGAATCTTCATAGCTTGTTCAATAAAACAAACACCAGAGAAAGATGACTTTAATTGCTTATTATTACAAATAATAGAAAGCATTTATTGAGCACCTACTAAGAGCCAGAAACTGAATGAAGTATTTTACAAACACTGTCTTTAATTCCTAATATCTTTGTAAAGCATTTGATATTACCCTCATTTTACAGGCCAAAAAAAAAAAAAAAGCATAATTAATGTGACTGGTTCAAGTTAGATAACTGCTAAGTAAATGATAAACCTAGAATTCAGACTCAGGTTCATCTGGTTTGAAATGCTATGGTCTTTTCTCTCTATTATGCTTCCTCTTTGCCAACATCTAGTTAGCAATGATTTTTTGCCAGGCACTGTACAGGGAATGTATGAGTTAGGCGGGTAGATGTGGTCCCGCCCTCACGGTTCACAGTTTAGCCAGGAAGACAGACGTACAACAAGTACTAATAAGTGAAATGTGGGTTATTAACAGCAGGCTAGCACATTAGGGAGCACACTCTGGACCTGGCCAAATGGTACAAATTCTGCAGGCTGCACAAGAAACTGCTGAAAAATATCTACTGAGTAATCACATTCATCTCCCCAAACTGTAAGTCATTCCACTGCTAACTCAATTCAATCTCAGTTATCTTGATGTTTCCAATTAAGTGGATATCATCCAATCAATGTTCCTTGGTTGACTGTGACTTCTGAAGGGCCAAAGAATAAGAGCTGAGGTACTAAAAGGTCTCTTAAATGCAAAAAAAGAATAATCGACCTTGGATTATTCTTTCCTTGGATTTCAATTCTTCATAATGCCCTCCTATCACCTCCTCTGTGTGTCCTAATGATATCTCTGAAGCCATCCATTATCCCTTCTCCCTGCCCAACTGAACCCTCTTTGTCTCCATCACACTACCCTGAGGTCCTTTTACATCACAGGCACTGTATCCCTAACCATCCTTCTCCTAATGCATGTGCCTTGTCCCTTCCTCACTGCTTACCCGTGCAGCACCTCTGTGCCCTAGGAATGAACACGTCCCATAGGCAGATAGGACAACGTGGTATCATTCTCGGTACCTTTGTCCTTTCCCCCCTCATGCTAAGCAGAAATGTGAGAACTTTTCTGGAAGCACTCTAATCCAGCTTTCCCCATTTTGGGACATGTGCTCAGTCATTGTGGGCTTGAGATATTTAAAGGCAGACACAAGCAAAGCACCAGGATGAACACAAAGTGCCAAATGAGCCAGAACCCTTCAATATGCACATGATGGATGACGACATGGGAGTGATGCTGTCATAGCTCCATCTAGTCTCTTCCACCCAGAAAGCATTTCTGAAGGCAAGTCAGAGTGATAGCATTAAAGGGAAAACCCTGAATTTGCTCTAACTTATCTCTAATAAGCCACTCTAGAATTTCACTTAACTGGTGGTAAACAATGATTTATGCTTCACAACACACCTCACAATCAAGGCATTGTGGTTACTAACCTGCCACCAAAAATGATTGCAAGATGTTTGAAGGCAATGGTTAGTAACCTTGCCTTCTGAAGGCAACTGACCCTTACTTTTAAGGCAAATCATTGCTCAATAGAAGTAAACGTAAAGACTTTTCCAACCATCATATTACATTCTCAAAGGAGTACATTTGTGCTGTTAGCATAATAATCAGTTAGTGTGGGGATATCACTATTATAAAACTAAGAAACCACAGAGGTAAATATATTAGAACACTTGTAAGGGTTCTCAATTAGTGGCAAAACATGAAGAGACCACGCTCTGGCATTCCTAAAGAAAGAAAGGCCATCATGCTGAAATGCAGGCAGCCAATTTCCTAAGGCCAGTGAGCTATGTGCTATGGTAGTTTTCTGACTAAGGTCTGATAGTAAAGAATTAACATCAAATATACCAGAAAGACGTTTCTATTTATGAGAGTGACCCAAGGTCTGATGCTGTACAAAATGATCCCAGGACTGAGTGTCTGCTGTTCACAGCTAAACATATTTTTATGTTTTAGAGACACTGGTTCCTATGAATTAGCCACACTTCTCCCTGATACCAGCATGGAACTCAAATGTTTTGGTGGAAGCGTTGGGCGTGCATGACAAGACTACAAAGGTCCTGGGGCTGGTGCTCACTGGGTGGTCAGTGTTAACACGCTTCTCACCAAGTCCTACTGTAACTCCGTGAAGAATTGAGGATATTTGGCTTTTCCAGCCTTTGGTGAATAGAATGAGGAAGCTGGGTTTAGTAGTTAAAAATCTCCATGAGAACTTCCCTTTTAGTGAGGTTTCCCTGGAATGAAAGGATATTCGTAGTTCATCAAACATAAATAGGAAACGTGTGCTTCATCAGCCATCTTATTTATTAAAAGCCAGTTGGGTGGCTCACCAAATAAAACAGCGTTTTCCAAATTTTTCTAGATCTTGTGGCCCCAGGAGCACATAGCAAGCAAAAGTCACTGCTCCTTCTAATAGTAATATTTGCCCCTACCTTTGTGGAATCCGTCAGGACAGGGAGGAGTGAGGAGTTCATAGCTTTATGAATACTTTTGGGACATACATGTGCCCAGAGAAATATTAATTAAAATACTTTAAGACCAAGGGGTGCCTGGGTGGCTCAGCTGGCTAAGCATCTGACTCTTGGTTTCGGTTCAGGTCATGATCTCACGGTTCATGAGATCCAGCCCCAGGTCGGGGCTCTATGCTGTGAATGTAGAGCCTGCTTTTGATTCTCTGTCTCCCTCTCTCTCTGCCCCTCCGCTACTCACACTTTCTCTCTCTCAAAATAAGTAAATAAACTTAAAACATACTTTAAAAATACTTTAAGGACAAAATAGTCAAGCACTGATTCATTACAATGGGTGTAGACCATGTGTTATACTTGTTGTTTCATGGTAGCAAAATATACATAACATAAAATTTATCTTTTAACCATTTTAAGTGTACAGTCCAGTGGCATTAAGTTCATTCACAATGTCGTGCAACCATCACCATTATCATTTGCAGAACCTTTCATCCCACCAAACAGAAAGAAAGCCTGTATGCGTTAAACAGTAATGCACCAGTCCGCCTTCCTCCCAGCTCCCAGTGACCTCTGCTGTGTTGCGTGTCTCTGTGGATTTGCCTACTCTACATATCCCATGAAAGGACTGTGGCTTTAATGTCTGTAATTCTTTCCTGCCCATCAAAAGGTGAATCTAATTTCTCCTCCCTTGAATATGGGTCTGCCTTTGTGACTCACTTTTTTTTTTTTAACATTTATTTATTTTTGAGAGACAGAGAGACAGAGTGTGAGCAGGGAAGGGGCAGAGAGAGAGGGAGACACAGAATCTGAAGCAGGTTCCAGGCTCTGAGCTGTCAGCACAGAGGCCGACGTGGGGCTCGAACCCACAAACCATGAGATCATGACCTGAGCTGAAATCGGACGCTTAACCGATTGAGCCACCCAGGCACCCCCTTTGTGACTCACTTCTAGTGAATAATACTTCTAATGAGGTAAATGTGGCCCTGACTGACTGAACCTAGGTCAAAACAACAATACAGCTTCTACCTGGCTTCCTCTCTTCTCATCCCGGGAACCCAGGCACCAGAGTCCACAGAAGCCAAGAGTAGGTATTCTGGCCACAGCCCCAGCTGAAGTCCCAGCCAGTGGCTGGCACTAAGCACCAGACATGTGAGCGAGTCTTGAGGTAACTGCAGCCCCCAACTTTGGAGCCACCCCGGCTGACACCAAGGGAAAGACAGACAAGCTGGCCTCATTCAGCCCTCCTCAAATCTCATATTCACAAGCAAGATAAATGTTGTCAATGTTTTCTATCACTAACTTTTGAGATCGTTTGTTACACAGCAATAGATAATTGGAGTAACAACTACTCAGGGTAAATGCCGGTATGTCACATAGCTGTGTATCAGCTGAATGTCAGACCTCTGTGTATCCCATATGATGGATCAAGCAGGAAAAAAAAAAAAATCAGAAACCCATTCCAGGGAATTTGGAAGATAAGATGGCTTTCGAATAGTCAGTGAAATGAGTTCATAGTAACTTGGACTAGAGTGAAGGCAAGAAGAAAGCAACAGTCTTGAATCTACCAGGGTTACTGGAGTATCTACATAATAGCTAGTAATATTCATACCTTGGAAATGAATATTCATACCTATGAAATGAATAAGTCACAGGAATCAAAGGCACAGCATAGGGAATAGAGTTAATGGTACTGTAATTAGTGTTGTATGGTGACAGATGGTAGCCGTGCTTGTGGTGAGCACAGCACAACATAGAGCTTGAATCACTATGCTGTATACCTGAAACAAATGTCACACGGTGTGTCAACTATACTTAAAAAAAAAAAAAGATAAGAAGTATTATTGATGTATACGTGTAACACCAGCAAAACCAAAGTGTGTTTCTCCTTGGTGAGAAAATAAAATTCAAATTTTGCCTATTTTAATTGCTTGCCCCTTCCTTTAACAAATATTGGTGATAAAAACAGGATAATAGGTGATCTTCATGGCAGAAAGAAAGATAATAATGCAAACAGGCTGTGTTCTGGCAACAATAAGACTAAAAAAAATAACATTTCAAAATATTACCTTAATGTAAAGCTTCAATAAAATGTGTTTATAGGCAGAGTTTTGGGGGTTTTTTTGTTTGTTTGTTTTAATTTACACTGATTGCCACTCCATGCTTTATCTGGCTGAGAACGCACTTCAGTTCTAGAAAATTCTCAGCTGTTATCATCTGTTAATATCTTTTCTTCATCCTATCCTCCTGGAACTCCTTTAAGAAATATATTTCAGGGGGCGCCTAGGTGGCTCAGTCGCTTAAGCATCCAACTTCGGCTCAGGTCATCATCTCACGGTTTTTGAGCTAGAGCCCTGCATCGGGGTCTGTGCTGACAGTTCAGAGCCTGAAACCTGCTTTGGATTCTGTGTCTCCTTCCCTCTCTGCCCCTCCTCTGCTTACACTCTGTCTCACTCAAAAATAAATAAACATAAAAAACACTTAAAAATATATATATTTCAGTGTGTCAATTCATCCTGACTCTCATATCTTTTATACTTTTCATATCTTTTTTCTTTTTCAACAATCCATGTAATTTACTCAGTTCTAATTCCATTTCATTAAGTATTGCTTCAACTTTATCCAATTTATTATTTATTTTCTTTATTAGAGTCCTTGTTTTCAATTTTTAACCTATATGAAAAATTCAGTTGCAAGGTTTCTAATGGGTTCTTAGCTGCATTCATACATACTACTTTCAAAAATTTTTATTTGTATTTACAATCTGCTACTACTGTTTAATGTGGATACGAGGCCCTTTTTTAATTATTTCAAAGATTTCTAAAACAATGCTATTGAAATCATTTGACAAATGTTTGATTATTTCCAAATCCTTCAGTGTAATTCCTCCCACTTATTCAATAAACTGGCTATCTGTCATAGTATTGAATTTCTACATATTTTCTTTTTTAAAATTAAAAAAAAAGTTTAATTGGGGGCTCCTGGGTGGCTTAGTTGGTTAAGCAACCAACTTCAGCTCAGGTCATGATCTCACAGTTCGTAGGTTCAAGCCCCATGTCGGGCTCTGTGATGACAGCTCAGAGCCTGGAGCCTGCTTCAGATTCTGTATCTCCACTTTTCTCTGTCCCTCCCCTGCTCACGCTCTGTCTCTCTGTCTCTCAAAAATAAATAAACGTTAAAAATTTTTTTAATTTAGTTGAAGTATATTTGGGCGATAATATTAGTTTCAGATATACAACATAGTGATTTGACAATTAAATCTCTCCCTGCCCCCCCTCTGCTTGCACTCTCTCTCAACAATAAATGAAACATTTTAAAAAATTCATCTTTTTATCATAATGAAGAAAAGGTAAAGTAAGTCTACATTGCATAAAATGATAGTATTTCCTATAATAAAGAACTGAAAATAATGCTCTGAAGCAAATGCTATAAGTAATGCAGGGGGTCTGACAAATATTTAATTCAATGTTAGTGTTACCAAAAGAATACAACTTTTATTTTTTTTATTTTTAATTTTTTTTTCAACGTTTATTTATTTTTGGGACAGAGAGAGACAGAGCATGAACAGGGGAGGGGCAGAGAGAGAGGGAGACACAGAATCGGAAACAGGCTCCAGGCTCTGAGCCATCAGCCCAGAGCCTGACGCGGGGCTCGAACTCACAGACCGCGAGATCGTGACCTGGCTGAAGTCGGACGCTTAACCGACTGCGCCACCCAGGCGCCCCAAGAATACAACTTTTAAATACATGTGCATATTTATGCAAAAGCAGAAGATACGCAGAAAATCACACGTTATATTCCTCACATGGGAAACGAACCTTTTGTAGATCTCCATAACTCTGTGTAGGAGCCTTTATATCTTTTGAATTACTGAATTTTGCTTCAGAAATTTTCATAACTTAACAGGCTCCCAGCTACATGAGAACTGCTTCTTTAGCTCTTCTAATTTTCAAGGACAAGTTCTGATTGCACCAAGCACCTGCTAGAATTCACCGTTTTTCTGATTGAAGGTGCAGAGACCTTGATATACACACTGACGGTAGACTTCATATAAATACGTGTATACCTGTCATTTCATTGCGGGCAAACTTTAATATGTTCAAAAACCCTGAGCTGAGTCAGCCCATTTCAGTACAGGCCTGTCTTTCTGCAAAGAGGTCAGTTTCTGCATATGGGGTTGTATCATTTATAGAAAGTTTATGTTATTCTAAAAAGATACACTTTCAATCCTTAATATTATGTATTAAATAATTTAAAAGAAAATACAATGCAGACAATTTCAATTTCTGATTTTACTTAAACAGATGTCTGTACAGGAACTCAGAGGCAAAGTTAGTGAGTACCTACACTGGATAATACAAGGAATGTTTAAGACACAATTCATCCTCTAGCTGACTTTATACTATTTATAATATAGTTGTTTTGGGGTGCCTGGGTAGCTCAGTTGGTTAAGCGTCCGACTTTGGCTCAGGTCATGATCTCATGATATGTGAGTTCGAGCCCCGTGTCAGGCTCTGTGCTGACAGCTCAGAGCCTGGAGCCTGCTTCGGATTCTGTGTCTCCCTCTCTCTCTGCCCCTGCCCTCCTCACACTCTGTCTCTTTCTTTTTCTCTCTCAAAAATAAATAAACATTAAAAAAATTATAATATGGTTGTTTTATGCTATGTGATGAACCCTTCTAAATCAGTCTCTCTCTGTTTCTCTCCCTGCTTGTCTCTCTCTCTCTCTCTCTCTCTCTCTCTCTCTCATAGTTTTTGAGATATTCTCCTAGGGATACATTTTTTTTTTTTTTAACTAGGTGAAGAAAACAACTCTCTTTATAATTCAGTCTGTATCCAGACTTATGAAATGTGCAGGTTATGACATGACTTAGTGGCATTTAGAAATACTATTGTCCTTAAATTCAAGGCATTTATTGTTTAATGGCACTAGTCATTATTGTTTAATATTTCTAAGTGGGAGATTCTAAGTCTTCTCTTTTTCAAAAATACAGAGAAAATACTTTAGGTTTTCAAAAATTTCTGTGACTGACATAGAGTTAATACTCATTAGTGTTTTTTAAATGAGTGAATATGATTGTACACCATCTGCATAGGAACAGCTATATTACTTTTTCTTCTTGCTCAGGCGTAGAAGGGCAAGAAAGTCAGAAGAAAGAAATTGGTGGGTGGCTCCATATTCCCTTTTTCATTTTTGCTTAGGTTATTTTCATGCTGAGTGAGGTTGATTAGGAAATGGAAAGCGAAGTGGGGAAGGACAAATGCCTGAATAGGGATCACACACTGCTTAAGAAGAGACTAAGAGGTAGATGATTCAGATAAGGAAGTCTGGCATTTACTAGCCTTAAGCTTTATGCCTGGCATAAAAGAGCACAAATCTCATCTTCCAGCAAAAAGCAAGTCGTTTTCCAAAGAAGACATTCGAATGGCTAACAGGTGCTGAATATCCCCATCATCAGGGAAATACAAACCCAAACCACAGTAAGACATCACCTCACACCTGTTAGAATGACCAATCACCCAAAAGACAAGAGACAATAAATGCTGGCGAGGATGTAAAGAAAATAGAACTTTGGTGCAGCGTTCGTGGGAAGATAAATGGGTACAGCCACAATGAAAACCAATATGGAGAATCCTCAAAATATTGAAAATAGAACTACCATGTGCTCCAGCAATCCCACTCCTGAGTATTTATATTTATCCAAAGGTAACAAAATCGCTACCTTGAAGAAATTTGCACTCTCACGTTCACTGAAACAACATAAGAGTCCATCAACAGAAAATGTGAGAATTGTGTGTGTGTGTGTGTGTGTGTGTGTGTGTGTGTGTGTGTGTATAATGGAAAACTCTTCAGCCAGAAAAAAAGAAGGGAGTCCTGCCCTCTGTGACAGTAGGGATGGACCTTGGGGGTATTACGCTAAATGAGATAAGTCAGAGAAAGACAAATACTGTGTGATCTCACTTATTTGTGGAATCTGAAACACCAAACTCATAGAAACAGATCAAATTTGTGGTTGTCAGAGGCAGGGGTAGGAGGAGGGGGAATTGGGTGAAGGTGGGCCAAACATACGAACTTCCAGCTATAACATAAACAAGTTCTAGGGATGTAACAGAAAACATGATGACTATAGTTAACAATATTGTTCTGTGTATTTGAAAGTTGTTAAGAGTAGATTGTAAAAGTTCTCATCACAAGGGAAAAACCGTAACTGTGTGAGCTGATGGGTGTTAACTAAACTTATTGCAGTAATAATTTCACAATTTATACATATCAAATCATGATGTTGTGTACTTTAAACTTACACAATGTTATATGTCAATTATAGCTCAAGAAAACTGGCAAAAAACTTTTAAAGGCTTTTGCTATCATGCTATACGATCAAGACTGGGGCAGGACTTCCATCCCAGGAGGAAAACAATCTCAGACAAGAATGGGTCATCCTGAGTGTCTAGTGGGGCACAATTCATTCCACACATATTTATGCAAGACACTATTCTAGGCCATGGAGAGACACTGTGGTAAATGAGGCCCCGCTTGCACGGGGCTAGCATTCCAGTAAAACCAAAAGGGCTCTGGGCCTGGGAGCATCTACAACGGGTAAGGTCAGGGTCCAAAGAAAGAATCCAGTAACTTCAAAAATCCAACTGGGTTAAAATTCAGAGGTGGGTGTAGATGTGGGGGATGATTCCAGGTTCTCAAAGAAGAACCTTCAAATCCATGCAGCAGTAAAGTGACCTTTATTTTCCTAGAGAAGATTGGGGGTCGGGGGGGCGGTGTCCTCTCCACAATCAAGGGAATCTCAGCTCTGTGGTCTCCTCACTACGCCTGTCATACTCTACTCAGGCCTTTGAGAGGGAACTGCTCTTATATCTCAGGAGAGATGGACCTCTACAGAAGGATCTGATTTGAGAAATCTGTGGTATTACCTTCTTCATGACAAAAAGTCTAAAACTAATGACTCCATTCCTGCCACAGTTATTCCAGATCCAATCCAGACACAAAATGTCAGATCACAAAGGGGCTCTTTTGACAACTTGTGGGGCATCCGCTGATATAGGTCTCCAATGAGGAAAAACCTCTTGAATGTTGAGTGTGTACAACTGAACCTAGACATTTGGTGACAGGGACAACAAATGTCCCATGGTCATCTTAACGCTCAGGTGGGTGCATATTATGTTCAAAATCCATAACCATACACATACAGCCAAAGTTTGGAAGAAAGGTGCCATGAAACATAAGTCGGGAGTGTATGTTGAAGGCTAAATGGTTCCTTGCTACACAGAAATAATGCCGAGGGAAACCCAAAACCATCCAAGGTACGGCTGCACGACACGTGTGTACAATACAGTGCTCGTGATAATGATTAGTGTTTTCTGTTTCCATCCAGTTCTGTTCTATCCTCCTAGAACATAGGGATATGGAGACAGGAGACAGTGGAATGAAGTAAAACAATGTGGGACTTTGGAGTCAGACAGATTTCAGTGTGAATGTCAAGTTAAGCACATACTACCTGACCTGGGTCACATTACACTGCCACTCTGAGCCTCAATTTTCTAATCTGTAAAACAGAGATATTAATAACTATCTCATAGGATTTTCATATGGAACAAATGAGATTTCTCTCTCTCTCTCTCTCTCTCTCTCTCTCTCTCTCTCTCTGTCTCCACACACACACACACACACACACACACACACACACACTCACTGGGTAATCAATTCCCATTCTGTTAGTTCAGAATCCTGTGTGTACTCTATTATAAGGCTTTTTAAGTATTTTTTACAAATTTACCTTCTCTACTAAACCGAGAGCTCTTTGGAGGCAGACGTGTAGCTTATCTTTCAGGCATGAGGATTCAGAAAGTTCTTGGCATAGAGGAGGTACTCAAAAAAAAGTGTTCTTTTCTGTCTCTGCTTTTCTAACTTTCACTATGTTCATGTCACAAGGGCCCTTGTCTCCATTTAAGCGAGGAAGAGAGAACAAGAGAAAGACAGCATCTCAGTGCCAACATTACCAGTGCGCACATGCAAAATCCTTTCACCACAAATGACGTTACAATCAGAGGTCTGGTATTACTAGTGTTTTCTTGCCCTTGGCTTGTGGTTACTCTTTCCTAAGAAATAGTATCGTGGTTCTCAGATATCGGGTCAAGCAGATATGAAAGGATACCAGGTATTTTATAGTATGAATTGAAGACGTGGGAGATAAAGAAGGAAAAGATCTACTTCCCCACTTCCCGAGAGCCAACATGGAGCGAGACAGGTGGCTTCCTTCTTCCATGTGACTTGATAGGGAGCTGGTATCAGAGGACTCTGGGCTTGGACTAAGGAACAGTCACTGAAGGAGCAAAGCATAAGAGGTGAAGTGAGGAAGCCCTGACGGAGAAGTGGTTTCCTGACAGCACAGAGCAAGTGGGTAGAGGACATATTGGCAAAGACAGAGTGTGGGATTGAGCTGGCTAATTGAGGGGAGGTAAGGGTCATTCTCTAAGTGGAGGCTTTTTTGTTATTATTATAGATAGAGAGTGTGAGCGGAGGAGAGGGACAGAGACAGAAAGAATCCTAAACAGGCTTCACACTCAGCATGGAACTCAAGATGGGGCTCGATATGGAGCTTGATCCCACAATCCTGGGATCATGACCTGAGCCAAACTCTGAAGCTGGACACTCAACTGACTGAGCCCCCCAGGTGCCGCTTAAGTATAGGCTTAAATCAAGAAGCAGGAAGCCAGAAGTCAGGAGAAGTATAAGCAGGCTGCCCCTGAAAACTTTCTTCTCCTGAAGTGCCAGGTTTTTATTTCCCCTACCGAAATCGGCCTCACAAACTTAGAGATGTTTCTTCTCAAACTGTAGCTTTTCATTCTTTTTTTGTTTGTTTGTTTGTTTTTAATGTTTATTCATTTTTGAGAGGCAGAGAGAGACAAAGTGCGAGCAGGGTAGGAGCAGAGAGAGAGGGAAACACAGGATCTGAAGCAGGGTCCAGGTTCCGAGCTGTCAGCACAGAGCCCAATGTGGGGCTCAAACCCACAAACCGTGAGATCATGACTTGAGCAGAAGTTGGATGCTTAACCACCTGAGCCACCCAGGCGCTGCAGTAGCTTTTCATTCTAACTCTGTCCTTTGCAAGTAGAGTTCTGCTTATAGACTGAAAGATCTTTTAAAGAGTCATGAATATTTTCCTCCTTTGATGTTTAACCTGGCATGTCAATTTTATATTTGGATAAAATACATAATACCGATTCACAAGATTGGTAGTTTTTGATCTATAATCTGACTGATGAGGCCATCTTCAACTCTGATCACCAATTTTGAACAATACCTTTCCTGGCTCATTCTTCAAATAAAAGAACCTGAATCTCAACTTAGTTACTAACATACTAAGTGGCCTCAGACAACACATTCTCCCTCTCAAGGTCCTTCAAGACTGACCCCCTCCTCCTGTGACACTCTTACCCCCTATTCTTGCCACACAGGATTAGTGGAGGTCCACAAACATCATCTTGAGAGCTGTGGCTTGAAAGCCCCTCTGTCTCTTGTGTCTTTGGGAAATTGAGTCTACCTTTAAGGCTACCCTCAAAGGTCTTCCTCTGTGAGGCTCTCCCAACCATCTAATGATGCTTAGGAAGAGAAGAAGGAATTTTCTCTTTGCTCCTGGCTTATTACTTATTTTCTACATGGGAGACTTTCTGAGTTCAAATGATTAGCTAAAATGTTGAAATAGTACATACCCTGAGGGGTGGCACACAAGGTTTTTTTGCTGGATAAGTATACCATTCTTTGATTTCAACTACATACATGACGCTGAGTGAGTGTCAGGCTGTGTGTTTGGCTGGGCTTATGCGAACATGAAAAAGGCCTAGCTCCTCATCTTGGGAATATCACGGTTTAGTAGAAGCTGAGTAAATGGAAAATTATAAGATGATGATGCAAGGACTATGATAGAGAAAAGCAAAAGTTGCTAAGAGATGATACAGAAGAAACAAATCCCAAGCAGAGAACACAGGGAGGAGATCCTGAGCAGCAGCATCTGTGGGGTGAGGATATCTGGGCAGACGAAGCAGTGGGCTGGAAATCACAGCGTGCACTCTGGGACTGAATGCTGTTCAGTGAGGACACAGCACCGGCAGTGAGAGGACAGAGCTGACCGCAGGGGAGGAAGGTGAGGGCTGTGGGTCCTGTTCTGAAAGAGTGAAAGCGGGTGACTCCATCCCATGTGTACCTGAAGGCTGTGAGATGGTATGGGAAGAGGGAGACCTCTTAGGACTGGTATAAAACATGTGAGAAATGATGAAGGCCTAAATAAGGCAGTGGCAGTGAGAGTAAAAGAGACAGCAGATCCAAGGAAGATTTGTTTGTTTGTTTTTTAAGATTTTATTTTTAAGCAAACTCTATGCCCAACGTAGGGCTCAAACTCACAACCCCCAAATCAAGAGTCACATGCTCCACTGACTGAGCCAGCCAGGTGCCCCCCAAGGAAGCTACTTGCAACATTCTCTCTGTATAACTTAATGACAGTTGAATGTGGGGGCTACGAGACAGCCAGGTTCGTTTCCAACAGGAATGTCTGCTATTGTTGAGAAAGAGGAGGAAGGGCCAATTCAAGGGGTGAGAGAAGGAAAGATATGAGTTTAGTTGGGACACGTGTAAGATCCTGTGGGGCGCCCAAGGAAAAATTTCCAGATGACAAAGGACTGTATGTGTCTAGCCTATAGTAGAGACAATTAGACTAAAGATAAGACTATTGGAAAAGCCAGCATGTACGTGGTAGCTGAGTTCTATTTAGAAGCAAAAGAAGTAGGTATATATAGAATGAGAAGTAGGTCTTATATGTGTCATCATATGTGACTATGATGGAAATCCATAAAGAGACATTCAGAAACCAGAACACTAAACTTTGTCTTGCCATAGAATTCCCAAGCTCTACCCTTCACCTTCAATCTCCTTCATAAATTCCCCAAGGAAATATAGGCCCATGTTCTAATGCCAGAAGCAGATACAAAGGATCTAGGGCCTTTAAAGTAGGCTGAGAAGGCTGTTTAGTCCATATGCCCTAAACAGAAATACAAGTCTTAGTCCTCTGTATCTGCCCACTCCAATGTCAAAGGAAAAGTAGACTGAGGTAAACAAGAGGACAAAGCAGGGGTTTTCCCATGGTCTACAGCAGAAACTGTCTAATCCAGGCACCAAGGAGTTCTCAGGATAAGGTATTTCCCTGGAAGTAATGGCCCCAAATCCATGTCATTCCCAGTTTCATAGGAGGAAGAGAGGTATTGTATGAGGGTAATAATCAAGAGATATATTGAGAGAGAGTCCTCTGCACCTGGATCTAATAAATGTCATTGCCCTTGATCCCACTTAATCAGCCCTCTTCCTTGGGGATGAAGTTAGGAGTCGGAAGTTACTACGACTTGCCAAGAGCTCCCCATTGAACCCAAAAGGCCAAGCACGGGACCCTAATAAATAACTACATTTTAGGGACCAGTAAAACAAGAGGAACTTTTAAGGGGGTGCCTGAGAGGGAAGACTAAAGGGGCAGAAGGAAAACTAGAAGAGGGTGTATGTACACTTCCAGAAGTCAGGGGAGGATAGAATTTAGAAAGAGCAAGTGGTCAAGAGAGCAAAATATGACTGGTTATGACCAGAATGGTCAAAACCTGCCTCAGTGTAAATAGTTTTCAGTGGAGAAGTGCAGGATCAGACCTCTAACAGTTGAGTGCAGGAATGCACACGACTGGCATATATACTAAGATCTGCATGGCTTAGAGCATGAACTGAGAATTCTACTTTTGCATGACAGCTAGACAGCAGTCCTTGGAACTGGCTAATGGCCAAGTCATAACAGAATTCTCAGCTAAGTAAGAAGGCACCTCAATAACATGGTCTTTGCTTAGTTAGTGCCCAGATGGCTCACTTGAGTTTCTGACCACCAGATGGTGAAGTATCACAAGTGTTCTACTTTTCGATGAGCTGTGAACCTATACATTCTCCTTTCCTGCTTACCAGTTGGACAAATGTGGGTTAGTATTTCTTTTGGAACTGGAGATGAATAAACTTTTTATCTTAAATTTCATTCTAAACAAAGATGAGGAGATTAAAGAATGCCGCCCCACCACGCGCGGGTAGGATCTCAAATATAACATGTCCAAAACTGAACTCACACACTTACACACGCACCAGCAAAGAGGCAGAAAGACATGGAGAGAGAATAAATTATGCCATCTGGTATTAGATTAAAATAAAACACCTATAGTGAAATCATACTAATAATACTTTTGTGGGATGATGTGAATACTGGATTCAACTTCCGGCTGTGCCACTTACCAGCTGTGGATCACTGGCAAATTAATCTCCCTGCTTCCGTTTCCTTTTTGGTAAAGTGGGATGATGGCAATGATACCCAGCTCATAGAATTTTAAGAATTTAAATATAAGAACACATATAGCATGGTTCTTGGAACAAAGTTAAGGCTCAATAAGTGTTATCTACTATAATTACTATGGCACTTCAGAATCTGGTAGGGCTTCCAACTGATCAGTATGACTGTCAATAATAATTACCACATATGTACTAGGTCAAGGTCATTTGCATTAATAGAACACACATACACTTACATATACATGTATGTAACAAGATAGCTTCTCCAAAAAGGCAGTCTCCATATTATAAAGAGCTTCAATCTAAAAATATATTGATAAGAATGTTTTTTGATCTTGGAAATGTTTTTTCCCCTCACAGAAACAATGACTAGAATAAAGTATTCGCAGAATTCGAGGACTCAAATTAACTTTTAAATGATGACACTTCTGAAAATATAATAAAATGAAGTGCAAACATTCAAGCTGCAAGGGAATTAGCAGATGCTGAGAATACATTGGTCCAAGATCTATTCTAGCTCCCTTCTAGTTAGCAAGAGATTGGAGAGTTAAAATTTGGGGGAGAAAAGAAACACAACAACTAGAAGACACTCTTGTAACTAGGGTTTCAGGCAAGACTTAGTTTCCACCAATCAGAGGACCTTACGTGAAATTCTGATCTCGAATAGTGAGTCTCATGGAGAGAGAAGCAAGTGTGGGGTATCTCACTTTCCGCCAGAGACTGTGTTGTTCCTGGATTAGGTTCTTCCTGGCTTAGCAGCCAAAGTTGCTTTCCTGAGGGCAGCAGAGGAAGCAGAACCCTCGAAGCAATAGCCTCCTTACCCTCAGTTTCTCGCAGAAGTGGTGCAGCTTTTCAGCAGCACAGCGGAGAGGTTCTGTAATCAATTCTGCCTCCTGCAGTGGAGCCATCCCTGACCAACAGAGACAAGTGGAGTAAATACAGCTTTGGACAGGAATCCAGTCACTGCTTAGGCAAGTCAGACTTACTGAGATCCCTGTATAAGAGTGATATATGCTAATTACTACTGCAGTTCCTTCTTCCACTTCAGAGCCCATGGAAACCCAACAATCTTTATAAAACAACTTTTTATAAAGAAACAACATGGGATGGGAGGGTGGAGGTGGAAGAATAGAGGCATTCAGGGGTAGAAAAGGAGCAGAAGCAGCTATTTGCATGTATTGATTATCTGCAATGTAGCTACTTGTGTTTTTTAAATGTTTTATTTATCTGTAAGAAAGAGAGCTAGCATGCACATGTGTGCTAGCAGGGGAAAGGCAGAAAGAGAGGCAGAGAGAGAATCCCAAGCAGGCTCAACACTCAGCACAGAGCCTGATGCGGGGATTGATCTCACGACCGTGAGATCATAACCTGAGCCAAAATCAAGAGTTAGAAGATTAACCTACTGAGCCACCTAGGAGCCCCTGTAATGCAGCTATTTGAAAGACAGGCACTATTTGTACAGAAACACTCAAGCAAAATAGATGATAGAGATTAAGAGTGCACTTATTATCATGATGAGCACTGACTAATGCACAGAATTGGTGAATTGTTTCATTGTATGCCTGAAACTAATATAACACTGTATGTTAACTATACTGGAGTTAAAATTAAAAATCTTGAAGAAGAAGAAGAAGAAGAAGAAGAAGAAGAAGAAGAAGAAGAAGAAGAAGGAGGAGGAGGAGGAGGAGGAGGAGGAGGGGAAGGAGGAGGAGGAGAAGGGGCTTTTGAAAAGTCAGGATTCTTAGATTCCAATACAAGTTAACTCACTCAGAACCAATGGTAGTGGGTGGCACCTAGGAGTCTGGCAATTGTAATGGGTATTGAGGTTTGAGAACCACTGCAGAATAAGTATAGACAGCAAATTTCAAAGTTTTTACTACTATCCACTTTCAGAAATAATTTAGAACCTGAAGGGAGAAAGAACACTTTATCTTGGGCACAGGTTTCCTTTTAGCTTGTAGTTATTGATGTTAAACAGGAGCAGGATTGGCTGCCTGATGAAATCTTTCCATTCAAGGTGACAGGAGCCCTTGTGTGTGTCTCAGCACTAGCCGGAGGGCCTGATTCGGATGTCTCACCTCTCAGCTACCACCCACTTAAAGAGAAATTAAATGGCAGAGTCTTATGATTGAACAAGTGTAGATATTTTGTGCCTATGGTTATTGGGAGGAGAAAGCTGTCAAATCATCGGACTGATGCTTACCACCCAATGAAGCCGCAGGAAGAACCTTGCATTTGAATGAGCCCATTTAAATTACAAAACATTTACAGTAAATTTGGAAATAAAGTCACTTAATATAGTAAATGTTGGCATGCCTGAGTTGCTCAGTCAGTTGAGTGTCTAACTCCTGATTTAGGCTCAGGTCATGATCCCAGGGTCATAAAATCGAGCCCTGCTCCATGGAGCCTGCTGAAGATTCTCTCCCCTTCTCTCTCTCTCTCTTTCTCTCTCTCTCTTCCTCTTTCTTTCTCTCTCTCCCTCCCTCTGCCCCTCCACATGCTCACACTCTTTCTCTCTATATAAATAAAAAAATGTATTTTTAAAAAATAGATGTAGTAAATGTTGATCACACAAAAATCCCAAATTCCAACTGGCCAATAAACTGCTACATTCAGATGAACACAAGCCACATGTTTCACTATGAGGATGTGAAAACCATCTTTAATTCCTTCACAAATTTTGAGACCCATCCTGCCATCCAGCCCTGACAAAAGGAGTTTTACCTCACGGGGTTCGAATCCACCTCCAGCCTCTTCTCTACATGCCTTTGCCCCTTCACCGAAACCAGGAGCTGGATAACAGCCCTCTCCTTGCTGGCATTTAGAAAGACCTCTATTTTTATTTTTTTTACAAGAAAAATGCATATAAAAAGTTAAAGAAAACTGAAAAAGTAGAACACATTCATCCTATCACCTTCCTTCAACTTTCAATGTTGAAATCACTTGGAATTTTGAACAAATACAGAGTAAATATGCTAATATGAGAATGTCAACTGCAAAAAGGAAAGAAACTAATATTCATTACGCATTTTCTGAGTGTCAGTCACTATGGCGGGGAAGTAGGTATTATTGTGCCTATCACAAAGAAATAGAGGCTATGTAGAAAACAAGCAACTTGCCATCAGACACACAAGAAGATGTAAACCCAGGATGGAGGCCCATGACTGGGCCCCTTCCCCACAAGCTCTGTCATTATTGTTAAAAAAAAAAAAAAAAAAAAGTTTACTTAGCACATTTCATTTCGAGATACAGATATCTAAATATACAGTTAACATGACTTGCAGATAAGCTCGGTTCTCTGCTGTATACTGGAAAAAGCACATATTCCCAGAAGGGAGCCGAAAATAGTTGCATTCCTCGGAGTCTCTCAGGAGGCAGGAAAAAGACATGGAGCCTGAGGAACTTCCCATGGGGAGCAAGGGGTGCTAGAAGGTGGACTGAAACACTTAGGGAAAGAATATTCTTCTGACCACTGGGTGGTTGAATAACGTAGCACTGTAGTCAAGAGCATGGCAAGTCTGTGTGGGGCCCAAGCAGGCTGTCCTAACTGTGAATCTGCGGCAAGGTGCTTAACCCCCATCATTAGTGAAAAGAAAATAGAAATAATGTACTTCACAGAGTGTGAGATTTCAATCAAATGACAAATGTGAAGTGCTTCGCACAGTGCCTGATGCTGGTTTTTACTACTGCCTGTTAACAGTGCAGGAAGAAGGCAAATTGTTTACACACCCTTTACACAGGCCCCTGACTCTTCTCCAAGAAGGGTTGAAGTCAGCCTCCAGTCTGGGCTTGCTGATCCCCCTGGCCACACCCCTCCAACGGGGCTATCCTGTGTTCATGGAGCTAGGGGGAACCCTCTCAATGGCTTACCGTGGTTTCTTCTGGAGAGAAAACTAACCTTGTCTACAGAAATACCCTACTATGTTGCTCATTGCTCTGGGTAGAAAAGTTGAGGTTCTGGGGTACGTGGTTAAGAAGGAGGCAGGAAACAAAACCTAGCTGAGGAAATGCAGAGGGATTTTGAATTGAGGGATGGCAAGGAAGAGAAGGAATCTGGGAAGAAGAGAGGGGAGGGGAAGAGGGGGAGAAGGGAAGGGAAAAGGGAAGGGAGGAGAGAAGGAAGGAGGAGGAAAGGAAGGAGAAGGGAAGGAAGAAGGGAAGGAGGGAGGAGGAAGGGGAGGGAAAGGGGAGGAGGGGGAGGAGGGAGGGGAGTAAGAAGAGGGAGGGGAAAGGAACTGAGAGGGAAAAGGCTTGGACTGAACGTGCCTTGCAGAAGAATGCCCTGCAGCCTGCAGTCAGTTAGAAATTCCTGGTGGCAAAGAGACTTAACATGGTTTCAGAACAAGGATGCTTAATCTTCCATTTAAATGTTTTGCTGGGATGTCAACCCTCTCCTGTGGCCTGCAGGTCTTCACTATGGAACAGTTCTCTGCGGGAGTGAATTGTGGACGAAGTGAGGGTGCAAGTGAAGAAAAAAGAACTGAGTTCCCCTCGAGGTCAGCAAGCAACACAGAGGAAAAGGCAGCTGTGGGAGGTAGGATGCAGTGAGGTTAAGAGTTTGCCAGGGAAAACTGCCCCTGAGAGTAGGTTCGAGAATGTGCAGAAATCTGAGCGATGGCGCTGGAAACTTCCAGGAGATAGGAAATGGGGGGCAGAGACAATTTTACTTAAATCTCAAAGGACAGGGTGACCTCAGAGACAAGGGAGACCTCAGTTAACATCTGAGTTATATTAGCATTTCCAGATCAGGGGGGAAGAGATAAGAATATGCTGTGATAAGTGGGATCCTAGAAAGCAGTCATTCTCAAAGCGTGTTTGTATTTTACAGAGAAACTCTTCAAAGGAAACATTACTTGGAAGTCCATTGTGAAAACAGATAAAAGAATATTTGCTCAGCTTGATGTGTGTGCACATGCATGTGGTGTGTGGGTGAGAGAAAGAGAGAGAGAGAGAGAGAGAGGAGAAGGAAGGGGACACAGAACCCTACCTACTTGCTTCTCCCACCGTCCACTTTCCTGTCATCTGTCACCTTTAGAGCAGCTCTTCCTGTGACTGGGACCTCATCATCACAATTTCACAAACCACATACAACAGTGCATCTGGTTATTCTTTAAAGATGAGCACATTGAGGGACTGAGAGCTGGCTCAGTAAGTAGACCATGCAACTCTTGATCTCGGGGTCATGAGTTCGAGCCCCATGTTGGGCGTAGAGATTATTTAAAAATAAATTAATAAAAAATTTAAAAGATGGAGCACATTCATCAAGCACACAGGTCTCCATTCAGTTTGCCTTTACTCATCGAGTGGGTCTAGGCAAATTACCTTAACACTTTTTTACTCTTCATATAGATAGTGGGTGTATCAAAGACCCCACAGGCTTATTGTGATGATTGAGTGCAAAATTACATGTAAAGTATTGTAAAAAAGTCTTGGCACAGAGTAAATAATAAATGCTAACTGTTATTGTTCCTTTAATATACTTCCTTTGCAATGAAATAATACAGAGATATTAGATTATCAAATAGTTTCCAGGTTGGCAATTACTCAAAAGAGGTCTTAGCAGAGAGGAAAAAGGGGATGGTCCAACAGAAGGAAGATACTGGGGAGATAAACCAGGGTGGGGGGCTCTGGGGCAGCCACAGATTGAGAGGAGAGTGAGGGACGCACCTCCATCCCAGGGGAAGGAAAGTTCTCCATCCCAGAAGAGTACCCACTGATACCACACCAAATCAGAAGGCACTTAAAACACACAACCAAAGTTACTCCACTACCTGGTGAACTCAAATCCATTTGACTGATTTGCTTCAAGCCACATGCTGACTCTTTCTAGTATTTTGGTCCAAGGACCTTTATCTATCATTAGCAGAAATAAAGTATCTGAGACATCAAAACCCAATGTCTCGAGGGGCATGGTATCTTGAGGCAGAAGGCAGAGCAAAGACATTAGTAAAAAAAGAAGCACTCACAACTCCACTGCTCCAGCTGTATTCTGAAAGGAGAGAACCAGCCATTACAAAACATCATTTTATCCTCTGCCACCCCACAAAACTCTTGACTGCACACTAAAAAATGTGTGTGTGTGTGTTCCCAAAACTTAAAAGACACATATTATCTGAGTTAATGATCTTCCAACAAAATCCAAAAGCTGAAATAGTGCATATTTTCTTTAAAAAAAATTCTTGGAATTGTATTGCTTTTCATAAAATTTATTAGCTTAATCATTTTCTATAAAAGGAGATGTTAAAAAGTAGAAGGAGTATAAAAATGATTTGTGGAGGCTCATAAAGCAATAAATTGTACTTTGCAGAATGCAAAAGATGGGAGAGAAACTCAGCTCTCATCCATCTACAGTAGCCACGTGAAATCCAGGGCAGAGTACAGTTCTGCACAACGCACACTGTTCCAAAGCAGCCTGGGCAATTTAGTTTTGTGGGGTATGCATTTGGGGACAAAGTCTGGAATCCTGGGGCAGGCTGAAATAGAGTAGCATTGCTGACGCACTTTTGGAAAGAAAAGTAAGAAAGTAGTTCTAAGACTTGGGAAAACAGCCACAGTTAGACTCTGGAGTCCCTGGCATGGGGAAATGGGCAAATGGAGAAAGAGTTAAAAGCCTGGAGGATAATGAAGTGTAGCCTTCCCTTGTGGAACCAAGGAGTGGTTCCATATGTCTTTACTGGCAGGGAGATTTCTAGAAAATCCTGTTATCAAGCATCAGAGAGTTTGGACACAGATCAAATGAATTGCCCAAGGTCACACACTGTGTCAGGGCAGACCCAGAGTTAGAACTCATAGCCCCGAAGTTTCTAGTCTATTGCTTGGCTCCTTAAACCACAAATGCTTGTCAAGGAAGTAGTCTCCCCAGAGCTGAGGCAACACAGCTGGAGAATATTAACCCCAAGGTTTAAAACACACAGGATTTCACTGGATCATGGATCCACAACCTGTTTCAATGGATACACAGGGAAAGCTGGAGAGCAAAGGAGGGCGGGGCAGGACTGGCTGAGGAAATAGGGAGTTTAAATTAGGTGATCAGATCACCCCACCCAACAAACCATCACCCTTAACACACACACACACACACACACACACACACACACACACACACACGTTATTGGCTGATAAACTCAAAAATACTTGTCTGCAAGAAGAATCACTGTTTTAGAATAAGTCACTGATGTGTGTGTGTGTGTGTGTGTGTGTGTGTGTGTGTGTGTGTGCGTGTACACACACATACATGTATTCCTTAAACCCAGGAAAAAGACTCCTATTAGATCATTAAGAAGATACGAGTAATGAGAAGATGAACAAAACAAAACACAGGGGCAGTTAAGTCTAAGATCATTGAAAAAAGTACCTTCTACCTTCTAAATGATCTTGTATTCTTGGGTTTGTAACCTTTCTTGGCCATTAACTCCATCAAGAACTTAATTAAGGCTGTGGTCCTTTCCCAGGAAATTGCTCATGGACCCAGACTTCCAAATGTAATGTTAAAATTTCAGGAGTTCACAGATTCCAGAAGTCAACAGACCCCCTGTATGAGAAGCTCTGTTGTAAGAGACTTTGCAATGCTCAGAAGAAGATGCGAATGGTGTTGACTGGTCCAGTGGTTCTTAAAACCTGTCCAAGCCAGCTGCCTCATGACCACATAGGACACTTGCTAAAAATACAGATAGACATCTGAGTATCTTTCAGATCTGGATCAATCTAAATTTTCAGGTTTATAAAGGTGGAGCAGGTACCACAAGAACCAGTATTTTAGCAAACGTCCCAGATGATTCAGATACACAGTCAGATTTGGGAACTACTGCTTTGGACAGCTGCCTGATGATGCTGTTAACTACTTGGAAACAATGTGATAAAGGTAAACAAGAGCTGAGAGAGGAGGATGTAAGAATAATGATCGTATTTTCCAATCCTGATTTGGTACCAATGGTCTAACAATGGCGAAAATATTTGACATCTGGCCCATCCTAGGAAATCTGGGACATATGGTCATCGTGATATAAGATGAAAAATGTCTGAGAAATCACTGCTTTAAAGATAAGATGACCAGATGGTCTAGATTAAGATGGAAAGTTCCATCATTTCACTTCACATCCTGCATCCCTGATTTTCCCTTGCTTGTTACCTTCTCCTCAAGCTATTGAAACACCCTTCTTCCTTTTATCTCCAGATTTCTCCAACTGTTCCATATGTCAGGAAACCTCACTCTAGCCCCTCCTGAACAGCCTCAGGGCTGGCTCACAGGCCAAGACCAGCCTCCCCTATTCTCTGCTGTGTAGGCAAAACCCCAGAGACTTAAACTGGTTCCTTCTCCTTAGGTACCTACTTCTACACACTCCACCCTTGAGACTCTGTCCTCTCAAGCTACAAGCCAGGGAGCGAAATGCAGCTTAGCAGTCCAGCTGACATTGGTCCATCATCATCACTGATCAATACAAGGAGAAAGACAGGGGAAACAACAACAACAACAACAACAACAACAACAACAAAGTAACAAACACAGGAAAGCTCCCTGTTCAGTATTCTTTCTATTGCATTCCTTGGCCTGGAATTGCTGACTTTCTTGTGGACCTTCTATTTCTCGTTTCCTGTTTATTTCTCCACCTGCTGCAATCATAAATTATAATAACAAAAATGTATATAATATGCATTCCATATGTAAATATAAATAAGTGAATATAATAAAAAGGTCTTAGAATACAGGATGAATAAAAACGCATGATAAATTGTTGGTGCTTACTTCAAGAACTGTTTTACTGTTTCGGAATAGCAAAAGGAAACAGACTGCAAAATACAAAACATACTTCTCACTATACTTACCATAGTGGTTTGCCATATGATGTGTACTGAAAATAGATGCTGAATTAAATCAAAAAAGTTAAAAGACTGATAAGAGAAAGAGCTCACCAGGACTATGTCCACCTAAAAACCCAAGTTTCTCCCCTCATTTTACTATTTTGTTCTTCTTGCTACTTAGCTAACAGTGAGTAAGGCCTTTCCAAGGCCTTGGAAGTTAATACTACCAATCTGTTTGTGTTCGAAAGGATTATTTTTATCATTAACATCATTATTATAGCCACTGATTAAGTTCCATGCCATCTAGATAATGTTAGCTCACGTAATTTTTTTCAGAAATTTTGTGAAGTAGGTACTGGCTTCCCACACTTTGACAGAGATAAAAAATGAGGCTCAGAGAGGTCAACTATCTTGAGCAAAGTCACATAAATTGTGTCAAACCAGGGTTGTGCTGGTAAATGTTTACCAAGCAACTCTTTGGGGTCAGGGAAGAGTTCCGATTTGTAGTATTCGCTGGTTCCCATGGTATAAATACTCCCAGCAAGGAATTTCAAACTTCCAAGGAGATGTTACTGAGCATAGAGTTGGGAAGGGATGGGGCTCAGTGACATCTTAACTGTGGCAGCGCTCCCGCACACCATGGCTTGAGTCTTGGCCAGCCTTATTCAGAATGTGCAATATTCACCCACTGCTCCATGCAGGTGACCATCTGAGTGGGGGAGTTGGACCCTGGCCATGTACCAGACAATTTGCAGACACCAGATTCTTTTTTCATTCACTGAAAAGGTGAGGGAAGGCACCAAATTATTCTGTTGTTACAGTACAAAGTTAGAATCAAAAGTGAAAACTCTTTGTAGACAACTTTGAAAGCTGAATTGCAAGTAATAGACCAAAAATATCATATACAGGATGACAAGTCTACTACTAATGGGGAATATCAGCATTCTTTTGACATGGGGCTTAGCTTCTTTATTTAAGACTTTTTTCCCCCCAAACCGAATGTTTTAATTCAATAAAGCAAAGTCATACTACCTAGTCCTCAGCTATAACATACAGAGTTTTTTCTCTTCTTTTCTTTCATCTGTACACCACGTTGGTTAAAATAATTCAAATGTCATTGACTTGTTACTCTTTGAAATATTCTAATATTCATCTCTTAGGACAAAAGTTATACATCAATACCTGTCTGCTATACCTGTCTAACTCATAACTACTGATGAAAAGGAAAATGAGAAAAGCACCTCTCCATTGTTTTTTTTTCAATGTTTGTTTGTGTGTGTGTGTGTGTGTGTGTGACAGAGAGAGAGAGAGAGAGAGAGAGAGAGAGAGAGAGAGAGAGCTCAAGCCAGGGAGGAGCAGAGAGAGGGAGACACAGAATCTGAAGCAGCCTCCAGGCTCTGAGCTGTCAGAACAGAGCCCGATGCGGGGCTCAAACTCCCAAACAGTGAGATCATGACCTGAGCCAAAGTTGGATGCTTAACCTACTGAGCGACCTAGGCGCCCCAGCATCTCTTCATTTTGAAAAATGAGACTATGGCATCCATCAGTGCCGTTGCCCAGAAAGAAGCCAGTGGATGAAAATGTAGGTCTTCAACATTTCCTTTAAAACTAATCATTAGCCTGGTCATGCATCACAAATGAATGTGAGGGAAAGGAATTTTACAAAAGCTTTGCCTGGCTGACAAAATCTATGAATTACAAGGTAAGAATTACTTCATGTATGATGGTAAAAATAAAATAAATCTTCCCTCTCTATCTGACTTTAAAACCTATTTCATGAAAATATGTCCTCATACCTGTTAAAAATTTCGAAACAAAAGTCGTACACCTAATAGAGAGGTCATTTATCACTAATGTATGAAAACTGGCCAACACAAAAACAATAAAAAATAAAAGTGTAGAATGATTTCCTTCATCTAGCTTTTCATGTAAAAATTTTAAGTACTCTGAGTGAAGAAAAATTAATAGATGAATAACATTTGGCAATGTGAAATACAGAATATATTTTTCAACTATTTGTCAGGGTATTTCTTTAGCTTTCATTGTAAATATACTGGCCTACGATAGCATGAAGAAAATAAGACAGATATTAAATATTAAAGAATTAATGGACAAGGCAGTAGTCATGACTAATAATTTAGCAGTTTCAGTAATTTAATAAAAAGCAGTTCTATTCATGAGAAAACAACGAGCCTAGCAGCATCTTTGACGTATGGGTTCCTATAGAAGCAGAGATGCCTGTAGGTCTTTATAAATAACAGAATCTCATCTCTGAAAGGATGTGTGGGCAGCATCCCAAAAAGCTACCTAGCCAGTGTGGGATTCCCACGGTATCCCTGGCCAGAGTGTGAGAGGTGATGGAGTGGTTGGGAAGAGAAGGGGGGCCGGATATCTGCCTCTCCTTAAACACCACCATGGAGAGAAAAATGTTCATCTCTGCAACACAGTCTAATGTTGGATGATTAGCTCTGATTATGAGAGTGTCCATTTTTCTCAATAAGACTCTCTAAGTTCAGACTACCTGTCCTATTTATGCCTCCTAGAAGACAGAAGCAAAGTAGCAGAAACTGTAAGATTTAAAAGGAAAAGATCAGATTTAAATTCTGAGGTCATTCACCATTAATGGGCTGAGATCAAATCACTTAGACTCTGAGCCTCAGTTTCTCTATCTGCAAAACAGTGATAAAAACAGCTCCCTAGGATTGTGAAGATCAAGTGATATAATTATGTGAAGTGCTTTATAAATTGTAAGTTGCTCTACAAATAACAGACAATGTGAACTCCAACAATTACTTCTTACTGTTTGCAACTATTTGACAGTCCCTAAGTTTTTTAAAAATAGCTACCGAATGCCACCAAGGGTTGTTTCTGGAGGGTGGAATTTCAAATCAGAATGAATCAAGACAGGTTGCCAGCCTAGCTGTCTCTACTTAAGTGTTTGTAAGTGACAACAAAGTCATTTGGTCATGTACGATTCTGAGACAGACTATGGCTACCACTCCAAGGACGCACATGGTTGCAGTAGAGGTCTGGTTAGATGCTCATGTATTTCGGCAGGAAGGCTAAAGCATTTCCTGTTGGATGAGATGTGGAGTGTGAGAGGAAGAGTCAAGTACAGCTTCCGGATTTCCGGCCTGAGAAGCTGAAAGGATGCGCCGGCCACTAACAAACATGAAGGGTAGAGCCCGTCTAGCGGAAAGACCTATTACATTTGAGATGTTTACTAGATATCGAAGAGGAGACGTCAAGTAGTGATCTCACAGAATAAGAATAGAAAGACCAAAAAGAAAGACATCAGTGCTATATAATGTTGAAACCAATTCAAGAGTTCTTTGAAAATAATTCTTGTGATGTCAGCTTTGCAACAGGCCTAGAAAACAGTTGGTCAAAATTAAAATGGGAAATCAGTGGAAATCTCCAAGAATGGCTTCTAGAAAGAGAATGAAATGGATTACAAGAAATACACAATGTGATTACAGAGCAGAGTTATAATAAAGTAGAAATATATTTTTGTCTGAAGTATATAAAAGGCAACTAAAAACAGGAAGAAAAATATTATTGAGATAGTCTGATGGAATACATATGAAGAACCTGAAGTAAGACATGATTTCCAATAATTGGTAAAATGTAAGAAATAAGAATTTATTTGACTTTTTTTTTTAAGTAGCATAGGGGGCATGTCACTGAAACCATCAAGAAAACACAGTCGTTTCTTTCCACTTAGAAATATGTATGTAGTTATTGATTTTCAATATTTAGAATAAAGTTATAGGTAAAGATCTGAAGAAATAAAATTTCTGAGGTGTTTTAAATCTTCTTAGATTTGAAAACTTAACTCCTTAATACGACTAAAAGTTATTTTTATGTATGGAATCCTTAGTGAGGGTCTACAGTGATTTGTTTCAAGTAACTAATTCTCTTTTTTCCTTGAAGAGGTCAGTTAATAATAATTTTTTAAAAAGAAATCTAACCAGTGGAATTTATAGTGGAATTTTACCGGACATCTGAGCTCTTTTACTGTGAGAATCAAAACTTCTTCTTTAAAAAATATGTCAAAAGCACACATTTCATGGGCAAACTTCAGATAGCATAAAAGTATAAAGCTTCAAGCCCAACAGAAACCTTGGAGGAGATCTTATTCAAAGCCCAGGACTAGATGGCCTTCCAAATGCTTTCATCTACCCTTGATCATCCAAGAGCATTCATTAAGCCCCAGTATGACAAAGGTGTTCTACTGGACATTAAAATGATGTTCATCCATCTTTTAAAGACATACCCCCAATCTTTAGGAATGCCTTCTTCAAAATAGAAGTAGAAGCAAATGTCTTTGGAATTTTTTTTTTTTTTTGGTCAAATATTCAACAGGAAATAAAATAAAGGTGAAAAATGAAGTTTGAGTTTAAAAAAAAAAACGTAATATTCATTTGCCTTGTAGCATGGTATGAAAAACAGTCATAACTATTCCTGACCTTTAATCCACTAAAGATATCCTTTTCATATTTGAACTGGAAACTTTATTGAATATCTGGATTCATTCATAGGCAAATGGAAAAATCTAGACTTTTCCATAGCAAGCAACATTAATCAAATAAAAATATCCTGATAAATGTGTTGTCCTCAAGCCCACACCATGCGGAATGGACTGCCACTTAAGCTTTAAGCTCTCCTGAGAGTGCAGGGTACGATAGGGGGTCACAGCCCACTTCTACTGAAGACCCTTGCCTGGAGACCATAAAGGCCCTTAGTCCACTGCCACCTTCAAGGTCTTCTCTCTCTCTAATAATCCCACAGTTACATCGTCCACTATACACTTGAAATGGACTAGTTAATTCCCGAAATACTTTTTCCTCTGAAGATAACTAGGTTTGTACTCCTATTCCATCACGTACTAGCTCTTGGAGCTTGCACAAATCACCTGAACTTTAGCCTCGATTTTCTCAAAACAGACTTCAATACCTAGTTCTTAGGTTTCTTTCAAGAATAAGGAAGATCCTACAGCCAGATATGTAAACGTACTGTGCAGTATCGGGACGTAGTAGGCATTCAGTTAATACATAACTGCGGTTTGCAGTTATATATTTATTATAGTTTTGACATTTTAGATAGTCATCCTGGAATCAAAAGTGTACAAGTGACCTTTGAGGGAAAGGCAGCTGTTCCTATTTCCAAGAGTTAATTAAGTGCATTAATTAAGTCCTAATGATGGATGAAACATTTTGAATGGTGGGTGACTTTCAAGACTGAGATCAAACTCTTCTATATCACCAGCAATAATAATTTGCTCTACATTCTGTGCGGAGAAGAGGGTTCATTCTTCACATTTGAAAGAGTGTCAAAAACAACGAATAGGATAAAAGCTGAAGCAGGGAGGAAGATTTGATTTTTAAAATAAAGCTTATACTTGGTCTTATGATTATATACAGCAAAGTGAAAATTATTTGTATTTGCTCTCAAATGACACTTACGTGTTCCCTAACAATCTAGGAACTGCAGTGTAACACAGAACCCACATTTCCATGCACTAAGGAACCTATGAGGTCATGTATTCTGCCCCACCTCTTCTTTGAACAGATGGGAAGTCAAAGCATTGGCAGATGAAGTTGATGCCACAAATATGTGTCCAGTAGCTGCTCTGTATCAGGCATGTTGCCTGTTGGGATACGAACTTAACAAGGCCACCAAGACCTTTTGATTTTCTGTCTGATTATCTTCTTATTTTCATGACAGCAAAAATTAATTTTCTTCCTACCTAAGAATTAAAGGGCATAAATTAAAATATAACCATAATAAATTATCCCATTTAGTGTTCTGGGGTTAGGAGGTTCTGGCAAAATGGTTTTTTGGGTCAATGGGGATGTCCAAAAATATGTTTGTTTCGATCTCTATTATAAAAATTATCAGTAGTTTATTAGTCTATATTGTACTGCCTTCCATTGGTAGAAGGAGGATAAAGAGGAAGAGAGGGGGAAGAAGAGGAAGAAGAAGAAATACAACATCTTTGATGGTTGAGGGGCTTGGGTACCCTAGGTGTCTCTCAACAATCTGACTGTAGATAGAATATGTTTACTATTGGATTAAATTTCTGGTGGATTCAGGATTTGGTAGAGAATCAGATTGTATTTTTAAATTAATTCTATTTTTCTTTTTTGTCATTTTCCTCTTTTTCTTAAGTTTGATACTGGGAAAAAACATTCTAGTAAGTTCTGAATTCAAGATTTTTGTATTTTTAATAGGCTGTGGTATGTCACTTATTTAATCTTTAAAAAATAATAGTGCAATTACCATTAAGTTCTGACACCTTTCCCTAACTATTTCTATCTAAAAAAAAAATGATGACTATATAAATTAGCATTTCTCAGAGCATGGTCCTCAAACACTAACTCTAAGACATTGCAAGAAATAAAGATGTCACAGCATCCTGGAGTGCTTGGGTGGCTCAGTCGGTTAAGTGTCCAACTTTGGCTCAGGTCATGATCTCACGGCTCATGAGTTTGAGCCCCATGTGAGACTCTGTGCTGACAGATCAGAATCTGGAGCCTTCTTTGGATTCTGTGTCTCCCTCTCCTCACTGATACACTCTCTCTCCCGCTCTTTCTCAGATATAAGTAAACATTCATTTTTTTTTTAAAGAAATAGACACATCTTATGATCATCTCCTGATGAGTACACGGGACTAGCACAGTCTTACAAAGTCCAGCAGAGAAGAAGCTTGGGGATGCTGTATAAGCCAGTGTGTCCCAAATGAATGTGAAATCATGCGCTCTTCTAGCAGAGCATCTATTAATATCCTCTGACCTGCCATTGTAAACAGACTGGGGAAGCAGGCAATAGCCACACGGAAACATGTTGTCTTCTTGAATGCAGAACTCAACAGAATGAAGAGAAAACAAGAAAAATGAAGCAACAATCCCTCAAAGTCAATTGGATAACAGAGTGGGTTTTGAAACAAACACTGCCTTGGGTTTGCTTACGGCTTTTTATTTATCGTATTCTCCCCTTCCCAGAACAGTTTTCCTGAAGGAAACTCTAGGCTTTCAGAGAGCAAGTACTGTAAAAAATTTTAGGCACAGATAAGCCATTCAAAACCCCGAACAGAAACAACTTAAAAATTAATAGAAATCAAAACTATAACCCATAGCATTCACTACTGTTATTTAGAAATACTGGGTGCATGATAAGGCTGGGAGACATCAACAAAAGTGCATGCTGGCTGTTGTGAGCAGGCTATACCACTTGGCTTATTGTCCAAGAATGAAAGAATCAAAGATGGGGAAGGCACCGTGTCACAAGGTCATTGTATATGTTCCTTGTCTCTCTCTCTCTCTCTTCTCCTTCTATCTTGGGTCTGAAAAATAGTCATAACTGAACTAAGTGAATTCTGATTCCCCACAAAACCAGAGAAGAAGCTGTCTAAACATGGTTTCTAAATGCCCAAAATAAATGTAGCAATGTGGTTCATTTTGGCATTTTCAGTCAGTTCCCCCACCAGCTACTCCAGCTGTGTAAGTAGCCTCATCGTGTTCTCCCTCAAGCCCTGTTATAATAGCCCACACTCTGACTTTCAGAGTAAGACAGTTTGGTACACATAGACTTTGAAAGTCTGATATAGCTTATAGAAGTATTCATTAAATTGGGCTCCCAGGACTTAATCTGTGACTTTAAAATTCAAAGTATACTTGTGAAATGCAAATGTAAGTGTCTTTCTAATAACCATGATAATGTTAGCTAATCTTATTTGGATGCTACCATATTCCGGAAACTACACTAAGAGCTTTAGATAAGTTTTTCTCATTTAATCTTCACAGCAGCCTTGTAAGGTATAATTTTTCCCATGGGAGAGATAAGAAACCCAGGGCACAGAGAGTTTGGGTAAAGTTCCCAAGGTTGCACAGCTCTCACGGGATAAAGATGATGTTTCAATTTAGACAGGCTGACTCTAAATCTCATCCTCTTAATTCTGATACCTTGCTGCTTCTCAGAAATAAAATAAAAGCTTCAGTTCGGATTGGCTATCAAAGCAAGTAAAAACAAAAGTGTCATTCATAGATGTCTTGATTTTTCCTGCTTGCGTGGTGGTTGAGTATGGGGTCTGAAACATGATAGCCTCAGTTCAAAGCCCTGCTCTGCCTCTAACCAGCCGCATGCCTGTGAGCAAGCATTTGACCTCAGTAAAGTCTCAGTCCCCTCCTCTGTAACACAAAGATAATAATAATTAGCATTTTTGAGCACTTACTGTATGCCATACATTCCAAGCCCTTTGCATTTATTAATTCTACAACATAGTTAATTATTATCTTTACTGATACCTAAGTAATAGCTAAATTGAATGGTTTAATGCATGTAAAGGACTTTAAAAATTGCCTGACAAAACATCAATAAATGTTAGCTATCAGACCCATCATGCATATACACTTAATCATAACATGATTTTTGTTATGGTCTTTGTTAACACACAGGGATGTTGTTTACAAATCTGTGGCACATTATTTTTAAAAGGGGGGTTAATTTAGGTTTCTGACAATGCTTTAATGTAATATAAATGTATAAAATATCAACAATAAAGAATGACGGAGGAGGCAGCTCTTCTATGATAGTGGCTTAAAAACAGCAGCTCTGGGGCACCTGTGTTAGTCCACTGAGCGTCCAACTTCGCCTCAGGTCATGA
Organism: Puma concolor; assembly: GCF_028749965.1. NCBI lineage: Eukaryota > Metazoa > Chordata > Mammalia > Carnivora > Felidae > Puma > Puma concolor. The sequence continues at coordinate 96,885,890 of NC_141668.1, read as the reverse complement.
TCTCACGGTTGGTGAGTTCGAGCCCCACATGGGACTCACTGCTGTCAGCACAGAGCCCGCTTCAGATCCTCTGGCCCCCTCTTCTTCCCCTCCCTTATTTGTGCTCTCTCTCCCTCTCTCTGTCTCTCTCTCTCTCAAAAACAAATAAAACTTAAAAGAGTTTTAAATAAATAAATAAATAAATAAATAAATAAATAAATAAATAAATGCAGTATCTCTGTCTATGGGCTGCCCAGATCAGAAAATGCGCTCTACTATTTAATAGCTGTGTGACCTTGGGCAAGTGGCTTACCCTGTCTGTGCCTCAGTTTCCTCACCTGTAAAGTGAAGATACTAAAAATGCCTAGAGGGTTGGACAATGGAGATAATAATAATGTTTGCCTAGGATTGTGATATTTAAGTTAGATAATAGATGTAATGTACTTAGAGGGAAGCCTGGAAGATATTCCAAAAAAAATGTTTGCTATAGTAGTAGAAGCTATTACTGTTCCTACTACTGTGAAATTCTACTACATAACTCAGTATATCTTGTAGTTTTTTTTTCCTCACAGAAGTACTGCCCCCAGAGAAACAACGGAACACATGGAATGTGGGGATACCATCTGATTTAAAATAAAATCAGTGCTCCGTGTGAAGACCCAAGAACTTTGTCTCCTAAAGTTTGCAGAAGGACAGCCAGGGTGTTTGAGTCCGCTTACAATCACTCTTGCCATTAGCAACCTAAAATGGAAAACTTCATGGGGTATTATTTGTTCAGTCGTCACCAACCATCATGATATAGCATGGGGACATAAATGGCACTCTAAAGAAAGCTGAGTTTACTGAGAAATTTGTTGTACTTGAACAAGGGAATGACTGAATTGTTTACGGATTCACGACCTAATTGTCTTTTCATTTTCTGTGTTGGAAAAGGAATTAGACCTCAAAGCATATGGTCATTCTGGAATTTTATTGCTAAATCTGATGTCTCCTGACTATAAAAATGTATGAGAGAGCCAGGAAATGTACAGCAAGTATACATGAAAGTGCCCGCTTATACTATTAACAGTGGGAGGTCAGGCTTCATGCTACTGGAACTTACCATGCTCAGGATAAATGCCTGAAATGCATGTCCTTCCTCAGAGTCTACGTCCTTCCTTCCCAGCCTCCCCAGCCTGGGTTCTGGATCAGAGGAGGAGTATCCACTGAGATGGAGACTCTGACGTGCACTCAGTGGCTTTGAGAATTACAGTAATTAATCTTAAACTGACATGGGGCAACGTGGAGGTTCATGGTGGAATCTGAAGTCATAAGCATGAATAAATCCCCTCAGCACGAAGCGGGTCCACATAGCAATAAGATGTTAAAAATCAGGATCATCGTTCAAACCAACACTCTGATCCCAAGGGAAGTCCAAAATCATGGGGATTTTCTGGTCTCTTCTAAGAATGCCCCCTCTCCAAACACTCAGTTTGGGATTTGTATTTTCCAAAAGGGAGGAGACCTCATCTGCTTACACCTCATGTAAGCTGACCCATGTTTTTCTTACCCATTACGAGTCAAATGTCTGGCTCCTTTGGGAACTGCATCAAGGTTTAACTGGATTTTTTTTTCTGATATATGTATGTATCTATTTATTTGTTTTATTAATACCCCCTCTTCCTCAACAAAATATATGAGATAACTAATTAAAACCAAAATCTAAAATTCAGGGCCAAGAAAACTAAGACCCAAGCTAAAGTATCATAGGCGAAAATAATCGGGTCACAGATTCAATGTTAAGCTTCCTGATGGTTAAAGCAAGTAAAGAAAAGAACTGTAAGAATGAAGTTAAAGGGACTGAAGATATGCAGCCGGATTTAACGGGATTATTTCAAAATTACAGGTCAGACTATTTCAATGAATGTGTGTCTACTTAAGACTCACAGATGAATGTTTCCTTCACACATATCTCTTCCAGAGCAATATCCTGCAGCCTTTTCCCATAGAAAGGCCTCTAGGCTCTCTAGAAGGAAGGTCTCTATGAACAATTGCATTTCAGTTTTTAAACCAAGGAAGTGGATTATTTCCAAGTAATGACCCTTATATTACCAATAATGCATTCTTGTCTTGCTAAAAATAAAAGCAAAACAGAACAAAACAAAAATCCTCCCAGTTTTGAAATGTGGACTCACCAAGAATTTGGAAGCAGATAAGTTCTCATTTGCTGATCCAACGTAACACACACAGCAAAAGCTCAGTAAATATGCTAGATCAAAATTAGCCCCAGTTCCTCAAGTATCAGCTATATAACCATAAGCCACAGTCATGGTTTTCATATTATTTATTAAGGATTTTAAGTGCAATTTTAGAAATATTCATATATAAATAAAAGAAAGTTTATTAAAGAATAAAATCATAATAGTATGTGTATCATAAGGAATAAGAGAAAGAATTTAACATGCAGTGAGTAATTACCCTGTATACACCATCCTGGTCTGTGGTACTTACACATATTATCTAATTTAATCCCCACAGTAATCCTATCAGGTAGACACTGTCATTATCATTGTTTTACAAATGAAGAAACCAGGGCTCAAAGAGATTAAAAAATTCACCCAAGATCACAAAGCCGGCAAGGGAATATGGCCCCCGCGCATACATAATTGCGAAGCTCATGGTATTCCCAACACACATCAGAACTTTCTCACAGCCAGGCACATGATAGTAGGCCCATTTGCTAAGTGTGGAACCCAAAAAATCAACAAGTCAAACTGTCTTTCTAATGTATAGGAGAGCCAGAACTAGAACTTGGAACTTTTCTACTACATCATAGTTGGTATGATTGAAAGAGAAGAATTTGTAACAGTGGTTTCATTGATAGAAAGTTGGTGATACTCTACAGACAGAGCTTAGGTTAATAAATCAAAATAATGTGCTTTCTTTCTTTGTTTGTTTACCCATTTTGGCTCGTTGGTAAATAGACTTTGTAAGTTTATTTATGAATTCAACTATTGTACTAGAAGTACAAAGGGGTATAATTGAGATAAACTAAAAACATAATAAATGGACTAAAAATATACCATTTTCACAAGGGAAACCACAGTTTTCTAGGCTGCAGTCCCTGGAGCTAGAGAATATACTTCTAATGAGCTTTGAGTAATCACATAAATTGAAAACCTAACCTTGTAATGCCTGATAGTGATCTAAACTACTTAGCTATGTTTTGTATTATACCACAAAACAGTGGTTTGTTCACGAAATGTAACAAAATATCTTGTGTTACTCATAGTTTGGCCTTAGGCTTACATGTGTTGAAACCATAATCCCCAACGTATTTCAGAGTATGTTTGGACAACCAAAGTTACTCTATGAAAATGACCCAAAAGGAAAACCCTATTCCATTAAAAACACAAATTGCTAAGAGTTAAATGTTTAAGTATTGCCTAGAGTGTATAAAGAAGATTTAAAATATAGTGCTCATTTTTCCAACTTAAAAAAAAAAAAAAATGAAAAAAGAACATTCAGGAACCATGCAGGAAAGTTGTAAATTAGCTATATCCTGATCTACTTCATATATGTTGCATTATGTAATGCAGAAGAAACGAGATACTACAGCCCAACAAAGAGCTGTTTGATACCAAGAGCTTCAGACTCAGAGAGATCACCCTGGTTGGTAAATGTAGACTTGTCAGGGTAATGTCAAGGTTAGGGTTAAGGTGAATGTCAAGGGTCACCATTAGACTTCACAGTTTGAAGATCCTCAAGTCAAAAAACCTGAAGCCCATCTTGGCAAAGTTTATGGAGATTACTCAGGCTGAAAATTCTCCAAGGACAGTGCTATATGGTAGTTAAGAAAGTAGGCAGCGGAATCAGATAGAAACGACGTTTGAATACCAATTTTGTAATTCACTAGTTCCACCATCTTAGGAAAATCCCTTCACCTCTCTGAGCCTTAATTTCCTCATCTCTAAAATGGGAAAAAGTGCTTTCTTCCTTCACAGGGTTGAAAGGATTAAATGAGATGATATATGTAAAATATTTAGCAAATCTCCTGGCACTTGGTAAATGCTCATAAGTTTTAATTATTATTATCATCATTATTTATTATTGTCATTTTATGAATAGCCATTGTGCCCTTAGTACCTAACATAGTGCCTATAAATAGTAAGGGATCAATAAACGTTTGCTAACAAAATCGAGCTTTGGGGCTAATGGTTTGAAATATTACATTCGTCCACTTAATTATAAAGGAAACCTTCAAAGCACCGCTCCTCAAACTCTGGGAAATATTGGGTTGGTCATCAGATAAGACTGGGAAATCTAAGTTAAACAAAATCAGTATTTTCTCTCCTGCAGAACCTCTCGGAGCCTTTAAAGAGACAGCATGAATTATGAATCTCCTAAAGAGACATAAGAGGCAGCGTGCAGTGTTTCTTAAATTTACTGTGCAGTTTCCTTGTCTATCAAACAGAAGATTTTACAAGATCTCTAAATTCTTCCCTCCTCGTTAACAGATTAGAATTCTAGGCATTTTTCAGAACTAGTTATGCATATCAATAGAGATTAAAATAAATGCTGATTCCCTTCCCCTTGAGATCATAACAAATTAGATCTTTTCCCACTTTTCCATTCCAAAGCCCACCCAAAAAGAACTGAATCTTTATGCTTTATCATGTATATAGCTTAATCCTGGCTTTAACTTGCATAGATCAAGTTCATTGAGAGTTTATTTTTAAGTCATTTCTGATTTAATATGACTTTTTAAAAAAATGTATTAGATGCAAAAGCTAACAGGCTGCATAATGAAGACTGGATCATGTAAGGAGCACAGGTTTTTCTTTTTCTTTTTATTTTTTTAAACTTACTCTTAAATAGGTTTTTCATTAAGAGAACATGTTACCCAAATCCACATCCTCGACAACATTTAATATTTAAAAAGCAGGTTATGAAAGGCACTTAGGTGGCTCAGTTGGTTGAGTGGCAGACTCTTGATTTCAGCTCAGGTCATGATCTCATGGTTCCTGAGTTTGAGCCCTGAGTCTAGCTCTGCACTGACAGCACGGAGTCTGCTTGAAATTCTCTCTCTTCTTCTCTCTCTGCCCCTCCCCTGCTCACAGTCTTTTTTATTTTATTTTATTTTATTTTATTTTATTTTATTTTATTTTATTTTATTTTGTTTTGTTTTGTTTCGTTTTAAAAAAATAAAAAATTAATAAAAAGCAGGTCATGAAATTGTCACCTAACTCAGTGGAGTAAAAGAGAAGTGTGAGACGTTCCTTTTTTGCCTATCTTCTGTCCACGCAGAGTTCTTGGACACTCTCACTGATTCCTCAGGCTCCAGCTGGTGAATCTCAGATCTCCCTGTTAGCCATGCCCCCTTTCTGAGCTCATGACCTGCATTGCCATCTACTGAAGGGCATATCCTCACATGCACTCACCTCGAATTCAGCAGGCCCAAAGTGGAGCTCACTACGACTACCCCAAATCTTTTCCTGCTCAGCCCACTATCACCGTCACCTGGCATCCAACTTGTCTTCATTCTTTCATCTTCCTCATCTTCCACAGCCAGGTCCACCTCTTAAGAGGCTGTCCAGTTAACCCTTTCCCCAGGATCCCCACTCTCTGTTTCGTTTTGTTTTTCTCTTCGACTCCCAACAGTTTTCTAAATAGCCTCCTCTTGATACTTTGACATTCCCCAACCCTCTATCCACCCTCTACCTTCCTGAGATATTTCCACAGTGAAAAGCGGTCATTTTGCCCACCTGGTTATGGCATTTCTGTGAGGCCCCACCGCCCGCTGTACAATCCTATCTGCTCAGCATGCTGGATCCCTTTCTTTCTTAATACCTTTTATGTTGCAAGTCTAAACACCACCCTGGAGACTGAGCCCCTCGACATTCTGGGTGTCTCTTCTCTCCTCTCTTTCCTAGTTCTCTATACAACCCTGTACAGTGCCTGGTATATAGTAAGTGCCCCTTAATGTTTGTGAAATGACTAAAAAAAATAAGGCATGAAATTCAAATAAAAGTTTAAGCTCTGATATTGGAATATTAATGTTAGAAAGAACTGAGTTAAACATAAGGAAAAGCATTCGCATATGCCAAAGTCTTCCACTCTCTCCAAAATATGACATGTTAAATAGAAAGTGTGAGTTAGTAAGTGATTCTTCTTGTGATCCTATTTACTCTGAGCACAAAGACACTTTGATGTATTGTGCCATTGAACCGAATGCCCTGACAGTATGATTAAAGCCACAATCAGCAGAGAGGAAATTGGTGAGTATGAGGTTGACTAGGATAAAACATAAAATGAGTTGTTTGTTTGCTCAGATTAGACTTAAAACTACCTTAGAAACCCAACGCTCTGTTTTCATGACCATCATCTTACACGAGCAGAGCATCACCCCTGAGAAGAAAATCTGCCCCTGGGGTTAGCAAAAGCGTGAAGTTCCTTAGGCCAGGTGCCGTGGGGCGGCCGCTAGTGTTGCTCTGACCAGCAGAGGGCGCACAGCCCCCAATACCTTGCTAGACCGGTCAACACAACCGGTGGAGCTGGGGTGAAGTTGTTCAATAAACCAAAACCTCCAAATCCGGGTCAGTGCGCCTGGCCTCCTGTCCTTGCCTGCTCCCTGGCGCTCCGTTCTGTTCTTCCCACTGACAATGAGGTGTCAGTGAACTTCCAGATCTCAAGCACACCAGTTTTGGAGTAAATGAGGAGAGGGCAAAGGGGAAGCTGTTCACTTAGAAGTGTGATAATTTCTTGGAAAAGAAAGCTTTAACTCACTCCTACTTAGCAGGACAGCTACAGAAAAGCGTCCTACACTGGTTATATCATACATTCTGATTTCTTCAGGCTTAGAGGTGGAGGTTTGCAAAATGTCCCTCCCCCCAACATGAAAGCAATTACTTTCTGCTCTTACTGATTTGGTTTAGATATTTTAGGTATCAGAAGTGTGACTTTAAGGTCATCAGGCTATTAAAAGGCTGAATGGGGGTAAACTCCTTCCTCTAGGTAGATATTTACATTTTATGAGGGTTAACGAGTAGAAGCAGAGAAAAAATATCACATACTCTCACATTCTAGAGACAGATGCTTCTGTTGTTAAGAGTAAGGGCCAGTGATCTAGAAAAGCAAAATAAAAATAAACTGAACAGATTCATGTAGCTCTCAAGGAACCCCACAAGGATTTGTTTGAGGAGAACAAAGGAATATCATAGTCCTTATGGGGAGTCTGTCTGCTCGGTTAACCCCAAAACCTGCTAGGAAGGAGCAGATAGCAAGGGTCTCTTGTTAATACTCAGAAAGAGTGTGCGGAATATGGTCTTTTTCCTTCAAAATCCACCTCAGGCAGACGTGAGAGGTCTACCTAGGATTTTACTCATGCACAGGGCTCCAGAGGCAGAATGGGGAATGACTGCTGGAGGCCCACAGGTGCTCCAGACGGGCAACAGAGCTGGGGAGTAGTGAAAGACAAGCTGGGTATACCCCATGGCCATACCCCATGGTCATACTATGGGGTATGATTTTATCCCCGTGCCAGAAGAAACACTTGGGAGAGTTTTAAACAGGGGGTGAGTGACCTGATCAAACTTGAATGTTGGGAAGTTCACTCTAGAAATAAAAGACAGTGGGGCAAGCTTATGCATATCAAATATGAAATGTGAAATTAAATGCCATGCTTATTAATTATGATAAGGCCTACCAAGATCATAGATCTATTTTTGAAAAACCAGAGTGTAGCAAGTAAGAATGGGGAGTTTCTTCCATTTCTGCTCCACTTGCTTTACCCTAGACCCAGGGCCCCGTGCCTTGCCACCATTTTGGTGGACCAGAAGGCTCAGAGCCAACTGAACTCAGAATAAAACCTCAAGTGACCTAACTTGTAACACTACTTTCCAATTAGAAAAGTAGTGTTATTTACAGAGGGACTTAACCTCACAAATATTTATGGAGCTGCTACTATGCTAAACCACTGTACTAGACTCTTCTGGGAACTCTGGGGCTAATAAAATGTAATCTCTGTCTTCTAGAAACTCACAGACGACTTCAAATCAAGTAGAGAGGAAAACACTTTTTTTCACAGGTTATCTTAGGCAAATAAAAATACCAACAAAAGCACTTTATGTTGTCATTGTGCATTTGTATACATCCATATGTATCTAAGCCCTCTTAGTCTTGAAAACCCAATTCTCTAAGCATGAACAAATAGTTTGAATTTAGGGGAAAAAAAACAAATTTAAATCCATATTAAGTCGTATTTCTCCTAAAAACAGGCTGGATATTCTAAAAACACATGAGCACCAAACTAGAGAATGACTACAAATGAAAAATGTACCTAATTCCTCCTAAAACTTAAGTTCCCAACAAGCTCAGATGAGAGTTTTTTGTTCCCTCAGACCTATTTATGCTTAAAATGGCTTGTCCAACCTGCTTGCTCCAAAATCCCATCATTGCTGCAAGTCTGCAAAGCAGTCACCCAGGGCATTAGGCATTAGGCCTGTCATTTTCAGGAAGCAAGTGGGCAAATCTTAAGGGCATCATTTCTATTGAAAAGGATGATGGGGGGAGGGGGAATGCCTGGCTGGCTCAGTCAGGTAAGCGTCCGACTTCGGCTTGGGTCATGATCTCGCGGTTTGTGGGTTCGAGGCCCACGTCAAGCTCTGTGCCGACAGGTCAGATCCTGGAGCCTGCTTCAGATTCTGTGTCTCCCTCTCTCTCTGCCCCTCCCTCACTCAACACTCTTCTCTCTCAAAAATAAACATTAAAAACATTTTTTAAAACATTTTAAAAAAATGAATGAAAAAAGAAGAAAAGGATGATGGGGCTACTATAAACAATGCCTACGATGGGATTGCTAATTCCTGGAAGGGAGACAGAGTGCACATAGAAATAACTGAAGTAGATGGCAAAAAGAATTGAAGATGTCAGAAGGGAAGGAAATGGGTCTAGTAGGTTCTCATGAGGTCACTAGGACTTCCTACTGCTTCAGTAACTCATGTTTTTGTGTTTGTCTGTTTGTCCCCATGCCTGAAGTAAGTATACAGCTATAGCCATACAATCTAACCCTGTATTATAGCAGACAGGATTAGGGAACAAAGGAAATCTTTTTCACTCAGCAAAGCTGAGCTGAGATTATTTAGTACAAACCACTTTTAAAAGTGTTGTTATATGTCCCAAGTGTTGTTATATGAAGAGGCCTTCCAAATAATGACATAAATTAACATTTTAGTTTCAGTACACAATTGAAATTGTGTGTCTATAAAAGGCCAAAGGAACTATTTCTTTTTTTACAAAAACGTTTTGAATGTTTATTTATTTTTGAGAGAGAGAGAATGCAAGCAGAAGAGGGGCAGAGAGAGAGAGGGAGACACAGAATCTGAAGCAAGTTCCAGGCTGACCTGTCAGCACAGAGCCCAAAGCGGGACTTGAACCCACGAACCGTGAGATCATGACCTGAGCTGAAGTCAGACACTTAACTGACTGAGCCACCCAGGGGCCCCAGGAACTATTTCTAATGAGATATGCTTTAAAATGAAAACTTCCAGGCAAAGGCAATTTTCGACTTTCACATACACTTGAACTTGGCCATTTGAATGTTTAGATCTGATTGTGTGTAATATTTTCTAGGTTTGGGCTTTCTGCAGCAAACTGCTATCATCCAACACTGGAAGGGGGTAGAGCAAGATTACTGTGATACTCCACGTGATGGAATCTCGTGTTAATGAAGCGCAACGTGAAGCCAGAGAACTGCGTGGTTCACATAATCATTTCCGTTACACACGTGAAACCTTCAGAAAATACTTCTAAGCAATATTATTTTATCACGCAGAAATCGATGACACTAGCGACACATGGATTTGAGATAGAACTGTGCTGGATGGTCACAGCCCACAAGAGAGCCTGGTACCTGCAGGCCCACGATCTCTCCCTCTGGCTCTGGAACAGATAGAGTAGGAGCTTCAGGTCTACACTACAAGATTCAAGATAAACTTGAATCCCAGGGAATATTTGTAGTGTACATTCGGGTGTCAAACACTACAGGTCTCTAACTTGTACAATTATTACCCTGGAAGCTATTTGTTTCCTTTTGTACCATCTAGGCTGGAACGTGTTTGTTCTCCAATTACCGCGAACAGTTCTGTATTTTGTGTAAACATGTGACCTAAGAAACATAGTCCCGTCCTCCTCTTCCTAGAATTCGCACCAGATTCGTAGAATTCCGGGTATGTTGTTATTAGAATGAAAGAGGTACATGTCATGTTTCCACCAGGGAAAATACTGGAACGGAGTACGGAACACAGGTAACAAAAAATGTCCTTGAATGGCACCCATATCAATGTAAAGATGGTTTCAAAACAAAACAAAACTGCCTTTGATTAGAAAACCCCACGCACATATCTACTTCCTGTGCACACAGTGAATGCCTGTTCAACTGGATCTAATCCACAAGTTGGGAAAAACCTGGACTCTTTACAAATTCTGAACCTGTATGCCCTCTTGACCAACAAAAGTGGTTCACCTTGATTTTAACAAAGTCCACTTCTCCCCACAGTATTTGAGGCTTGATTTTTCGAACCACATAGGAAGTCGAGTACTAAGTCGTCTGTGTCTCCTTCCGGAGAAAGAGGAATGGGGACTGTTGCAACTTTATCCCCTAGACTTATGTGAAAGCCCTGGAGAGTAAGCTGATGCCCAGAGGTTCTCCTAAAACATGTGACATTCGCAAAATTAATGCTTTGGATGACATTCTTCAAATGATGTCACCGTCATCCTTGATAACCGATTCATCTAGTGACAGTGATGTGTTGGATTCTGGGGAAGCGATTTTGCAGCCTACCCTCTTCAGTGTGGTTAAGAAACACTTGCAAGAAGTAACTTTTATGTGTGTAGGAACCCAGCTTGAATCTAAACTGGGGTTTAGCACACCTGATGAAGGGGTGGGTAAGAACTCTGGCTCTTACGCTTTTGTTGCTGGGATTCTTTTGCTTTTATGTGTGGTGGCAGGTTCCTAAAAATGAATAATAAGATGGCTTTTATACACATCCAGGAAAACACTGTGACAGGCAGAACAGTCCATAGTCGGGCGTCTGGATGGTTCAGTCGGTTAAGCTTCCAACTCTTGATTTTGGCTCAGGTCATGATCTCATGGTTCGTGAGTTCGAGCCCCGTGTCGGGCCCGGTGCTGGTGTTGCAAAGCCTGCTTGGGGGTCTCTCTGTCTCTCTCTCCTTCTGCTCTCTCTCTCTCTCACTCTCTCTCAAAATAAATAAATAAAAACTTTTTAAAAAATTAAAAATAAAAAAATAAATTAAAAAAAAAAAAAAAAGAACAGCTCATAGTCTACAGCAGGTACAGAACCCTGGAAAGGAGGGCTGCAGGGAAAGCTGACGGAGTGCTTTCCTGATCCGCACAAGGAACGCCATTCCAGGGCCAAGAGACAAAGTGTAACTGCAAAGAGGAAGAAAGGCAACTTCTTCATTTGTGTAGAATCCAGGATAGCTTTCCCACAAGGAGACATGCAGGGACCCCAGCACCTTGAAAGAGCTTAAAGAGGGCAGGTGTCAGCTCTTTTCAGGCACACACCAGTATTCCTATGGTGGGCCCTGGTGGCCACATAGGGCACTTACCCTTAAGTGTCCCTGGGGTTTGCACCCCAGCAAGGGGTTCAGGGCTGAAGTGGGGAAAATAAGAAAGGACTGTGTAAGAGTGTGATTAGAAACCAGGAATTATACTAGTGAGTGGAGATGATATTTCAGTTTATGAAGTATTATCCAGAAGCTGGTAAGCCTAGGGAGACTTGGTTAGAAATCAAAAACAATTGGATTTTAAGTTTGCTTCTAGAAAGAGTATGAGAGTTGTGTGTGTGTGTGTGTGTGTGTGTTTTAATATTTATTTTTGAGAGAAACAGAGAGACAGAGCATGAGAGGAGGGAGGAACAGAGAGAGAGAGGGAGACACAGAATCAAGCAGGCTCCGGGCTTCGAGCTGTCAGCACAGAGCCTGACAGGGGGCTGGAAGTCACAAACTGCAAGATCATGACCTGAGCTGAAGTCTGACTTTTAAACAGACTGAGCCACCCAGGCTCCCCTAAAGAGTAAGAAAGTTTTAAGAAAATCAGATGGGCAGTTTAGGGGAAGAGAAAAAAAAGACTTATAATCAGTAAGGTTACTTATGTTACCCAGAATCACGTTCACACGGGAAATCTTGTAAAATGAACCCATCCAAAGGGGGAACTGTACAGCCTTCTGAGGGACAAGCTTTGGTGCTGAAGTTAATGTAACCCCTGAAGCAAAAGCAAGTAAGCCAGTGCGATCTGGTGTAAAAAAGCATAGCTATCATCTAACCTCCCACGCTTCATTTCCTCTACTTTAAATAAAGACATTCCTAACCCTCCAATTTATCGTCAACAATCGAATTTCCTAATTAATGAGAATGTACAGGCTGCCCACGACTTCTCCACAAACTCCCCCTGACATGGTGGTCTCCTACAGCAAGGATAAGGAGGGATGGCAAGCAAATCTCAAGCACCAGCTTCTGAGGCTTCCCTGAAAGTATTGGTTTCAACCTCCCTTTCTTGCATCTGACCACAAAGTCAGGCTGCTTCCTGTGGCTTCTGAAAGGGGCAGCAGAAAGGAGAGACAGCATTTTATTTAGGGGGAAGTGAGGAGGCAGGCGAACCACGTTTAGGCTGTGCCCACCTCTGCAGCCACTGTCACGTTGAGAGCTGTGGATGGAGAAAAAAATATGGTCTTGGAGATGATGGAGATGATCTCTTTAGGAATCACTATTCCTCTGTCGGTGTTTTGAAAATCCCATATGCTCCCTCTTTCCAATTTAGTTGAAAGAGAATCTTCTCGGTTCTAGAAGTCATTATCACATGTGAAAAGTTTGGAAATTGGCACCCTGTACTACAAAGATGCTGTGTTTGGGATGGTCAAAGTTATCATCTTATATCACCTGCTTTCCCATCTGATTATCCACATCATGTCCTACAGTGATTTCTCACTCCCCATGCATCCCAACAAACTCCTTTCCAGATGTATGTCTCATTAGATCCCCGTCTGCTCCAACCCCCTGGGAAAAAAAATCATATACTTTGAGGCTCAAATCAATTATCACTTCAATAAAGCCTCCCTCCTATCACCTTTCACAAGAGCTTCTGCTTCTATAAGAATGACAGAGCCTGATGTATACATTAGAATTTACTGTGTATGTACCTGTCTGTCTCCCTGAGCAAGGATCAAGGCGTTGATTTCCTCCTCCTTGGTGGTGAGGATTATCCGACTGTCACTGATAAATCATGACTCTAACTATGATCAGCTGACACTACAGAGAGGGACCTGCTATGGCCCAATACTTAGGAGAGAGGTGTGGTTTCAGTATAGTGAGTGCTGTGGTCCACTTACCCTTCCATACTGCAACACTTGGGCAACAGCTAAGGATGTAAGTGTGGATTGAAGCAGTTGGAATCTGGGCATGTGGCAGTACTTACACCTATGGGGGATCCGGACCAGCAGGAGTATTATCACTCTAGAGGACAAAAAAGCCACTTTGTGAGAAACTGGGGGCAGACACAGAGACACTGTGGTAGACACAGAGAAAAGGCAGTAGTGGACTTTTCAATCTTTTTATGACCTTTCTGGATAAAACGAAACACTGCATTTTGGGGGACAAATTGACGGAGAAGGCAGATGATAGTCTCTGAGCATTCCAAAAATTAGCTAGAAAAATATTACCTGCACGCATCATGATAGGCTAGGTGATGGCACCTACAGTAATAACCCCAAATCCCAATGGCTTAAAACAGCAAAGATTCATTTCTCTCTGGTGCTATATGAGAACTTTGGGCCAAAAGTGGACTCTGCTCCTTTTAATCACTCAGGGGCCCAGACTGATAGAGAAGTCGCAAGCATTTACCAGCCCACAGCACCAAAGAGGATGATAGCTATGTAGGGTCTCAGGCCCGATATTAAATGTTCTGGCTTAGAAATGACATACGCTCTTCGTTCACAACACGTTGGCCAGATCTAGTCACATGATCCCATCTCACTGTCGGAAACCAAGAAGTGCAGCCCTACCATGTGGCCAGAAGGGAGAGAGCTGGAAATATTTGGTAAGTAGCGCTGATGACTAGCACATGACCTTATTTGTACCCCAGGCTTGTAAAGTAGATAACAGCTCTTACAATAAATTGAACTGTATTGTACTGGAACAGGTTTTCCTATTGATTTAGTTTAAGTGAATACAATGCACATTGTTCATAGATGTCTTGAGGGTCTCTGTATCCAGTTTGAAAGATTCTAGAAAAGTCTATTTGAACGTGCAGTGGCACAACTATACAGTTATATCTTCAAGGACGTTGGCTAAGGAAGCCTGATCAGACCAGTCCCTGTTGTTTGACAAACATGTTGGGGAAAAATTAGTCCAGTTATTAACAGATTTTGATGAGTTAAGAATTTCCTCTTGAAGGAAGAAAAGTCTGCTAGAAATCGAAGATGGATGAGAAAGGCAAACATCTGAGATCTGGTTCCTCATTTTCCACCTGCCTGTTGCTTAACTTCAGAGTCTTATAAGCTTATGTGCTTCAGTTTTTCTATCCAGATGCAGATAACATTATTTCATACAATTATCCGATATTCATTTAATATCCACTGGATACAGGCACTTGGCTGAAGCGTTCATTCATCACTTCATTGGTAATACAGAGACTAAGAGAAAAACGCATGATCCTTGACTTCATGAATCTTTTAATATATTTACCACCAGTGATAGAAATCACTTGATTCTAAATAATATAATGTGGTAATACATGATTAGCATCATATGAAAATTACTAAGGCTTTCACTAATGTGCTAAATGCACTGATATATAAGCCCCTAAAGGGAGCTCATAGGAAAAATAAGTGATAGGGGAGACAAGGAATACAAGAGGAATACAAGGAACACATTAACACCTCACTGTTAGAAAGATCTTCAGGGGCGCCTGGGTGGCGCAGTCGGTTAAGCGTCCGACTTCAGCCAGGTCACGATCTCGCGGTCCGTGAGTTTGAGCCCCGCGTCGGGCTCTGGGCTGATGGCTCAGAGCCTGGAGCCTGTTTCCGATTCTGTGTCTCCCTCTCTCTCTGCCCCTCCCCTGTTCATGCTCTGTCTCTCTCTGTCCCAAAAATAAATAAACGTTGAAAAAAAAAAATTAAAAAAAAAAAAAAAAAAAAAAAGATCTTCATCCATCGCCAACTAGTAGATCCCTAGCGTGCAATGAAACATTTCCAGGTAAAAGATATGTGAAGTCAAACCTGACAGTGTGTGACCCATTTATGGAACTGGAACCTTATGTTTTCTGAGCTAGCTCATAGGGCCTTTAAAGGTTTTCCTTTGATTTCCTAGGTATTCAATTTAGAACAATTTGGTCTTGTTTTAAAGGCTCTAATTTCCTAAACAATATATGAAAATGTACATTGCAGCAGCACACAACATTACCAAAATGTTCTCTCTATATTTGCAAAAGCAGTTGCAGAATTTTCTCTGTGCCTCTGTGGTCCTCTTAATATCGGTAGTACCAACATGTCTTCAGAGGACTTGGTGTACTCCCAATGCCTATTGTAGTTTTATTATTTAGCTATTTTTATTGGAAGGAGTGAGTCAACTATTAAAACACAAAGGATCCTTTTAAAGCTGCAAAGAAAATGTGCAAGAAGCAATGAAAAGGATAAGAAATTATTTCTAAATTAAAGTTTGTTTTATTATTAACAATAACAATAAAGTAAGTCACATAGCTCCTAAGTCCTCCCAGATGAGACATCTGTAGGATTCTCTGGTCTGAAGAGAACCTTAGCTTATAAACATGTCAGTCATGTTCTGAATAAAATGAACATTTCACACTACATGGGAATGTGACTATTTGCCCTTCAACATGTCCAAGATTGAGTGTTATTTTAAGATGATCTTCCATCCAATTATTTGTCCTATTTAGGACACTTTTTTCCATCAACTTTAGGCAGGAGAAGAGGTGCCAGTAATTGCTTTTGATGAATATACATTGTTTAAGCAACAAAGTTTAAGATCGTAAGCTACCAACCATTGGTACAAACTCTAAGTCCTACCCAGTTCACAGGTGTGAATAGGCTATGTTATGTTTCAGCCTTCATACAAAGGCTTCATACAAACACTCTCTCCATATTTTGGTTTGCCACATTTCACCTTTAACAAGTTGTGACCACTTAGTGATCCTGAAGAAGACAATGGTAATATACTGTAGCTAGTTCCTAACATTGAAAATTCACTGTATTCTTTTTTTACATGGAAAAAGAAGGAAGGGAGGGAGGGAGGGAAGGAGGAAGGAACGAACGAACAAACGAATGAAGGAAATTAAAAGGAAAGGGTATATCTAGTAGCCCAGTAAGATACACAACATGCAGGGAGCCACTAAAAGTTCCTGAAGTTTCTCCTTTTCCACACCTCTGTCCAAGAAGTAATGCGAGGCTTTGTCCTCTACCTCTAACATGTTTCCAGTCTTACCAACATCAACTTGCCAACTACCTACTCCCAACTTCCTATGAAATGCTTTCCAAGGTTCACAGGCTCTACACACTTGCTTCTCTGCCCACGGCATTAACAATCCTAATAATATATTATAGCAGAAATTAAGCAGCGCAATACATTTCCTGAAGCATCCATAGAAGGAACGGGGGGAATGGAAAGAATGTGGCCTTTAGTGTCATACAGATCCGTCACTTTGTAGCGTTATGACCTAAGCCAAATAACTTCACCTTTTTTAGGCACCCGTTTTTATCTACCATAATGTGGAGGATAGTAGTTTCGTCACAGAATTATGGCACATAGCATGGAGGATAAGATATTTAAAAGCACCAGGCACACTGTAAGCTTTAACACTTTTCGTTTCATCTTTATAATATGAAGTATATGGAGAACACTCTTTTCTCCAGAGGTTTGACCAAAAAAAAAAAAAAAAAAAAAATCCCTTCTTGTTTCACTATCAACGCCAGAGGATACTCCAAAGCAAGAATGATTCAGTAATGACACAGAAAGAGGAGACGGTCGATAAACAACTCCTAGGAGAAAGGATGCATTAAAGGTGTGATTTTCATTCTAGACCAGCAGAGTGGCCTGCGGGGTGGTAGGGCTGGGGAAGCCCAAGCAGATGAGACTTTGGGTTTCTTGCCCGACTTCAACCAAAGCAGCTCTACTTTGCTCTGTTTGATACCGACCGTGTATAAGGGTGGGATCAGAAAATGCGCCAGTGATGGTCTAGTTACGATTTTCTTGTCGGTGCCACACACCTGGCCGTACTCCTGTGAAGGGAGGAGTTTCCCCAGAAGAAGACAGCTGTTCTCACTGTGAATAACCCTGGAAAAGTTTCACAGTCAGACAGGCACATCTGGGGCCAAGGTTTGGCTCTGAACCCCAGCCTGGAGGCTGAGTGGTCTGGGAGGTGGAGAATGAGCCACATCTCTGCCCTGTGGGGGAGGCCGGGAGAGGCTGGCACTGGCTTGAGAAGGGTCTGGGCTGGGTCTGGACTTGTGCTTACTTTTGAGAGTCATTCCCTGTGCTGTATTCTCCCTCTGCCATCCCCAGATCTTGGATGTGTCTCATACATGAGACACGGTAGACTCTGATGGACTTGTGTCCGCGTGTGGGGAAAAGTAGTCCAATGTACTTCTTTGGAAACCCAAGTATGGAGTGGCAGTCATTGTCGCTGGAAAAAGGTGCCTAGCCTGGCGTGCTCTTCCAAGGCCACCATTTGGTGACTTGAAGAGTTTGAGCCAGATAAACAAGAGGCAGGGAGAAGGAGGAGCTTATTCTTGGGCATGTATGAGGCAGAAGCAGACAAAATAATAATAAATTATCACTTATACGGCATTCTATGTGCCAAGCCCTAAGTGCTGTACAATGATTTACTCATTTAATCCTCACTGGAACCCTACTAGGTAGATATTCCCCTGGTTTTACAGAGGAGGAAACTGAGGCATAAGGATGTTAAGTAACTTACCCCAAGTGGGATAATTAAATTGTTTGAGGACATTTTGAGATAGGCTAATTGTCAGCAATTTAGCAAGTGGAGGTGCCCACCATAATAACTGGGTATGAAAAGGAAGTGTGATCGTATTTTGCAATTATGATGGAGGTGATGATATAGCAAGGATTTTACACCACATTTTATTCGAAAAAAAAGTTCTGAGATTTTTTTAAGTCAAAAATTTCCTATTTAAGATTTTTTTTTTAACTTCTAAAATTGATTTTAGTATATTGTTTTCAAACTTCCTTACCCATGAACCCCTCAGACAGGCCAGACCCTTGGGGTAACAACTCTCCTGGTTCCCTTTTGCCAACACCAATTTTCTGGTCACCATCAAAATCCACCTATGGGCTCTGAAATCAGCATCCAGGGATAATACACCTTTGTATTATCTCTATGACCCTGAATTCCTAACAGTTCCAGGAGCCTTCTGCCTTCTTACCTGGCCGTGTCCTTCATCATCTTTGTCTTCTTCCTCTTTCTGTCACTCAGTCACTTAGAGTCTGGCCCACAGCTATGCTTTTCTCAGAGGCTCTGATCTAGATTAATCACCTGGCTCTTGTTGTGACCTTAATTCTAAGCAGGATATTTCATTTAGCTCTTTGGAGAGCTTTTTGATGTAAATGCAAATGGAAAAAAAAAATCACTGTTTATAACTGAGAAATGTGGACAACAGACATCTCTAAACTTTATTCGCCATTCTCAAGACCCAGAGATGAAGAAGAGTAATGAGTTGAAGACCATCCTTACCTCCTTGGTAATGGGGGAAAGATAGGGAATTACTACCATCTCGCATGGGTTCTCTCTCCCTCTCTTCTCCAGACAACCAGTGATTGTAGGGCTTTCCGTACTGTAGCCCGCACACGCAGGAGCAGCAGGCTTCATTATTTTAGCTGAGTCTCTGCCCCAAGGGAATGAGGGAGACAATGGGACATGGGGCTCTGTCTTTTGAGCCATCAGTTTTCAATAGCTAAATGGGTCCAGCTCCTGATTATGGCAATTAGCAATTCACAAAAGAGAAAGGGACTTGAATGAAAATCAAACTCAACTTTTCAACAAATGTTTAAACCTGTCCTTTAACATTGCCAAAGATTTGTCTTCCGATGTAAGTTTGATACCTCCTGCCACACAGCTAAAACATTCTCTCCTTTTGCAAAGTTTTTCTCTATTTTGTGAAAAGAAATAACTAGAAATGGGTAGAAAAGGCATCCAAATACTTCTCCAAAATGCTTTCAATCTAGTAGAAGATCCAAAACAGAAATTATAAAATCAACAAAGTTACCATTTTGTTCTTTGGTTTTAAGTTTTCATTAAGTGTCTAAAGAAATACAGTTATGGAGATATTAACATTGCCTTAACACAATTAAGAGACAACAAGTTCTCTGACCCTATTTATGATCTAATCTCTTTCCGCCTATATATCTTTAAAGTGAAATTACAAGAAGAAAAATAAATGGAGTAAATATGAAAATGTTGCCTAGGTTCACACACACACACACACACACACACACACGGGTATATTATGTATTTAAATGATCTATAAGATTATTAAATGGAGTGACAAGTCACTATGACACCAATTACTGATTTTTTAACCAGTTCAAAAAGCACTTTTATTTAGATTATTTTAATTAGAACCTCTTTGAAATTTTATTATATGTAGATGTAGATATATAATTACATATTTATTTGTACCCCAACAGAAATATTGCCTAACTATCAAAAATATCAGATGTCAGCTTTCTCTGCAAATGTATGCATTATACCACTCAGGATTCTAGGAAAAACAAAAAGTACATGACTGGAAGATAAAAATCAAAGAAAAAATACAACATTTGTTCAGTGCTTTATAGCCAGCAAAGTGTTTTCATCTTCACTACTTCAAATTCCACATTAGTAAATGGAATTATTCAAAAAATAACATATCCTGTAATTTACACTTTCCCTAAGAAAGCTATTTTAAGATTAACCAGGGTTATTAAAGTATTATTATGTATGATAATAAAGCTTGAACCTGGAAAAATGCTTAAAGCAGAAACCCAGAAAAATACTTAAATCATAATCACTAATTAATCTTGTTTATAGTTCTTTATTAAGATTAATCACTCTTTACGCATAAAACCCTAAGCATTAGAAATGTGATCATGGGAAAGTTATTTAACTACTCTGTATGTCCGTTATAAACCAATTCTTCAATTATAAAACACAGATAACCCCTTATCTGCCCAGAGACAACAGACTGTGCCATACAATATTTTGACATCCTCTCCGCCTAAATATTTAATGTATCTGTGATTTTATGAACACACAGCAACATGAGTGAAGACAAAGTCATGTGAGCCTTTTACATAATCAATTCTGCATGACAGCTTTCTTAGAAATACAAATATAAAAAGAGGAAATCAGTATATGCAAAAAGATCCATTGTACTATTGTCTCATATAAATGGCTTAAAAACAAGAATTTCATTATGTACTGGGAAATTTTAAAGCAAGCTTTCAAAGGAGCTGGTGACCTCATAGGGTAGTTATTCTTCACTTAAACAAAATAAAAAGAAAATGGGATAAGTCATCTGACATCTTACCATTCAGGTTTAATTAAAATATCTCTTCCTCTTCCACCTCGAGCCTCTTTCCCATGCCAATGGCAAATAAACACCAAGTTGAATACACATTTACTGTGTCAACTCATGTTAAATATAAATTTAACTGCTTTACAGACACACACACACACACACACACACACACCTCTTTTAAAGTCTTAAATGCCTACATCGCTTTTTTGTTGTGTGTGTGTGTATAAATATATGTACATATATAATAAATATGAAGATATGTTTAGACACAAAAAATTTAGAATTATTTATTTTTGAAAATAGCTGAGTTAGAGAAACCAACCATATTCCCACCTGCCTTTGTGAAAATAAACTTGGATCTATTTGTAAGTCTTTCTTTCTTTTTCAGTCAAGTTTATTCAAGTGCAATTCACATATAGTGAAATTCACTCTTTTTTGGTTCACATTTCTGTGAGTTTGACAAATACATGGTCAGGTAACCACCACCACAACAAAAATGTAGACTATTTCATCACCCTCCACCCCAATTTTTTTTGTTTTCCTGTAGTCAATCCCTGCCCCTCACCCCTAGCCCATGGCAGTCACTGATCTGTTTCTTGTTCCTATAATTTTACCTTTTCCAGAATGTCATATAAATGGAATAATACAGCGTGTGGCTTTTTATTTTATTTTTTAAAATGTTTTTTTAACATTTATTTTTGAGAGAGAGAGAGTGTGTGAGCAGGGGAGGGGCAGACACAGAGGGAGACACAGAATCCAAAGCAGGCTCCAGGCTCTGAGCTGTCAGCACAGTGCCCAACGCGGGGCTCGAACTCACAAACCATGAGATCATATCCTGAGACGAAGTTGGACGCCCACCCGACTGAGCCACCCAGGCACCCCAATAGTATGTAGCCTTTTAAATCTGGCTTCTTCCATTTGGCATAATGCATTTGAGAGTCATCCATATTGTTATATTTATCTGCAATTCTGTAACTGTTTATAATGCTAAGGAGTATGCCATTGGTTGGGTATATTGCATTATTTGTTTACCCATTTACCAGATGAAGGACATTTGGGATATTTTTTACTTGCCAGTCTTTCTTAATATGTCAAAGCATGAGACAGTATAGTATGGTGTTTAAGAGCCTAGTTTTTTGAGCTAGACAGACCTTTGTCCAAATCCAAAGTCTGTCATATATTAATTTGTTCCCTTAGGCAAATCACTTACATTTTCTGAGTCATAATATTGGTGTGAAGATTAAATTAGTGTGTGACTTGTAGTGTGAGTTAACAACTGCTATTATTATTACCATTATCCCTAATTCTCAAACTGTTTTACTTCAAATCTTCAAACTGATCCCAAACATAACATCTTCAACCACCTCAGAGCTTCCACTATATCCCTTTATTTAAAATACATCACCCCCAGGGCGCCTAGATGGCTCAGTCAGTTAAGTGTCTGACTTCGGCTCAGGTCATGATCTCATGGCTTGTTAGTTCGAGCTCTATGTGGGGCTCTGTGCTGACAGCTCAGAGCCTGGAGCCTGCTTCAGATTGTGTCTCCCTCTCTCTCTGCCCCTTCCCTGCTCACACTCTGTCTCTCTCTTTCTCTCTCTCTCAAAAATAAATAAATATTTAAAAAAATTAGAAACACATCACTCCTTCTTTCTGCTTCCCACCCTTAAGACCCAAGTTCATCTTCTTCCGTAAGGAAAGCCACATGTTCCAATTCATAGCCCACATTTATCTTTCCATTCTCCACATTCCTGTAGCACACATTATCCAATCTGGTGGCACATGTGGCTTTTTAACTTTAAATTAATTACAGTTAAAATAAAATTTAAACTCAATCCTTTGGTCACAGTAGCCACATTTCCAGTTCTAACTTGAAAAGGTGGCTAGTGGCTGCCATATTAGGCAATGAAGATACAAGCACACCTCGTTTTATTTCACATCATTTCATTGTGCTTTGCAGATACTGCAATGTTCACAAGCTGAATGCTTGTGGCAAACCTTCATCCCGCAAGTCTGTTGGTGCCATTTTTCCAACAGCATTTACTCACTTGGTGTCTCTGTCTCGCTTTGTTAATTCCTGCAATATTTCAAACTTTTTCTTTATTACTGCACTTCTTATGGTGATCTGTGATCAGTAATCTTTGATGTTACTATTGCAATTGTTTTGGGGTACCATGATCGGTGCCTGTATAAGATAATCAACTTAATAATACATGTTGACTGCTTCACCAACCAGCGGTTCCCCCATCTCCCTCCCTCTCCTCAAAACTTTGTATTTCCTGAGACACAAAAATATTGAAATTTACCCAATTAATAGCCCTACAATGGTATCTAAGTGCTCAAATGAAGGGAAGAGTCATACGTCTCTCATTGTAAATCAAAAGCTAGAAATGATTAAGCTTAGTCAGGAGGGCATGTCAAAAGCCAAGATAGGTGAAAAGCTATGTCTCTTGTGCCAAAAAGTTAGCCAACTTAGACATACAAAGGAAAAGTTCTTGAAGAAAATTAAATGTGCTACTCCAGTGAACACATGAATGATGAGAAAGCAAAACAACCTTATTGCTGATATGGAGAAAGTTTGAGTGGTCTGGATAGAAGATCAAGCCAGCCACAACATTCCCTTAAGCCAAAGCCTAAAAGTGCAAGGCAGAGCAGAAAGTGCTGATATAGAAGCCACAGCAAGTTATCCAGAAGATTTAGCTGAGCTACTGACAGTGGCTACGCTAAACAACAGATTTTCGATGTAGAAAAAAACAGCCTTCTACTGGAAGAAGATGACATCTAGGACTTCCATAGCTAGAGAGAAGTAAATACCTGGCATCAAAGTTTCAAGGGACAGGCTGACTCTCTTCTCAACTGCTAGTGCAGCTGGTGACTTTAAGTTGAAGCCAATGCTCATTTATCATTCTAAAGATCCTAAGAACCTTAAGAATGATGCTAAATCTACTCTACCCGCGCTCTGTAAATGGGACAACAAAGCCTGGATAGCAGTACATCTGCTTACGACATGGTTAACTTAATATATTAAGCCCGCTGTTGAGACCTATTCAAAAAAAAAATTCCTTTCAAAATATTATTGCTCATTGACAAAGCACCTGGTCACCTAAGATCTCTGATGAAGGTGGACAATGGGACAATGATTAATGTTGTTTTCATGCCTATACTAAAAACATCCATTCTGCAAAACAAAGATCAAGAAGTAATTTTGACTTTCAAGTCTTATTTTTTTTTTTAATCCATTTCATAAGGCTATCATTGCCATAGTGACTCCTTGGATGAATTTCGGTAAAATAACTTGAAAATATTCTGGAAAGGATTCACTATTCTTGATACCATTAAGAACATTCATGATTCATGGGAAGAAGCCAAAATATCAACATGAACAGGAGTTTGGAAGAAGCTGATTCCAACCCTCATGGGTGACTTTCAGGGGTTCAAGACTTCAGTGGAGGGAATGCCTTAAGACAGGATGGAAACAGCATGAGAACTAGAATTAGAAGTGGAGCCTGAAGATGGGACTGAGTGGCTGCAATCTCACCATACAACTTTAATGGATGAGGAGTTGCTTCCGATGCAAAGAAAGTGGTTTCTTGAAATAGAATCTACTCCTGGTGAAGATGCCGTGAAGACTGTTGCAATGATAACAAAGGAGTTAGAATATCACATCAACTTAGTAGATAAAGCAGCAGGGTTTGAGAGGATCGACTCCACTTTTGAAACAAGGTCTACTGTGAGTAAAGTGCTATCACACAGCATCACATGCTACAGACAAATCGTTCATGAAAAGAAGAGTCAATTGATGTGGCAAACTTCATTGCTGTCTTATTTTAAGAAATTTCCACAGCCACCCCAACCTTCAGCAACCAGCACCCCAATCAGCAGCCATCAACATTAGGCAAGACCCTCCACCAGCAAAAAGAGTATGACTCCCTGAAAGCTCAGACAGTTGTTAGCATGTTTTAGCAATAAAATATTTTTTAATTAAGTACACTGGTTTTTTAGCTATAATGCAATTGCACACTTAACAGACTATACTATAGTGTAAGCATAACTTTTATATCCACCAAGAAACCAAAAAATTCATTTGATTCACTTTATTGAGATATTTGGCTTATTATGGTGGTATGAAACCAAACCCACAGTCTCTCAAGGTATGCCTGTATAAACTATTTCAATCATTACAAGAACTGCTGTTGGACAACATTAATGACCATTTAAACTATACAGTTCCATTTGTGACTGGGTTACATGATATAGTCATATTCTCAGTTTTTCTGTGCACAAAACTAATAATTAGCAGACAATGAGTGAGCATCTATTCTGTGCCAGACACTGCCAGGGACCGAGGACCTGAAGAGCTGCCTTGTATTACAATACAAGAATACAATGTTGTAGCATTTAGGTGATGCCTAGCCACCTGGATGATAAATGCTGAAGAAATTTAAAAGAAGCAACAATTACCAAGGTCTGGCTGGTAAAAGAAGTGGGTCATTAAAAATTTAGGACAAAAATGATAAGGAGAAATCCAGGTATGTAAGAAGTAGGTGGAACCCTATCTTCTACTTTTTTATATTCCTTCCAGAGCCTCAAGCCCAGTCCTATATGCACTGATGGGGTTATAACTAACACACCAAGACAGGGAGGAACCAAATGATCAGGAACGGGAATAAATACAGTCACGTGACAGAGGGTGCCATGTGATGGACAACCATGTGATGAGCATCCAAGAAACAGATGCTCAGAGCAGATCAAACCAAAGGCAGATTGGCAAAGCTGTGCATAGAACCAATCCAGAGGTAAGGGATAAGAAGCAAAGTCAAGTCAAGTTGAAAAAAATGAATAGATGAACAGAGAACAGGAAATCAAAGTGATACTGAGATAAACATAGGAGGGGGGCAGTGTCCAAAGATTAGCTCATTGCAGCCAGGAACAATTCATCACCTAAAAGATTGAAGGCTATGAGAACGGGTGCCCATACAGGAGGCCCGGCTGGGGAATGCAGCCAGTTTGGAAATGCGGTTCCAGCTATCTTTTATCCCTGATGGTTCCAGATGGGATGGTTTGTCTTCCTGTCTCAAATGCTCAAATGACATATGGAAGTCATACAAATCTTTTGGATAGGCTATGTTTATTGGCTAACGGCAAGATAGCTGAAGCCTTTGTATTAATATTTTTGAATTAAGCATAAAGGAAAAAATCTGCAAAAGCAATATTGAAATGTAAGGTATAAAGTAACATCCTTAAGTTTACTGGCTTTCTGCAAGGCCCTAGCTGCCCCTAATGGTGTCCCTCCTTTTTTCCATCACCTTATTGGGCTTATATTTGGCCCGAGTGACTTCCTCAAGGAGCTGGTTACAGAGACATGGCTTCAGCGGCTTGTTGGGTTCCACCACATATGTTTTGCCAAAAGATCTAGAGTCACAAAACAGCGTTCTTCCCGGCTTGTCTGAAGCAAACTGAATCTTAACAAAAATGTAAACTTCTAAAGTCCAAGCTTTGGATGAGAAATCAAATGTGTTTTTAGAAGAAAAGGCAAAACAACAACAATGAAACTTGACAGCAGTAGCTCTGTCACTTCTAAATGATCTGCCTTGAAGAGACACTGTAAGTCTCAAGAACCAACCCAGTTACTATGTCACCCCGCCTTTGGGCACAAGGCCAAGACTCACTGTCTGAAACCACAATGCTCACATAATCTTCAGAGTCTCTAGAATAACCACACTTGGCCCGAGTCACCAATGGACAGGAAGCTCATTAAGAATCCCCCATTTCCCCCCCACTATCGTCTCTTACCACAAGAAGCCACCTACAACAGTGGGAACTGGGGCCCCTATCATTCCAATCACATCTACTCAGGGAGCAACCTGGGAACCACTGGAGGGTGAATTAAAAGGCAAACCAACAAGGTCAGCTTGGATGTTGTGAAAGGATTAAGCCATGACATTGTCATCTGGGGTGCACTTGCATTAGAAGACCCTGGTTTTCTCATTTCCCATGTACACAAGAATGTCAGGAATTCCTCCTGAGAGGGAGCAGAATGCCAGGTTCTCCTGGGAAGCCAGAGCATTACCTCAGATACAGAGAACTATAACGGCAGGAGAAAAGCAGCCGGCATAGATGACGTGCCACAGTCTCAGAGAAATATAAATAGCACAATAGGTCAAGATCAAGATACACATCAGAATCGTAGTTCTATCACCTTCTGGTTGAGCGACCTTAGAGCAATACCTTAATTTCTCCCGCCATCAGTGTATTCATCTGTAAAGTGGGATAACACATTCCTTAACTACTTTGGTGGGGTGTTGTGACAATCAAATGAGATAATGGCTGGGAAAATACTTCGCGATCTGTACATTGCTACGCACATGGGAGCTATTATTTGGTCTTCTTCCCTAAAATACTGTGCCTTGGAACTCACTTAGCCTGGGGTTTTCCAACCACACTTCTAAAAGAACATTTTTGGAGCCACTCAAATGAAGACTTACACAAATATGAGAATCTGTTTTCTGCTTCTTTTTCTCTGATCCAAGGAACTTGCTTCCTTTCACAGATTTAGCTCTTTATGTCATTAACTAAATTTAAATCATGCCTAAAGACTTACTTGTTTGGCAGCACAGTTTCATATCCTGTTTGGTTTAATTTTTAAAATTCTTTTGTAAAGCACTCCAAGATGTTTGCATGAAGATCACTCAACAAACGGAAGCCTCTCTTGAATACACACACAAGGACACACCCACATCAAGGGGAAGAAACATAATACAGACTTTTGTTAACATGGTAAAACAAGTATACAGAAAACAGTTCCTAAAATTACATCCACTGCCACACTGTATGGCCATTTCTTGGCTGAGAGATGCTTAACCCCCTCAAAACCAACTGGGAAGGCTAACGTGATCTTCTAGAATCCAAGTCCGCCAGCTCATATAGAGTGTAGATTTAAGTGTACAGCTCAACATGGACCGGTATTTTCCATGAAGCCGGCATCCTGGCAAGAGAAAATTCCCTAGTGTTTTGCCATTTATCAAGAGACTAAACATCAGATCCTGAACTGTGTTACATAAGCACAATACCCTTATTGTTAGCAGCTGTTTGTTGGTCACCATTGCACAACTGACCAGGTGCATGGCAGGATGGAGTCTTGTCTTTATGCAGAGATTCAGGGTAGATGGGCTCGGGACTTGTTCAATGATGGTAAAACACTGATTCTAAGCCATCAGGATTATTATAGTCCATAAGGTACTTTGCCAACTTAACGCATACGTGGTAGAAGTTAAAGCATGCTGCAGATACAGGAAGTGCCACCGGTTTAATTTGGAAACATTGTTTTCAGTTTTCTATGTTGAAGAATTGATTTTAAGCTGAACTGTCTGGATGTGAAGGTAAAAACATTGAGTCAGTGTGTCACTGAAGGTCATCAGGCAAGTCGAAGGAAGATCTGTTTTGGAAGATTGGCTGTGAATTAACAATGGCAAGGATATTGACCTTTCATGATCGCTTTAAGAAAAATACATAATGCTAAAATGTGCTTTATTAGAAGAACCAAGGAAAGATCTATCCATGTAGGACAAAAGAGTTTTTTATAGAGCATTAAAAAATCTATGTCCTTCTACAGTCAAGAAAAAAAATCTCTTTTACTTTTATATTGTCTTATTATAGGAATTCAAAGGCTATTTTTTGCACCTATGCGCTTCACTGGGTTTTAGGTTTTTTGAAGTACATCTAGCTTTACTGATGTAGCTAGCCATTCTGTGAATTTTTTGCTTTCAAAAGCTTCAGATAACCAGTTACTTGTTATTTCAGAGAATTATGTGGTGAAGCAAGTTACTGAACTGCCAATTTTTGTGTGCAACAAATTGTATTTGCATAGTGAGTCACTTTTTTGTGCTTGTGTTGGTTTACTTTTTAAGGAAGATATACCTATATATAAAAGAGAGCTAACGTAAGGGTCTTTGGGGAAAAAAATGACAGTATCTAGGAAATATTAATAATAGCAGCATTATTATTATTACTGAAAATGCCACACAGTGACTTTATTAAACCCTTGCTTTCCTAACCTTTTTGGATGTAGAGCTAATATATACTGAGCATGGGCTCTGTGATAGGCATGAAGCCAGCAGCCCGCTCAACACAAGAGCATTTGTTTCCCCGGTGCATAGACAAGGAAGTTAAGGCAAAGTGGGGAGAGAAAGCTGAGTCATTGGATTCCAGAGCACTTGCTGTTACCCAGCAACCCAATTTTGTGTTTGCAGCAGTAGCTGGCAGAGGGGGAGGAGACCTTCAATAAAAGTCTTCTGTTAGAGCACTAGAAACAAGTTCTAGTTCAAAGTTTGGGCCACAGTGTCTCATCAGGGCAGATAAAAAACCAGGGCCCACAAAAAAAAGCACTATTAAACACCAAATTATGGGTAAAGTTTATAGCACTTGTAGTAATGAAAACCAATATTTAGGCCCTATACCTTGATTATAATCGTTTAGTGGCACGGAAGTTCTGGTTGTGAAAACAATAATGGGATTCAGATACATCACTGTTGGAATATTATTTAGCCACAAACAAGAATGAAATCTTGCCATTTGAAATGACATGGATGGAGCTAGACAGTATTATGCTCAGCAAAATAAGTCAGTGAGAGAAAGAAAAATACCATACAATTTCACTCATATGTAGAATTTAAGAAACAAAACAAACGAGCACAGGGAAAAGAAACAGAGAGGCAAACCAAGAAAGAGACTCTTAACTATTGCGAACAAACCGATGATTACCAGAAGGTGGGTGTGGGTACGGGTGAAATAGGTGATGGGGATTAAGGAAGGCATTTGTTGTAATGAGCACTGGGTGATGTATGGCAGTGTTGAATCATTCAGTTGTACAACTGACACTAATGTTACACTGTATGCTAACTAACTGGAATCTAAATAAAAACTTTAAAAAATACATCATTGTTGAGAGACACCAAAACCATTACGCAATTTGTTAATATGTCTTCAATTAGGAAACAACACACAGATTATACCAGTAAAGTGTATACTTCATAATCCTCCCAGTGCGATCATTCTGAAGGGGATGACTCTATTTTCAGACCCAATTATAGATGCAGGTTTATAGTCTGTGATGACCCTATTTTCTGGGTGAGGAAAGAGGATTTCTTCTGTTTGCCTATTGTTTCTGGAAGCAACCTCTCCTAGTGGCTTTTCCCTCTATCCTTATAAGAGTTGGTATATGTTTGTCCAGGATTGGACTTTATAATGGAATCCGTGAGAGATTGTGTGTGCCCCTGATCCATACTCCCAGTACCAAAGTATAAAGAAGGAATATGATGTTTCCTGAAGTTCTGTTTCCCCAGATTAGTCATGTAGGAGGAGGGATATTTACTTCTGTGCCCATTGGTCTCCTGTCTTTAGCTTCATAGATGAGTCTTGACAAACATGGAGGCGACTGTAACTCTTTGAGATTCTCTCCACTTACTTTGAGGTGGACTTTTCCTTCCCGTGCTATAAATGCCAGGCTGAGTAGAACCTCCCTAAATTAGATCCTATTTTTACTACATCTTGCAGAAATTATTCAAATATTCTAGCCTGTGGGGATTCCTATTTCTTATTTCCTGTGCAAGTACAGTCTTTTACCTGATATGTATCAGGAAAAAGATTATACACACACATACACACACATCATTTGGGAGGTAGGGTATTAAATGTGTAGGATAAAATCACAATTTTGAAACAAAAATAAAGTAATCTTTTTTAGGCTTCCTCCACAATTACCATACTTAAGAGGGAAAATTAATTTCCACATCTTTCTCCAAAAATACAATAAAAACTAAAATAAGTTATTGTCCTTCTTCTTCCTTTAGCTCTGAAAGTAAAACAAAATATGCCAAGTTGAAGATTTTCTGGAAACCCTGAAATATAAAATAGTCTTTGGCTGGCTGACTCCTTCTAAGCTTAAATGTCACTTAGCTGCCCATCTCTCATTTAAATTGTATCCTCCACATGAGTTTCTCATAGCCCATGTAGATTCAAGTAAGACCACCCCTGTTGTAATAGAGATTTTAATCCCTGCCTCCTCCACTTAATACTAAACTTCTAAAAATTTTAACCATTATATACCCAGTGCCATCACAGTACCCGGGCACATAATACAACTCAATAAGTATGTATTGGGGTGCCTGGGTGGCTTGGTCGGTTAAGCGTCCCACTTTGGCTCAGGTCATGATCTCACGGTTCGTGAGTTCGAGCCCTGTGTCGGGCTCTGTGCTGACTGCTCAGAGCCTGGAGCCTGTTTCAGATTCTGTGTCTCCCTCTCTCTCTGCCCCTCCCCCATTCGTGCTCTGTCTCTATCTCTAAATAAATAAATAAACATTAAATAAATAAACATTAAAAATTTTTTTAAAAAAAACTTTCTTCACTGAAAACATAAATATTTTAAATGTTCATAGGACATATTTTCCAGGCAGAATATTCACTACCTTTGGCAGCCTAGAGTTTGTCATCTCATTTAGACAGATACACATATACATAAATACTATATACATAATATAGTTAGTATATGTGTAACGTATATACTATGTCTATAGTATAGATATACTGAAATGGAAAAACTATATCTTGTTCATGCTCATGCTTCAACTAATGGATTCTGTCTAAAGTTTGCATTGCAAACACAAAGCTCTAGGTTAAGCTTTTCTCAGGGTGTAATAATTAAAGACATAATAAATACAGATAAGCTAGTCAAACGTCTCCTTAATGTTTGTTTCCATGCAGTGTCTATACTGGCTATACTGGTCTATCCATTTCAAATGGATGAATAAATCGCTTTATAATTACTCCTTTTTTCTATAATAAACCTGACCACATAGGGCTATTCTCTCAGAAGGAAAGACAGCATGAAGAAATGCCAACTCTACCTAACCCCTAAACCATCTTGCTCCAGTCCAGGCAGGACTCCCTCAGATCAGTAAAGGGACTACTCGCTTTGGCCTCACATGAGGTGTGTTAGCTACAGTCTCTTAGACTCGGCAGATAGATTTGCTTGGCCTGCAGTGCTCTGGTTCTGATCTCCCTGAATGAGTCTCCCTTTCCCTGAAATTTCTGCCATCGAGATTTAGTCACTGTCTGCTGATTAAAGCCTCTAGACTGTAGACACTCCACGTGCTAAAGCACACCCACACCACTGATGTCTGTTTCTATAAAAATGGATGAGTGTGCACTTGTTTATGTGTTTTCTCTGTGTGTGTTCCTGGGCCCTTTCATGTGTGTGTCCAGCTGAACTGAAGGACTGGAGAGTACTTCCTGCAGCCAACTACAGCAGGAAGGCTCGGCTCTGGGCTTGGACCACCAGGAGTATCCCACCAAAGACCCGCCGCGTGGGAGAAGAAGTTGTACTGTCTCACCGCTCCTCAACAGCACTAGGCTGCAAGGGAAGGCAGAAGAAATCAGAGTCCTGAAACCATGGCTTGGGTTGTTTTAAGGCAGAGGGTTGAAATGTCATTTCAGTTTCTGTAAATCACTGGGTCCATTCAATGGTGTAAATGTGTTGTTGATAGCTGCAGTGAAAAGACAGGATGCTAGTAATGGTCTTTGAGTGGCAAGGTGTTTCCCTTTTATTTTACCATTTACTTTCCTGAGGTGTAGGCAGAAAGCACTATTTTTTTCATCTGTTGTTAGTATTGTACTGTCCCTAGTGCCTAACATAGTGCTTAGCACATTGCAGGCATGGACTAATATTTATTAAGTGCTTACATGGTCTAGATACTATTCTGAGATATGGGGATATGGTGATAAGATAAAATTCTTACTGTCATGGAGCTTGAATTCTATTTGGGGGATGGGGTAGTAGGAAGCAGAAAACAAATAAATAGAGAATTAAAGAAAGAAGAAAAGATGAGAAAGTGGTACATGCTATTAGGAAGCGTCAGGGTGAGGGGTTAAGGAGCTAATTTAAATGGAGCGACTAGGATGGGTCTTTTTCACTGAATGACTGGAGCCGGCCACAAGAAGATCACAATACCTGTCCTTTGTGGTTGCCCATGAGAATCATTGGGGATGTTAAGGAATCAGAGATTCTGATTTCACTGTGCTCAGATGGTGGGGCCTGGGTACTGGTATATTTGAATGTTCCCAAGCCAATTGTAATGGACAGCTAGGAATGAGAACCACTGAAGAGAAAGAACCTTCCAGGCAAAGAAACTGCTAGTACAAAAGTCTTCCTATGGGAGTAAGGCTTGTAATTAGAGCAATGATTAGAATATAACCCTTGATTAGAATCATCTAGAGGGCTTTAGTCCATGTGCCATTAGAACGTCCTAAACCCATCAAATAAAGAATATGGAGCAGTGAGGGCCAAGCAAGCATCAGTGCTCTAGAAGACTTTGTAGAAGACTGCAATATACAACTAAGTGTGTGCCACTTAAGGTGACCAGTTATCTTGGTTTGCCCAGGACGTGATTTCTAGGACATGGGCCTTTAGTGCTAAAACTGGAGCTGTCCTTGGAAAACTAGTCAGACAAGTGGTTCTCAAAGACTGGTCCTACTGAATCAGAAATGCTGGCGGTGGGACGGGGGGCGGACAATCTGTGTTTTATAATCACATGATTCTGATGTGGGCTGAAGTTTGAGAACCCTATGTTAGAGAAGAGAACTCTGTGTCTATAATATAGATAAAGTTAAAGAAGTAGACACCGGCTAGAAGAATGAATGAATGAATGAATGAATAAAGGAAGAGACAAATGAATGAATGAACTTACCAGGATTCTACTGGGGGTTAAGTATTAAACTCTCCTTTGATTTTAGGAACATGTAAACTGGAGAAAAGGCATATTGTGCTCAAACAATAAAACAATTGTTTATGGTTTTTAAACAATCATAGGCAAAAAAAAAAAATCAGCATAAGGTTTAAACTACTGTGAAACTCCTAAGAATAGAGTACCTTGTTAATATAATGCTAAAAGAATATTACTCAGTCAAAAAATGTGTAATTGTTACATTCTTCTGAAAGAATTAAAAACTGACAGATGCTCTGTCTTGCCTTCAAGGGGCTGCCTTTGTACTAGAAATGGGGTGGCCCAAATCCACTTCTTTTCCCTCCATTCCCCAAATCCATTCCAACCCAAGCATCTGTCTTGAGCCTAGCAGGTGGCGAGGCCAGCAGGCAGTCAAGCAGGATGAAGATGTCACACTGTAGATACATGAAAGGGATTGCTCTCCTTTGGACCTTCTTGGTTCCCTGGTGACCAACCAAGCAGTCTCTTGACTTGGTTCTGAAAAGCTGGGCCTACTAGTGTCCTTGAAGCCCAAGATACTGAAGAATATTGAACAAGTAGGCTGCATGCTTGGTGTGGAGACCAACGAACGGAGTGGATTTCTAGTGTTTGAACATAAACCTCATCACATGCTTGCTGCTGCATTGAGGTCAGAGACAATCTGCCCTCAACCATTCCCCATGACCACAACCACTTGGGGTCCCCTAACCAGAGGACTTAAAAAACAAAATTAAAAACCACGATAATTTTTAAACTAAAAAAATTGTTATATAAGTTGAAGGAGAAATTGGTCTCTGTGAAGAGTCAAATTAATAGCCTAGAAAATCAAAGAGAAAATATGCAAAAAGATAGAAATCATAAGGAACAAAAAAAAAAAAAAAAACTAAAGACAAATCCACAAGCCCTTAACATCCAAACAGCGGGCACCCTGGGAGGTCAGGAAGAGGAACTAACAGAGGAAAGATAAGTATTGAACAAATTTTTTAAAAATCCTCCAAAATGAAGAAAGACTTGAAAGAGTAGACTAAGTTTCAAATAGAATTGATGATAAAATACATTTAGACACATATGACTTAAAAAATCCTTAAATCCAAGGATTTAAAAACAAAATCTTACAATCTTCTAGGTTGAAAGAATGATTTCCTTACAAAAAGACAAAAGAAACAGACATGAATCAGACTTCTCACTTGCAAACCTAGATGTTAGAAGACAGTAAAATAATATAATCTATAATACAGATTATCTAAAGTAAAGGACTGCAACTCAAAGAACCTGCACCCATTATTAGGCTTGAAAAAAACACCTCATGTCTTTAGATATGCAAATATTGAGATAACAAATAAACCATATACCCAACTAAAGAAAATACTCAAAAAACAAATCTATTGAAACACTGAATCTAAACAGAAGTCTCAAGATTGAGAAAGGAGGAAACATTAATTAGAAATACACATACATACATACATATGCACATATACTATCTCCATATAATTAAATCTACAGATAATGATACACTGACAGACT
Source organism: Puma concolor (assembly GCF_028749965.1). Taxonomy (NCBI): domain Eukaryota; kingdom Metazoa; phylum Chordata; class Mammalia; order Carnivora; family Felidae; genus Puma; species Puma concolor. The sequence continues at coordinate 96,851,047 of NC_141668.1, read as the reverse complement.
ATCTAGAAATGTGTAAAGTGCTGCTAAATAAGGACTCCTGAGATAAAAGAGATATATATCATGAGAGAAAATTTAATTAATTCCAGAACTTAAAATATTACATTATCTCAGTATAACCCAGAAGTTTGGTAAAAATATGGGGAGAGAGGAATAGACAGTAAAGGTTTTCTATAGGTTTCATTCATCTCCCTGGAAGAATAGAGTATGTTCCTAAGAGAAATTCTGGTATCTTGATTTCATCTGATAATTTAAAAATATGTATAATATTGTGAGTATTAGAGAGTGAAGGCAACCATTAATGGAATATAAAAATAATTTAGAAAAGGGAATAAAGTAAATGAATTACAGCATCAGAAAATTGGCATACATTTTTCAAAAAAAGAAAAGAAGGAAATAAATATTGAATGTAAAACAAAAATGGGAAAAAAAGAACGCTAAGTATATCAGTGGTAAAATAAATGTGAATGGGCACATTTTCCCACTTAAAAGCAATTGGCAGATTATATTTTTAAAAATTAATCCAAAGTATTAAAGATTTAATATAAATAAATGAGCAAACAGATAGGCAAATGCAAATAAAGAGAAGATAAAAGAGCCAATATTAATATCAAAAATAAGGAGATATTTGAAGACAAAACACTAAAAAGTTCAACAGATATGTAATGGGGGTGCCTGGATGGCTCAGTCGGTTAAGCATCCGACTTCGGCTCAGGTCATGATCTCACAGCTTGTGGGTTCGAGCCCCGTGTCGGGCTCTGTGCTGACAGCTCAGGGCCTGGAGCCTGTTTCAGATTCTGTGTCTCCCTCTCTCTCTGACCCTCCTCCGTTCATCCTCTGTCTCTCTCTCTGTCAAAAATAAAGAAAAACGTTTAAAAAAAATTTTTTTAAAGAGATATGTAATGATAGAGGCATAATTTAGTTTTTAAAATATATAAATACCGGGTCGCCTGGGTGGCGCAGTCGGTTAAGCATCCGACTTCAGCCAGGTCACGATCTCGCGGTCTGTGAGTTCGAGCCCCGCATCAGGCTCTGGGCTGATGGCTCAGAGCCTGGAGCCTGTTTCCGATTCTGTGTCTCCCTCTCTCTGCCCCTCCCCCGTTCATGCTCTGTCTCTCTCTGTCCCAAAAATAAATAAAAACGTTGAAAAAAAAAATTAAAAAAAAAAAATATATATATAAATACCAATCTTGAATCTGGATATATGAAAACACAACAAAATTAAATACTTAAAACAAGAAACAAAACCAAATAAACACAAAATAGATCCATGAGAAAAGGATACAATTCCTATTGATAATTTAGAGTCGTCCTGGCCTAAAGAAACAGAGATCAGAACTCGAGGAAACTACAGCTCCTAAAAAGTGAAGAGGGAACCCCAGAAAGGAAAGAGCCTGAAAGGGAAATGTATAAATTCTGCCCAAACCATGATGACCCTGACCTGTCCATGTAGCACTGACAGCTAAGACTAAGAAGAACTGAGCCAAGATTTGAGGTGCAAAGGAGAGAGATTCTGCAGTTTGAGTCCAGAAAAACTTAGAGCCTGTTTTGAAAACCAGCACTCTCCAGAGGAGTATACCAAAATACAGAATCTCTACAACAGATCATTCACAATGACCAGAAAACAAAGCAATTTACTCACCATTCGCCTCCTCCCTAACAACAACAACAACAACAACAGCAGCAGCAGCAAATACTCAGGAAAATATAACATTTTCAAAAGAAAAAAGGAAACAATGGAAATGACCCAGATATTAGCAGTTACATTCTGAGATGCCTACATTCGATCTTCCTTTCCTGTCTCTTCCACTCAGGGTAGACCTGTGCTGAGGTTGAAACAGCTCTCCCAGCCTTTCTCAGTTCCCTCTCCATTTTCTCTAACGGGTGTTTCCTCTACTAAAATCCTTGCAAGTTCAATTTCATCTTGGTGTCTGCTTCTCTGAGGACCCAATTAGGCAACTGGTCTGAGAAATCTAAAAGTCCAAACTAATGGTATAGTAATGGTTCTCAAACACTAATGGTCTTGACACTTGCAGGTGTTGTTAAAAAACAGCTTGCTGGGTCCCACCCCCCCCAAGGGATTTTGACACTGACTTTGCATGTCTAACAAGTTCCCGGTGATCCTGATGTTGCTGGTCTTGGGCCACACTTTGAGAACCACTGGTCTGAGTTCCAAACATGATCGTATGGTTTCCAAACTGTGTCCTGGGGAAATCTGATGCTTGAGGATCAGCTGTCAGCAGAAAGGTGAAGCTTCGGAGGCAGGGCTCCAGACCCTCGCCTCACTTCATTCAAAGCAGATCTGCTGTTATCAATTTTATATATTGATATTTGACTTGATAAAAGGGTTCAAGTGATAAGAAATACATTTGAAAACAGTGGCTCTAACAAAACTCAACCAAGCCTCTTCCTATAAAATGAGGACAATGCTGGCAATTCTCTCCTTCTGGTCTGCTTGACGAACAAGACTACACTGCCCAGTAGCTTTTTGGAACAGCCCTCCCCTATGACCTCATTCTAACTTTCACATAATGCTCAGGTTTCCAAGAGCCTTCTGATTTCCCAAATTCATATGTTCTCTGCTCTCAAAGGACTGAAGAGATTTTTTATTTTACTTTTGGGGGGCATAAACAGCTTTTTAAGAAGCTCATAAGCTGCATTGAAAAAGCATTTTCTGGGGTGCCTGGGTGGCTCAGTTGGTTAAGAGCCTGACTTCAGTTCAGGTCATGATTTCGCAGTCTATGAGTTTGAGCCCCACATGGGGCTCTGTGCTGACAGCTCAGAGCCTGGAGCTTGTTTCGGCTTCTGTGACTCCCCCTCCCTCTCGGGCCCCTCCCTTGCTCAAGATCTGTCTCTTTCTCCCTCAAAAAATAAATAAACATTAAAAGAAATAAGAAAAAGGAAAAGCATTTTCCTCTGGATAGCAGACCCCTTTCTCTACTTTCTCTCTTGCCTTTTCACAAACTGTCACCTTCATTTGACAGCTGCAAGGCAGAAGACAAAATAGATGGAGTAGCCAAAAGTTACGAAGCTGCTGCTAACATTCAACCTTTCAAGCTGCTGCTCTACCAATGGATAAACACCTTTTGTTACTTAAAAAAATTTTTTTAATGTTTGTTTATTTTTGAGAGAGAGACACTCTCAAAGAGAAACAATCTCTCTCAAAGAGAGAGACAGAGGGGCAGAGAGAGAGAGGGAGTCACAGAATCCAAAGCAGGCTCCAGGCTCTGAGCTGTCAGCACAGAGCCAGATGCAGGGCTCGAACTCACAGGCTGTGAGATCATGACCTGAGCTGAAGTCGGACACTCAACCGACTGAGCCATCCAGGTGCCCTTCACTTTCTGTTACTTTCAATTCTTTCAAACACACTCCTGTTCTGCCACTAGCACTGGGCTGTTCAAAATGCTAAATAAGCTTTATGAGCCTTATTTTTTAATCTTCTGTGAATAAGAGGCCCATCCTTTACGCTCCAGTGCTAATTGACAAATGCCAAATATGAGCAACAGCGAATTAAAAGACTGTTTTGTTCCAGTTCAGCAATCCTGTCTAGTTTTCACAACACAGGGCAAGGCTTACACGTGACATACCTATTCAGGTACAGGTGATTCACTGTGAGGAAACCTTAGAGACTTTTAACTTTTCTGCTCTTTACCACCCTCTATATATCCACTTAAAGAATCAATAGGACTTCTGAGATTAAAAGATGGAAAAAAAAAAAAAAAGGAGTTGAAGTTCTACATTTGATGTTGATTAGATATTCTGGCAAAAAATGTAGTGGGAAAGTGCAAAGAGACAAATTCAAGATTTTTAAGCAACTAGTAATTTAAGTGTCATCCTCTGTCTTCCATGATCCTCAGAGCTATCTTTTAGTGGTTAGCATACTAAACTTGTTGCCAATTTAAAAAAAAAAAAAGTATTGGTGGTAAGAAATTACACCAAACAAGTTATACACAGAAAGAAAGGCAATAATAACAAAGTAAAGATTAGTCCCCTTCTTTCAAAAGTGTAACAGTTACATTTTTCATATTAGTGGTGGTGACTTTTGAACAGATATATACAAGGCAGACAACCCAATGAATTTATCCCCAAACTTCCAAAACTTCTCTCAACTTTCGTCTCCAAAGCCACTCTTGTACCTTATTGCAGTATACTTGTATACTACATATACTATATTATATATTATACTTGTATATAATTGCATACTTAATTGAAGTATAGCACACTGAAGAAAATGCTTTTATATATTATACTTGTATATAATTGCATACTTAATTGAAGTATAGCACACTGAAGAAAATGCTTAATGATACAAGAATGGATGTAATTGGGAAAAAATACTTGAGCACTGATTCCACTGGTTGAATTTGAATTAATTTCAGATTCAGCCACTATATGGGTGTTGGACAAGATGTGTACTTTGTACAGTTCAGTTTCCATAGCTATACATTGAGTATGATAACTTAAACCCCTGCGATTGTTGCAAGGATTTCATTGAGATGTCTATAGGAGCAGCTGCTATAGTTATTTGTAATAGTAAGTGCTCAATAATGTCACTTAATTGAAAGTAAAAGCTGTTGCTCCAAAAATCTGTGAGACTGAACTAATAGACAACATATGTGTTCAGAAAACAAAATTAGAAATAAATGTTAAAAGGGTTTTAAATTATTTAGAGGTTTGTTCTACAAAGGATTCCATTTTCTATATTGTGGAACTGGGGAGAAAAGGGTTAAGTGAATTGGGGTGCCTGGGTGGCTCAGGTTGAGTGTCCAACTCTTGATTTCAGCTCAGATAATGATCCCAGGGTGGTTGGATTGAGCTCAGCGTGGAGCCTGCTTGGGATTCTCTCTCTGCACCCCTCCCTCATCTCTCTAAAATTAAAAAAATAATAATAAAATTAAGAGTTAAGTGGATGAATAAATAAATCAATATAACACAATGTAAAAAGTGCTCATAGTCACATATGTAAAGGATTGCTAGAGCACAGAGAAGGGACAGCTGGCATGGGAGAGGGGGTGAAGGGAGGTGGTTGTCTGGGGAAGGTTTCACTTTGCACAGACACAGCAGAGGAGCTGAGCCTTGGTTATCAGTGGGGGTTCATCAGACAGATGAGATGACAGGAGGGGGAGGGAGCAGCGAGCATACCAGACAAATAGAACTTACATGTGTTCACATAACTTATGACTTCAGCATAACATAATATCACAAAGTTACCATGGAAAACAAGAAAAAGGAAACATCATAGGTCATTAAAACTGGCCCATTTATAGCAGACAATTTTAAGTGGAGAAAAAGAGGAGAAGAGAGAGATATATCAATGAAGCTCTCAAATCACGTGCTCCAGAGGAAAGAGCACAGGAGTTCCAGGACCTGGTTCTAGTCAAGCTCTGCCAGCCACTACCTGCGTGATCTTGGGTAAGTCTCTTCAAACCCTGAGCCTTGTCTTTCTCATCTCGCAAATCTGAGTTGGCTTATCAGATCATTAAGGTATCTGTCATCTCTTAAAAACCCCAGGAGACAATGAAAACTGAGGCTCTGCTTTTCCATACCTATTCATGAAATACATCAGTCAAGTCTCTAGTGCTTGTTTAAAAAAAGCAACCCATTGTTTGGAAAACTCACTTCACAGTAAAAAATTGTGTATACATACATTTCATGTGTGTACATATACACAAGTATATAGGCGTGTGTGTGTGTGTGTGTGTGTGTGTGTGTGTGTGTGTGTGCATGTGTGTGTTATTACAGTTTATTACTTAGGGGAAAAGTAGGCTGGATTAAGTCACACCTGGTTAAGGTGGAAGGGGAGGGAGAGAAGGGAAGGAAAAGGAATTTGAAATGTCTGCAGAGCTCGTTAGTGCCTTGATACCAAATGATTCAAGGATATCTTTGGCTTTGATTCAAACAGTTGTTCTGTTCTGAGTAACATGACGACAATCAAAAGATCCACAGGTGGACTCTGGAAAATCTTGTCTGATTCTTCTGTTATAAAAGTAACAGTTTTGCTGTATAGGTTGTGGAATGCAGGACCATTCCAGAATGAGTCCTGTCAAAGTCAGAGACTCAGAGGAGCGGCTTTATGCCATTTTGGTTAAAACAACAACAACAAAAACAAAAACATGAGTTGTTTTTCAGTTGCTCCGGTATTAGGAAAGGCTGAGCAAGCGATATTGAGACGTCACACCTCAAGATGAAACAAAACGTGAACGTCTGTGCTCACACGTTGTGACTGGACGGGTGTCTCGTTACTCTCATCTTCCTCAGCCCCAGATTTTGCAGCCAACTCTCCAAACGACTCAGACAGATCTCTTCATCAACGTGAATCACTTACCTGTGCAGCTTACATCCTGTCTCTTCTTGTTCCAGAGAATTCGATGCCACAATGAATACTACCAATGACACTATTTTATTTAGAAGTAAGCAGACACGCCGGGTCTTTCTCAGACACGCCCTTTGTTCTTTATTAATCACAGCATCTAAAGCCAGTGGGGACCTCGCACATCATCAGTTTAGCTGCTTAGTCTTAGGGAAGAGTTAATACTTTAAACACACAATAATATGATGAGATTAAAATCAGAAACTTCTTCCAGAAGTTGTTAAAGCTTTTCCCCAGATGCCTTTTTCCACCACTGCTCTTTAAACTAAAGATAATCCCCATTAACTTTAGGCCCAGATTAATGCAATAAATAACTTCCACCACTTCCTCATGATCTTCAAGGTTCGTTCTAACACAAGAGTACCTGCCATCCTCATACAAGACCCCCCAGCCCATCTCTTCATGTTTCCTTCCTTGACCCCCGACAAAACTCTCCAGCATCATCTGACCACAGATGAATGGACCCTGAGCCATGTGAGAGCTAGTGCTCCCAAAATATTTCTAGGGATGAATTTATTTCTCTCCAACTATAGACGATAAGCTCCAAAATCTTTTCCTTTGGGGATGCAAAAGAAATATTGCCCTTGCTGAGAAACCAATTTTCTCCCCCAACCCCCCCGCATCCTGAATTTTTACAGGCAATTTTCTACACTAAAATTTGCATGCATAGTGTAAATTTTTCAGGAGCTTTCCTCCTCGAGAGCCAAGTTCATATGATACACCTTCCAACAAACACTGACCACATCCTGACCAAAGCTAAGCACTGTGTAATGCTAAGCAGACCTGAGCCTGCAGGAAATAAGATGCCACATTCGGGACAGCTGTCAGCACTTGTCTAGCACCCTGCTTCCACGCATCCCTCCCTGCAATTAACCAGGAGTGAGATCTAGAGGTGAGTAGACAGCTTCACACTCCAGAAGCAAAGGGAAAAAGTCACTGGATGGCTCTCTTAGAAATATTTTGCTGAGGTTGACCACTGTCTGAAACTATTTCATTTCTATGTGTTTCTGACTGTTTTCTCCTGAGACAGTTGAAGACCATCTTACACATTCTTACATAATCTCAGAGAATTCTAGAACACCACAAGTTCACGCTTTATTTTTAAGAAACTGGTGCCTGACAAAAGCTTTTCTGAAGACAGAAGAGCAGCTGGGTGATGACTCCTGATACATTTTAGCAAAGTTTAAGTAGGATTCAAGCCAATGGATTTTAGTCATTGATGCATTCATTCATTCAATAAACATTTTCTTGTGTACCTAGTCTGCTCAGAATGCTGTAGCAAATGCTGCAGAGATATGAAAATAGAAGAGACTCCTCTCAGAGTTAGTAATGTGTGTCCGTGCACGCTGCACACTCCTGTGTACAAAAAGTTTAGAGTCTAGAATTTTGAAATGAGAAAATAATTACAGGGTGCCTGGGTGGTTTAGTTGGTTAAGTGTCTGACTTCGGCTCAGGTCATGATCTCACAGTTTGTGAGTTCAAGCCCTGCATCTGGCTCTGTGCTGACAGCTCAGAGCCTGGAGCCTGCTTTGGATTCTGTGCCTCCCTCTCTTGCTGCCCTTCCCTTGCTCTCTCTCTCTCTCTCTAAATAATTTAAAAAAGAAAATAATTACAAGCATTCCCAAAATACAAGAAATCATTAGGGAACCCAAAACCGTACATTTCACTTGTGTTCACAACTCCCCCTAATGCATTTTATAGTCAGATGAAGAAAAATGTAAGAGAACAGGTGATTTATAATTAAATATGGGGGCGCCCGGGTGGCTCAGTTGGTTAAGCATCTCACTCTTGACTTCTGCTCAGGTCGTAATCTCACGGTTCTTGAGTTCGAGCCTGCATCGGGCTGTGCGCTGACAGCATTGAACCTGCTTCAAATTCTCTGTCTCCCTTTCTCTCTGCCCCTCTTCTGCTCAAGTTCTCGCTCTCTCAAAAATAAATAAATAAACCTTTAAAAAATTTATAATTAAATATTGATCCTCATTTAGACATTTAGATTTTCAAAACTTTAATGTTTTTAGTTTCTCTTACTCAATATGGAGGCATTGAGGGCACTGGTATTTAAAGAAGTAGTTAACACTTCCAGATGATTAAGATGTGGCAAGCTTAACTATGGAAAGCACAACAAAATGCAATTAATTTTTAAAGATCTTTTATAAAACCATTGCAGGTCAAATTACAGACTGAAAGGGCACTTATGGGGTGTTTTGATCATTAGCCAGCTTTTACAGATGAAGACACTGAGGTCTAGAAGAAAGTGGTCCGTTTATAAAGGCTTATAGATTTTGCCCAGAGGAGACTTCTCCTCAAATTCATGGTTTTTTACTCGTACCTTAGACATGATTCTAACTAGTTTGGTTATCTGATCTTTTGCCTCAACAGAAAGCAACTTAGAAAGAAAGAAGATGAAGTTACTGGACTCAGATGCAATCATTGCTGCACAGTCAAAGAATTAATTAACAATAACGCACGAAGAAACCAGAGGAACAGCATCAGCAGCATAAAATAAAAACGCCACACGCATCTCGCCACATACAGTAACTCGGTGACGTGTAAGGTGAGGGCAAGAGCTCTACACGTTTCACGAACAGCCCCGCGAGGTCTAACTGTGCTCCAGTCTGTCGTTTTCAGTCCATTGCTCCATTCTCTTCCTCCTCACTAAACTCCTCCAGGCGAGGTGACACTAGGAAGTGTCACTGGATGGGCACTAGGCAAACGTTTGCCAAATAAATAAATGCAAGAATAAATATCTATAATGTTAACTCTGTGTCATTCTGATAAAGCTACCTCTGGTCTAAACTAGCTTTTTAAGCGAAGAGTGAGATACGTAGAACTGTATGTCTACCAACAATATTTAAAATATTTAAAAGTCTTAAGGATAAAAACAGTAGCAACTTCAGGTAACTGGCAGAACTCTTATTTCCCGAAATGGGATACAGTTTACCACTGAACGACTGCCCCAATGCAGTAATCTCTCTCAAAACCCACATTTTCCTTACTATATGCAAATAAGGTTTGATAACAACGTGGCTATGCAGCCTTCGCCTCTATGGAAGCAAGCTGCATATCGTCAACTCTGGATGCCATGTTTCAGATTTTGGTGGAAGAACTGTATCAATTTCTGCCTATTACTTTTTCCAATTAAATAAATGAAGGGCAGCATCTACCTTATCATTTAGGTTGGGGCTCAAAGTTTAATGAGATTAAAAGCTTTTCGGGGCAATTATATGTTCAGAATAGACCACAGGTCAAAGGGATCAGATGGTCTGATTGTTTTTCATAATGTAACTTTCACCTATCAATGAATGATTTCCAAGTTCATTTTTTATGATCTTTTGACATTCAGATAATTGAGATTTTTATAGTAAAAATTCAAACCCCCATTTACATCTTCTCAGTGACTTGCTAATCCAAGTTGCTCAGTACACAAGTCTAAAGAAGATTCCTCTCTGCCCCGGCTGTGCCAGTTCAACCTGGGTTGGGAAACATTGAGTTCTGACACTCTTAAGAGCTACCAGGATTCTGTGATGGAAATGAAGCTGACGGCTCTGTCAGGGCTGTGAGAAGCAGAATTCGATCCAGCTCATTCCTGCAGGGAGGTGCTGGCTCTACAGGGCTGCAGGCAATAAAAGCAAATTTGGCGGATGAAAGGAGCAGATAGAAGTCAAAGGCACACGGGAAGAGAGAGCAAGCAAAAGGAAGACATTCACACTTTTACTGATCTGGTGAATGGTGCCTTTGCCAAAGGTTCAGTAACCACTGGGGGAAAGAAGGCCCGTAAGTGTCTCCTTAGGATTCCGCTGTTTCTTACAATCTAAACTTCCTGCCTCCTCATCTCACCTCTCTTATTTGATATTTCAGGTATTTGTAATGGAGTTACAGGTCCTTGGTAGCATATATGTCCTGTGCTGAAACTTCCTTTTTTTCATTTATTTTTGGGAGAGCATAAGCAGGGGAGGGGTGGGGAGAGGGAGACAGGGGATCCAAAGCAAGCTCTGTGCTGACAGCAGCAAGCCTGATGTGGGGCTCGAACTCACAAACTGCGAGATCATGACCTGAACCCAAGTCGGACGCTCAACCGACTGAGCCACCCAGGTGTCCCTGTAATGAAACTTTTCATGAGCCAAAGCCCTGTTCCTCAAGTAAATGAAATACCTGCTTTTTTAAAAAGTCATCTGGGGCCAGTATGTATATTCCCTATAATCTTTCAAACAACCCTCCAAGTAGATATTATTATTTACGTTTTGCAGACGGGAAGAACCGAGGCTCACAGAGAAAATTAACTTACCCAAGATCATACAGTTAGTGAGTAGCAGAGCCAGGATTTAAAGCCACACCCTTCAGAATTATACTATTCTCTTGCCTTCTACTGTTGCTGATAGAACAGCCATTCTCACTGAGGAAGTTATCAAGCATTTCTGCCAGGGGAAGATATTTTCCTTTTACAAAATGTAAAGTAAGCAAAATCTCCATAACCATGTCAAACACTTCTATAATCTTGACATCAATAATTAACAAGTTTACCTGAGACTATGTCCTGGGTTTCCCAAGAGCCGTCATGTGTCCAGTGTCATTTTCCAGCCAACGTCTGGACAGGCGTGTTTACACTCTGCAAAGGTGATGAGGCCAACAGTGCTGCCCCCTGGCCCCAAGAGAACTTGGAAGTACTGTCCCTGGGTGGGGTTGGGGGGGGGTGGGGAGGGCAGCCAGCCTCTGTTAGCTGACAAGCAAATTCTCTGGCAATCACTGAAATGGATATTTGTGTTCTTTAAGTTTTGTTCAAGTTTGCCCTTTAAGGTATGGAGAGAATCCTTTACAAAACCTTCATAGATTTCTAGTTTGGGGTTACCCATTTGTTTGTCCCCTGATCTTGAGGGGTGTGTGTGTGTGTGTGTGTGTGTGTGTGTGTGTGTGTGTGTGTGTGGCTGATAGGTAGATAGATGTTCTCAGGGTGCCTGAGGAGCTCAGCTGGTTAAGCATCTGACTCTTGATTTCAATTCATGTCATGATCTCACAGTTCATGAGTTTGAGCCCTGCATCGGGTTCTGCATTGACAAGGCAGAGTCTGCTTGGGACTCTCTCTCTCCCTCTCTCTTTCTCCTCCTCCTCTGCTTGTCTGCTTGCTCTCTCTCAAAAATAAATAAATATTTTTAAATTAAAAAATAGATAAATGTTCTCACTGCTGTTATATGTTATGCTTACTGTGCACCCAAAAGATGAATTTAAAAAGTAAGACATGTGGTCTGACCTTACAAAATTAGCCAGTGTCTTATCTAACTCAGAACCTGTCTTTTCATACCATCATAAGATACTCCACTAAGTAATAGTCTCTGTAGCTTCAAAGGGTCATAGTGTTGCTGAATCTGACATTCCGTTTGACATTTAAAAAATTCTATTTATTTATTTATTTATTTATTTATTTATTTATTTATTTATTTATTTATTTATTTATCTATCTTGAGAGAGACAGACCATGAGCAGGGGAGGGTCAGAGAGAGGGAGAGAAAGAGAATCCCAAGCAGGCTCTGTGCTGACAGATATAGGGCTCGAAATCATGAACTGTGAGATCATGACCTGAGCCCAAATCAAGAGTTGGATGCTCAACCGACTGAGCCACCCAGGTGCCCCTTATTTGACATTTTAAATTTAGGGCTATCTTCTTCCCCAGGAGTTACTAAGGTCACAATTACGGTCTGGTTGTCGTGTCTGCTGTGGGCCTCACAAGGTAAGAAGCTGACCTTGTAGAGTGTTGGAATGTAGGCCAAAAAGAAGAGATGTGAGAATGGCTTTCCAAGCCAGACAAACTTACACGACACTGATGTTCCCTGAGTCACTGCTTTGAGAGCCCTCGTGATGAGGTCAGTTGGACCAAAGGCCTGAGGATCAGGGAGGGAAGTATGATGCCCATATTGAAATGCCCAGAGTCGGGGAGGCAAACTCTGTTCATGTTGCATTAATATTTTCAGTGACTTCTCAGATAATGTTCAGGCCTATAATGATTACAGTGTGGTTAGGAAATGAACAGTAATGAACAGTGTTGAATCATTTCATCTTCTAAGAAAAAAACCAAGAACAAAGTCTAATGATTATCCCTAGCAAGTAAAATATTGCAGACCACAAAATGACTTGCCATTCTGATCCATTTCAAGCATAAACAAACACATACTTGCATGTACACCCACCCCTACACGGAAACCGTCGTCAAAAGCTGAAAGAGTTAATTTAGGCCTTGGAGAAAACCCACTTGAAGCACTGGTTCAAAAGCTCTTAAATAGCAGAAAAATCAATACACTTTTATCAGACGTCAGTGTTTATAGAAGCAATACAAAACAGGATTTTGTTAAATGTATATATTATGCCAGATCAAACTATAAGTGAAAACATCTGTGTCCAAGTTAATCTCAGATACAGCATGGAGATTATTTGAATTGTGTGTTTCCTTTTGTGACCTTTTTAGATGTGGCTTTGGGAGGGGACAGGCGGGGGAATAATTTTCTTAAGCTTTTAGTTGCCTGCAGTGGTGCCAACAGTCAAACATAACAGCAATATTTTTTTTAAGATACCCAAATGAATAATAAAAAAAATAAAGAAAACCCCTTTAGTAATTTCAAAATAGTGTTGTATTGGGAATCTTAAAAAATAAATTATAGACACATAAATATAGGTATGTGGATCTAAGACTGCTATAGGCTATCCATGACATAAAATTTTCAATTAAAACCACTTTTATGAGCAATAATCACATTCTGAAAAGGCATACACAACTTGCTAGTGGATTATACTACTTCCCCGATGAAATGAACCTTAAAACATAAGCAAATATAATGTACTTAGTTTAACATGCACTGATGTTTTTAACACAATAAAGTCTTACAGAAAATGTCTCATAGAAAGTTCTTAGTTCTCGTTTAGAGGAGACAAGAAAACAAGAACTGAAGTTGATGGAAGCTTTCCATTTTTAGATCTGTTTTTAAGGGATCAGACATCTGTAAATCAAATCCATTTGATTGAAACAATAAATTTGAGTCAATTCTGAAATTTCATTTCAAAAGTGTAAGAGAGAAATTCATGGGACCCCTCAAAGTAAATGACAAGCCCGGTCTCTGAAATATGTCAGGAACACATTAACACCATGTAAAAATAACAGCAGAGCCAAACCAAAGTCACAACGGCCAAATGTCCCGAAAACAAGGCTCTAGGAAAGGAACTCGTGGATCTAATATTAGTTGTATCTTTGGTAGGTAACCGGGACTTATGATTGAATTCCCTCCATAAGCATTTTTGGTGTAATCATGCTATTCCTTCCTTGTTGAGCTGATTATGTGCTGGGCAAGAGACAAGAACTCAAGGTTAAGAAGACTGAATTGTAGACGCTTCAAGTAAACCACAGTCTTTCAACAATCTATAAATATTTGTTGATTTATATATTATGCCCGAGTACTATCTTAGGTGCTGGAAATGTTAACCATGAACAAAATAAAATAACTGACTTCATGGAGTTTATATTCTAGTGGAGAAAAAGGCCACATACACATGTATACACACATGCGCACACACCATTTATGTGTGTGTGTGTGTGTGTGTGTGTGTGTGTGTGTGTGTGTGTGTGTGGCCAGGTGCTTATAGGTAATATGATGAAAGTGAAGCCAGAAAAAGGAACAGAAAATAAAGAGTATTATGTCAGGTAAAGCACCTCTGTTGAGGTGACATTTGGGCAGACCCCTGAATAAAGTGAGGGAGTAAGCACCATGGTTTCTATAGAAAGAGTATTCCATAAAGACAGAATAGCAAATACAGCAGTCACCTCTTATCTGCAGGGCACACATTCCAAGACCCTCAGAGGATGCCTAAAATCACAGATAGTACCAAACCCTATATATACTATTTTTTCCTATATGTACATATCTATGATGGAGTTTAATTTATAAATTAGGCACAGTAAGACAGTAATAACAATAACTAATAATAAATTAGTTATCTAGATACTAGAATTATCATAACAATCTACTGTAATAAGAGTTATGTAAATGTGGTCTCTCTCTCAAAACACTTTCTTGTACTGTAATTCTTCTTATTCTTGTGATGATGTGAGCTGATAAAACGCCTGTGTGATGGGAGAAAGTAAGGTAGATGACATCAGCTTTGTGACATAGAGTTAGGCTACTGTTGACCTTCTGACACTATGTCAGGAGGACCATCCACTTCTAGGCTGTGATTGGCCGTAGGCAACTGAAACTGTGGACAGCAAAACCATGTGTAAGGGGGCACTACTGCACAAGAATCCTGCAGCATGAGCTTGCTAAGCTTGCCTGAGGACCATTAAGGGAGTCAGTGGGGCTGGAGCAAAGTGACGAAGTTGGGTGGAGGCAGGAAATAAGGAGAGAGCTAACCTGGGCCACATTATGTAGAGCCTTGGAAATCCTGCCAATTGTGATGGAAAGCCACTGGAGGGCCCAAGCAGAGAAGGGACATGATAATCACAGTGTCCAAGGACCAGGGCAGGTCACAGCAGCTTCTAACTAAAGCCGAGCCATAAAATCCTTAACATGCAAGTACTTAAAACAGTGCCTAGCACGGACAGATGTTTACTAAAGATCTGTTGAATGAAAGAAAGGCTGAAGGAATATATGATGTGATGGTAACATCATATCACCCCAATAAAAATTTATCCACCATTGGATTAGACCTTTGTTCCTTTAATTAAAAGCATGTTCCCTGCTCTACCGCAGAATGCATCTGAGCAGCATCACAACGTGGTCACTGTAAGCCATCGGTGTGTTTCATGAATTGGTTGACAAACAGATTCTGCCCAATGTGACCAAAAGCAGAAAGCAATTTTCATAAGCCTCTGCATAAAAAGAGATCTGGGAGACGAAAGCTGTGTCTTAGGTTCTTGATAGGAGTTGATAGGAGTAATAACAGAATTGGAAGTAATAGGAGTAATAACAGAATAGGAGTAATAGGAGTAATAACAGAATAGGAGTAATAACAGAATTGGAAGGACGCCACTGAAAGGGGAAGTAGGAAGACAATGACAATGATTCTGCCTATTTTTCAGTGGCCCAAAGGCCAGGCCTGACAATACTTGCCCACATCTACAGTGTATTCGCAGTGCCCACCCTACTTCTGCAGAATCCAGGGTTTCTAGTCAAAGGGCGTGGGTATCATTCCTGGATTATTTTTATACTCATAGCACAGGAAGTTGGATGTGGCTCTACTTCTAGGAGAACACGGTTAGCAAGTGCCTTTTATGTAGACCAAACTAATACTGGGGCCCTTTGGAGGATAGAAAATGGTCTTCATTCCTAATATACTAAAAGGCTGCTCTTAATTCATAAGTATGTCTCTTAGATTGTCCAGTTTGGTAGCAAAAAGGAAACTTGATTATTAGAGAGATCTGAGTCCATCCATCCTTAAGTATAGGAGTTTAGGCTCCTATGACAGCCCATGTTAACAAGGACCATTGGCCCAGGGCTTAGTAATAGCAAGCCTTTTTTATGTCACAAAATTATCTTCATTCTCAAGATGTTAAATCATCTAAAGTCTAAAAGGAATGGACAAATCTCTAGCCCAGAAAAGAAAAAAACCCTGAGATTCTAATTAATGACTTGAGGAAAGTAAACAGAATAAATTAAAATGAATTCCTACATACAGAATAATTTCAAGTACATTCCTTTCCCCCAGTATACATATATTAGTGTTGCTTTAAATTTTAATGTTTATTCATTTTTTGAGAGACAGAGACAGAGCATGAATGAGGGAGAGGGAGGAGAGGGAGACATAGAATCTGAATCAGGATCCAAGGTCTAAACTGTCAGCACAGAGCCCGATGAGGGGCTCAAACCCATGAAATGCGAGGTCATGACCTGAGCCGGTCGGATGCTTAACCGACAGAGCCACACAGGCACTCTAGTGTTATTTTATTTTAAAATAATTTTTGGGTGATGTTAAAAGTTATACAGGCTTATTGTTTGAAACTTTGCATATTTTTAACAATGAAATTGCCTACAATTCAACAACTCAGATCTAAGAAATAGTAATATTTTGGTATGTTTCCTTCCTTCCAGTTATTTTATGTACATGATATATAATACAAATATTTTATATTAAAAATATATAAAATATTATATACATATATAACATAATATATATAACATAATATATATTTTATATTATATTTATACAATATATATTTTATATGTATTATATGAATACAAATATATAATGTAAAATATATTTTCTATATTCGTATATTTTTATATTTATCTATATATCTTACATATTATCATTTATGTTATAATATAACATATTTATATTATATATTATATAAATATTTGCATTATGTATTATATAAAATATATCATACACATCACATATATATATGTAATCTCCACTTGTATTATTTATGTAATGATCAATTCTCTGTCTTGTTCCACAAAAGACTTAACATTGATAATCCAGTGGGCAGTTATTGCTTCTAAATGCCATTTATAACAGAGAGGATTCACATTTCACAGGAAAATATTTTGAGTTAGTACATTAGGTTAGGCTTGAGTTCAATGAATTTCTTTGCAAAACTGTGTGATATAGATGGATTGTCATGGCCAAAATGGTGATGGAATCTGCCAAACTTTCTATATCAATCCTATAACTCAGGGGCTAGCAAACTGTACCCCTGGGGTCAAATCTAGCTGTCACCTGTTTTTGTAAATAAAGTTTTACTAGAACACAGCCACACCCATTTGTTTTTGTATTAACCAGAGCTGCTTTTGTTCTACCATGGCAGAGTTAAGTTGCAATAGAATGGTCTTAACAGAGACTGCAAGGCCTGCAAAGCCTGAAATATTTATAGTCTGGCTGGCCCTTTATAGAAAAAGTGTGCCGACTACCCCCACCCCCATCTAACTCACAGAAGAAAAATACAGTGTGGGTATCCAACTCTCCCCTCCTCCATATTTATTTTGGCTTGGTTAGGTTTTAAACTGCCATAGTCCGAGTTTCCAAACCAATATGTCCATATTGAATTTTTAGAGGTTTAGGGACACACTACAATTTGTTTTGCTTTCTGCTTTATTTACCCTCAGTTGCAAGGTGGTGTCCTTGAGGTGCTGAGGGTTAAGAGAGGTAAAGGCAGCCTAACAGAAACAGTTCTGATTTGGGGAATAATCTAGAAGAGCCCCTCCAGTATATACCTATGGTCCTCGTGTGACTACCTGCCAGAAGCTGTCTTTTCAGATCATGTTGTAAAGTAATTGCCAGATCCTTAATTAGCAAAATCAGTTCTATAGAGGGAGTACTGCTTCCAAGTAGAATGCAGAAACTCACGAGAAGTTCTTACCCTAACAATGAGAAAAAGCCAAATAATTTACAAACCAAGACTTTTCTTGGGTACTTCCTAGAGCTTAAAGAAGCAGGGCAATCAGGTGAACCAAATTCCAAGTGGATCACCCCTCTGGGAAGAGATGGGACACAGGAAATGTTTCTCCTTTGGCAGAGTGTGGGAAGAAGAGATGTCTGTCATAAAGGCTAAGAGAAAAAGAGCTAAACTTTTAACAAATTCTTCAAATCTGACCATGGGCTAGCATGACAGGATAACCGGAAGCCACGGGCAAAGGGGGAGTCTGCACCCTAGCAAGATCTTCTCCGTGGGTATCCACAGGACAGGAGGCTAGAGAGAGCTCCTGCCATGGCATGTGCATGCAAGTGGCACTCAGCTGCTAATAGGGGACAAGCGTTAACCACCCTCACTTCCCTGGACCCGCCTCCCACGGGAAGACAAGCCCTAAAGGGAGGCAGGGAACGCTCTAGGAGCGAAGGCAAAGATCCATACTGTTATGATGCACTCGCAGTGTCTTCAGGCTCATCACCTCTGTCCCATACAACTGATCAATACCCGTCCCTTCTTAAAATTTTTCAGTCTCTCCATATCCTACAAGATGAGGTCCAAACTCCTCAGTATGGCAGAAAAACACCTACCTTTCAAATGCTTCCGCCAACTCACCCCTAGGCCCACCCTGAATCTTATGCTCCAACCAAACTGAATGAATTGTGATCACACCATCACCAACAACCGGCAACCTTTTACGCTTCAGTGCCTAATATGACTCAGTCACTCCTCCTGGAAGATCCTTCCCTGCCTCTTCTATCTGGTAAACTTGCATTTGCTTTTATGCTTTAGCATCTAGTTTTCTGTGAAATCTCTGAGCACTAGCCCCAGTGTGCTGTCCATTATTTCCCTGCTAAGCTGTGATACCATCAAGGTAGAGATATTGATCCCATTGTGTGGTATTTCCAGCAGAAACTTCAGTCCCTACCACAAGGCCTGGCACATAGTAGATGTTCAATATGTGTGCTGACTAAATTTTAAGCCTGACATGAAGGCCCGTACACAACACCTCTTTCCACATCTCAGATACAATAAATGATTAAATGTTAATGATCAGTGTTCCCAATGGGAGGCATCCCAGTTCTCCAATTTCAGATGAAATCTATTCTTCTGTTTCTATTTAACAGTTCTGAAGGAGGGGTGCCTGGGTGGCTCAGTCGGTTAAGCGTCTGATTTCAGCTTAGGTCATGATCTCACAGTCAGTGAGTTTGAGCCCTGCATCTGGCTCTGTGCTGACAGTTCAGAGCCTGGAGCCTGCTTTGGATTCTGTGTCTCCCTCTCTTTCTCTGCCCCTCCCCAGCTCATGCTCTGTCTCTCTCTGTCACAAAATAAATAAACACTAAAAAAATTTTTTTTAAAGAGTTCTGAAGGAGACTTTAGGAAAAGGGAGCTGAATTTTCTCATTTCACTTAGAGGACAGAAAACCTACATAAAGTCTTTTATAAGACAGTTTTGCCAATACAGCCCTTGGTGAGGTAGAGGAGAATCATCATGGCATCATGGTACTGGTAAAATTCTGTAGCAAGCTGCTTTTACTTACCTAGGTCAAAAGGCTTGTATCTAAGCTTTACCCATTCATGAGTAATTTCTGAAGGGTATGTGTTCAGTGATAGCACTCCTAAATGAATCCAAACACAGGCGATGCTTTAAAGAAAGAACAATGTGGTGATAATCACCATTTAATTTCAAGTGTTGCATATTTGTTTCAACAAATTTCAAAACATTTCCCAAGGGATTTTAAAGAAAGTCACCAAGTATGTTTAACAAAACAACATATGGAATGCTAATTTTGTTGTGATGCTATACTCTAATACAGCAAGAAACAGATTTTTCATAAAATCAGCAGATTTGCAAACACTAATTAAGAAACACTGAAAACTATCAAGGTCAATTTAAAAATCCATTTGAAAACAAATATTCCTAGTCTTGTTAGTTCTAGTAATTTCCCACTAGGGATTTACTGCTCATCAACCAACTTCCACCATGGAAGTCTTGCAGTAAAGGGAAATAAACAAAGGTTTACTTTTGATTTTCAGTACAAAGCCGAACAGTAGGGTTTGGAGGGTTGAGTGGAAATAACCAATTTGTCTCTATCTGTATAATCTCTACTCAGGAATCCAAGGCCTTGGGTATAGGATTTCCATTTGGCTTAAGATATATCACCCCTAAGAGACTTTTTGGGAGTTCTGTGCATGCCATAAGGGAGTAAGCTGTGATGCTGTTAACTCCGTGAGAATTAACTCTCTGCCTTGAGTGGAGAGAGCAAATAACCCCCAGAAATTAGTTTGATAAGTAAAACCTTAAAGAATACTGCCCTCTCCCCTGTACCCATTCCTTTTTCTGCCTCTCTGTTCATTGGCCATGTCACTGTTTGTCAGGTCCCTCCACTCAAAAAGCAGAGAGAATATATATACATATGTACGTACGTATGTATTATGGGTACATGTATATATATGCACATGTGTGTGTGTGTTGCTTTCCAAATGCTCAGGTTTTCAACCAGTGGGTATTGACCAAGTACTCACTTGGTCAACCTAACTGTATACTCAAAGCTACTCATCTCTTGTCACAGTTAACTCCATTCACAATGGATGAAGAAATGTGTTGTGCTTACACTGCCCGAGAACAGATCCACCAGTAACAAGCATCAAGATGTCTTCAACAGGATAATTTACAACCAACTCCCTTTTCACCTAAGACCTCTAGACCAATAACAAAAGAAGAGCCGATTTGAATCCAAATTGCAAAGATAAGAAATATACTATTGCATACAGAAATTTTGTATTGAATAGTTCAACATACACTATTTTGTCCCTTAATGACTTGTCTTGTTCTGAAAAAGGCTTAGAGTAGAATAGTTTTGTTTGAAATAGGTGTGAGACTGGCTGAATTTGGGAAACTTATTGTTAAATGCAATTTGGGCTAAAGTTCCTATTGTGTCCCTTTTGATGAAACTGGATGTGAGTTAACATATATTTGAATAGGTCAGTCCTCTGACCCAACAGATTGGCCAGAGGAAGACCAAAAAGTCTTAAAATAAAGATGTAAATATAACAAGCAAAGACAAAAATATATCAAAGTAAATGTCATGAGGGTTAGTCAAACGTGCTGACTGATTCCTTGAGGAACACTACCTCATAAACAAATGAACCTTCTCTTCTCCTTACTTCTTTCATTTCACTTCCCTATTTATGATAAAAATGAGGAGAATCTTGGACTGTGGGGTAGGAAGAACAATCTTAGCCAATGAGAGGCTCTGTTAGATTTCATTTACTCTTACATCTAAGGTTTTTGCCTACAGACACAAAGAGCACAGCAACTAAGACACAAGACATTGGTAGTTTTAAAACATTATTTATCGCTAAGTCTAAAACACTCAAACATCACAGCACAGTGATTGCCAAATCTAAATTAGAGTCTGTGGGATTTTTAAAAGTTTCTCTTCAGGGGAACATTCCAGCTCTATGGAGAGGTGTGATAACGTAAGAAGATGGAGCATCTGGCTGGAGACCAATTTGCCTGTGAGCCCAAACCAAGTGGACCCATATGGACAGCTTTTATAAAACCATAAACGGTAAAGCTGAAGAAAACTCTAGGCTCAGACTGCTTTATGGCATCAATAATTAAACTTGACTCATTGCACTCAGGGGGTTATAACTAATTCTGACTAAAACTAAAGAATTTTCAAATAATCTATTTTTCAATTTATTCATGTTTATCCACAGTTTTTTCATTTCTCTGCTTTTGTTTGGATGTTTAAAAATTCACAGCTACTCAAGCACTTTGCTTAAATGCCCATAGATGAATCACATGTCTTTCTTCCATGAGAGAGAAACGAAACATTGAGACAGATAACAAAGTCCCAGAGACAGAACAGGAATAGCAAAATGAAAGACTAGGATTAGTGCATTTTCATTTTACTCTGGTAAAATACACATAACATAATATTACCCATTTTACCCATTTTTGAGTATACGATTGCATTAAGCACATTCATAATGTTATACAACCATCACCACTATCTATTTCCAGACTGTTTTTATCATCCTAAAGGGAA
Source organism: Puma concolor (assembly GCF_028749965.1). Lineage (NCBI taxonomy): Eukaryota > Metazoa > Chordata > Mammalia > Carnivora > Felidae > Puma > Puma concolor. The sequence goes on along the minus strand of NC_141668.1, from coordinate 96,829,240 downwards.
ACTTTGTACCCATTAAACAATAACTCCCCACTCTCATTCCTCCCCCAGTAACCTCTGGTCTACTTTCTGTCTCTGAATTTGTCTATTCTAGGTACCTCATGTAAGTGGAATCATACAGTATTTGTCCTTTTATGTCTTGCTTACTTCACTTAGCATAATGTTTTCAAAGTTCATCCATGTTGTGCACGTACCAGAATTTCATTCCTTTTTATGGCTCAATAAGTTCCATTGTATGCAACATTTTGTTCATACATTCATCTGTAACGGACACTTGAGTTGTTTCCACCTATTGGCTATTGTGAATAATGTTGCTATGATCATTGGTGCACAAGTATCTCTTAGAGTGTTTGCTTTCATCTCATTGGAGTATATACCTACTGGATTACTAGACCGAATTACTGGACCATATAGTAATTCCATGTTTAAATTTTTTTTTCTTTGTTTTTTCCCCATCACCTATTTCAGCCATCTCCCCCCACCACCTCCCCTCTGGTAACCATCAGTTTGTTCTCTATAGTGAAAAGTTTCTTTATTGCTTTGTCTCTTTTATTTTCTCCTTTGCTTCTTTGTTTTGTTTCTTAAATTCCATGTATGAATGAGACCATACAGCATTTGTCTTTCTCTGGTTGATTTATTTCACTTAGCATTATACTCTCTAGCTCTATCCATGATTTTGCAAATGGCAAGATTTCATTCTTTTTTATGGCTGAATAATATTCCATTATATATATTATATATATATATAATATACATTATATTATATATATAATGGAATATGCATATATATATATATATATATATATGCATGACACCTCTTCCTTTATCCATTCACCAATCAATGAACACTTGAGCTGCTTTGATATTTTGGTTATTTTAAATAATGCTGCTATAAACACAGGGGTTTGTGTATCCCTTTGAATTAGTATTTTCTCATTTTTTGGGTAAATACTCAGTAGTAGGATTGAGTAGTATGATGGATTGTAGGGTAGTTCTGTTTTTAACTTTTTGAGAAACCTCCATACTGTTTTCCATGGTGGTTATACCAGTTTGCATTCCCACCAACAGGGCACCAGGGTTCCTTTTTCTACATCCTCACCAACAATTGTTGTTTTTTGTGTTGTTGGTTTTAGCCATTCTGACAGGTGTGAGGTGGTATCTCATTGTGGTTTTGATTTGCATTTACATGATGATGGAAGTGATGTTAAGCATCTTTTCATGTGTCGGCCATCTGGATGTCTTCTTCGGAGAAATGTCTGTTCATGTCTTCTGCCCATTTTTTAAATGGGTCATCTGTTTTTTGGGTGTTGAGTTGTAATAAGTTCTTTATGTACTTTGGATAATATCCCTTTATCAGATGTCATTTGCAAAATCTTCTCCCATTCCATAGGTTGCCTTTTAGTTTTATTGATTGTTTCCTTCACTGTGCAGAAACTTTTTATTTTAATGAAGTCCTGATAGTTTATTTTTGCTTTTGCTTTCCTTGCCTCCAGAGACAGATATACAAAAATGTCATGGTCAATGTCAGAGGAATTACTGCCTGTACTCTCTTCTATGATTTTTATGGTTTCTGATCTCACATTTAGGTCTTTTAATCATTTTAAGTTTATTTTGTGTATTGCGTAAGCAGTCCAGTTTCATCCTTTTACATGCAGCTGTCTAGTTTTCCCAACACCATTTGAGGAAGAGATTGTCTTTTTCCCATTGTATATTCATTCCTCCTTTGTTGAAGATTAACTGATCATATAATTGTGGGTTTATTTCTGGGTTTTCTATTCTCCTGTTAATCTATGTGTTTATTTTTAAAATTTTTTGGTAAATGTTTATTTATTTTTGAAAGAGAGAGAGAGAAAGAGAGACAGAGCATGAGCAGGGGAGGGGCAGAGAGAGAGGGAGACACAGAATCTGAAGCAGGCTCGAGGCTCTGAGCTGTCAGCATGACCTGAGCCAAAGTCAGACGCTTAACTGACTGAGCCACCCAGGCACCCCTATGTGTCTATTTTTATGCCAGGACCATACCATTTTCATTACTACCACTTTGTAATGTAACTTGAAATCTGGAATTATGTTACCTCCAGTTTTATTCTTCTTTTTGAAGACTGCTTTGGTTATTTGGGGGTCTTTAATGGTTCCATACAAATTTTAGGATTGTTTGTTCTAGTTCTGTGAAAAATGTTGTTGACATTTTGATAGGGATTGCATTAAATCTGTAGATTGCTTTGGGTGGTATAGACATTTTAATAATATTTGTTCTTCCAATCTATGAGCAAGAAAGTTCTTTCCATTTCTTTGCATTGTCTCGAATTTCTTTTATCAATGTTTTATAGCTTTTAGAGTACAGATTGTTCACCTCTTTGGTTAAGTTTATTCCTAGATATTTTATTGCTTTTGGTGCAATTGTAAATGGGATTGCCAATGCTTAACTTTTTGAAAAACTGCTAAACTGTCTTCCACAGCAGCTGTACAATTTTACATTCCCACATTGCATAAGGGTTTCAATTTCTCCATATGTTTACCAACACTTGTTATTTTCTGTTTGTGTGTTTATACTTATTCATGTGATTATTGACTATTTGCATATCTTCCTCAGAGAAATGTCTATTTGAGTCCTTGGCCCATATTTTGAATTGGATATTTTTTTGTTGAGTTGTAAGAGTTCTTGATATATTCTGGATATCAATCCCTTATCAGATGTATGATTTTTAAATATGCTCTCCCTTTCTATGGGTTGCCTTTTCACTCTTTTGATAGTGGTTTTTGGCATATTAAAGTTTTTAATTTTGATAAAGTCCATTTCATATATTTTTTTTCTTTTGCTGCCTGTACTTTTGGAATCATATCTAAAAAGTCATTCCCAGACCTAAAGTCATGGATATTTTCCCCTATTTTTTTTTCAAACAGTATTGTAATATTAGGTCTCACATTTTAGGTTCTTAATCCATTTTGAGTTAATGTTCATATATGGCAAAAGCTTTTGCATGTGGATATCCAACACTTTGGTTGAAGAGATTGCCCTCTCCCTGCCATTGAATGGCCTTGGGACCTTTGTTGAAAATCAACAATTGATCACCTATATAAGGATTTATTTCATATATGAGGGACAGCCATGAACTGTCTGTCCTTATACTGGTACCACACCATTTTGATTGCTATAGCTTTGTAATAAGTTTGGAGACTGGGAGGTGTAAGTCCTCCTACTTCATTCTTCTTTTTCAAGGTTATTTCAGCTATTCAGAGTTCCTTTAGGACTTTTATTTCTTCAAAGAAAAAAAAAAGTGCCATAGGGATTACACTGAATCCATAGGTCACTTTCAGTAGTACTATCATCTTAATATTGTCTTCCTATTGTTGAACATACTATGTCTTTGGATTACTTATGTTTCCTTTCATTTCTTTCAATGCATTTATTTTTTTATTTGTTTACACAAATATTTAATTGGCATTTACTCTATTCTGGGAACTACACTCAAATGCTTTACAAGTATTGATTTATTTATCCCCTCTTAACATCCCCATAAAGAATGATTTTAACTCAATTTTATGAACAAAGAAACTGAAACACAAAGAGGTTAAGTTACTTGCCCAAGGTCACAGAGCTGAGAGTGGCAGAACTGGGATTTAAACACAGGCAGTCTGGCTCTGGAGTCCAAGCTCCCCACTACGATGTTACTTTCCTTTTCAAGCATTCATTCATTCAATAAGCATTTCCACAATACCAGAAGCAGGCCCTGAGACAAGAGTTCATGCAGAAGTGATTTATTAAGGAAGTGCTCCCAGGAGAAACCCACTGAGGGAGTAAGAAAAGCAGGATAGGAAAGGAGAAGATGGCAAACAGGAGTGTGATTTCAGGTGAGGTCCCTGTGTCAGCCTCATCCCATGAGAGCTGTGCAGCATGTGTGTCCCCCTCAAGGCAAGGGCTTTTGTACTCCTGCACTAGCTGTAGGTCATTCTGCCGGGGGTGCAAACTTCCAGACAATTCTAGCTCTTCACGTGGTTGAGATAAGTGGCTCTGGTGGTTCAAGTTTAGTCCTCTAAAGAAAGTCAGAAATTCAAGTTGGTAGGAACAAACCATACAGAAGTGTGAAAGATGGATACACAGAGGTGGTAAATCTCCAAGGAGATGTGGGTAGAGCATCAACAGAAACAGTGTGTGTGTAAAGCACTGTAGTGAACTTGAAGAAGCGAGATAAAAGAGACTAATACCTTTGCCTTCAAGGAGCAAAGCCAGGACATGCATACTTTATATAGAGTAGATGGTGGTAAATACTATGAGGGACAAATAAATTGCTATGAAATTGGGGAGAAGAGATCATACAACAGCGGTTTCATGCCCTGGCTGAGGGAATCGTAAAAGACCACTAAAGCGGTGGCATTTAACCTGGGTGTTCCAAATGGCAAGATTTAGGGAAAGCCTTCAAGATCAACCAAACTACATGAGCAGCTGCACAGAGGTATGAAGGCATAGAGCACTTTCATAATCAGATAGTATTCAGCAAATATAAAGAGTTCCAAATATGTATGATTTCCCACCCCCACCCCAGAAAATGTTAGAAATGCAAAATCTCAGCCCCCACTCTAGACTCACATGAATCAGATACTCTGGAATGGATCCAGTGGTCTACTCTAATGAGCCCTGCAGGTGACTCTTCCACTCCCTCTCTTAAGTGAATAACAACAGCAGGGATGAAAGTGGATCTTGGACTAGACGAAGGGACAGCCATGCCAGAGAGCAGCCTGAACTACAAGCTTGATGCTCAGGTGATGAAGAGATCCATGAAGCCAATTCAATGAAAACAAAAATGATAGAGAGGAACAATTTCACTGGCCAGAGGGAAGGGCCTGGACCACCATAAGGGCCATCCTCCCCATTCGTCTCCTGGAAGTCTAGAAGTTCTTGCTGTTCCTTCTTCCTTAAGGACTGGGGCAGCTCCAGGGGCTCACAGATACTCACACAATGACAGGCTAACAGTTTTTGCCAACAGGCAGCACTGCCATATTTTGGAATTGTGTATCAAATGCCGTATGAAAGACCAGAGAATCCCGATAAGCAAATGGTTTAGAAGTGACCACGAATATGTAATATATAAAAGTATGCTTTATGAAAGAAGAACAGTTTGGTGTGACAGGGTATGCAGAAAGGAGTCATGGAAATATGATTTTAGGAAGAGGCATTCTAGATCAGGGTGAGGAACCATCAGGCCCGGGCATGAAATAAACAAGAGCTGGGGCTTTAGGTAAGTGTCTCTGGCAAGGGAAGCAAAAAGAATTAGAAGAGATCCTGGAAAAAAGGGGATCTCTTAGGAGGCTCAGAAGTAGAACTACGACAAGGCAGAAAAACACATGAAAAATTCTAGAGATAAACTTGACAAATATTTAACCACAGAAAGACAAGGGAACATTTTTTCTGCAGACTGCTGATATCAATTAATGTGCCACAGCTCTTCTACAAAAGTTGGATTTTTTTTTTCTGAAACCAAACATTCATTCTTAGCCACAGAACAACAGTCATTAAAATTATCCCCACGGCAAAGCAGGGGACAGAGAAGCTGCAACCATGCAAATGCTGTTTAACTCTCATATTTACCATAGGAGAGCTCGTGAAACGTGGACAAGCTAAATGACTCCAGGGGTCTTTAAGACACACGCATGGGATCACACTTTGAGCTTAAGTCTATAAATACATCCATTCCCTCACAAAGCTGGCAGGTTATTTCAACAAAATGCTGATTAGCAGGCCACTACATTCTCCAGATCAGTTGTTAGAAAAACACTTACCCTCAGAGTTAGACATGGTCTTATTAATTGGCCCATCATAACAAAAGGTAACATCTGCATAGTTTTTATAATTTAATAATAATGGCAAATATTTAACAAGTGCTTACTACATACCAGGAACTTTGTTCTTTATATGCATTGTATTTTTTTTTTCTGAGACACAGAGAATTAAATGAATTGCTTGAGGGTACACAGCTTTTTTTTTTTTTTAAGTTTATTTCTGAAAGAGAGACAGAGCATGAGCGGGGGAGGGGCAGAGCGAGAGGGAGACACAGAATCCGAAGCAGGCTCCATCCAGACTCTGAGCTGTGAGCACAGAGCCCTACACGGGGCTTGATGACAAGCCGTGAGATCATGACCTGAGCCAAGGTTGGCGCCCGGAGTTTACACAGCTCTTAAGAAGCAAAGCCTGGATGTAAATCCACACATGCCCACTCCAGGGCCAGAGTTCAAAGCACTAAGCAAGGTCTCTTCATACATTATATCTTATAATTTAATCCTTTAAAGAACGCTTTGTGGTACTCAGTATTATCACCATTTTACAGGTGAGGAATACGAGACCCAGAGAAGTCAAATGTCAAGTTCAGCAAGAGTCTACCTGGAAGGTCTAACCCGAGTTGTCTCAGTTCGGGGTTGTGCTGTTCCCCTACCTGCTGTGGTGGTTACTGACTGAGATCATCCTCAGTATTTCCAAAACATGCCAGTATTTTCTGAGAAACCAAGCAGAGCGTTTGAAATACAACATGGCTGACAGCACTGAAGATACATACAAACGCAAGCATGCTTGGATGTGAGCGCATGCACACACGTGCACAAATGTGGCAGCTTGGTAGGTAGGGGTGATAGGAGTGTGGGGGAAGTGTCCACGCTTCAGCTTTTCCACGACCAGTTAATGCTGTATCAGCCCATGTGGGTATGGGAAGATCTACGGAGTCATGTATCTATAAGATACACATGCACATATAGATACCTGATTTCAGAAAGGAATGAGAACAATCACATGGGCTAGCTGTGATTTCTGGACATCCAGGGAGGAATTACCATCTGTTATAAAATATAATCAATCATATTGATAAAAAAAAATCCACGGAGCATTTACAACGGCACTAAGCAAGAGCTGCCTTATTCAACCTCACCTTTCCAGGTCTAGTCTATACGATGGGCTCAGAGACAACATCAATCTAGAGAACAATCATATAAATTTTGCTAACTAAAATTGGTGTTACCTGAGTGTTATTTTTCTAAAAGAATTAATCCTCTTGGTTAATTCCCAGTCATTCCCTACCTTTTGGCTATACCCTCGGTCCATCTCTCTCTTTCTTCAAGGCACCAATATTCGTTTTAAAGAGAGGAAGTGTAGCATGACATAAGTCAACTCAGACACGTTGCAAAGTATTTTGTAAAAATCTGGGACACAAGCCCAAAGGGAATTATTACCTGTCCGATTGCTTCCATAAATCATTGTTGCCATGACGAACGTTATTTGTCAATATTGTTTTAAATGAAATGCATTCCGAAAGTAAACTATCATCGGCTCACAACACAAGCGGAGATCACCCTTCCCCACTCTTCAGGAGAACAGCCAGAACCATCCCAGACCCTGAGTACAGAATGACAGATGTGAGCTCAGCCAGGTACGAAGTTTGCAATCACGGCCACAGCTTCATATAAACAGAAATCAGTACGTCCCAGATCCTGTGATTAGGTCAGGAAACCTCAAATCCCTGAACCAATTGATTAATACAGCGATGATGGGTTCAGGAAACAAAGCGAGGGGCGGGGGGTGGTTGGAAGCGGCTGTGTGAGAAAGGCTATACTTAAACATAATTGGCCCCTCTCCTTCCTTGCCTTTGGGGAAAGTGTGATGGAAGATGCTGCCCGGGTAGCAGCCTCTGTGTTTGGGCAAAGTTCTAGGTTATCGTTTATGTATCCGTCTTGCACTTTGATCTCAGTCTTGCTGACAAAGAAAATGAGGAGCAAGCAGGGCAAACCCCCAGCTCATGGTAATCTTGACGGAGGACACGGGGGTTGAACAGTTCCATGTGGCCTGGCAGGTCAGCGCCGGACCCTGTGTGATGGAGCAGGGGTGTGAGCCCAGGTGCGGGGACTCCGGGCTCACCCTCACCCGGTGCGGCCCGGGCCCTTAACCTATTTAAGTATCAGGGGGAACTTAAGAAAAAAAGCATGCAATGTCAACGTCAGTCAGGAAATGGTTACAAATTAGAAAAAGAAAGAGAAATTGAGGGCAGAGGGCCCTCTTCTGCCACAGTAATAAAAGCAACTTCCTCTTTACCCTAATTTCGGAACCACAAAGTAGAATTCTCTCCATATGAAATTCCTTACAAGTCGCAGGCTGCACTAAACCACTGCCTGCCTGTCCTCTTCGATGCATTCACAGCATAGCCGCGCAGAAACAGATGTTACTGCTTTGCTAGCACGCTGTCAAGGGAAAGTGTCAATGTGACATGGGAAACAGCGACCTATGGCCTCTAGAGAACAAGTCTCAAGCATCTCATAGATGCTTTTGTTCTCTAGGCAACCCGGATCCTTAGAATTTGAGAAAGCGCTCCAAGATCGCCTAGCTGAAGTTCAACAATTCTGATAAACTCTGTACTTGAGCTGAAAGTGGCCTCTCACGGCTTGCACACCAGGTGTAATGCTGGCCTGTGAAACCTCGTGTATTCCAGAATCTGTCGTTCTCAGGCTGACTAACTGAACACCATCACTGCAGAGCAGTTTCCTGGGCTGGGTCAGAATTATTTTTAAAAAACTTTTTTTTTAACGTTTATTTATTTTTGAGAGACAGACAGATCATGAGCAGGGGAGGGGCAGAGAGAGAGGAAGATGCAAAATCCAAAGCAGGCTCCATGCTGTCAGCACAGAGCCCGACGTGGGGCTCGAACTCACTGACCGTGAGATCGTGACCTGAGCTGAGGTCGGACGCTTAACCGACCGAGCCACCCAGGCACCCCTGGGGCAAAATTATTTACATTCTCCTTCTGTGAGTCCAAGATTCCTTTATATGTCTGTATTGCGGCACTCATCCTACCACACTGTAAACATCCAGATTCACGTTGGTCCCTCCAACAAGACTGACTTCTGTACGGACAGAAAGTATGCTTTCTACTGTCTCATGTCTACAGAACTCAACACATACCATGTTCCGTTGGGGTGCGTTCTGTGAACAAATAAATGTACTCCAGTCTGCCTTGTCAATACTCATTATGACCCAGCACAATACATATTGATTTCTCTTTCTGGCTGACATCGGATACTTCCTCATGATTGAACCAAACTGCTTCATTTACGATAACACTAAATGTGTTTTCAAGTCATATGCGAGTATAGGTTGACCATATTTGTAGCGATGATGGTATTCCTAGTAGCATGCAGACTGGAAGCCGATTCTCTCCCTCCAAAGAGATTGTATATTCTGAGGGAAAATAAATAAAACTTTACATTCAGCAGAAACTGAGTTGTCTTTTATACCAGAAAGCAGCTTTTCAACACAAAGGCCAGAACCCTCGCTGAGGATTTAACCAAAACAGATGAGGGGCAGAGGGGAGGTGTAGAGTGGGGAACAGGAGAGCAAGAAAGTTGTAATCTGTAAAAACAAAAGTGGCCTGAGAGAATCATCAGGAGGGGGTCCTGGGGAGACCCGTTGGCCAGAGAGCATGCCCACTTGAATGTGGAAGGCCTGAGAAGGGCTTGGTGAGGGCCTCTGAGCAAGAAGTCATCACAAAGACACAGGACACCTGCAGCCGATGAAAGGCAGGAAGCAGGCTGCCAAGGGGGGAGAAAAACCACAAAAGAGACAGAAAAAGCAAACAGGCCAAATGAGTAAAAGGGAAAGCAAGAAGAAAGGAAACACTTCCTAGCCAGGAGAAATCTAATAATATAGTAAATGGGTCCTGAGGAGAAAGGTGAAATGTATGTGAACCTTGCCAAACAGCTAGAGCACCTTGCAAGACAGAAAGGGGAGCGTGAGAGTATTGGAAAGAGAAAGGAGCCATGGCTATTCTGGCGAGGGAGAACTTCCCAAGTGAAGTGAAACCAAGGGCCAAGAAGAAGTATATTGGTGTATTTGTACTTGTTGGTAATGTTCATACAGTTATTTCATCATTTTAGTTCATGCTTTCTCCACAGTGTATGATTACATGGTTCTCAGATAAATCTTTGTTGGTTTTAAGTCTCAAGATACGATGCCGTAAGGATATTCTTGTCCCAAATGTGAGGGCAGCAACAGCTGTTCTCCACCCAAATGGGAATAAATAGTTTTTGATTGGATCTGCCTCTGTTCCTGTCTTCCTGTCAATAAAGACCAGAGGTGGAATAGAGAAGAATCGGTCCATGAAAGCAAATGCAAATTCATAAAAGACTAGGTGTTGAAGAGAAGATGAAATCTGGACTGTTAGACCATTAGCACCTGCTAAATAAACATTAAAAAAAAACCCACACAGATAAAATCCAGGACAGTTTAAATTCCATTAAAGTATCTCTTCCTCAGGTGTTAGAGCCACTGTTATAAATAACAGTTCCTTGTGGATAGTCACCCTGAACCATTGCTTGTATTCTCAACTGTTCTCTCACCTCCAGTGTCTAGCCTTTGCAAGTTATCTTCTCTGACAAAGTCAGAATATCAACCTGAGAGATAAACCCAATCATGCCATTCTCTGTTTTAAATCCTCTCCCCCTGTAGAATGAATCCTGAGCTGCTTAGAATGACATTGAACGGTCATCAGAATCAGACCTCAATCTACAGGTCCATTTTTTTTCTTCTACCATTTTCCTCCTCCCTCATCTTTTTTTTGTTCCCACACTACACAAGACCCTTCAACATTCTAGGAACAAAAATATATGTTCAGATGTTTGTATGCCTCTTCATGCTCTCCCCAACACTTCCAATTCACTTTCCACTACTGACACATCTAAATCCTACTTCTCTTTCAAGGCCCTGCTCCAGTGTCTTTTTCTCAATGAATCTTTCCTTGACCCTCTTAGTCAAAGTAATTATTCCCCTTCACACATCTGAATTATGTTAATGCCTAATTGGCACCACTAGAGAGTCGTATGTGTCCAAATTTCCAACTGGATAATAAACACCTCAGGCAGAGTTTTACCATCTAGGTGTTTTCCTCCTCAACAAAATTTCAGCCTATCCTTGTATTTTGTTAATGCTTGTTCTAATTTCATACTCAGTTTAAAGTTCGTGATCACTCCAAGGCCTCCTAATATTTATTCATAATAATCACACGAAAGAGTTCTATTTTTAGAATGCAGTATTTTCCATCCATAATTTCTTAATCAAATCTATAGAAAGTCTAGATCATCAGACCAAATATCAAGTGAAAGTCCAAACAAAAAAGTGACAGTGGATGCCATGTTAACAAAGGGCAAAATCCATGTCATTAATTAAATGGAACAATTTCAGGGCGCCTGGGGGCCCAGTCGTTTAAGCGTCCAACTTCAGCTCAGGTCATGATCTCATGGCTTATGAGTTCGAGCCCCATGTCGGGCTTTGTGCTGACAGCTGGAGCCTGCTTCAGATTCTGTGTCTCCCTCTCTCTCTCTCTCTCTGCCCCTCCCTGGCTCATACTCTGTCTCTGTCTCTGTCTCTCTCTCTCAAAAACAAACATTTAAAAAAATGGAGATATTTCTTACAGAAAATTGTATCAGGGAAAGCACAAGAGTGCCCCAAATAATTTTTTATCTTATATGTATGACACAGATTGTTGGCTATATCTTGAGATGTAGAAATAGTGTCTCTTTGTGCCTCACTGCACCCTCAAACAGGACCACTGCAATAATCTACACAAAGAAAAGTATTCAATAATGTGTCAAATGATTGAAAGATTGAGAAACTCACTATTTATGTTTAATTTGTGAGCTACCAAATTTTCAAAGCTGATAGGAACTACATAAGATAATTTCTTTAGGACTTAGACTATCGAACTAAAAATAGCCTAACAATGCACAGTAAGTTTTATTAACAATTCAAATCAATTACAATCAAACCTTGAATTGCTAGTAACATGTTCTGCAAGATGAACAAACAATTCTAATAAATTTTAACTTAATAAACAAGCGATGTCTTGCCATATGAGTAGTACATGACACTGAACATCACATGATCACAACTGAGCCAGTGGTTCTTGAAATTCACTTTGACACACAAGTGCTCTGGATCACAAGCATGTTTCTGGCACAAATTATGCTCTCAAACCAAGGTTTTACCACTCTTGATATGTTTATATCTTTATATAAAAATATAAAATATGACTCTTCCCTTCAAGATGCTGATAGCTTATCTGGAGGGCTAAAATAAATACAGGCAAAAAAGTAAAGAACATAAGACAGTATTAAACCAAGGTCACCAAAAGATTTGCTTTAGGAAGTTGTAAAAAATATAGTTAGGAGGAGAAGGTGAAAATTAGGCAAAGTAGTTTAGAGCTGATATGATAAAGAAAGTAACAATTCACCCGTGTTTTTTTATAAAAGAATAATTAGGGGCACCTAGGTGGCTCAGTTGGTTAAGTGTCCAACTCTTGGTTTCGGTTCAGGTCATGATCTCCTGGTTTGTGAGATTGAGCCCCACATTGGGCTCCATGCTGACAGTGTGGAGCCTTCTTGAGATTCTCTGTCTCCTCTCTCTGTCCCTTCCCCGCTCACTCTCTCCATCTCTTTCACAAAAATAAATAAATAAACTTAAAAATGAAAAAAAAAAAAAAGAAGAAGAATTAGACATGTATGCAAGGCTACATGTACAAAGTGGTATCAAAGAATAAAATGGAAATTATCTTGGTATCTGATACCGAATTAGTTAACAAATTATGGGGACGTTCATAAAGAAAATACTGTGAAATGATTAAAAATAATCCTTCCATAGGTATATGTGTGTGTTAGTGGAAAATAATACTCAGGATGAGTATTACATGTAACATTTTATAAAACTACATACACAAAAGTCTAAAAAGCTATAGAGGTTACCTCTGACTCTTGAATCAAGGAAGACATCTATTTCCTTCTTTTACTTATCTCCATTATCTGTATTTTTTATTATAAACATGTATTTATTTTATAACAGAAATAAATACTATAAGATTTTCTTAGTGCCTCAGAGCAATTTGGCACTCAAAGTCAGCCTTCCCTTCTCTCTGTGTCCAAGAGATGATATAATAAGATTAAGTCCAGGAAAGAGTTTTGAAATGATAATAAGCTCTGATAAAAAGGAAGAAGGAGAAGGAGAAGGAGAAGAAGAAGAAGAAGAAGAAGAAGAAGAAGAAGAAGAACAACAACAACAACAACAACAACAACAACAAGGAGAAGAAGAAGAAGAAGAGGAAGACATAGCCATTATACCTTCTGAAGGAGAGTATGATGGTTAATTTTATGTGTCAACTTTACTGGACCATAAGATGCCCAGGTATTTGGTCAAACGTTAATGTGCATGTATCTGTGAGGATGTTTTTGGATGATATTAACATTTGGGTCCATAGACTAAATAAAACAGATGACCCTCTCCAATGTGGTGGCCCTCATCCAGTCAATGAAGACCTGGGTACAATGCTGAGTTAAGGGGGGGGCTTCACCTGTCTGACTGTTTGAGCTGGGATCTCAGACCTTCAGCTTCAGACCAGAACTATACCACTGGGTGTGGGGGTGTACATATGTGTATCTCCTACTGGTTCTGTTTCCCTGGAGAACCCTAATACAGAAGGGATTCTTGATAAGAAATAGGTTTAAAGGGGTGCCTGGGTGGCTCAGTCAGTTAAGCGTCCAACTTTGGCTCGGATCATGATCTCATGGTTTGTGAGTTCAAGCCCTGTGTCAGGCTCTGTGCTGACAGCTCGGAGCCTGGAGCCTGCTATGAGCTCTGTGTCTCCCTCTCTCTCCCTCTCTGCTGCTCATGCTTTGTCTCTGTCTCTCAAAAAAAAAAAAAAAAAAAAAAAAATTAAAAAAGTTTTTTAAAGAAATAGGTTTAAAGACAGTTAATCTTATAAGTGATGTGTGGGATGGACTAGAGGTGAGAAAGGCTAGAGGCTAAGAATCCAGCCAGAAAGATGCTTCAGGGATTGGGCAAAAAGGATGAGGGATGGCAAGCGTGGAGGGGTGCAGCCAGCGGGAGAGCACAACTATGGTGTTGGGAAAGTCAACAGGGCTGAGTTCTAATTCTAGCTATTATGCCTTGGAGTGAATAAATCATTTCCTTTCTTGAAGCCTCTAATTCTTCATCTATAAAATGAATTGTTACCAGAAATCCTCCAGGGTCCTTTTTCTTGTCTATAAATCTCAGATTCTATTATCAATAGGAAACAACACTTAGATGCTTTTATTCAAACTGTGAAAACACTGGCTTAACTTCGTTCTTATGCTATACCGAATATCCCATCAGTGCTCAATAAATAATACATTAAGCAAGCTCTTTTGGACATCATGGTTTAATTGTAGGGCCTGAAAATGCCCTGCCTTTTGGCAAAGTCTCTGCAATATCAATTACTTTATTAACTTTGCAAACATATAAAGGAAAAATGGCCATGTCACTTTGAAACAGGCCCATTTTAATCTAATTCTCTTTCTTAATCACGGAAAAAGCCAATTTATGAGAATAACACATTTCATATCAGATAATTTATTTATAATGAAACATTAAGTAACTTCAGCACTTATGCAATTTGAGGATATTGCACAGGGGTTAAGTGAGTTCCAGTAAAGCAGACCATCATGCCAGTTTGATCTGTGTGCATTCCCTTCCCATAGGTCTGCTATACCTAATGGTTACCTATATCTGAGTCTAAGACAGCCTAGGAAGAAAGAGCCTTGTTAACTTTATTGCAAATAGAAATCTCATGTCAAAGTTGAGAGACCCTTACTGGAGTACTGTACTCGAAGATTAACTTCCCTGGATGTTGAAACTCATGTGATCCATATTATATATCATTCTGATTTTATAGGTGCATGTGGTTAAATCCATCTCATCAAATTAAAGCAACTTACAAACAAATCACCAGGCCACAGAAGATGTAATAAGCCCACAGGGAATATATTGCCTCACCCACACTCACCAATGCCATCTTTACCCTAATTGTATGGTTCTCTGGGTATTGCTCGAATCACAAATTTGAAAGAATACACCATGATTTTTCTGTGGCTAGCATACTTAGTTATTCTCTGCATGCCTGTACAAATCAATAGAAAAAAAGAAAGAAGAAAATGCTAAATCTAAATCTCTAAATATGCTAAATCTCTTCAGCCTGTTGTCTGATCTCTTAGAACCTGGACACACCGGACCAGCTTTTACTTTCATAAAATTCGTTTCCTTCCTCTGTCTTGGACTCTTTTTACAATTAAACCTGGATCTAACAGCATTTAGCGTCCTGAAGCTTTCAGGTAACGCAATATTCTACATCATATTTTATTTCTGGTCTTGGCAGTAAACTTGGAAGTAGCTATTAAGTCCAGATTTCTCATCTGGTCAACTCTTGAAAAAAGTACAATAGGGAGAAAGAAAGAAAGAAAGAAAGAAAGAAAGAAAGAAAGAAAGAAAGAAAGAAAGAAAGAAAGAAAGAAAGAAAGAAAGAAAGAAAGAAAGAAAGAAAGAAAGAAAGAAAGAAGAAGGAAGGAAGGAAGGAAGGAAGGAAGGAAGGAAGGAAGGAAGGAAGGAAGGAAGGAAGAAAGGAAGGGCCAGATACTTTGACCAACAGGAACTATATGAAATCAGAGGAAAAGTACTCCACTTGTGCTCCAATAGGAAAGAAAAAAGGGAGGCTCAACATTCCCATCATCAAATGAGAACTTCTTCCAGTGGAGGGGCTCCACGGTAAGCCTTTTGCAGACTTCTATCTAGGCATACTGAACGTGTCATAATGCCTTTCAACTCTTACCTCTTCAGTCCATGCTATCAACTGAGATTTGGCAGATCTCACCTATTATTTCTAAAGGGGGGGGGGGGAAGAATTTGTTCCCAAAATATCTGGTTGTCTATCCCCACCTGCCTTCATTTATACAACAAGCCATCTAAATCTCGCAGGCTATTTTTCCACAGGCTTGTTTATAATGTGGTAATGATTATGCTAATACCAGCTGGGAATACATCGACGTGGACATGTTTTGTGAGTTTGTTGGGGTGGGGGAGGGCTACATAAGTGCACGAGGACAACTCCTCAATAAAATTATAGTACATGTGTAGCCCTTTTTCCATATTTACTAGTTTGTTGTAAGCTCCTTCTCAAATGGGAAATAGACCATGTTTCCTTTGCAGAGGAATAGTTATTGAATAACGAAGACCATGTGTTCTTGCTACGTCTTATTCATCTGAGTACTTCTGCAACTCTTTTCTAAACCAAATTAATAACAGTATACTAAACTTATTTCCCCAGTGAAAACTTCTGGCTACTAACAGTGTCACTATATGCAGCTCACTGTCCCCAAGAGCACAGGTCACCACTACACAACCAAGTCCATGATGGCATCTGAGCGAGGAGAATGCAGCTTTCACGGTATGCAAGGGAAAGCAGACACCCTCTAATTGAATGATACTGTTTACACAAGCAATAGAGTATTACATCACTTTCCCTACAAAGAGAAGAGAATGTAAAATTTCAGAAAAGACAGATAGCAATTTCATGTGTTGCTTGTCACCACAGTCCTCTCCAGCATAATAAAACACACATGGAAAAATCCCTTGTAGCAAGCCTGCTGCATAGCCGATTCTCCCTTCGTCTGGGTGGGGCAGGGGGGTGTATGTGTCTGAAGGAAATGATACCTCTCCTTCGCTCACACACCCACTTGCTGCACAGAGAACTTCAAACGGCATTTCTGAGAAGTGTCTGCTGGATGCTGGGGGCATGGAGGCAAGAGGCTGGCAGCGAGCCTCCTGGGTGGTTAGGGAAGAAGGAAGTACCTCCTTCCTACAGATCAAGAAAATGCACAACCACGTTAAGCACAGGACAATCCGGTGTTTAGAGAAACTGCCCTTCTTCATTTTTACCTCCCTCCCCAGAGTCAAGTAAATTGTAGACAAAGACAATACAATTCTGGTAGTGAACGGATCTCAAAAAAGGATTCTTCTAATTTTTCTACTATATTACAAATTACAGCACCTCCTTAGCACGTATGACTTTTGCCACATCCATATAAAGGCATTTTTCTGTACCCATACTTGGAAGCAAATAGACTCCTTTATCTCAACAAAACTTTCAGTGAATGTTACCAGTTACAGAGGTTTTGTAACACGCTTGTATTTCAAATACGGCGTTTTTGTTCCCAACCCAATATACAGACATGTATGCTTATTATTAAAATGCACTCTACAAAATCCCTACTGGGGGGATTTTAGTTCCATTTGGACATCACAACTGAGACATTCTATTCTGTCCACAGCATGTTCACTCACTCCAAGTAAAAATTCTTTCTGGTGTTTCTGATATAAACTGAAAAAGTTCATTATAATTCACACATGAAAAATCTCTTTAACAGTTGGAATCAGAAGTAGTAAGAGTTAACGGTCCAGTCCAGTGGATATACTTTTGCAGGTTTCCATCTGAAAGTCATAACATAACCTTTCATTCTGTGTGTCATTGGTACAGAAGGTTTTTCAAGGCAGGGTTCTTCAGCTTGCAAGATGTTAACCAGATGTACTGTAGAGCCTTCCAGGTCTAAACTATGAAGAGTCTGTTTTCAGTCTGTGTGTTGAATCCTTCATTTGTTTTATTCTTTTATCAAGATCTTCAGGTTTGGGTATTTCTTTTGTTAAAATTATTTTGTTGCTCTCGATTGTTTCTTAAGCTGCGTATTTGCTTAGAGCCAGATTTTGAAACATACTCTTTTTGAACTAAGTAAGGCATACTAATTTAAATTTTGCCATTGAAAAGTATATTTTCAGCAGGAAGATCTCTGCTCCCTATAGCAGGTGCTGGAAGCCCAATCCCAGATGTTCTGATGTGTAAATAGCAAAGAGAGAATTTGAGAAATGGGTGGAGATGCAAGAAAGAGGAAGGCATAAATAAAAAACAGACCTGTCAAAACTTCATTTCACTTGAGTCTATCACTAAAAGCCCTTTCTCAACACTCTGGCCTTTGTTTTCCATTTGTGTGCGTCTATACGCAACCGTTTCTCTGTTTGCAAATGCCACTTCCCAAAACATGGAAACTGTCATAGTACTTGGCCTTAGTGTTCACCTGGCTATTCATTTCCAACAAACCAAACTCTACTCCTACATCGACCAGAGTGATATGTCCTGATATGTTCCAGTTGAGTATGCTGAGATTCAAAACCCTATCTTATAGATGTGGTCATTCCTCTCATCTTTATGGCATAGAAGCTTAGGGTTTAATCAAGGCAGCATGATAAACAGGGCCCAGCTAAAGCTTCGACCTCAGTCTCCACAGTTAAAAAGCTAGTTTTGCCCCTTTTGTTCTTACCCATTTGTTACTTGAAGGGATTTCAGAACACATAGCTTCAACAGGGTTAAAAGGGTGCTTATAAATGTTTTCTCCTTATTTAGCTTGATGTTGGCACAGCCCCTCCATCATTTCAATGAGAGACACATGAGCAGAAAGGCCTTTATAATATAGGCAGAACTTTATAACATGGGCAGCTTCCTTCTCAAATATCCTTTTGCTATCAAACTAATCAGTAGTAAGGGATAATTAAAGCCATACACAGCATAGGGCTGAGTTCTGACTACTTTAACCCCTTCACTACCAGGCCCTTCTACATCTACGCTGACAGAGGAATAGAGAGCATGGCCTTGAAAGGGAGGCGAGCATGGGGGTTAAGGGCACAGGCTCTGAAACCAAAGATACCTGGCTTTTCGTCATGTATCTAGCAATTACAGGATGTGCAGCTAGAAAGTTACTTACCTCTTCAACACACTTCCCCATCTGTAAAGTGAATGATGATGATTGATGATGATTAAGAGTAGAATATCTGTATCATCTGGCCATTGTGAGGATTCAGTAGATAAGGTGCATAAAAGACTCAGCTTAGAGCCTGACACTTAGCTGTTACTACAGTGCCGCACCTGTACTCTATGCATCAGCCAAAGTGAGCCCTTCTCTCCTCACTGAACCCTTGCCCCTTGTCACTGTATTGCCAAGCATTTGCTGGCCCTGCTTTCCCTGGAAGGCCCTTTTCATATACCCCAATATCTACTCCCTGTACTGGCTTCCCGTCTTCTCTAACCTCTGTTCAGATTTTACCCATCCTTAGAGACATATGTCAAGTGCCACTTTTCTATGAAGTTATTTCCTGAACTCATCAGGTTGTAACTCTTACCACCTTGAATCTCCATGATTTTTGTTTTGCTTGTTGTAGAGCATTGAATTCAACATGCTCCTCATTTAATGTCATGTCACAAAGATTGGTTAATGGATAGGGGCATCTGGGTGGCTCAGTTAAGCATCTGACTCTTAGTTTTGGCTCAGGTCATGATCTCACGGTTCATGAGTTCGTCAGGCTCTGTGCTGACAGTCTGCTTGGAATTTTCTTTTCCTCTCTCTCTCTCTCTGTCCTCCCCAGCTCACTCACGCTCTCTCTCAAAATAAATAAATAAACTAAAAAAAAAAAAAAGATTGGTCAATGGATAGTCCCTGTGTTATATTTATTTTCCCTTTTATTCCCAATCCCCATTTCAATTCTCTTCTTCCCACAAAAACCCATAAATATGTATCTTTTCATTAAGTGTTCTTGGGAAATATACACTATTTTTATGCAAGCATGCTAATTTATTTAAATAGATACCATGATAAATTTTACTCTGCTTCTTTTATTGTTCCATGCTGTTTTGTGACCCTTCCATGTGGCTTCTGGTATTTCTAACTGCTGCGTAATACTCTATGATTTGCATTGCCCACACTTCACCTACAATTTTTTTAACGGTTTTTGTTTTTGTTTTTGTTTTTTGAGAGACGGAGAGAGACAGGAAATGAGCAGGGCAGGGGCAGAGAGAGAGGGAGACACAGAATACAAAGCAGGCTACAGGCTCTGAGCTGTCAGCACAGAGCCTCATGTGCAGCTTCAATCGATAACACGAGATCATGACCTGAGCCAAAGTCAGATGTTCAACCGACTGAGCCACCCAGGAACCCCTCACCTACACTTTTGACAATATACTCCTGGCTGCCAGAAATGAGTATGTTCATACACGGCCCCTTATGGCCCTGTTTGGGAATTTTATTGAGATATATACTGAACAGAACAAATGCAGTATCACAGGAAGAGGTAGGCCTATTGACTAAGTAATGCTACACTGTCCTCAGAAGGTCTGCACTGGCGTGCACTCTCACAAAGGTGCGTGTTGGCCTCTATATCCCCACATCTCTGCCAACTTCTGGCTCTATCCAGACTTCTAATTCTTGTTACTTTATTCAGTGCAAATAGACATCACTATTTACATTGGCATATTTCTGCTTACTAATACATTTATTCTTTATGGTTCTATTTTTTTCTTAGACATTTAGCTTACATAGCCTGGAGAATTTTTAAATAAAATACTTGCTTTTTTTCTCTTTACCTTCTGCAAGATCATAAATTCCTCTAAGGTGGTTTGTTTTGTTTTTTGCTCATTTTTGCACTCCCTACAGTGCCTACCACAGCACCTGAGGAGAGACATAAAATATACGTACACAAAAACACACTGCAAGCACGGAACTATGAGTGGATGGGAAAAGTTACAAAGAAAAACGAGTGCTTTGAATTCTAAAATAAGTTGGCTATGGTTCACCCTCTTCTTGCTAAAACCATGATTTCCCTTGGCCAGCTGAAATGAACATGGCAGCACCCATAGGGACGGGTAAGAAGAAGGTGAGGAATTCTAAAGTGGAGATTCTACTGAGATACATACTAATCAGATGTGCAAGTATATTCTCTTCACTATTCACTTTGAGGACCTAATGGAAATTAGACTGGCAGCTTCATCCTGCTAACTCCCAAAGACCTGCTCTTAAACACAGGAGCAACGATTGGTTAAGAAAATGCCCCGTTCGCCAACATCAGTATGTCCTAGAGAGTAAGTAGGCATTTACCAAATGTCCAGTGCAGACAGCTATACTTTCTATGACTTCCCTGGTAAGGACAGAGCAACAGTGGTCTCTCGCTTCCATCGTGAACGCTTGTTGGACGTAGATCACGAAAGCTGCCAAGCCACACATTATGGTGATCAAAACAAGGTCTTTGGAGTCAAACAGACCTGGTTAGAATTTTCACTGCCACACACCAGTTACGTCCTTTTTTTTCCTTCTTCTGACATCAATTTTGTCATCTGCAAAATGTGGGCCATGACACTGGCTTTAAAGGGTTGTTTTAATACCAAATGAAATCATGGTGTAGTGCTTGACAAATGGTGGCTATTTTATTATGCCTGGTATTTCTTCAACTTATTCCACATTATGAAGATTAAAGCAACAGATGAAGGTATGCTGCTAATATCTGAAATAAGTATTGGAAAGAAATGTCTATACCTATGATACGTGATTCAGTGGGAGGTTTCCCCTGCAAAATTGAATTGCATTTGCTGTAGTGGGGAAAATATACTATTTTAAGAAAGGAAGATTTGATTCCAGTTTGAGCCCCAATTATACTACTTCCTGGATGTGGAAATTCAAGCAAGTGAGTCCCTTGACCTCAAACCAGTACCTACCACACTGTCAACAGAGATAATATTATCTACACCACAGAGACACTGTAAAAATTGGATGTAACAATGAATGTGAAAGCACTTTGCAACCTGCAAAGTAGCATAAAATATGTTAAAATCATTGATTTCCAAAGTCTGACAGGCACCTTGGTTATTACTGGCATTTAGTTAGTGCTAAAACAATACCATGTCCTATGATTGAAAATGTCAGGAGCATTTTTCTAGGGATGAAATAATGTTGGCAATTTTTTTTCCATTTACCTTATTGAGAGGTGTTCAACTTCTACTTCGTACTTTGTGAATGAGAAGATTCTGCCTAACATTTGAGACAAAAGGAAAGGAATCACCCTTTCCCTAACTCTATAAGGACTAACAAGAAAAATATCTATTTATAGAGTCAGTAAAGGAGTTTGCTTCTCCAGAACAACGGTTTATTTTAATTTTACGAAAACCGTGAGGCTTGTAAGGGATCCAGTTTCCTTCTTTTTGCTGGCTGATAGAACTCTCGGAAAAAAAATGTGGGGTCACTTCTGAATGTGCTGGAGTGCACAGCATTTTGTATTTTGTGTTCTCAACTCTTCCCAGATAGATTTTATTATATATATATATATATATATATATATATATATATATATATATACTTTTTTTTTGCCCAGATTTTCCTACTTGCTCTTTTACCTTCTTGAGTAAGAAAGTTAAATAAAGACCCAGAACAATCTCAATGATGAGGGAGGGGTGAGTTTGGAGCTTCATAGAGTCTTTTAAAGGAGAGCTACCTTTCACCTGTGTGTCTTCCTTCTGACCCTGGACAGTCCCAGAGCATCTCATTCAGTATTCTTCATCTGCACACCCACTGTACAAGTTCAGGGGTCTTCTGTGTTCAGCGTTTCCTCAAGAAAATATATCTGGTGAGGGGTACCTGGGTGGCTCAGTCGGTTAAGCATCCGACTTGGCTCAGGTTGTGATCTGGTGGTTCGTGACTTCAAGCACCATGTTGGGCTCTGTGCTGACAGCTCAGAGCCTGGAGCCTGCTTTGGATTCTGTGTCTCCCTCTCTCTCTGTCCCTCCAACACTCACACTCCATCTCTCTCTCAAAAATAAATAAACATTAAACAATTTTTTTAAAAAGAAAATCTCTCTGGTGAAATTTCTGTACTTGTTTCTTATCATTCCTTTGTATCGTCAATACTGAGCCTTCAACTTTGTCGTTTGTGTTGTTGAGAATCATTTCTTAAAAAATTTACCCAGATTACTAGCTTCTATATTCTATGCCTTTAATATTCGAAAGGACATGGCCTATCTACATGCAGTGCTTATATAACAAAGGTGTTTATTTTGTTTTACACAGTTTTAACCTCTGACTGGAAACTTAGAGGCAAAACGACCAGCTCTAATTAAAAAAAAAAAAAAAAAAAAAAAAAACAACTTAGTGAGCAAAACTATAATCTTATCTGGTTGAGTATATTTTAGGGAGGAGGAGAGAGGATTATTTTGACTGCAGAGATCATGTCATAAGCCTTCATTTCCTACTGCAGGCTGTGCACAAACTTTAAACTTTTTATATCATTAATATCTCCAGGACATTTATTTGGTAATCAGTAATAATCCTAACATTTGCATCCTTCCAGTTGCTTTCAAACAGAGTACCAAAGTCTAAGCATTAAAAATTACTAATCCTAAGTGGATGAATAGGTGGTAATGATTTCTTACATCAAAAAATACCAAGGCTAGATGATACAACAATAATAATAGTCATTATTGTCATTAATCACAGTAATAAAACTGAACTACCAAAACACAATACATTGTGCTTCACTACAGACACATTCTCTTACTTGATTTATTATGACAACGACATCAATAATAGAATTAAGTTGATCACCTACAGATGAATGTCATTGAGGCTATAGAAGGGTTAAAGTTCATTAGGTAAAGGAAACAGTGTTTTGTAGATATCCTTGATTTTTATTCTAACAACAAAAAAGGAGTACAGAAATTCCAATAGATGTAACAGAGCACACTAAAATGATTCATAATTATTAATTATATAAAACATGTATACATTATTTTCTAAACTTCCCCAAATAGAAATTCCCTTGCTCAGAATGTAGTCAGTCTAAAACTAGACATGCTACTGTGTTTTGGCTGTTTCTTTTTTTTTTCTTTTCTTTTTTTCTTTCTTTCTCTCTCTTTTTTTTTTTTTTTTTTTTTTTTTTTTGAGAGACAGAGAGAGAGCATGTGCAAGTGAGGGAGGGGCAGAAGGAGAGGGAGAAGGAGAATCTTAAGCAGGCTCCATGCCCAGAGCAGAGCCGGACAAGGGACTCGATCTCATAGTCCTGGGATCAAGACTTGAGACAAAATTGAGTCAGATACTTAACCAACTGAGCCACCCAGACACCCCTTGACTCTTTCTTTTTAATCTCCAAAATTCTTAAATGTTCACCACTGATAGTTTCTTATCTGTATTAAACATTATTAGGAAAAGTACTTAATAGTCATTTGGGTTATATTAAGTTCAAAATCGTTAAGATCACTGACAAGAGGCCAATACATCTGAATGTTAGGGGGACCCCACAGTAAACGTTTTATAATGGTTTAGTCAGAGCTGTAGAACCACAAAAATTATTTCTCAAACAAGCACATAGAATTTAGTCTACATCTACATCTAAGATTCTAATGGATGTCTGTTTTCTACTGTTTAAATTACTCCCTCCAAACACCAGAGTTGCACATGGGATGTATCCAGAATTATACTGAAGTTATTAGTGGCTACTTCTGTTAATAAAGATGAAGCTTTTAGGATTAATCAATGAAGCCTAAAAACTACTAAACCACGGTGGGGGGGGGGGATCATGATAAGCTTTAATTGTGGATTTTATAGTTTTACCCCAAACTTTAACAAAAATATGAATAATAGCTTCAAAACCTTTTTTTTTAAATGGCAAAAGTTTCCCATCAGATTCAGTGACCCACATTTATAGGGAATGTAGCTTTCTTGAACCGGGGGCTCCAAGGTCCGCCACGCTGCTCTGGCAAAAGGTACAATTTTACTTCCCAAAGAGAAAACACAGGCTTAAAGGTGCTATGGTATGAAACTGCCAGAAAGAAGTAAAGAAGAGGCTCATTTCTCAAAAAATGTAGAAAGACCAAGACCTGATGATATTATTTGAACTCCTAAATGCAGCCATTCCTGAGACCAAGAATGCCTCCCAGACTTTGACAATGATGTGAATCTCTAATTTCATTCCTTTCTCTTTAATCCATTTTGAATTAGATTTTGGTCACTAACCAATTAAAGAGTCTAAGATGTTGGTACTCATTTTTTTTTTTTTTTAGGCTTGGTAGCTTATTTCCTATTGTTCTGTCAGATGTCACTTAGAGCATAACTGAAACCTTAGAATTTTCTGCTGCTAATTTCCTTGAAAACTAGATAATCTTCTTTGAAATGCATAAAGTAAAGCTAACCAGGCACATTAAAAGAGTCTAAGAAGCTCTCCTTTAGAAGAAAATTTTCCAGCTTCTCTCTTCTCCCCAGGCTGAGAAACACATCCCTCTCTCAGCTCCCACGGCAGCACCCGCATGGTAACTAGTGACTTACGCATCCGCAGACTCCTTGGGGACCAGGACCAGGTCTTTCATCTCTGTATCCCCAGAGCCTAACCAAGTACTTAGCATGTGGCAAGCCTTCAGGAAGTGCTTATTAAGTTAATGGGTCTCAGCACGACACGGATATTTGCCTGGCCCTAGCTGGCTAGCTCACCTCCAAGTCTGAGAATAGCCAACCAAAATTTTCCATTCTCACGTTCGTCACAATTGCCTTGCCTTCTCCTCTTCCCATTAACTAATCATTTTGCCCCCAACCTCATTTTGAGCAAATGAACAAAGCATGAACTCTTTCTGCGTATCTTTTCACCTTCACACCACCCATCTCCCCTTTCTTTCTGCCAATCTCAGGGCATAAAGTGCCTTCTCCTTGGTTCTCTTTCTTCTCCCTTCCCATACCCTGCATGGTCACCATCTTTTTTTTTTTTTTTTAATTTTTTTTAACGTTTATTTATTTTTGAGCCAGAGAGAGACAGAGCATGAACGGGGGAGGGTCAGAGAGAGGGAGACACAGAATCCGAAACAGGCTAAAGGCTCCGAGCTGTCAGCACAGAGCCTGACGCGGGGCTCGAACTCACGGACCGTGAGATCATGACCTGAGCCGAAGTCGGCCGCTTAACCGACTGAGCCACCCAGGCGCCCCAGGTCACCACCTTATTCCACTTGCCATGCTCCTTCTTTCTCCAGAATATGCAACCTCTTCCTCTCGGCTGTCAGTGCCTTCTCTGAAGTGTGCAAGTCTCCCCCATCCTTGATCTAACATCTCCTTTTTTTTTTTTAATCCTTCCAGAAATTATTATTTTTTTTTCAACGTTTTATTTATTTTTGGGACAGAGAGAGACAGAGCATGAACGGGGGAGGGGCAGAGAGAGAGGGAGACACAGAATCGGAAACAGGCTCCAGGCTCCGAGCCATCAGCCCAGAGCCCGACGCGGGGCTCGAACTCACGGAGCGCGAGATCGTGACCTGGCTGAAGTCGGACGCTTAACCGACTGCGCCACCTAGGCGCCCCTATTTTTTTAATATATGAAATTTATTGTCAAATTGGTTTCCATACAACACCCAGTGCTCATCCCAAAAGATGCCCTCTTCAATGCCCATCACCTACCCTCCCTCCCACCCCCCATCAACCCTCAGTTTGTTCTCAGTTTTGTTTTTTTTTTCAACGTTTATTTATTTTTTTTGGGACAGAGAGAGACAGAGCATGAACGGGGGAGGGGCAGAGAGAGAGGGAGACACAGAATCGGAAACAGGCTCCAGGCTCTGAGCCATCAGCCCAGAGCCCGACGCGGGGCTCGAACTCACGGACCGCGAGATCGTGACCTGGCTAAAGTCGGACGCTTAACCGACTGCGCCACCCAGGCGCCCCTGTTCTCAGTTTTTAAGAGTCTCTTATAACATCTCCTTTTAATCATCCCTCTGACCTTCCATTCACAGCCAAGCTCCTGGAAAGATTGATCCAATGGGTTCACTCACTCCCATGAATACCTAAACCCCAATGCTAGGAGCGCCCTGCCTCTCCCATTCCACAGAAATCTTTCTGAATAAACAACACCTGTCAAGCACTTGTACAACTTTGCAAACTATTTGGTCACTGATGTGGGGTTCCTATGAACTTTAGTTACTTGGCAATAATATTAAAATAAAACTCTGTGTTATAATGTTTCCCTAAAATGGGGAAGTCAAGCCATAGTGCTAACGGCAAAAGGATAACATAACTGAGTATTTTGTTAGTGTAGATCTGCTATCAATGTATTCGTAGATAACAGTGCTATTGTAAACCTGGATTCCATATACAGTGTGAGAGTCATAAATATAAGTAATACTGTATGCACAAAATTATTTCTAAATCATAAAAATTTGGGGGTGCCGGGGTGGCTTAGTCAGTTGAGCGTCCGACTTCTGCTCAGGTCATGATCTCATGGCTCATGGGTTTGAGCCCTGCATCGGGCTCTGTGATGACAGCTCAGAGCCTGGAGCCTGCTTCCAATTCTGTGTCTCCCTCTCTCTCTGCCCTCCCCTGCTCATGCTCTGTCTCTTTCAAAATAAACAAAGATTTAAAAATTTGTTTAAAATAAATAAGTAAATTATAAGAATTTTAAAACAAAATCTTTTTTAAAGCATCTTAATATCTAGATAAGTGATAATCAGAATATTACATTTAAATGTATACAAATTTGTTCTCACATCAAAAATTTAATCTATAGAGAACGGTTGCTCACAAAATATTTTAAAATATTCACAAATCATTCAAATAATTATATTTAAAATCATCGCAGTTTTGGAATGAATCCCTTTGTGATCAACTGTCACCCACAAATTATAAAAACATGTTAAGAAAAAGAAAGAGTAGGCGAAACTTATGGTTGAAAACATCTTATTTCTTAAAAACATGTTTACCATTAAGATGGCATCAATAATTTTTTAACTGTGACTAAAGGTTTTGGGAAATTACTGAAAATCAGAATGGAAGATAAAATTGTTTTAACTTAAGAAATAAGTTTTTGATTCTGACAAATTTGCCCAAATTCCATATAAAATCACTGGCATAACAAAGATCAAATTCCTACTGAATACCATTAATGAGATTTAATGTTCTTCAGTCTATTCAATATCAGATGTGACAATAGGTACACCCCAAAAACAGAATCTATTTGTATAAGATACAGGCAATTGACATCAGAAACCATACTAAGGAAAGACCTTGGAGAATAGTGGGATCATCCAACTAAATTTTTTTTTAATTGCACCAATTCAAAATTATTTTCCTAAAACTTTAAACCAGGTCTAATACCATGCCATTAACACACATACACATTTTGCTGCAAAATTTAAGTGTATTTACTCTGTCTTACATGTCTTTTGGATTGAGAAGTGGTAAAGTTTCAGAGGAGACGGCAAGAACTGGAAAGCGTTCCCAATATTATCAGCTCCTTGTGTGCATCTGCAGAGATTGGCCATTTGTCAAAATATCAACAAGTAGAGATTAATAATGTGCAAGAAGCTACATAATTCTTAGAAATGTGCTGGACTTGCACCCTAGTGCATTATTAGGTGTGATCGAAACATTCCAAAAGCTATGAAAACATCGGATGTTGTAGAAAATGATTTTTCAATCAAACAAATAGGTGGCTGATAAATCAAAGGATTTAGTGATAGTGTTGTACAAATCTGAATTTACTTTGGGTTTAAAATTTCTTTATCATATGCTGAGTCTTTAGAAAGACTTCTTTCTAAAAAGGTTAAACACAGAATTACACGTATTTTCTTACTTTCAAAATTAGAAGTGATTCTTCAGCTAAATTTCAAAATGGATTTTGCAAAAGAGTGGAAAGCACATAAAAAGTATTCTCTACAAACATGTAAAAATCAACAAAACCATCTTCTTAGATAGGACAAGATTATAGTTTTTTGATTTAGGTATTTCTCCACAGCTCCCATAAAAAAGATAAATACTGATATTTAATTACTATTCTGAAATATGTATTGCTTATATTGGATGCAATATTATTCCAACTTAAATTTTACCTTTCAAGGCCAATAATTTGAGCAAAATGAAAGAGCTACCCTTTAAAAGAAATAAACGCTGAAACAATTGAAGATTTGCAAAAACTCTGTAGATGATACAAACATGATTCACAGATTTTAATTTTACTGATAACATAAGATTAAATGTTTTACAGTTGAATTACCTTTACACATTCTGGCTCTTTATTTATTTATTTATTTATTTATTTATTTATTTATTTATTTTTTACCGTTTATTTATTTTTGAGACAGAGAGAGACAGAGCATGAATGGGGCAGGGGCAGAGAGAGAGGGAGACACAGAATCAGGCTCTGAGCCATCAGCCCAGAGCCTGACGCGGGACTCGAACTCACAGACCATGAGATCGTGACCTGAGCTGAAGTCGGAAGCTTAACCGACTGAGCCACCCAGGCGCCCCAGGCTCTTTGTTTATTTAATACAAACTTCATAGTAATGCACCCTGCATTTCATGGCTATTGCATAGTATATTACTTTAGCTTGTACATATATAGTTATTACATAGCAACTCATATTCTATTCTGAATTATCTGAAAAAATTTTGGAGTTTGAGGGGACAGTTTATCAAGAGACTTAGTAGCATGTCACAAATTTTAAAACACAGAAATTGTTAACCAACTCAACTGAACTTAAAGATAGCTATTCTATTCATTCATATGAGCTGAGAGAAGTGATGATGTGATATTGATTTAGTTCCATCATAATTAAAATACTGTTATAATTCACATTGTAACATTTATTTATAGGTCCAAAAGCTTTATTGTTGTGGAACAATATTGATACTATTGTTTGGATGAGATAACGGAATCAGTATGTTACTTTATGAAAATCCTCTCTTAATATTAAAAAAAAAACAACCTTATTTTGTCAAATGTTAACATGAAATGTCTTCTAAAACCTCTTGCATGCTTACTTAGGATCAAATCTGGAGAATTCAATCCTACAAATTAAAAGTAATCTGAGACCACACACACACATACGTGCACGCACACGCACACACACACTCAGTTTGGGGTGTCACGCTTGAAATGTTTCTATTTTTTAATGTCTATTTATTTTTGAGAGAGAGAGAGACAGAGAGAGAGTGTGAATGGGGGAGGGGCAGAGAGAGACAGACACACACAGAATCTGAAGTGGGCTCCAGGCTCTGAGCTGTCAACACAGAGCCCGACGCAGGGCTCAAGCTCACAAACCGACATCATGACCTGAGCTGAAGTCGGAGGCTTAACCGACTGAGCCACTCAGGCGTCCCTTACACGAAATGTTTCTTAATCTTTCCTGATTTGGTCCCTTTAAGAACATAAGGAGTCCTATAGGTTCCCTCCCTCCATTCCAGACATATTATATACACACAGACCCCTGGCTAAAGCCTAACATGGGAACGCTCCTAAGGAAAATGGGCCCCAGGTTAGTCAATTTTTCTTCAAACAAGATGATTTTCCTCTTGTGGTCCCCAAAGGATCATAAGACATAGTTTAGTTTTGTTTTGACTTGTTTTGTATTGTTGTAAGAATTCTAAAATAAATTCTTCTAGTGTTTCTCCTGTGGTAAAGTCACTAGAAGACATCAAACCGTTTTGGTTGGATCCTTATTCCTGAAGAAACCATGCACAGATTTTAAACAACCTCATAAAAATCCACATGAGACCACCCGTCCAGTCTGCCCCATTCCTTAGACCCATTCCCTCGGCTGTTTGATCTCATCTCTCAGGCTTTTAGAAGGAGGATATTCAGAAGGACTAGCTAAAGACTGTCCCATACATGTGGCAGAAACATATTTTTAAAATTTCACATGCTCAGTACAAACTGTAAGCACATCACTGTGGAGGTGACTGGGAACTTCTTCCTTGTTATAATAAGAGCAAGAACCATTATTATTATTATTATTATTATTATTATTACATTTTTGATTAGTTTAATTTTCTAAACAACCACAAAGCAATTCTAATTTAATTCTTTCTCACATGTTATGGATAATTATATCGTGGGGGGGGGGGGGAAGAGGCCACGAAGAGACTAAAAAAAAAAAAAAAAATCCTGTGACCTCCTCGGCTGCATCACTGAATTTGTAGTCAGAAGACCCCCCCCCCCCCCATCTCTGCTGCTTACTGTGTGGCCATAAGCATGTCTAAGTTCCCCAACTCTGCTTCCTCATCATTAAAACAGGCATAATACCACCCACCAGACAGAGTTGTTGTGAGGTTTAAACTAGACAGCTCATAACCTTTCTTCCACTCTAATTTTCAATCCTTACACTAAAGTGTCTCTATACTTCGTCAGCATGCATCTTGTGTTCTAGTCACACCAAACTCCTGAAGCTTCTCTAAAAATGTCATCTTCTGGACACCCGGGTGGCTCAGTCAGTGACGCATCAGACTCAGTTTCAGCTCAGGTCATGATCTCACTGTTTGTGAGTTCAAGCTCCACATTGGGCTCTACACTGACAGGGCAGAGCCTGCTTGGGATTTCCTCTCTCTCTCTCTCTCCCTCTCTTTCTCTCTCTCTCTCTCTCTGTCCCTCCCCTGCTCATGCTCTGTCTTTCTCAAAAATAAATCAATAAGCTTTAAAAAAATGAAAATGCATAATTAAAAAAATAAGTTAAAATGTCATCTTCATTCTTTCCCTTTGTTTCAAAATCCTTCTTCATCTGTTTACTTGGATAGTGTAGATTAATACATCAACACTCAAGAAACCCTTTCCTGACCATCTCCAAGTTGAATGAGCTCATCCTCCAGGCCCCGCGATCAACCTGTACAAATGTAATATTTACCTGTCTATTGGTCCAACTCCCAGACCACACTCTACATCCCTCGAGTTCCTAAACTATGCCCTCCATCTCTTCCATCTCAAATTTTGTACCTAGCACATGCCTAATCCACAGTGCGGGGTGTGGGGGGACTCAATGGATGATTAAATGAACATATGACATACAGAAAAGAATTGGGCTTGGTTTTTGTGATATTAGTAGATTCGGAGTAGGTTAGCACAATCTGAAACTTAAACCCTTAGAGATGACGGAGCCTATGCGTGCCCTGATATCACTTCATTTTTGTGATTTAAACAATAACTGCTGGTCTTCCTGAGATATGTTTTATAAAGAAAATGAAAATCCTCATCAAATGAATCCCACATATGGTCAGCACACTCTCTTAAGAATGTTTTATCTTGTTTGTATTAAGTTAGCATCAAGGTCTTTCAGCTTACAAATCCCATGAAATAGGAAAACTGACATACAAGACTTCAATACACCACAAAGCTAAATTGTAAGCATGCTTTTCTCAGGTTTCAGTGTGGTCACTGAATTCAACTGCTTAGCAGTAGAATTTGAAGGCTTATATATACTTCCTGCTATTGGCCTGTATGATTCTTTATTAAAACAATTATATCTTCGTGCCAAAATGTACATAGTCTCTTTCAAATAACAGTAACGGCAGAGAAAGAAAACTAAATTCAAATAGTCATTTTCTGTAGCTAAAAATTACAGAACTATTCCCAATTTGATAGAAGTTATAATTAGAACCATTCAAAAGGAACAAAAAAATAGCAATAAAGCAAGAAACAAATAAACCCTAAGAGTGAATCACAGTACTTTATACCAAATAAACACATACATCGCTGGGGTTCTTGTGCTAAGGAACTACATGACAAAAGGGTCTGACTGCAGGCAGATGATTACGTGGGCAGAAACATGCGGGATAGAATTTAAAGCAGAGAAATTGGAGTCAGGTGAGCAATTAGGTTAAAAATCTCCAGACAGTGGGACTCTGGGGGCATGTGGTCCGTTGTGGGGCTGAATGAGCTGTGTTTATACTCCGGCATTTCTAGAACTTGGGAAACTCAACCTTTCATGTAGAATGATGATCTTAACTAATACTCAGTGTTGTGGGGTGAAATTTCTGTTCTACAGTTCACCTACTTTACCTTCCTTCACTGGTAATGTTTTCCTTCCAAGTCTCATTCTTACTGATGACACAACAAACAAACAAAAAATCTTTTAACTTGACAACTGAAAGGAAAATTTTTTCCTCCCTCATCCTTCTTCCCAAGGTGGCGTTGTCTGTGTGGAGAGGAGCATCTGGTTCCTGTATCCCCTGGGTTTTCCCTGGCTTCGCTGAGATGTCCTGCAATGTGCCGTCTGCTGGGAATCCTCTGTTAGTGAGACTGATTTCTCTGACCTGGTTTTTGATGGTGTCGGCCTGGTACCCACTGCTGATGGCCATGAAGCTTGCCTTCCCTCCATTCTGCATCCTCCAGCACCTGGCCCTTTGGTCCACTTGTCCTCTCAGAATGGGAACGGTGGAGAGCAAATGGGGAAGAAGAAGCTTTCAGCTGCTTTCTCTGCTGGACATCTTGCCACGACGAAGGGTCTGCAACTTTCCCAGGCTTTTCCCAAGTGAAAGGGAATACTGACTGCCGAATTCAGACAGATTTATTAATATTTAATTCTCCCCTCCCAGTTTCAAGATCCCACCATACGGTCACAGGATGCGGAAGTGAAAATGTTCTGTCACCTTTCTGGACCTACTTCTCTTCCAGTGATTCTCTCCAGTCCTGTGACATTTGCTCCTTCTCATATGGTGGGAACGCCCATGAGTTCTGATCTGTGCTCTGCTCTGCTCTTTTCTGCTCCACGACCCCTCCTCCAGGTTCTGATTTATAAGAAAACCATTACATACGCCCCTCTTTTTTTTCTTCCTCAAAAAAGAATGGCTTCTGCAAATAAAAGGTGCTTACATAGCAAGACTATGATCTTGCTATCGATGCGACAAATTCTATTTGGAAGTTCAAAGCCGCATTATAACTCTGCTGTTCTCAGCTGGGTCTTTCCTTCCCAAGAAATAATGGGTGTTATTGATTTAATGAGGCAGGAGAATCAAGGCACAAGTAGGAACTTGTCATTAGGAATCCAAATACATCATTTTATTATCTCCAAAGTATCTTCAATGTGCATCTCAAGTCCAAATATACAAACAGTTCAGAAGAACTCATTTCTATGAAGTTATATTTATTTTTTTTTTTTTTAAATTTTTTTTTCAACGTTTATTTATTTTTGGGACAGAGAGAGACAGAGCATGAACGGGGGAGGGGCAGAGAGAGAGGGAGACACAGAATCGGAAACAGGCTCCAGGCTCTGAGCCATCAGCCCAGAGCCCGACGCGGGGCTCGAACTCACGGACCGCGAGATCGTGACCTGGCTGAAGTCGGACGCTTAACCGACTGCGCCACCCAGGCGCCCCTATGAAGTTATATTTAACTTGAGCCATTCTTAATGGTTTCAATAGAATTAACAAGTTGTGCTTTTTTGTGCAAACTTTTCATTCATCAGAGAAAACAGAACAGAAATAAAAATCACAGATCTCACTAAACAAAAAACTCCAAAGTCTACTGGCCTAAAAGAATTTCCCATTGTTAATGTGTGGGGCAATTACTGTAAAAGAAGATGGTTTCTAACATGGAGAAACAGAACTCATGACCAAAATATCACTTATTTGATTCTCATAAGGATGGTTCTGAATTTATAATATTGGAGCCATATTAACTCTCTACCATTCCCAATGATATTCTAAATAGCCATTGACAGGGAGGTTGTCATAATCTTCCTTCTCTGGGAGAAATAAGTAACCAAACCAGGAAGTCCAACAAAGTAAGTGATAAAAGCTAACATTGACGGACTCTGCTATTCTGTGCCAGAAACTGCTCTAAGGCCAGTACGTGTGTTATTTATTCTTTGCCATCGTGTTTCGAGGTACGTGTCCTCATTTTGAGTTGACGAATTAGGAAATGGAAGCACAGAAAGGTGAGTGGCTTTCTCAGCAGCACTCAGTAAATAAGTAGTGGAGTCAGAACTTGAACTCGGGCAGACTCATCCAACCCCTGTGTTATTGCTGCCTCACAGGCGAGGAAACGTGAGGGCACTGAATGTGACAGGTAAAAAGAAAAGAACGAGGCACAAATGGCTCTGCTATCTTTATAAGGACAAAAGAAGGGACTGAGATTCCATATTAGAGTTGGCATGCCTAATAATTCCCAGAACCATATGTTTCAAATGACCTGATCATTGGGTCTTTCGTTTCTGATCATTTGACATTTTTAAGCATGAATCATCGAATGAAAAATATTACAGGGCTTTCTTTTGAACACATTGTTTATTTGTCACCAAGAGATCTCAGATATACTTTAAACAAATTCCTTCTCTAAAGGAAAGACTACATACCCTCATGAATGGCATAATCCAAAAATAGAAATTATTTAAAACAGCTCTAACACCTTTTCTAAATTTCCTACATTGTGAAATGACAGCAGTGTCTCCCTTTCAACACTGCCTTCTAGTCAATGTAAAAAGAAATAAACCATCCCCACATGCTCATATTTGGTGTTTACTTTTCCGTCAGTCATCTAAAACGGGACGCAGGAAAAGGGATGTGTCTGTCTCTGTTAGAGAGAGAAGAAAAGTGAAGGAAAGAAAATCTAATGCAACAAGAGAGTTGCCAGATTTGGAACTGATTGAAAGAGTTTCGTGTCACCAAACATTTTTCAAAGACCGATCAATCTGCAACTCTTTTTATAAACCAACCTGTAATGACTGGTGTTTCCACACATTTTCTTCACACAGTTGCTTCTGAGTTTGGCAGTGCCTTTGATTTGAAAACGAATTTCAAACTTTAGATGATCACACAGAACCTTTTTGGCATCACGGAAAAGAATATTTAGATCATAAAGACTTAAAGGAATGTAAGCTAGAGTTCCAAGTAGTTTAAACTTTCATTACAGAGATGCCGAAAGCCACATTGCTCTGCTTACACAAGTATGTTTATAAGTGATGCCATTTGTAACTCTGACTAATTAAATGAGAATTTAAAAGGGTGTGAGAAAGAAAGGCACGTATTTAAAATTAATATTAAGTGAAAAATATAAATTCTGCAGTATAGCAAATACCAAGAGAGACCCAAGCATCACCATGAGATTGCTCCTATTCACATCTTCTGGCATCAAGGGAAAACCACCTTGGAAAAACCAACAAATCCTTAAAATAACAGAGAAGTGCCAGCACTAACAGTGGTATACTTAGTAATCCCTGGGAAAATTCAAAGAAAGTAGAGTAATGAAATTTGTCACCTGCTGACTGGTTTCTGCTGCTTCAGAAAACAAAGAGCCCAGCAGACCAGGGTTCAGAATGTACAGCCAGAAAAGAAGGGAATTCCTAACTGCAAAGTAACTGACTCCATTATGAATACAAATCTCATTAACCTTCCTCCCAGTCCCCAAACCGCTGGTTCTCAAAAACTTAGTCCCCAGACGGCAGCATCAACATCTTCTGGGAACTTGCTACAGACACAAATTCTCAGGCTCCACCTAAGACCAGCTGAATCAAAACTCTGGGGATAAGGCCTGGTAATCTGTGTTTTCATCAACCCAAAAGATTATCTTAATGCACACTAAAGTTTGAGATCCACTGCCTGGAATGGCACCACACGATCCGTAAAAAGTAGAGATGCCCGTCTTCAGTCTGTGAGTCTTAACAGTTCATAGTTACTGAGGGCTTCACTGCGAGCAAAGCCTCTTCATGACACATACATATATATATATATATATATATATATATATATATATAATGTGTTATATATATATATATGTCTTTATGACTTATATGTATTACTTAGATTCACCCATGTAATCCTTATGGGCAACTTTGTAACTGCTATGCCCATGCAACTCACCAGCTCAACAGGGCACAGTGAAATTAAGTCCTAAGAAAAGCCAGTGCTACTATGAAAACAGTAAGTTTCTTGAATGTCCAGCTACCGGTAGATGCAGAGGCAAAAGCAGAGGAACGAAGAGAGAATTTTCATGTGTCTCTACAGCAACATTTACAGCTAAAAAAATCTTCATAATATTTTGAAATTTCTTTTGAAAGACAAACAGGTCAAGGTCTAGTCTTTTCCCCTTCCCCTGCAGAATGGGATCTGGACCGAGTGCAGCTAGCCAGACACAGTGAGTAGTAGTTTTGGTGGTAAGTGAGGTGGCAGGCACCATACTACACTGTCCTCAAGTCTGACCAGCACATTCCTCAAATACCGTCTTTTCCATCCCCACGGCCAGCTCCACAGCCTTAGGAAATCAATGGATATTCTTAGCATCACTGGACAGGAAACATAAAATAATTCATTTCTGATCACTTGACATTTTTAAGCATAAATCATCTAATGAAAAAATTAGATGAAAATAAAGAAACAAAACATGATGGGGTCGAAGTGTTTAAATGACAGCTAAAATTGGGGGGGGGATAGCAGCCTCTTTTTATCCCCTTATTTAGTTCTGTTACCTCTTTTAGTGATCTAGGCTTGAAACCTTGAGGTCTTTTCGAGCATTCCTTTCTCTTTATACTCTCATCCAAGAAATCGCCAAAGGCTAACAGGATTTTGCTCAGACTCTTGTATATGTCACTTGCTTCCCATTCCAATTTCCCTTACTTTATCTCAGGACCTTATTATCTCTTCCTAGATTACCACAGCGGTGTCTGACCTCCCGATACTTATCATGGAGACAGCTCTCAAATAAAGCCACTTTTATCACGACACTTCCCTGCTCAAAACCCATCCAAAATACTCCGTTACTGACAAGGTAAAGTCCAAACTCCTTAAACATAAATATAAGCATCTTCACAGCTTGGCTCCAGCTTTATCTCCAATGGTTTCTTTTTGTGAATCCTAAATTTGAATCACAGTTGTATATTCACTGTCTCCAAAACATTTCATGGATGTTCCAGTAACTGTTCTTCATCCCTCTTCACAGCTTCAGACAAACAATAATGTATGTAAAATGCAAAGTGAGAACAGGCATTAAGGCATGGAATACATTAATGTCTGTTTACTATCCCAGATTTAATTACAGACTAGTGCTTCCAATTTTATTATTCTGCCATATTGAATTTATAGCCATTAGAAGAAAATAATAAGTGTCTAAAGATTTAACATAGGTCTTTGGTTAGCCTATATGGCAGCATTTGGATTAAATATGAAGCCTGCACTTTCAGATGCCAAAGATAAAAATGTTGATATAGGAAGAGGGCTTCTACTCTAGAGTCCTGAGGTCATGAGGTGAAGCAAACATCCAACACCCTCCTTCTTCTCTCCACAGAACCACCACCAAGGAAGTTTTCCTGGGATTTGACCAGATCTGTCGCTGAAGGAACAGGATTTCCTATTTATCCTTAGGGAGTAACCATCCAACTACCAAAACCATTCAACAGAGTCCTTCAACTCTAACTAACAAGAATCACCAACATTTAAGGGAGATCAATGGAATGATAAAAAGGTTCCAAACAGAACAAATCCCTATGAAAAAAGAATTTCTGAAAGAAATAAAAAGAACTTTTCAAAGGACCGTAATTATTATAATCAACAAAACTAAAGAAAATATTGCATTCTTTAAAAAAAAAACATTGTGGATATGAAAGAAGAATAGGAAGGAAAAGGAAGAGAAGGAAGAAAAGAGTTAGCATTTTTGGAAATTGAAAGCAATGTGGCTGAAATAAAACAAATCAATAGATGAGTAAACAATAAAGTGGATATGAATGGGAATATGAGTAAAGTTTCAATTAATGATTCAGAAGATCATAAGAAATCTTCCAGAGTAGAGTAAAAGGGACAAAAAATTGGCCTTAGCAAAAACATTAAGAAAAAAAAAAAAAACATAAGGAATCAAAGCATGTAGTGTAAGAAACAAAATTAGCATTCTTTACCAACAGTCTGATGTCTAGCAAAACATTTAGAAAATTATTAAAATAAATATGAGTTGACTAAGCCAGATGGAAACAATGTCAACATAAAATCAGTAGCTATCTTACATGCTAACAGTCACAAATTAGAAGATGAAACCCATAAAGATTTCATTCAGAATTCAAATAACACTCATATAATAACTAAGAATAAAGATCAAGTAAATGTGCAAAAGATATTTTTAGAATAACTGTCAATCTTATGAAGGACACATAATAAAGCTTAAATCCTAGAGAATATCATGTTTCTGGGTAGGAAGATTCAATATTGTAAAAGTGTGAATTTGCCCCAAATTAATTTATAAATTAAAGAAAATCCTTCATTATACTAAAATCTATGTAAAATACATTCATGAAATGAACAAAATCATTTCTTAAAAAGAAGAAAATTTAGCCTGACATACTATGCAAATACAGTATTTAAAAATCAGCAAGTAATCTAGAGATACATAGACTGGACAGTAAACAGAATAGAGAATCCAGAAAAAGATCCATGCATACATGAAATTTATCATGCTAATGGTAATATTTCAAACCAACAGGAAAAAAAAAGACTAACAACAATAAATGACATTGGGATACATAGCTTTTTACTTAGTTAAAAAAAAAAAACTAAGTTATATTATTATCTTATCCCACACCATAGACAAAAATTCTTGATATAATAAACAGCTAAAAACAAAGCTATAAAATGTCAGAGAAATAATGAACTTTAATTACTTTGAGAGGGCAGACCTTTTTACATAAGACACAAAGCTCAGTCTCCATAAAGGAAAAAAAAAAAAACCCGACTTATTCAACTACACTAAAAACCAAATATTATATTTGGCAAAAAATAAATAAGTTTTTAAAAAAATTTTTTTTACATTTTTATTTTATTTATTTTTGAGAGAGAGAGAGCACAAGCAGGGGAGGAGCAGAGAGAGACAGGGAGACACAAAATCCCAAGCAGGCTCCAGGTTCTGAGCTGTCAGCACAGAGCCCGACGTGGGGCTCGAACCCACAAACTGTGAGATCATGACCTGAGCCGAAGTCAGTCGCTTAACTGACTGAGACGCCCAGGTGCCCCAATAAATTTTTTTTTTTTAACGCATAAAGCTAAAAGGCCAGCATCACTCAGGAAACAAGTTTACTGTTTATAACTAGAAAAAAGGATTAAGATCCATAACATACAAAGTTAAGAACCTCTTAAAATCTAAAAGAAAAATGGGCAAAGGATTTTAACAGGACAAATGGACAGAAAAGTTCTCATTCTCATTTTTAATCTAGGAATCAAAGAGCTAGTGCTAATGTTAATGAAATGCAAATGCCACCGCTTTTTGAGTCACAGGAGTGAAAGCTGCAAAGATGGATGTCCTCTAGTATTGGTGATGGTGTGAGAAAACCATTCTCCATTCAACGTTGATTGGAGTACAAATCAGCACAGCCCTCTGAGAAGCATTTTGGTTGTTTTTACTGAAATTTAAATTGTGCTTACTTGCTCTGCCAGAATTAATACTTCAAGGAATTTATTCTAGAAAAACTTGCACATTGTCTTACTCCATGCATCTAAACATTTCAAGCCACATAAGCGCCATCTAAAAAATTTTGTTATTCCCGTATACCAAATGTGCATCGTTTAAAAATCATTTGATATTTAAATAATTAATCATTAATATAACGTAATATATAAATAATTAACGATTTTAAAACAATTAAAATCATTCTTTAAAAACACCGACTACATTCCTTCCCATTGCACAATTACCCTTAACCATTGCATAATATTTACATGGAAATTCTCTGCCTCTATTTTTAGATACTATGTGCAACTTCATTGGGTCCGCTGAGTCAA
Organism: Puma concolor; assembly: GCF_028749965.1. Taxonomy (NCBI): domain Eukaryota; kingdom Metazoa; phylum Chordata; class Mammalia; order Carnivora; family Felidae; genus Puma; species Puma concolor. Next base: position 96,789,073 of record NC_141668.1, on the reverse strand, counting down.
TAATTGTTCTGGGCTGCAGACCACTGCCATAGGCAAAACAATAACCCCTCAAAGATGTCCACACCCTAATCCCCAGAAACTGTGAATGTGTTATTTTACATAGCAATAAGGGCCTTCTGAGTGTGATTAAATCAGCAGGTTTGAGATGGGGTGATTACCCTGGGTAACCTGGGTGGGCCCAGTACAATTACAAGAGTCCTTTTAACAGCAAAAGGAAGGCAGAAGAATCTGTTTCAAAGTGAGGTGTATAACAAAAGGAAAGACTCAAATGTCCATTGCTGTCTTTAAAAGGTGGAAGGAGACCATGAGAGAAAGAATATGGACAGTTTCTAGAAGCTGGTAAAGGCAAGGGAATTAATTCTCCCCTAGAGCCTCCATAGGAATTTAACCCTGCAGACATCTTGATTTTTAGCCCAGTGAGACCTATTTCAGATTTCAGACCCGCAGAATTATAATAAATATGTATTGTTTTAGTATGTAAAAAAAATTGTTTTAGCAATAATAGAAAACCAATACAATCAGACACTGTTACAAATACTAAGATATCCTCCTGCCTTTGAGATCACAGTCCTTCCAGTGGAGGAAATAGATATAAATTACAATTCTTAAGATACATATTTTTAAAAAAATTTTTTTTCAACGTTTATTTATTTTTGGGACAGAGAGAGACAGAGCATGAACGGGGGAGGGGCAGAGAGAGAGGGAGACACAGAATCGGAAACAGGCTCCAGGCTCTGAGCCATCAGCCCAGAGCCTGACGCGGGGCTCGAACTCACGGACCGCGAGATCATGACCTGGCTGAAGTCGGACGCTTAACCGACTGCGCCACCCAGGCGCCCCCTTAAGATACATATTAAATGTCAAAGATATAAGACTTTCTGATTCTTTTTAATGATGCATAGTTTCATTATATCTGCTGATAGTCTCACTTTAGAAATCTGTAGATGTCTGCATGGTACATAAAATTGATTTTGGTGGTTTGTTATTATTGACCGAAAGTAAATAAACTTACAACTTTGTCCTAAATATCTTAGTCTTTGCTATTAGGACATTCTTCACATCTTTCTGAATTCTATAGATAATGTCATAAAATTATTTATTATTAAAATAGGGATAAAGGGACATTCACTTTCTATATTTCATACCCAGCTTCACTTAAGAGTTTGGCAACATTGGTTGCCTAGGTGGCTCAGTCAGTTAAACATCCAACTCTTGGTTTCAGCTCCGGGCATGATCTCAGGGTTTGAGTTTGAGCCGCTGTTGGGCTCTGCTGCTGGCAGCATAGAGCCTGCTTGGGCTTCTCTCTCTCACTCTCTCTCTCTCTGCCCCTCCCTCGCTCGCTCTCTCTGTTTCTCTCAAAACAAATAAATAATTTAGAAAAAAAAAGAGTCTGGCACACATTAATTATAATACATTATTGAGCATCTATGCATAAAATATAGTTTAATAGATATTGAATCCTGAAATTTTTAGAAAGTAAACAAAATGTGTCAGTTAGAACTTCTTAAATGGAATTTAATAAATAAACCACATGGGAATTTACTCCTGGGGAAGAGAATTGCTGGCATTGCCCCCAGGTGTTACGGCCAGCTGCACCTGCAACAGTAGTGTGAACCTGCCCGCAGCAGGGACAGAAAATGATTAGCAAATAAATGCACAAATAGGAAGAACTTTGTTAGCTTGGAATTTGAAGGTTCTTCCTAGAGTAACTTCCAGTAGGTCTACTCACCAGCCACAACTAAAAGGAAAAAGGACAACTCAGTCTAGTTACTCCCTTGATGGAAAATTTCAAATATTTATGAGATGCTTTCCCTTGTGGTATATTTAACATTCCCTACACAAAATTTTCTCCAAATTAAGTTGTTTTTATGCGACTTTCAGTATCAGTCAGGGTCAAGTCAAGAGACAGAAAGCACACCATTTCTCTTTTCAGAGACAATCCAATAAGAATTCCCCCCAAAGTTGTTAGCAAGGTAACTGAACGGATAAAAAGAGAACTCTAGGGCCACCTGGGTGGTTCAGTCCGTTGAGCATCCGACTTTGGCTCAGGTCATGATCTCACGGTTCGTGAGTTTGAGCCCCGCCCTGTGGGGCTTGCTGCTGTCAGCGCAGACCCCACTTTGGATCCTCCATACCACCCTTGCCCCCGCTCTCTGCCCCTCCCTTGCTCACACTCTCTTTCTTAAAAATAAATACAACATTAATGCACAGTGTTGAATGGTGTATGTGCACTGTGATATATTTAACCTGTTAAAAATGAGAGGGAGAGAGAGAGAGAGCGAGAGAGAGAGAGAGAGAGAGAGAGAGAGAGAGATCTCCAAGGTATTACAAAGTTAGCAATTCCTAGGACTAGGGGAAACAGTAGAAAATGTCGGCATTATTAAACCTAGGCCCTTAGAGATAGAAATGGCAGAGTTAAAACTCAGACCCCTGAGAAGGTGCTGGCCACTGAGAGCCGGTTTCTCTGAGATTGGACATTTTGCAGTTAATTCTGCAAGTGCTGGAAAACTTCAAACTTGACTCAGCTGCCGCCACATAAAAGCCCTGCTGCCCGCAGGGGAAGGGTTGCTGGCATGATGAGTTCAAGAGCCACAGATGAACTGGAGTCCACGGGAGGATGCAGAAAAATAGTAAAGAGGAAGTCTTTTTCTTGCTCCTCCCACCTTGCTGACTCCCTCTAGTGCCTCCTCTGTGCCAGCTTCAAACACAAGTCAGGTGGCAAAGCAGAAATGTGGTTTATTTATTTTTTTAATTTTTTAAAAAGTTTTATTTATTTATTTTGAGAGAGACACAGACAGGGTGAGTGGGGACAGGGCAGAGAGAGGGAGAGAGAGGGAGAGAGACAGAGAGACAGAGAGACAGAGAGAATCCCAAGCAGGCTCCACGCTGTGAGCACAGAGCCAGATGCTGGGCTCGAACTCCCAAAACCACCAGATCACGACCTGAGCTGAAAGCAAGAGTCAGATGCTTAACCGACTGAGCCACCCAGGCACCCCTAGAAATGTGGTTTAGAGTCCCAGCTCCAACATCACAAAGCAGAATACAAAAGCATGGATATGAGGCTGAGAAAGAACTTAGTAACTGGTTCAGCCCTTCGAGGATGCACATTCACATTTCGTCTAAACGACAACGACACAATTCCGTTTCCACATAACAAGATGCACCTGTTCGTGCAAACGAAGACACCCTCCCTTGAAAATTAATAGAGACAAAAATCTTAACAGTCATGGCACCCATTCCTGTGCAATGCTACTGTATACCAAATCTGGCCACAGTCCCATCTGAATTTTCTCTTACCTGGTACCAACTGAAAAATAATCTCTAAAAAGCTATAAAACACAAAGAGGAAAAGACACATCGCTGCTACACTATTTATGAAACTGGTCATGAGTCTGTCACTGATTTTATAACGTCCTTCTTTTACTACCTATTCCAACTTTCCTCCCCCTCAGCCAAAACTTCAGTAAGTCAGTGTTCTTACCTGATGAGGTAACCTGAACCCTCATTCCTGATGTGTCTGAATCCTGTTTCATTGTAACTTTTACCTACTGGACATGGAAGTACTAAGAGGCTCCCAAGAAAATGTGCTGGTTTTCAGACATGGTCTTCCCTGCTCTCATTGTGTGGTACCAACCCTATCTTCCCTTGGCAGTCAGGACCAGCCACCCCAGCTAGCAGCTACCTTTGTTACTTGTTGCTTCAGTGGCATTTGAATCCCTACATAGTCAGGTGGCTGACTCATCTTCAGTTCAATGAATTGGTACTGGGTCACCTGGTAGAGGCTCTCTTTCCTTAGGAAATGTGACTATTAACCAGCAGAGCTTAATGTTGTAGAGAGAGAAGCCAAAATTCTGAGAATGGGCTTGTAGATATTACAATGAGTGGAGCCACTCCTAATTCCTTGGTTTCCAGACCCATAGAAGACACAACACCAGAAGTGGGACTCTGATTCAAAGCAGATCCTGCATTCTGTAAGACAGTGCCCATTCTTCCAGGTGCGGTCTCCATTCTACCCTTCCATGGGGAAAGCTGCTTCTGAGTGATGAGACAAGGGCTAGGACAAGTTAATTTCACAGGCTTGAGCCTATCACCACACAATTTTGTGGTGAGATGCTGCACGATGTTGTGCAAAGTATCATGATAATGGATAATACATTCTTGTGAATCCCTGGATGCTGGCAAAGGCATTATGGGCGGGGAAGGCAAATCCACATCAGGATTACATGCCAGTACAGGGAGGGGGGAAATCATGCCACCTCCATGATGGCATGTGCCCAATGTAATCAACCCACCCTAAGTGGTCTCTGCTATTGGCAGGGTAGGCACTACACAAGGCACTAAGCCTTGATGAGGAGAAATCTATATTGTTGAGCCCATTCATAGCCTCTATCCCTGCATATGGCTACTTTGTACATGGATCCATTGAGCAGGTACTCGGCGGGGGGTGGGGGGGGACTGAGAAAAGAGGTTTACTGACATCCATTAAAAAATGCCTCATTTTGTCTGCTTGATTATTGAGAGCCGTTAATGAGCATGAACATGGCACACAAATATCTTCACACTCTATACCTACTCGGGGGGGTGGGGGGCTGGGAGTCACGAATAAGACAACAGAAGCCTAGAGAGGTTTGTCAATTTCAGGGAAGTTCAACAACTTGTCCCAGGTTACAGAATAGAAACTAGAGAGACAGGACCCTTCCTCAAATCCATTTGATTCAAGCCTACACAATCTCTCACTATTCTACAGTGCCTCTAAAAGAAGGAAGAAGAGGAACCAGAAAATTAAACTTAAACAGAGAAAGGACATGAACTATACTATCAATAAAGCTAAAAACAACAACAACAACAACAACAACAACAACAAGACACCTAATTTTTAAAGGTTATTTATTTTTGAGAAAGAGAACACAAGCAACAGAGGGGCAGAGAGAGAGGGAGGGAGACAGAACCTGAATCAGGCTCCAGGCTCTGCACTGTCAGCACACAGCCCAATGTGGGGCTTGAACTCAGCAACTGTGAGATTATGACCTGAGCTGAAATCAGACACTCAACCGACTGAGCCACCCAGGGGCCCCGAAAACACCTAGTTTTTAAAGGTGAGGCTCTTCGCCAAGGTCAATGTTGCTAAGAGTTGAATAGACAAGATATGGGGTAAAAAATAGACTAATAGGAAATCATTTTTCACCTTTCAAATGAGAAATGGAGATATTAACCAAGTATCACTGGGTCCTGCCAGGTGTTGTAAGGAGATCAGCAGGATAATCAAAAGACAAGGAGGGGATAGCGGTGGGTGACAACAAAAAGAAGACCAGAAAGGAGTGACCAAATAGAGAGGGCTGAAGAGGGGCGAGGTAACATTAATAAAGGTCGCGTTAACGTTATGCATGTATGAAGGAAGTATGCAAAGACTGGGTGAGCAAAGCCAATGTTAAGTCCTGTATATTCTCCAAGTGCCCTAATAAAGGAGAATTTATAATGGCATCTACTTCTAGAACCACTTAGATTATTAAACAATAGGTGAGTTCACCCAGCAACAGTGAGCGGGTACGTAGGAGGCACTCAACAAATAGGAATTAACAGTGACAAGAGTAGTGATTAGAACAGTAGCTTACGTTTATTGAGGCCTTAACATGTACCAATACTGTGCTAAGTGATACTTGTGCTATCTCATTTCATCATCCCAGCGACCCTACAATTGTCAGTATTATAGTCACCAGTTTATAATTGAGGAAATTAAGGTTTAGAGATAAGTGACTTGTTCAAGGTTACATAATTAGTGACAGAGACAGCTAGAAAGCCCCCAGAAAAGATCATTTTAATAACCACCAGAATTGCTTCAGTCTGTCTCATCTTTAGCCTTTCTAATTATATTCAATGCTATATGTTGAAAATTATGGATATTCCAGTTTTGTAAGGATATCATGTGTTTTTTAGTATTTTATTTTTATTCTATATGTCTAGGACACTTGGTATTAGAATCCTCTACACGTGAATTGGGTGCCAAGCCTTATTTGGAACTTTCATTTTCTTCCAGCTCAATGTAAAAATTCCTTATTATCTCCTTTTGATTATCCATTCTGCCTGTATTCAGTAAGCCAGTTTCCCATTGTTTATTTCCATAGTCTTCCAAACTTTAAAATCAGAGGTTACTCAGCTTCCTCTTTTTAAAGACAGTCCAAATTCCAAAGTATCAGAAAGTATGAATCATATGCTTTGGTAACTGTCATTTACTCAGTCCCTGGAGTGAATAAGTAGTTGAATGAATGTTTCAACAAAGTTGAAGTCTGTTGGACACCTTTATAAATTATCCTAATTTTGCACAAGATAGAGTTCCATGAAATTCACACTGACTCTGTATCGGCAACGTAAGTAAGATTCCCCTACTGGAAGGAAAATCCACATGCATTATTAAGCAAAAATAATCTCGTTTTTGTTCACTATTATAAGCTAATAAAATTTATCAATAGCTTGTCTTATCTTTATGAATTACCTCCATTACAGTACTTTTATTATGAATTCTACTCTTCTGGCAATTTGCTTCGGAGATTTAAATCAGACATATGCTGTCAGGATTCTTCTTTTCCTTTCCTTTTCTTAGTTCAAAGAATTTTTTTGTACCTATTGTCCATAAAGCATCTTGTGATGTCTTTTATACAATGTTGTTTCACTTCATTTTTTGTTTAACTATTTCAATTATTTATTTTGAAATAAGTTCAGACATAAGAAAAGTTAAAAAAAATAGTTACAAAGAGCTCCTATGTATGCTTTACCTAGCTTCTCTTAGTGCTAACCTCTTACATAACCGGGTACAACTGTCAAAACTGAGAAACTAACATTGGTACAATGCTATTGACTAAATTATAGACTTTATTTGGATTTTAGCAGCTCTTCCACTAATGTCCTTTTCCTATGCCAGGATCTAATTCAAGATTACACCACCACCACCATCATCATCGTCATCATCATCATCATCGTCATCGTCATCATCGTCATCATCATCATCATCACGGGTGATATTACCAGACTGCAGAGTTAAAGTGTGTCTACCAGTTTTCACTGCTGTTAACTTATATTCTTCTTAGCGTCGTTAATAAATATTTGGGGGAGGATGGTGATGTACTGAAAATATCCTGCTTCTCATTAAACATTCACACACTAATATAAGCATTCACTGGTGGATTTTGCCTACTGTAATTACTCTTGTGATGTTTTAATGGTGATTTTCTATTTCCTTCATCCCTTCTACATTTATTAACTATAATATTTCTGTAAGAAAGACTTGTCCCTTATTCTTACTTATTCATTCATTTAATCATTTATTATGTCAGCGTGAACAAATAAATATTTTATTATTTGAGGTATGATTCAAATACTTTTGGCTTTTTGATTTTTATGCCTTTGTTTGGATTATTTGGTATTCTACATGTTCTAACTTTGACCATGGAAAGTTCTTTCAGGTTAGCTCCCATATCCTTTTGATATGTCCCCACACTTTTTTTTTGGACCTCTATATTTTCTGGCATCACCAGATGCCCAGGTTTATCCTGAATTTTTCCTGCACAAGCCCTGGAACCAACTATTTTTCCAAGAAGCTCTGATACTATGTAATAAAAGAATAATATTTAGAGAGCAAGACCTGGGAGTTAAGTATGTTCATGACAACTGTGGATTCCCTGCTTCTATGACCTCATGTGTATGAATGGTAACTACTCATGCACATATATCTGTATTTGTTTCTGTATTTCTGTATCTGTAAAACAACAACAAATGAATTGATATTGATTCTAATCAAGCACCAGAGGACTCATTCTATTATTCTTACTGTGTTTATTTATAAATTCTTTTACAACAAAAGAAACCTGGCTTTCATTATCTACAATATATCTGCTTGCCTGTTCGACCCTATTACACATATGAAAGCGGTTTCAGAGGTGCTAACCCACGCCCATTTGAAAAACAAATTTACCAGCTACAGTACATTGTTTGTATGTGGTAATTTTTGTCTTTAGCCTTACAGTATTCAGTCAAAAAACTGGCTTCCCAAGTCAGGTTAGCTCCTTCCTTCCCTATCCTCTGTAGTGTAGTTATGCTGTTCATTTGTCACAGTCAAGATCTGGGTTTCTTGACATCCTGGTTGATTTTTTATCAATTTTGATACTCTTCATACGATAGAGTGGTATGAGTTTTGACCAATACATAAATTTCTGTATTACCACCACAGCACCATATGGAACAGTGCAATCACCCCCAAAATTCTCGTGTGCTGTCCCCTCATAATCAATCTCTACCTCAACTCTTAACCACTATCAATCATTAAACTGTTTTCCAACTCTTCATTTTCACATCTTCTGGAATGTTATATAAATGTAATTAAATAATATGCAGTCTTTTGTGCCTGGCTTAAGTGCAGCAAGATGCACCTAAAATTTACCTGATGTGGGTGTGTGTGGCAGAGGTTGGTGGGGGCTGTTTGGTAACTTCCAGAATGATAACACAAATAGCTCCATGGATTCACTCTTCAGTGAAACAACCATAGCTGGTAAAAACCACTTTTAAAAACAACCATTTAAAGTTTCTATAAATTATCCTAAGAATATACAGCAAAGGAAGAAATATTTATTCAATAAAAGCTACTAAATCTCAGGAAGAAGAGCAAAAGTCTGTGGCATTTGGGCCACAACCCACTCCCTCCACCAGTCCCCCTCTTTTAACCACCACTGAGATCAGCAGGATAAAACTCTACTCCCAGCAGGTGCCTCTAAGAACACAGGGCTCCCCATCCACCCAGCTCCCAACCAAGGGCTACAGTGTCTCTCCAAAAGTTATAGGCCAATAGCATTTCTTTTCTTTTTTTTTCTTTAATGTTTATTTATTTTTGAGAGAGAGAGAAAAAGAGAGAGAGAGAGAAAGAGAGGCAGAGAGAGAGGAAGATACAGAATCCAAAGCAGGCTCCCAGCTCTGAGCTGTCAGCACAGAGCCCAACATGAGGCTTGAATTCACAAACCATGAGATCATGACCTGAGCCAAAGTCAACACTTAACCGACTGAGCCACCCAAGAGCATTTCTCATTGCCAAACCTCCCCTACTCCCAAGCTCAGTACTGCAAATTCTCTATTTCAGGCAAGAAGTGTTAGAGGTATAGGGCTATCTTTTTCCACACAGCTCTGACTCATAGAACATGGTTTTGACCCCAGGGATGACAGGCCAAGAATACTGAGATCCCAGTTACTCTTGTCCCACCTTGCTCATAGAACAGAGATTCCCTAACTGGGAAAGGCAAACCAAAAAGACCAGGAGTCACCACTCCCACCAAGTGCTCTGCTCATAAAGCAAGGATGACACTCAGAGAAGCCACCACTGTCCCTGACTAGATCTCCAGAGCAGTGCCTCAGAGATTTTGCCCACGGACTGAAGGAAGTGATAAGAACAGGAAGATCAAGAGTTCTCCCAAAGGAATTGACTGTATTTGGAAAGAGTATGGGGAAGTCTAGGACTAAGGATGCTCTCGAAAACAATGGAGATCTCCTGATAGGCAATTAATAGGAGGCTAGTAGCTATATGAGAGCAAAAAAAGTAAACTGGAGACCACTTTATTTATCAGAAGCAACCAAAGAGAAAATTAAGTAGAGTCCCTCTTGGGTCAGAACAAAACACAAAGGCTGGCCTCAGAAAACCATCCCTACAAAGGGGAACTAATTTAGTTGGATCAGACTATGGGGCTATTCATGCTCAAAGGCATTGCTAAAAACAATACAGAAAAACCAAACAATAATAGAGCCTAACACCCAGATGTGATATCCACTGAGGCAGATAATTTAACAGAGAGATTAGGGAAAGTCAAAGAGAGCTCTGCTAAAACCACTGCAGTCCTAGGTTGAGACTACCTATGCCCAAGGCTACACCTTCTGAATGTCAACAGTAGAGGGTTCAAACTGCAAGGGGAAGAGGGAGAGGAGAGACTTCACAGAATCAATCCAGAAAAGTCATTAAACAATAAACAAGAAATAACAACAAGCATTGCAGAGGCATGGTGAGGGAATCTGTACCCCAAACTGCTTACAGTACAGTACCTAAAATGTCCAGTTTTCAGCAAAAATTATGACACATGCAAAGAAACATGAAAATGTGACTCATACACAAGAAAAAGAGTAGGCAATAAAAACTACTTCTGAGAGTATCCAGATGTCAGACCTAATGGATAAAGATTTCAAAATAGCCTTATAAATATGTTCAGAAAACTAAAAGGAAACCATGCTTAATGAATTACAGGAAAGAATGATGAAAATATCTTACCAAATAGAGAATATCAATAAAAGAAAATAAATTATTTTAAAAGGACCAAATGAAACTTCTGAAGCTAAAACAGTAGAATAATTGAAATTAAATATTTACTACAGGGGCTAAAAAGTAAATTTGAACTAGGAGAATAAACACTGAATGAGCCTGAAGATAAATTGATAGGGATTATGAAGTCTGAAAAAACAGAAAAAAAGAATGAAGAAAAATAGACTCGGATAAATGTGACACACTAAATACAGCAACATAGGCATAATGAGTGTACCAAGGAAGAAGAGAGAAAGAAAGGGACACAAAATGGCTAAGTATTTCCAAAATTTGATGAAAACATTAACCTACACATCCAAGAAGTTCATGAGCTCCAACTAGGATCAATTTAAAGAAATCCACACCCAGACACAACTTAGTCAAAATGTTAAAAACCAAAGACAAAAAGAAAATCTTGAAATCAAGAGAAAAACAACTTGGAACAAAAAGGGAACACCAATAAGATTGGCAGCTGATTTCACATCCGAAACAAGACAGGGGTGCCTGGGTGGCTCACTGGGTTAAACGTCTGACTTTGGCTCAGGTCATGATCTCCCAGTTCATGAGTTCGAGCACCACATTGGGCTCTGTGCCGACAGCTTAGAGCCTAGAGCCTGCTTCGGATTCTGTATCTCCCTCTCTCTCTCTCTCTCTCTCTCTCTGCCCCTACCCTTCTCACTCTCTCTCTCTCTCTCTCTCTCTCTCTCTCAAAAATAAGTAAACATTCAAAAAAAAAAAAAAAAAGGAAAGAAGAAACAATGCAGTACAGAAGGCAGGGGATGATATATCAAGAAGTTTCACAAATATTTGGGGAAAAAAACCCAAAAAACTGTCAATCAAGAATCTTACATACATACATCTTGCAAAATTATTTCTCATAAATTATTTTTCAGTTTTTTAAAAATGTAAATGAACTAAAGACATTCCCAGATAAACAAAGACTGAGACTGTGCTGTTAATAAACCTTATAAGACATATTAAAGGAAGTCCTTTGAGTCCATATGGAAAAACCAGTAAAGGCAAGTATCAAAATATAAAAGACATAAGAAATGTATATTTCTTCTTCTTTCTTATCCTAACTAAATAAAAAAAAAAAACCCTATTACACATATACATGTATGAGACCAACTCATTATATGAGTTTTGAATTCATTATATGAGGCCAGTATTACCCTGAAATAAAAACAAAACAAGACATAAGAAAACTACCTGCATGTATAAATACTCTTATGAAAACAGACCCAAAAAATACTCGACAAAATATCAGCAAACCAAACACAGCATCAAATAAAATGAATTATACACCATGACTGATTGCAATTTATCTCAGGAATGCAAGTTTGATTTGACAACTGAATACCAATTAAGGTAATACACCATATCAATAAAAAAAGACAAAGAACACATAATCATTTCAATAGATACTGAAAAGCAACACTCTTTTATGATAAAAGCATTCAACAAACAGTAAATTCAAAGTAACTTCCCCAGTCCTGATACAAGGCACGTATGAAAAGACCACAGCAATGTTATACTTGGAAGTAAAAAAATGAATGCTTTGTCCCTTAGATCAGGAACAAGACAAAGATGTCTGCTCTTGCTACTTCTATTCAACATAGTACTGGGGACTCTACCTAAGGAATTCAGGCAAAAACTGAAATGAAAGCCATCCAGATTAGATAGGAAGACAGCATGACCTTATATACAGAAAATTCCCAAGGAATCCACAACCCCTCCTAAAAAATACTATTGGAACTAGTAAGTGAATTCAGTAAGACTGAAGGAAAAGTCGATTTTATTTCCATGCAGTAATAACTAAAATTACAAAAGTAAAATCGAGAAATAAATTCCATTTACAGTATCATCAAAAAGAGTAAAATACTCAGGCACAAAATTGGCCAAAGAAATACAAGACTTGCACATTGAAAACGACAAAATATGTTTGCAATAAATTAGACTAAGTAAATGGAAAGACATAATATCTTCAAGGATCAGAAGACAATATTGCTAAAATGGCAATGCTACCAAATTGATCTACAGATTCAGCACAATTCCTATCAAAATCCCAACTAACTAATTAGCATAAACTGACAAGCTACTCCTAAAATTTATGTGGCAATGCAAGGGATCTGGAATAAAAAACAATCTTGGAAAGGAAAAACAAAGTTGAGGTTCTCTTCATTTCAAAACTATGACAAAGGCACAGTTCAAGACAGTGTGGTACTGACAAAAGAACAGACATACAGATTAATGGAACAGAAATAAACCCTCACATTTCCTATGAATTGATTCCCAACAAGGGTGCCAGAAAATTCAATGCAGGAAAGAATAGTCGTTCAATAATTGGTAGCGTGCCACTGGCTATTTATATGTAAAAGAAAAAAGTTAGACTCCTATCTCACACCATATGTAAAGACTAACTCATAGAGTTAATTAAACTAAATGGATTAGAGACCTAAATGTAAAGGTAAAACTATAAAATTGTTAGAAGAAAACATATTCATAAATCTTTATGTCCTTGGATTCTTGAATACAACACCAAAAACACAAGCAATGAAAGAAAAAAAAAAAGATAAGTAAGACTTCATCAAAACTAAAAGTACTTGTGCTTCAGAGACCATCAAGAAAATATAAAGACAACCCACAGGATGGAAGAAAATATTTGCAGCTCATACATTTGATTAGGGACTTGTATCCAGAGGATCTAAAGAACTCTTTATTTTTTTTATTTTTGAGAGAGGGCAAGCACAAATAGGGGAGGGGTGAGAGAGAGAGGGAGAGAGAGCACAGAGCCCGACCCCAAGGTTTGATCTCACTAACCATGAGATCATGACCTGAGCTAAAATCAAGAGTTGGACGCCCAACCAACTGAGCCACCCAGTTGCCCGTAAAGAACTCTTTTAACTCAATAATGAAGACAAATAACCCAATTGAAAAATGGGCAAAACATTTGTATAGGCATTTATCCAGAGTGGACATACAAATGGTTAATAATCACTCTAGAACATTTTCAACATCATTATCATTAGTGAAATGCAAATCAAAACCATAGTGAGATACTACTTCATACCCACTAGTATGGCTATGAAAGGAAAAAAGGAAAGAAGAAGAGAAGGAATAAAGGAGGAAAGGAGGGAGGGAGGGAGGGAGAGGGAAAAGGAAAGAAGGAGGATGGGAGGGAAGGGAAGAAGGAAGGAAAGAGGGAAGGGAGGAAAGAAAGACTAAGTAAGGAAGGAAGAAGGAAGGAAGGAAGGAAGGAAGGAAGGAAGGAAGGAAGGAAGATAATAAGTGTTGGCAAGGACATAGAGAAATTGCAACCTTCATGCACTGTTTGTGGGACTGTAAAATGGGGCAGCTACTTTGGAAAACAGTTTGGCAATTCCTCAAAAAATTAAACAGAATTATGTTTACTCCTGGATATCTACCCAATAGGTATTAAAACATATATCTACACAAAGCCTGTACATGAATTTACATGAAAACACCTTTCAAAACAGACACTATGTGGGTATAAACCAAATGTCCATCAACTGATGAATGTACAAGTGAAATGTGGTGCATCTATACCAAGGTACATTATTCAGCCACATAAAGGAATGGAGTATTGGAGGAACCTTGAAATCATTAGGCTAAGTGAAGGAGCCACTCACAAAAAGACACATGTTGAATGATTCTATTTATATGAAATGCAGAGAATAGGCAAATCCATAAAAACAGAAAGTACATTAGTGGTTGCAGGAAGCTGGCAAGATGGTAAAATGGAGAGGAAATGCTAATGGGGCTTTTTAGGGAGTTATAAAAATGTTCTGAAATTAGAGGTGATGGCTGCACAATTCTGTGAAGTGTGCTGAAAATCATGGATTATACACTTTAAAGGGGGAATTTTCCAGTATATGAATAATATCTCAATAAAGCTAGTAGTTTTTTAAAAGCTCACACGCTGTAGGATCGCATCTATCTAACATTCTTGAAATGACAAAATTATAAAGATGGAAGGAAAATTCATGGCTGCTGTGAATTAGAAACAGGGAAGTGTTTGATATGACCATAGTGAGGCAGCAAAAGGGATATGGATGTGGTTACAGATGAGTTCTGGGCCTGGATTGTGGCCATAGTTACACAAATCTACACAATCGTGTAATAAAACGACATAGAACTATATACACACATTCTACCAACGTCAGATTCCTGGTTTTGCTGTTATGCTGTAATTATGTAAGCAAGACATAATCATCGAGGGAAACAAGTGAGGAGTCCACAGTAACTCTCTGTACCATCTTTGGAATTCCCTGTGAATCTAATTATTTCTAAATAAAATGTTTAAAAAAAAATTTTTTTAACCTCAATGGTCTTTTAATCTGATCTTTGTCAACGATGTCCTAATTATTAACCTGGTTCTCAATGAGTTCCTCAGTACCTAAAAAAGATACCCTGGCAAATAGATATAACATATTAAAGGCTTTGAAGCAATTAAGTCTCTCATTGCAAATAAATTATTTGGTACCTCTGTTCATTAAGTAGTCTCCTATTTGCTTAGAGTAAACCTAGTATTGTGATTCTTTCTCCCCAGCGCTTAGCACACTGCTTTGCACACAGCTGATACTCATGAAATATTTGACTATGAATCATTTCTGATCTTTAGGTCTCAATAAACAACTGTAGCGGCTCCACTTCATTCCTGGGAAGCCTCTCCCAAAGGGAACAGCGAGGGGTGCCTGGGTGGCTCAGTCAGTTAAGCGTTCAGCTTTGGCTCAGGTCATGATCTTGTGGTCTGTGAGTTTGAGCCCCATGTCGGGCTCTGTGCTGACAGCTCAGAGCCTGGAGCCTGCTTCAGATTCTGTCTCCCTCTCTCTCTGCAACTCCCCTGTTCACACTCAGTCTGTCTGTCTGTCTGTCTCTCTCTCTCTAAAAATAAATACATATTAAGAAAATTTTTAATAAATAAATAAAGGGAACAGCAATCTCAGTTTAGGGCACCTTCCTTTTTTGCATATTTAAAGACTATTTTCTAGAACTGTTTTAGGTTCACAACAAAACTAAAAGGAAGGTACAAAGAGTTTCCATATATGCCCAGCCCCCACACATGCATAGCCTCTCCGATTATCAACATCTGCCACCAATTACATCACTACAAATAACCAACAATGACACAGCAGAATAACCCAAAGCACCTTCTTTTCCACATATAAATCTCTCAGTCTCTGAAAAAAATACAGTCCTTCTTTACTTGTTCTTCTTACTACAGTTGGCAGAAATATACTTCTCTGAGCCACTGACCATGCAATCACCACTATTTCTATGAGAATCTCCTAACTTAAACAAGCCCTAGCTGTATTCATAAACTTTTGGGGGATAAGAGTCATTTAAAAAAAGTTACTTTTTCACTGAGATGATGTCATTGTGTGCCTTGGGTCAGAGGACCCCAGACTATAGAATAGCTTCCTACTCAGCCCGTGTCTGCTCCTGCAAATAGGTGTCCTGGCTCCCCACACTTCAGTCTGAGGATAAGTAAAATGAATCTCCACGAGACTAGGAACTGAATCTTATCCTGGAAAAAGTTCTTTGAAACAGATTTTACCCTCTGACATGGCCAAGAACAGGGATTAACATAGGATCTGTTAGTCTAGTTGCAACACAATGATACTGTTCCCCAAGATGCCCACACATGTCTAGAATTATTAAAGTAGCTGATTTCCTAGAACCTGGAAACTACGTTTCCACGATGCTCAGATATGGTCATTTACAGCTAGATTTTTACCAGAATTTGAGTTTATGAGAGGTTCAGGACCAGAGTTCTGGCTGACAGGATATAAAACAAAGAATGAATAGCTTCTAGTAACTCTTACAGTGCATGATTTTTGGTAGGCTATATCAAATATGGCTTGAACCTGAGGAATTCTATCTTATATCCTGAATCTCTATCATGAAACTGATAAACTCTGCATATGTCACACACAGCTGTACATCAGCGTATGTATCCTGCACCCTACATCCTCCTGGGCTTCATTGCTACCCAGGATCACCAGACAACATTGCTGCTCATACAAGTTCCTCTGCTCCACTTCCAGTAGCTGGTATCACACTACACAGTCTGACATTTTGGATGTAGATCAAGCCCTTCAGCATGGCATACAAGTACTCCATGAAATGACTCTTGGGTTCCCTATTTTCACCTCTTACCATATCTCCCCCACACTCTAGGCTCCAGCCATAATCCAACACCTGAGCTTCTCAGACCTCTGCAGGCAGCTCCACATCTCCTATTTCTTTGCTTGGTTAATGCTTCTGCCTGAAGTGCTTCCCTGTGCACCATTGCATTTTCCAAAAAACATCTACCCATCTTAAAAAAGGAATCAGTAAAAAGTGCTTTCATTTTAAATACTTCATATGCACTATGTCATTGAAATACTTTTGTAATTAATGAGATAGAAATCACTAAAAGCTCCATTTTACACAGGTGGAAACTGAGGCATAGGAAACTTGAGTAATGCTCAAGTCACTCCATGAGTAAGTGGCAGAGCTCAAATAAAAGTCAGTTCTGTCCAACTATAACGACCATGTTCATAAACAACACTCTCCTCTCTCCAAAGCATTCTGTGGTTCTACAGTAGAATCCTTGGGGAATCTTCTAAAAATCCAGACATCCTTAATTCTATACCAACCTGTGTTGTCAGAATCCCTGTTGCTGGAGCTGTGGGATCTATATTTTGAAACAGTTCCCCAGGTGACTAATGGATACCCTGTTTGAGAATCCCTGCCTGCTGATCTAAAAGGGCTTACATCAACTATTGACACTTCAATGTACCAAGAAATTGGATAGCATCTGAAACCAATTTTGAAAATTTAACCATTTTTCATAAAAGTTAAATGAGACATATCTATTTTGCAAAAATGAGAATCTGTAGAGAAGTATTTCCAAGAGTAACTGCATTCTGGTAACATTTTAATTACATTTTATAAATTAGCAAAAATCTGTTTTGTAAAGAAAAATGAATTTAAATTATCTTTCATTTAAATTTTTGACAAGGAATCAACTACAATTGTGTGGAGAAGATCTGAACATTTGATTGAGTGTATGCTGTCTTCGTGGTCTTCAGGCATCAGAAATAAAATCTCAACTATGATGCAGAAATATCAGTAATAGTTCAGGCTTCAATTACTCAGTGTTTCATATCTCTAAAAGAGTAAAGGGAGAAGTATTATAACCAGTCAATTTGAAGTGTGAGGGGAAAAATGGTATATAACAGTCTTCAGGCTTTTTAATAAGCATTGTTTTTAAGTGACCGAAATCTGAAAGAAAGGCAATGAAATTTGAAATTTTATTTTGTCTGTTCTGTAGGACTTCCCTTTGTTACATTTCATTTTAATTTTCTTTTAATGCAAGCCTCTTTGTTTTTGCATTTATGTAAGTTACTTGAAATGAAATGTTTTCAGATTTTTTTTTTTACTTTTTATTTGGAAATAATTTTAGACTTACAGAAAAGTTGCAAAGCACAGTACTCAAACATCACTTCATCCAGTTTCTACTATTAACATCTTTCCTAACCATAGTAAAACTATTAAAGCCAACAATTTTAAATGGGTAGTATATTAGTAACTAATCTAGAGACTCTGAATTTTGACAAGTATCACACTGGCCCTTTTCTCTGGTCCAAGGTACAATCCAGGATCCCACACTGCAGGTAACTGTCAAACCTTTTTAGCATTCTCCAATCTGGGACAGTTCCTCAGTCTCTGTCTTGCATGACCTGGACACTTTTGAAGAGGACTGGTCAGGTATTGTATAGAATGTCTCTCAATTTGAGTTGATCAGATATTTTCCCATGACTAGGTTAAAATTATGCATTTGGAGCAAGAAAGTGATGTCATGAATCATCTCAAAGGGTTTCTGATGCTGACAGATCTTAGTACTAACTTGGATCACTTGGTTAAGCTGGTATTAGTAACCAATCCCCCACCCCCCACCCCAGCATAAAGTTACTAGCTTTTCCTTTGTAACTGAGAAGATAGAGACATACTTTGAGATTACGAACATCCTCTTTTTCACTGTAATTTTAGCATCCATCAATGGTTCTTTCCTGAAACAGATTTTACTGTGATGTTTACCTAAAGGTAATTTTCTATTTCCTCATTCCTTCTATGTTTGTTAATTGAAATCCTACAATCTGACCAGCTCTTTTCCATTCTTCCACATTTATTTATTGATTCAATTATTTATTTACATTAGTATAGACTCATGGATATTCTATGGATTACAGTTCATTACCATAATTATATTATATTTATTTCGTTACTCAAATGGTCCCATCCGGGCCCTTGGGAACTCTCTGAAGTTGGTTCCTTTGTACTTCTTTCATGTTCCCATCATTTTGTGAGCACTTCCTCACTGTCACCACAAAGTGTTCCGGGCTTATATTACATTTGCTGTGAAAAACTGGACGAATGATTTAGCACTGCTCAGAAACAAGAAAATAGACTTTTTTTTCTCTTAGTATCCCTGACCATTGCTGGCTCTGATACGTTATTCCTCTTTCTGAAAATTCTGTTTTCCCTCATACTCCAAAATATTTCATTTGCCAGGGAACAATGAAGAAGTGCTAGATGTATGTCAAATGCCTGACATGGAAAATTGGTATTTAAGGAGAGTAACTTAAGGACAAGCTAAGGTGTCATTCCTACAAGTCAGAAGATTTTCTTCTCTTTAGCAGAAAAGCCTTTATTTTAATGAAAAAAGTAAACAAAACCCCAATATATAAAGCATTCAAAAGCAAGAATGTATTAGTATAGTTATGTAAATGTATCGTTCAAAACGATAACATTTGCTCACCCTACAATCCGTATAAAAATTGGGGTTTTCTATTATAGTTCAGGTTATTTAATAACTTTTTTGTTCAATTTATTTCTATATTTTGTTTTGATTACATATTTCATAAAAACCCTAATTTGCATGAATAAGTAGTTACAAAGTACATGAACTTTTTGAGCACTTCTACTTAACTATGATAGGATTCTCTTTGAGAAAAACTATTCAAGAACTTTTCTAAAAATAGTAAGAAATTTTGCTTTAAAGTTGAAACATTCAGGTTCTGGGTAACAGAGAAATAAGTATACTCTACATTGTCTCCCACTGAATGCGGCTATAAAACCTCGACAGAATACAGGGAACGGCTATTTGAGGATTCAAAAGTAAACAGCAGCAGATGGATTGGGGAAGAACAGAATTCAAATACCACCATATAAGCAGTAAGTTTACCAATTTTTTTACTGCTGTATCCCCTGGTCTGAACTCATCACATAGGAAACAAAGAAGTGAACACTGGGAGGCTGCTATAGGCTGAATGTTTGTGCCCATCTTCCATGCCCACCCCCCCATCCAAATTCTTATGTTGAAATCTAGTCCACCAAAGTGATGGTATTTGGAGGTGGAGTCCTAAGGAGGTGATTGTCAGGAGGGTGGAGCCCTCATGAATGAGATTAACACCCTCAGACCTCAGGGATCTCCCTCACCCCTTCCACCATGACAGAACAAAGCATAAAAACAGCTGGCTATGAACCAGGAAGTGGATCCTCACCAGACGCCAAACATGCCAGCATCTTCGTCTTGGATTTTCCAGCCTCTAGAAATGTGACAAATAAGTTTCTGTTGTTTATTAGCAACACAGTCTACGGTATTTTTGTTACAGCATCCCAAATGGACTACAATCTTTGCAGACAGGGAAAACACTGAGAGAAGCCTTTTAGTTCTGGTTCAAGGAGTGGGAAAGTGAATGCAAAACAGTCAACCAGACAGTGGAACCCCCCCTGGTTTTTTCTCTTTCTTTTATCTATCTCACTCCCCGGCTCTCAGGCAATGCTGTGGTGTCAGGGTAGCAGCAGCTTTGACAGCAGAGGCAGTGGGAGCCAGCAAAAGACAAAATCCTAAGAAAGGGAATGTTCCTTGAAGTTTGATGGAACTGCAGTTTCAAAGGGTGGACTCAGATCTGATGGCACTTTTTCCTTCATTGTCCTGCTGCCACTTGGCCCCAAAGACAGGTGCAGTTGTGGAAGTGCACAGAGAATAGCATAACTAAAGTCATAGCATTCTGGCCAGAGGACCAAAAAGATGCACCCCAGGAAACTGGAAATTACCAAAGGGATCTTGAGAGAGGAACTCAGGAATATGGCTGTGTAACGTTGCTTATGAACTCCTAGACACATGCATGTGTCGAGTTCAACAAACCACACTTTGAAAACTGAATTAACAGATACAACATGACCCAGGTCCCATACTGGCTACAAGGTGGTATATATGCACCCCAGATTTGGATAGCTCTGCAAAAGGTTAGAAAATTGAAATGACATTAGAACCATTTCCCACTGAAGGCTAAGCAGAACTTAGAATGAACCCAATCATGTTGAAATGACCAATGTCATGTGAAAAAAAAAAAAAAGAGAGAGAAACAATTGAATAAAAAAACACAGGGTGCCTGTGTGGCTCCGTTGGGTAAGCGTCCGACTCTTGATCTCAACTCAGGTCACAATCTCAGGGTTCGCGGGATAGAGCCCCGCATCAGGCTTTCTGTTGATAGCACAGAGCCTGCTTGGGATTCTCTCTCCCTTTCTCTCTGCCCCTCCCCTGCTCGATCTCTTTCTCTCTCAGAATAAATTAATAAACATTAAAAAAAAAACAAGTTCTCAGTGATCTGTGGGACAATAACAAAAATGTACAGGTATTATATTCATCCTGTTTACAACTACATTGTAAGCCTACAGTGAGACTGTAATTAGGGACACAAAGACCAAGAAACCCAAAGGAATATGCTTTAAGGGAGTATATGAAATATTCTACTCTTTCATAAAACTCAAGACCTAACCCAGACTTCTCCATGTTCATCCCTATACAACAAATTAAACCCTCCCAAAACTCTGATTTGTTCTTTAACAATAGACTTCTAACCTCTTCTGGTATCTTTTTTTGTTTTTGTTTTTATTTTGAGATATAATTTATATATCACGAAATTCATCCTTTTAAAGTGTACAATTCAGTGGCTTTAAATACATTCTCAAGTTTGTACAACCCTCACTACTATCTAATTCCAGAACATTTTCATCATTCCAGAAGGAAACCCCATACTCATTAGCAACGATTCCCCATTCCCCCTCCTTCCCTCAGTCCCTGGAAGCCACCAATGTATTTTCTGTCTTTCTGAATAGGTTTTACCTCTTCTGGACATTTCATATAGTTGGAGTCATACAATAGGTGGCCTATTACAGGTATCTCCCTTCACTTAGCATAATGTTTTCAAGGGCCATTCATGCTGTTGCAGAACTTCATACAGTTTTATGGATGAATAATATTCCATTGCATAGATATACCACATTTGATTATCTATTCATCTGCAGATGAAAATTTGGGTTGTTTGTATCTTTTTAGATCTTACAAGTAAAGCTTTCATGAACATATGTGGGCACATTTTTGTACAAACATATTTTTCTTCAATTATTATACCTAGGAGGGAAATCGCTGGGTCAGATGGTAACTCCATGTTTAACATTTTGAGGAACTGACAAACTATTTTCCAAAGCAGCTGCACCATTTCACACTGTCACCAGCACTGTACAAGGGTTCCAACTCATCTATACCCTTAACAACACTTGTCACCTTTTCATTACAGTCACCCTAGTTATATCACACTGTAATTCTGATTTGTATTTCCATAATAATTTATGATGCTGAACATTCTTACATGTGCTTAATGGCCATTTGTATATCTTCTTTGGACAAGTGTCTATATAAATCGTTTATCCACTTTTAATTGTATTATTTCTCTTTTTATTATTGAGCTGTAGAAATTATTTATATAATCTGGACATGAGACACTTATAGTATCTTTGACTCTAAATTGTAGTGTTCCCAATATTCAAGTAGTCACTGAGTCCAATCACTTCTTTTTTAGTGTGGCTTTTATCTCTTATTTTCCAGACCCATCATAATCATTTTAGTTCAAGCTTTTAACATCTGATGCCTAGAGTAATCATTCAGCAACATAATCCTCTAATTGATCTATGGCAAAAGCTTTCTATAAGATTTTTTTCCTGTGATTTTAAAAACACCCATCAAATAATTTTTTACTTGGTGTCCAAGTTAATATTTCCTACATAGAAGTTCTTGATATATATGGCTTTTTTTAGAAAGTCTTCACTTTTAATCAATGCCTATATTAGGCTGACAATCTTTAGGAATTTTAGGGGTTGATAATATTTCAGAATTTAAGTACAAGGTTACTGTCCCTTTTCCTTATGGCATGAGTGGAGGGTAGTGCAGAGAAGTAGGTAAGAAAGCTAATCCTATTAAAAAATAACTCCCTGCACCCAGTATCTGGTTTAGAAATTCATTTGAATTGCTGGAAATACTCTTTTAAGTTTTTATTTGAAAGAGAAAGAAACAAAGTGATGCTTTAAGATCTTTGAGGGGAAGGGTGGATGAGGTCATGCTGAGCTGGTAGGGAGTCAGAGACATTAGAAAGGAGAGGAAGCAAGGATAAAAGAGGATAAAAGGATGAGGGCCCTAAGTCCTTAGTGAGTGAGTGAGGAGCACACAAAGTGTCTGCAACAGAGCAGGGAGACCATCAAGGAAGGTGAGAGAACACAGAAGATACTTAGTACTATACACATAATATGTAAGGCCATTTTTGTTTCCAACACTTAGCCCACAGGGAAAATTCAAATCCTTTAGAGAAATATTTGAGGTGCTTCACGATCAGGACCCAAGCTACACGTCCAACTTAATCTTCTACCATCTCCTATAATGGTTTTCAAAATACAGTTTGTACCAGAATAATTCTGGGAAATCTACATAAGCCAATACCTGAACCTCATCCAAAGACATTAAAAATCACTGGGCTTGGTTAGTTCCAGAAATATGAATTTTAACAAGGCCTCTGGATGATTCTAACCCAGGTGTTCTTTTGGAGACCACTCTAAAAACACTGCCATAAAACTTTTACATTTGTCTTTCAAAAGTAGCAAAAAATGGGAGACCAAACCTAGCAAGGTAAGGACAAGGAGCCTAAGAACTCCAGCAGAGCACAGTAAGACCTTCTTGAAGGTGTAAGCATAAGTGTAAAGAGGGTCAGCACAAAGTACAAAGTAAAAGAAATTTAGACATGGATATTCTGATAGGGTAAAGAACTTCAGGACATCCTAGAAAGACAGACTGGAAGGTACACTTAAAAATCAAATCACAATTACTTCTGGAAGTCTAGGAACTGTGTGAGTGTCCAAGGTTGTGATCTCTCAGAAGCAGTCACAGAGGAAATCCCCAAGGTATTAGTCCCTGGCTAAAAAAAAAAAAAAAAGGCAGGGGGTGGGGGGAAGGAGACTGTAAACTCAATAGCAGCTTCCAAGTCACACACACGACCAACTACAAAGGATAAAAATCTAACTGGGTAAGAACATCCTCAGGGTTCTTAGTAAGTGGCTTATACCTACTCAGGGAAGACCTGAAGCTAAAAGATAAAAGTAAATGGAAACCATCTGAGCTGGGACCTCAGTGGCTATACATTGCAAGGAAAATGGTTCTCACAGAATGGATGCAGGCAAGTCACTGTTGTATTACCTGTTAAGCAACAAACAAAACAATGCCTGGGGTTGGAGGAGATCTAATATATCCAGATAGCAACAAAAAGGTATGAGACGTGCAAATAAACAGTAAAGTGTGACCAATACACAGAAAGAAAATGCTGGCAATAGAAACTGCCTTTGAAGAGGCCCAGATGGTGGACTTAGCAGGCAAAAACTTCAAAGCAGCTATTATAAATATGTTCAAAGAACAAAAGGAAATCATGCTTAAATAATTAAAGGAAGATATGAGGACATTGTCTCATCAAAGATACCATATCAATAGAGAGATAGAAATATTCCAATTATTTAAAAGGAACCAAATGGAAATTCTGCAGTCAAGAAGTACAATAACTGAAATGAAAATTTCACTGGAGGGGCTCAACCATATACTTGAATTGGCAGAAGAAATAATCAGTAAATTTGGAGACAGATGAATAGAGATTATGCAATCTGAAGAAGAGGAAAAAATGAAGAACAGAGCCTTAGAGAAATGAGAACAGAGCCATTTAAAAGCACCAACATACACATAAATGGGAGAACCAGAAGGAGGTATGAGAAAGTGATGAACAATACCAAAGAAATAATGGCTGAAAACTTTGGAAATTTCATGAAAAACATTAGTCTACACATCCAAGAAGCTCAATGAACTCTAAGTATGATCAATGTAAAGGATTCACATACACCCAGACACATAATACTCAAAATGTTCAAATACAAAGAAGAAACCCTAAAGGAGCAAAAGAAAAATGACTGATAACATACTAGGTAGCCCAGTAAGACTAACATGTAACATCTCATCAGATTCCATGGAAGTCAGAAGGCATTGGAGCAATGTATTAAAAGAGTTAGAAGTAAAAAACCGTCAAACAATATTATAGCCAGCAAAACTATCTTTCACAAATGAAAGCAAACTAAATATAATCCCAGATAAACAAAAACTGAAAGAATTTTTTGGTATCAGATTTACATTGTAATAAATAGCAAAGAAAGTTCTTTAGGCTGGAAGTAAATGATACCATATAGCACTATGAATCCACACACAGATACACAGAAGAAAACCAATAAAATAATAATTAAGGCAATTACAAAAAACAATGTAATTACATATTTGTTACTTTCTCCTCTTGACTGATTTACATAGCTACTGCAAAATCTATAAAGACCTTATCAAACTCAACGCTCAAAAATCAAATAATCCAGTTAAGAACTGGGCAGAAGACATGAATACACATTTTTCCAAAGAAGACATCCAGATGGCTAACAGACACATGAAAAGATGTTCACCATCACTCATCATCAGGGAAATATAAATCAAAAATATGATGAGATACTACCTCTCACCTGTCAGAATGGCTAAAATGAACAGCACAGGAAACAACAGGTGTTGGTGAGGATTCAGAGAAAGGGGAACCCTCTTACACTGTTCATGGGAATATAAACTGGCACAGCCACTTTGGTAAACAGTATGGAGTTTCCTCAAAAACTTAAAAATAGAACTACCCTATGACCCAACAGGTACACTACTAGGTATTCACCCAAATGATACAAAAATACTGATTCGAAGGGGCATATGCACCCCAATGTTTATAGCAGCATTATCTATAATAGCCAAATTATGGAAAGAGCTCAAGTGTCTACTGACTGATGAGTGGATAAAGACGATGTGTCATATATGTATGTATGTGTGTGTATATATATATATATGTGTGTGTGTGTGTGTGTGTGTATATACACACACACATATATATATATACACACACACACACAGAGAGAGAGAGAGAGGGAGAGAGAAATATTGTTCAGCCATAAAAAATAATGAAATCTTGCCATTCACAACAACAGGGATGGAACTAGAGAGTATTATGCTAAGTAAAATAAGTCAGTCAGAGAAAGACAAATACCATATGTTTTCATTCACATGTGGAATTTAAGAAACAAAACAGATGAACATAGGGGGTAAAAAAGAGAGAGAGGCAAACCATAGAACAGACTCTTAACTATAGAGAACAAACTGAGGGTTGCTAGAAGGGATGGGCTAAATGGGTGATGGGCATTAAGGAGGGCACTTGTGATGAAAACTAGGTGTTGTATGTAAGTAATGCATCACTGGATTCTACACCTGAAACCAATATCAGGTATGTTAACTAACTAGAATTTAAATAAAAATGTGAAACAAACAAAAGCTATTGCAATAAACAGTATGTATATAAATATACTATTGGGCCTATAATATGTAAATGTAATATATTTAACAATAATAGCACAAGGGGGGTAGACAAGAGCAAAAAGATGTACTGGATTAAGGAAAGGACATCAGATCCAACTCAAATCTTTAACTCAAATCCATAGGTATAAATTAAGAAAACAAGATGGCATAAAAAGATTCATATAAAAATTCTATGAATATTTATTTGCCCTTATTTCTTTCATCAGCAACTCTGAAAGATTTAATACTGTATAACATATTTTATAGAGAAATAATTGTAACAGTGTATTGCTGAGTTTATAATATGTATAGATGTTATATATCTGAAACTATATATATATATATATATATATATATATATATATATATATATATGGAGCTATATAGGAGTAAAGTTTCAATATTTCACTGTAACTAAGGCAGTATAAAACTGAAGTCAATTCTTTTTTTTTTTTTTTTTAACATTTATTTATTTTTGAGACAGAGAGAGACAGAGTGTGAACAGGGGAGGGGCAGAGAGAGAGGGAGACACAGAATCGGAAACAGGCTCCAGGCTCTGAGCTGTCAGCACAGAGCCCGACGTGGGGCTCGAACTCACAGACCGTGAGATCATGACCTGAGCCGAAGTTTGACGCTTAACCGACCCAGCCACCCAGGACCCCCTGAAGTCAATTCTTTTTTGATCACCTACCCACCCTTCTTGCCTCTGGCAACCACCAGTTTGTTCTCTGTATATATAGGTCTGATTTTGCTTTTTGTTTGTTTATTCATTTGTTTGATTTTGTAGGTTCCACATATACAAATCACACAGCATTTGTCTTCCTTTAGGACCTTCTAGGTCAATCCATGTTGTCACAAATGGCAAGGTCTCACCTTTTTTTATGGCTGAGTAATATTCCTGTGTGTGTGTGTGTGTGTGTGTGTGTGTGTGTGTGCCACACCTTCTTTATGCATTCATCTACTGATGGACACTTAAGTTCTTCCATATCTTGGTTATTATAAATAATGCTGTAATAAACATAGGGGTGCATATACTTTTTGAATTAGTGTTTTCATTTTCTTTGGGTAAGTATCCACTAGTGGTTATGAATGAAGGTAGTGGGAGATACAGGCTGCCAGTTATGGAATGAATTAGTCATAGGAATAAAAGGTGCAGTGCAGAGAATATAGTCACTGGTATTGCAATAGTGCTGTATGGTGACATATGGTGGCTATACTTGTGAGAACAGCATAACTATAGTTGTTGAATCACTATTTTGTACATCTGAAACTAATGTGACATTGTGTGTCAACTAAACTCAAATAAAAGAAGCTGAAGTCAATTCTGATAAGTTAAGGTATATATTGTAGGCCCCAAAGAAACCAATAAAAAAAGCTCAAAATATCATTAAAATTATGAAAGGAATTAAAATATTATAGAGGAAAATATCTACTTAATACAAAAAAAGGCAATGAAAAGAACAGCAATAAAAAAGACATGAGACACATAGAAAACAAAAAGCAAAATGTCAGGTGTAAATCCAACCACACCAGTAATAACTAAGTGTAAATGGCTTAAACAATTCAATCAAAAGGCATACATTTTCAGGTTGGATTAAAAAAAAAAAAAAAAACATGATCCAACTATATACTGTCTACATAAGAGATACTTTATATTCAAACATGCAAATAGATTGAAAATAAAGGATGAAAAAGATGTACAATGCAAACAACAATCATAAAAGAGAATGCAGTAACAATACTAATATCAGAAAGTAGATATTAAAACAAAAAATCTTGGAGCACCTGGGTGATTCAGTCAATTAAGTGTCTGACTCTTGATCTCAGTTCAGGTCACAATCTCACTGTTCATGACATTCAGCTCTGCATTGGGCTCTGTGTGGACAGCATGGAGCCTGCTTGGGATTTTCTCTCTCCCTCTCTCTCTGCCCTTCCCCACTCATGCATGCTTGCTATCACTCTCTCTTGCTCTCTCTCTCAAAATAAACTTTAAAAAATCAAAAACAAAATCTTACTAGAGTGAAAGACAAACATTTTATGATGATAAAGGGATAATTCATCAAGATGATATAACAGTGATGAACATATAAGCATGTAACAACAGAGCCCAAAATAGATGAAGCAAAAGCTGACCGAAAGGAGAGACAGACAATTTACCAATAACCATTGGGAGATTTCACACCCAACTTTCAATAATGTCTACAACAACAAGGCGGAAGATCAACAAGGAAATATAAGAGTTAAATAATGGTAAAAATAAATGAGACCTAACAGACATCTACAGAATACTCCAATAGGATACACATTCTTAAGAATACATTGAACATTCTGCAGAATGGATCCTATAATAAGACATAAAATAAGCCTCAATAAATTTGAAGGAGCTTAAATCATTCAAAGTATGTTTTTCAAACACAATGAATAAAATTAGAAATCAGCATTAGAAATCTTGAGAAATACACAATTGTGGAAATAAATAAAAATGTTTAAATAATTAAAGTTCTGAAATGAACACTTACATTAATGGGTAGTTGATTTTGAACTGACAAGAAAATTCTTTTTTTTTTTTAATTTTTTTTTTTTTCCAAACGTTTATTTATTTTTGGGACAGAGAGAGACAGAGCATGAACGGGGGAGGGGCAGAGAGAGAGGGAGACACAGAATCGGAAACAGGCTCCAGGCTCTGAGCCATCAGCCCAGAGCCTGACGCGGGGCTCGAACTCACGAACCGCGAGATCGTGACATGGCTGAAGTCGGACGCTTAACCGACTGCGCCACCCAGGTGCCCCTATGAACTAACAAGAAAATTCAATGGGAAAAGAATAGTCTTTTTTTTAACAAATGATGCTGAAAAATTTGGATATATCCATATGCAAAATAGTGAAGTTGGACTCCACACCTTACAGGATGAGCATACACACACACACACACACACACACACACACACACACACACACACGCCAAATTGTTCACAGACCTGAATGTAAGATGTAAAACTTACAAAACTCTTAGAAAATACACCCGTAAATATTCATGTCCTCAGATAAGCAACAGTTTCCTAGTATAACACATAAAGCACAGGTAACAAAAATAAAAGAGCTAAATTGCAAATTCAGGGTCCATTTTTAACTGCTGAGTTCTTACAGAATGTTGAACTCCATTTCAAGGTCCCTTTAGACTTTGAATACACCATTTTGTGGGTCTTCTTTCTTCATCATTAATCATTTTAGGAAAGTTCTTCAAATATCAATGGTGCTCAGTCCCTGTCAATCATTGTTCATGTTCAGTACTACCAATAATACAAATAGAATGCTTTTTAATTAATAACTACAATACCATGGTAATGAAAAATGTTCTTATTTGCCTAAATCTGTGAAATCATAACATTCAGTATTGGCTGTATGAGACAGAGAAATACAGAGAGAATAACTTTATAAAACAAACAAACAAACAAACAAACAAACAAACAAACCCTTCAGATATTCCCAGGTCCCAAATAATTTCAAAATCACTGAACAGTAAAAGTTTAAAACCTCCATTAAATTCCTCTTAATCACTGAAAAAGAATATATGAGTAATATGACAAACTGATTACAAAAAGTATTTAAAAGAATAAAGAGTTTTTTGGTAAGTTTCATGATAAAGACATTTTGCAAGTCTTTGTCATATCTTAAACTTCTGTTAGTTCATTAAATAGGATGATTTGTGACTATTATTTCTCACTACTAAAATGCCCAAAACATTTATATGTAACTCTTCTGTGATTGATGGACACTCTTTACCTTGAACTGGACTGCAGGACTTCCTTGGAGGAAGCTTTATTTTTGTTGATTTACTGTTTTCCATCATACTCTCTTCCCTTGCAAAATATCTACTACAAAACCAATATGTATATTGGTATATATATATATATATATATATATATATATATATATATATATACATTATGTAATATAATATCTATGAGAGTGTGCATGCACACAAGCTAGTGTTGGCCATCAATTACTATTTGCTGAACAAATGAGTGAATGTCTGATTGAATGAATAAGCAAATACATTCTCCTTTGCCCTGAACCATGCCTTTGACATTTTTACAAAAAGATAAAAAGTAAAGGAGGCTTTTTTCTTTAACATAAACTCTACAATCTTATTTCCATCACCATCAGTCAAGTAATGTCCAAGGCATTTGAATTGGCTATCTAAATATATAGAAGTGTTATCATTCAAAGAAACTGGTGCATCCAATTTTCTTAGCTATATTTTAAAAATGAGCACAAAATGCCAGTAATGTTATAATATGTCCTTAATTTTGATTTGACATTTTAATTGGTTTCCTCTTACATTATTAGGATCCTTCTCAACACAATAAAATAACACTAGATATTACTGCCTTATGCTTTTTATTTTAATATAAAATTGAAGGCTTACACTCTCCATTTTTATTTCATTTAATCACTTAAGTCTAAAACACATTATTTCTTCAAAAATTTAAAGTATTAAACCCAGGTTCATAAAACAAACACACACATAATATATCTGAATTTGTTCACCATCTAAAATGTGTCATGTATATATTCAGAGATGGGCACAAAATTTGTTTTTTTATCTCCTTCGTCTCCCAGGAATTATTTCCAGACACATTGTTTTACTTCAGATCTTCATCAACTGTTTTCCTGTTGCAAGGAGCACTGTAGGTATGCGTGCTTCCCAGCAGTATTAGAGAAAAGGATATAATTTTGTCTGAGGTGTATAAGGCCCCCAGGGCTATACAACTGCATTTCAATAAATATTAACTAATGTCATTGAGAAGGCAATCTTTAAAATGCATCAACAATGTGTGTGTGCATGCGTGCGTTTGTGCGCATGTGCAGAAGCACGTGCATGCATGAGTGTAGAAAGGGCTTGAAAAACAGCATTGTATATTGGGGTGCTTCTGACACTTACTACATGAATATTGAAACTTTTTTTCCCAGATGCTCAGATATTTTGCCAAAATGTGCTAAAATAAACCAAATCACTTAGAGAATATGAGCTAGCCTAGAGATTAATAAAATCTCCAACTTCACAGGCTTCCACAAATAATGATATGAAAACAACAGATAATTTTAAGCCATCAAATATTTCAATACTTCATTCTGTTTGTTTCTATGACATATTTACCCCATACGAAAGATTTGCTAACGGAGTTGTAATGGCCTTCTGGGACCGGAAGAATAAGGTTTCTGTAGAAAATGTTAAATTAATTTTGATGGTGATACAAAGTTAAGGAAGGGTTGTTAAGGGATGGCTTGCGGCCATGGGGTGGGGTTTTGTTTTGGTATCCTTTTAGAGCCTGCAGGTGTTTGGCACCAGCTAAAATCAGGGCCAGCTGTGATATTTCAGTTCTGATATTTCCCTCCCAATAGTTCTCAGAAGTGATGCTTCAGGGTGATGTCTTACACCTGATGTATTCAACTTGTGTGGTAGAAATGTGAAGACTTTGTTAAATAACATCAGTTTTGCCTTTGCCCTCTCTTCCCCACCAACAGGTTATGGCATCAAGGAGAAAAAAAAAAAACAACATTAATCAGACATTCAGTCATTCATCTCTATGTATTTTTTTTAATTGCGCAGTTCAGCAAAGAATACACTAGAATCGTCAAACACACAGTCTTAACCAAAATACAAAAGACAGGATAACACAATCTCTTTTGATTCTCATGGTAGATAATGATGCTTTTAAATGCTCTCAGTGGTGAGATCCATACCTATTTTTGCAAGAATTTGAATAGTTTCTATTAAAAGCTGAATTTTCTTTTAAGTTTGTTTGGGTTGGAAAACCTCAAACCACAATGTATTTCATGCACATGTTCCCAAGGGTATGTTAAATAGGACCATACTGAGGTCATCTAGCAAGTTTTTTAAACTTTTTAAGAATTCCTTTAATGTATTGCACAATCTTGGCCTGATTAAAAAAAGATATTTTAAGAAAGCACTTGGAAAAACGACCATGAAAATCTATATGCAGATAATCTCCATTATACTTCTAGAATACACAGACTTTTCCACAGATAATTTATCACTGAGGGAGAAAAACAATAAAACTACCACTAAAAGGCTTTTGGATCAAAATTTCTCAAAGCTATCAGTAAATCCAGACCAAAACCCCCATAGTATTCTTGATTGACTTAACAGTGGATACTTTAGGATCATTTCGACTAGGCAGTCTGTAGCATATAACCAGAGGATAAAAGGTAGACAACCTGTCTCTATCCAAGAAAAAAAAAAATCATCTGTTCTTTCAGTTGAGTCAAAAAATCAAGTTTTCTTGGAACAGGAGGCCATGATGAAATTATTTAGGTTAGCAGTAGTTTCTACTGTCAAGTAAATTTTTGTTGTCTACCAAGTCTAAACCATAGATGAAATGTACATGGCCCACTATAAGCAGGCCCGCAGAAAATTCTTTCTTGCACTGTGATGCTTCTTTTTCTTTTTTTTGGTTAGACATACCCCCTCTTCACTTCATCAAAGCCTCACTTCCTGCGCCATGTTCCAGGCCTTGTACTTCACCCAAGTCAATTTTCAGTTGAACTAGCAGCTGTGCTGGCACAGCACACACGGAGAGCCAGCCACGGGCGCCAGCGGCACGGTCCCACATCTGAGCACAAGTGGCCGGTTCCACGTACCCAGGGCCAAGAAACTCTACAGCTCATCGGGGGAAAAACAAGGGAGGACACCTTAAACGGAAATGATACTTGTACAGAAAATAAAAAATAAAAGGAATTTCAGCAATCAGAAATGATGAAGGTTGAGAACTTGGCACAGAGTTTGTAGATGCATTTTCTTAAAAGAGTATTAGAGCTCGGTTTTAAGCTAACGATCCCCTCCCCACAGCCACACTGAGTTTGTTTGTATCCATGAAACAAAGGTAAGTAAAAGAGGGTGTTTCTTTTTTTTTAAACAAAAATATGACCTTAAAGAACACCATCATAACCAGGGATATTACCATCTGGCAATCCCTACTGCCCTTGATAAACACTATCTCTTGTAACACAACAATATAGAGACAAGATCCTATTTTACCACTTTACAGTTGAGTAAACTGAACCCTAGTAAGTTTATAAAGCTGCCCAACAATTTTGACTCCATGGTCTTAACCATTATGTTGTGCTTACCTCCCCTAGGCTTTCCAGACAAAGGGTTTCCAGCCAGCACTATAGATAGAGCTTGTCAGCCCCACTCAGGGGTGCACAATAGCCACCTGATCATTTGGAAAACCTATACTTTGCAGAGTTAGCCAACTCATTCATTCACTGATCCATGCATCAACAATATTTAATGTGTATCTGCTATTTAAGTCCATTTTAAATTTATTTTTCAGAACATAAGATAATTACTAAGTTCATGCTAAATCCCTAGCACTTGGTACATAATAAGTACAAGAATGGTTTGCCGAATGAACTTTTAAAGCAGTCCTAAAAAACAACTCCATGATTTTGTCACATTTTACATTCCTTCCAAAATCCCAAATTATATGGAATTCTTTAAAAAGAGCCCAGCAATTCCAAGCATAGGGGAAATACAGCGGCCTTACCTCTTGTGCCAAATGATCCTACATACAACTGCCAGAGTCATCTTTGCTAACTTTCAAAATGTAATGGTATGTTGCTCTTTTGCCTTTCTAAAACTCCAAAAAACTTTGAAGTGTACGCTTGGTATTTAAATCGCAAAGAAGAATGAAATTATATATAAAAGAGACCAACTCTATTCTTGCGACTAGGGTACCTTGTCAGTAATCATCACTGTACAGTTAAAAATTGTTGATGTTAGAATTGTAATAGTTACAATCTTCTTTGGGGTGGCTAAGAAGGCAGTTTTCAGAGACCTTTGGGGTAGTAGCACAAGTTGGTGTCCCGGTTCAGGTAATATCACTCTTCTCCATTTGAAAAATGATTGAAGTCCTAAAAATATGCCATAGACCAACAATAGAAACTTCATGCAGGTCCAAAAGAGACAAGATACAGAGATTCCAGTAATTAAACTAAACTACAAGGGAAAATTGGGAATGAAAAATCTAATTATCCTAGATTCGGTCCGAACCAGAGCAGACTGCATTGATCAATTTGAAGAGTGGAACCTTGGTTCCTTATTCAACAAAACCTAGAAAATAGGTCACATTAGAATATACCTACTGATTTTTAAAATAACGTTCTTTGGGGTGAATTTACGCCTGATGAAACAGGTGGAGCAACGGAAATGCTGATGATAAAACTCTCAGAAATTATCTCTAGAGAAACATGCCCTCACATTAATTGAATTAAACACCAAGTCCTACACGCCTCAGTACCACTTTTAAGCGGGAAAATAATAGTACAACGCACCCACCCATTCCCCCACAACAATTTAAAGTCAGAGCTTGGCCTCATTCAAAGTCATGAAGTGAGGAAACTGGTCCTCTGGGTCTAGTACATTTCAGGTCATGCATGCTGCTACATCATTGCAAAGAGTCACCAGAAAGTGATCCATGATATAGTGAGGACCCTTCCACATAAACTCAACACACATCAAGTGGGCCCCCTTATCTCAAATACTTATTGGCCATTGTTTCATTACGGACAAAGCCTTGCCATTTTCACGATCTTGGCAGGAAAATAAACCCAAAGCAGAATTCCTGAATTCATTCACTTTTTTTCCTCCAGTAAATACTGTAGCCATTGAATCAAATACATCTCAATTCTCCTTGAAGCAGGTATTCATGTAAAATATAGATACCAAAGGTAAAGAATTAGGTCAGTTTCCAACGAAGTTCTCCTCTCTTAGAAAACATCGTATTCCATTTTCAATAATTAATTTCAAAGAAAAATCTGTTACAATGAAAAGAATTTTTTTAAACCTGTAATTTTGAAGCATTGGAAACTGACAAGATATGTGAATAATCATAGTGAAAGCTTCATAGAAAAATGGAGTTCCTCTACCTTTTGGGATTAATATGTGAATCCAAGAAACAGTAAGTTGCCTGCAGTGATACTGATTAATAAAATCAGAAATTATTTCGATACCATCTAAAAATAATTATTTGAACAATGTTATAGAAAAAAATATTTTTTCAGGTGATCCTTATTCCTGGGCCCAAGAAGAAGCCTATAAGAATTGTACAGATCAAATCTCTATTCAAGAACAATTAATTCTTCACAAATAATGCCCTTTATTAATCAAAACATATAAAAGCCTCTCATTTGCAAAGTTAATGTAACCTGCTTTGTACAGTTTAAGATAGCCATCTGACAAGATATGGACTGTAACTGTGAGAGTTGTCATACTTCCTTCTATAGAGAATGATCTCCAAGTGCCTGATCCCAATCTTTCAATTGTCTATATTTCTATTTTTCAGGAAAAATGAATGTCCTGACCTCACAGGCTTTATGTAGAGACTGTTGCAGAAATATGTTAGATCTGATGGACATAAAAGCATGATTATAGACAGCCAGTTCCAAATTGATTCTTTTTACTTCAGACCCACAGTCTAACGTAATAGTCAAAAATCATGTTACATGACTTAAGCTCAAGACCAATGGCTAACAGGTATTTATATGATAAGAAAGAGAGGCAATATGTACTAAAAAACTGCAATGTACTAAAAACTTCAAAAACCAAACCTGGGGTTCTGCAAATACATTCTTCATGTTGTTGATTGGGCCGTATGCAACCCCACTGCCTTCAAAGAGGTATAACCACTTGCTGGTCATTTCTTTTTCAAACCTAGGAACACACCAAAAAAAGATGTATTTTTACAAAGAATGTAACACAACATTTTTTCTCATATGGCCCTCTTTTGAAGCAACCAATAACGACAAAAATATGTTTCTTAGACTCTCTTTGCTCCTAGTTTTGAGAATGTTGCCTAACTGAAACAACTCGACTTGCCCTGCAGTGGTAGGAACAGCCACCCATGTCCCGTTGTTTGAAATCCACCTTTAGAGATAAAACTCCTCCTACTTCTGTCCCTGTGTGCTTTTTGACAGAGAGCCCATTGGAGAAGAGAGATTATGTGGGGAATGGTTTTAACTGAGTTTCAATTGTTGTGGTTTTGAGAAATTTATAAATATAATGATAATAATAATTGCAATTTTGAGCATAATGTCATTGTGCAAAGTATTTTTTAGGTATAAGGCATAATACGTCACTATCAGGTAGACACTGACATACTAAATTATTCCTCAAAACAAAAAATAAACAAATGTTGCGTTAGCAGTGCCTGGGTAACTCAGTCAGTTTAGCATCCGACTCTTGATTTCAGCTCAGGTCATGATCTCATGGTTCGTGGGTTCAAGCCCTGCATCAGGCTCTGCACTGGCAGTGTGGAACCTGCTTGAAATTCTCTCTGCCCCTCCCCTGCTCACACTCCTTCTCTCTCCCTTGTTCTCTCTCTTTCAAAATAAATAAACATTGTTAAAAATGTAGTTGTTTTACCCAAAGCTATCTACACATTCAATGCAATCCCAATCAAAATTGCACCAGCATTCTTCTCGAAACTAGAACAAGCAATCCTAAAATTCATATGGAACCACAAAAGGCCCCGAATAGCCAAAGTAATTTTGAAGAAGAAGAAGACCAAAGCAGGAGGCATCACAATCCCAGACTTTAGCCTCTACTACAAAGCTGTCATCATCAAGACAGCATGGTATTGGCACAAAAACAGACACATAGACCAATGGAATAGAATAGAAACCCCAGAACTAGACCCACAAACGTATGGCCAACTCATCTTTGACAAAGCAGGAAAGAATATCCAATGGAAAAAAGACAGTCTCTTTAACAAATGGTGCTGGGAGAACTGGACAGCAACATGCAGAAGGTTGAAACTAGACCACTTTCTCACACCATTCACAAAAATAAACTCAAAATGGATAAAGGACCTGAATGTGAGACAGGAAACCATCAAAACCTTAGAGGAGAAAGCAGGAAAAGACCTCTCTGACCTCAGCCGTAGCAATCTCTTACTCGACACATCCCCAAAGGCAAGGGAATTAAAAGCAAAAGTGAATTACTGGGACCTTATGAAGATAAAAAGCTTCTGCACAGCAAAGGAAACAACCAACAAAACTAAAAGGCAACCCACGGAATGGGAAAAGATATTTGCAAATGACATATCGGACAAAGGGCTAGTATCCAAAATCTATAAAGAGCTCACCAAACTCCACACCTGAAAAGCAAATAACCCAGTGAAGAAATGGGCAGAAAACATGAATAGACACTTCTCTAAAGAAGACATCCGGATGGCCAACAGGCACATGAAAAGATGTTCAGCGTCGCTCCTTATCAGGGAAATACAAATCAAAACCACAGTCAGGTATCACCTCACGCCAGTCAGAGTGGCCAAAATGAACATATCAGGAGACTATAGATGCTGGAGAGGATGTGGAGAAACGGGAACCCTCTTGCACTGTTGGTGGGAATGCAAATTGGTGCAGCCGCTCTGGAAAGCAGTGTGGAGGTTCCTCAGAAAATTAAAAATAGACCTACCCTATCACCCAGCAATAGCACTGCTAGGAATTTATCCAAGGGACACAGGAGTACTGATGCATAGGGGCACCTGTACCCCAACGTTCATAGCAGCACTCTCAACAATAGCCAAATTATGGAAAGAGCCTATATGTCCATCAACTGATGAATGGATAAAGAAATTGTGGTTTATATACACAATGGAATACTACGTGGCAATGAGAAAAAATGAAATATGGCCTTTTGTAGCAACGTGGATGGAACTGGAGAGTGTGATGCTAAGTGAAATAAGCCATACAGAGAAAGACAGATACCATATGGTTTCACTCTTATGTGGATCCTGAGAAACTTAACAGGAACCCATGGGGGAGGGGAAGGAAAAAAAAAAAAAAAAGAGGTTAGAGTGGGAGAGAGCCAAAGCATAAGAGACTGTTGGGAACTGAGAACAAACTAAGGGTTGATGGGGGGTGGGAGGGAGGAGAGGGTGGGTGATGGGTATTGAGGAGGGCACCTTTTGGGATGAGCACTGGGTGTTGTATGGAAACCAATTTGACAATAAATTTCATATATAAATAAAAAAAAATGTAGTTGTTTTAAAAGAAAGCTATATGTTCTACCCCTATTATATTTAAGGTACATCAGAGTTAACAGCCACAACCATTGGCCTAAAAACAACTTTAGGTACTTATTTGCACTGTGATTTACTAATCAGAACAAATCTAGGCATGTGAACACTGATATATCAGTTTAGCCATTACCTCTCAAATCCAACCAAGTCCTTTACCTCTGTTTGTTTTTTCTATAATTTAAAATTAGGCTCCACAGACCTAAAAGCCTATTTGATTGCCTTTATTTTCTCTATTAGGTCTCAAGAAAAGGGGACCTAATTCATTAATGAGATTCACTGTTTTGTATTTTTTCTTGTTAAGACAATGAAATAGAACACAATCTTGGATCTTCAAGGCAACTGAACAGTGATAACTTGTAAAAGAGTTTAGAATTACTAATTGTTAAAGTGGCGAACTATTTTCAGTTAAGTAATAATCTAGGTGAAAAGAGATTTTTAAAACGCCTTAGGTAAAATAGGTTATTGGGAGCAAGTAGAAGGCACTACTACAGAAAAACAAGTGAAAATATAATTGAAATAGTATTCATGGATTTCCATTCAGCAATCTTACACATAGCTAGAATTAACCTTAAATTTGCAGATTCTGTGGGAAATTATATAAGAGAAATGCCCTACTTCTTCCACTGTTTAAAACCAGGGTAAAAACAGTATCAATACTTTGAGGACACTTTTCTAATCTTATTATTATGACAAGATTTTATTGTACATTTGAATCGCAGCCAGTAATGTTAACCATCCCTATGTAGTATACAACCAAACACTTCCCTTCTACATACTGAAAAGCATTCTTTCATGGGAACACCACCATGCAGATTAAATGTCTTACAATAATCAATTCTTCACAACCTTATTTTCTTTTCAATGACTGTTAAAATCATCTCCTGGCCAAGACTTCCTGAGACATATATATCACCAGAATGATATATGCTGAAAGAATAAAAGAGAAACTTTGAACTTGGAGCCTTTTCAATCAAGGTGTCAATTACTTAAATTTTTCATAAACGGAGTATTATAATGGTTAAGCTGATAAATTTTCAAGACAAGTGAATTTATCACCACTGGCCTCACCGAAGTGGCCTAAAAGAGCCGCACAGAAAATGCATGTCAATATCCAAACAAACCCATGGCTGCAGACTTGCCAACAGAAAACTCAGGGGAATAGTTGCAGTTTTAGTATTTATATAAGCTTTTCACCACTGGGCAAAAGCAAGGGATTTATTTCATGTTATGGAAAACAATGGATGCACTTTGGAAATGAGACAGGGGAGAGAGGCAGTGTCTGGAGCTGCAGTTGTGACCACTGTTTGTGTATTTGCGTGGGTGTGGGTGTGGAAGTGTTCGTAAATGCCTTAAACTCAATCAGTCAGAGACAGAACATCGCTGCATTCCGCTGCTCCCAGAGGACACATCCATCATTTTCCTCTGAAAATCTATCTCTTGATCTAAATCTGATGTGGAATCCTTTCCTTTATCTATGCAAAAAAGCTGTAAGCGCATGTTTTTATTAACCACAAAAATTCTGCTGAAAAAAAAAAAAAGGAAAAGGAAAGAGCTGTTCTAAATCACTTTTCAGGCAGTATAATACTGAAGGTAAGACAGGAAAGTGTCCCTAGATCCAGTGAAGTGAGCCTCAAAACTAGAGCCTCCTCTGGGACGTTACTTGGAAACTCATTAAACAAACCAGACTTAATTGTGAACTTATTAAATCAATCCACATATTACATTTTAGATTTTTGCTGAATTCACTTGATGTCAGAATGAGTATTGTTAACCAGATCGCATCACTTAGGTAGATGAAACATGAAAATGGACTTGAGTTTAAATTTCTTTGCATCAAGATTTCACTTAAAAAACAAAAGCTCTTCTCTTTAGAGAATGGTGTAACGTTGCAGCCAAATGCAAGACAAGAGAGAAACTAAGAGGCATGGGCCATGAAGGTGGAGTTGGAAATAATTCTAACGTTAATGATTACTAAATACTCGTTATTAAATTGTTTGGTCTATATCTTGTAGCTTTTATCCTCACAAGCTTACCGTAAGGTAAATATTATTCTCATATGATCAGTAGGAAAATCAGGTTTGGAGAAATGAACCTGCTCAAATTCATACAGCTTTAGCCCCCCAACCTTTCTTTGAGGTATGACTGACCAATAAAAATTGGACACATTTAGCTTGTACAACATGGTTTTTTAAAGAGTGAAATGTGGTGCAGTGATTTAATATACATATACATCATGAAATGATTATTGCAGGCAAATTAATTTACACATCCTTCACCTCATGGTTACCATTTATGTGGGTGAGGGGGGGAGTGAGAACATTTAAAATCTACTTAAGAACAATTTAAGTATAAAATATGGTATTAAAACTTATAATGACCATGCTATGCATTCAATTCTCAGAATTTACTCATCTTATAACTGAAAGCGTGTACCCTTTGACCAGTATTTCCCCACTTTCCCCACACCCTAGTCCTGGGCAACCACCATTCTACACTCTGGTTCTAGGAGTTTGACTTTTTAGATTCCACACATAAGTGAGATCAATGCACTGTTTGTATTTCTGCATCTGGCTTATTTCATTTAGCACGAAGATGCTTTTTCACTTCAAGCTCTATCTCCTTACATTAATACTCATTTATTCCTGATGTTTTTAGTAATAGTGTGTTTTGTGTCAGTCATGGGGATTACAACAATAAAAACGCCCCTGTATTCAAAGATCATAAAGGAGACCTAAAGGAGAACACAGCTAAAGAAATTGATGAATTGCAATGCAAGATGCTAAGGCAAAAAAATGAGTATACAACCTGAGTTAAAGTACCAAAAAAGGAGACCTGAACGGGGCCTGGTGAGTCAGGAAGGAATTAAAAAACCAGGTGACATTTGAGCCAGCTGTTGAAGGATGAGTTAGCATTTTCCATGGGGAAGATGGAAAGAAGGGTCTTCCAGACAGAGAGAACAATATGTACAAAGACCCATCCTGGAAAGAATCTAAAGTCTCCTGTGCCCTGAGTGGCAAAAGATGAAAAATGGGAAAAGAAGTTTAGAACTGGAGTGCAAGGCATCTTGTCTGCTATGCTAAGGATATTGGATTTCCACCGGCAACGAGGAATCCAGAGAGGTCTTTCAGCGGGGGACTGACATAATCAGCATCAACACATTAACACAGAGAACGGAGAGATACAGACGAGACCAGAGGCAAGAAAACTTGAAAGGAGGTAATGTACTCTCTCTCCGATGCATCTTAAATCTTCCCCTCTATCAATATCTTCCATATTATTGTCAATAATAAACCATTTTCATTGGAAAAAAAACGTTTTCTTGGCGCTCTTACCCCTTTTGTTCCTCTTATTTATCATTTCCAGTCTGTCATGGCTGCATAAGCCTCAGAAATCTGATTTGTTCACCAACACTTTTTCTTACCCAGACTCCAAGAGTCTTCAGTTACCACTTGTCAGACCCAATATTCTTTTCACAGTCCTCATCCTACCTGCTCTCCGTGCAGCATTTGATGCTTTTGACCAGCCTATCTTTACATCCTATAGTACTATACTTATTGGATTTTTAAGACCTCTTTGGCCATTTCAGTTTCTTCTTTTTTTTTTTAAATTTTTTTCTTAATGTTTTTATTTATTTTTGAGACAGAGAGAGACAGAGCATGAGCAGGGAAGGGGCAGAGAGAGAGGGAGACACAGAATCGGAAGCAGGCTCCAGGCTCTGAGCCATCAGCACAGAGCCCGATGCGGGGCTCGAACTCACAGACTGTGAGATCATGACCTGAGCCAAAGTCGGGCGCTCAACCGACTGAGCCACCCAGGCGCCCCTCAGTTTCTTCTTTAAATTCTTTTACCTTTTTCTTCCAGTCCCGATATTCTTTGTTCTTTTTCACCTAAGTAATCCTGTCGTCTCCATGGAGATGGTACCCAAATCTGTATTTCTAGCCCTGACCTTTCCCCCATCTCCTCTTCCTAGTTGCCATAGGATATTTCCACTCAGATGCACTATCATCCCCATAAACACAACACGCCCATGGATGACTACCACTTCTGTTGCCCCCATAAACCTTGTATTTCTCCCTTTCCTGAATTCACACTTTTGGCTAACTCAGGAACTCGTTTTTTAGTCATCTCTTATAATTGACACATAACGGGCCTGCAGAATCAACATTTCAATAGTTAA
Organism: Puma concolor; assembly: GCF_028749965.1. NCBI lineage: Eukaryota > Metazoa > Chordata > Mammalia > Carnivora > Felidae > Puma > Puma concolor. The sequence goes on along the minus strand of NC_141668.1, from coordinate 96,746,655 downwards.
GTTTTACTTATCTAGTCTGACACTTGGACTGTGGCAATAGTAGACTAAAAACTTATTGCCTCCAATTTTCCTCCTTTTACTAAAGTGAATTTTAGATGTCTCAAATCTGTCCAATTGTCTCTCTTCCCAGGATGACTATCTTCTCTCACACTAGAGAAACAGACTATCTCTTCACTGCTATATCCCCAAAACTGAGAACACAGTTGGCACCCAATATTTGCTAAATGAATGAATATACAACTAATTGGTCAGAATAAGAGGGTCTTAGTCACATTAGCTTGAATAAGTGGGGTAGATTACTTTCTTCCAAAACCTTGCTGACAGTAGGTATGTTTAGATACTGAGGTTTGGAGAAGGAAGACAATCTGAGGGTCTTAGGTTTAAATGCAGTATCACAATATCTCCTCTTTTCCTTCTTCCTTCACACTGCTCTTTAAATTCTTCACAGAAATATGTCTTATTGAAAATAAATTTCAAGTTCCCAACAACTAACTTACAAACAGATGCTTAAAACATAATGTTTTGATTTAGGGACTGACTATGTTATCCAGAAAATCCTAAGATCTCAGGAATTAAAAAGACCTTAAAAACTATCTATTGTTGTCTATGGCTCTATAAAATCATCCTATTTTGCACATTGTACATATTTCTATTAATAGCACACTGTCAGTCCAGTTACTGAAAGTATTCAAACACAGGAAGTGTGCACAACAGAAAAGGCATGAGATGTGGATAGATATTGAGTTACAGCCCCAGTACCACCTACCTATATGACCTTAATAAAAATATCAGTTAATAACATTCATGATTTTTCAAATCAAATCAATTCTCACAACGATCCTGTGAGAAAGGTATCATCATGGTCATTTTAAAGGTTTAAACCTTTAAATAAACCATAGTTTAGAGAGTTTAAGTAACCTTTTTAAGTCATATCAAATTAAGTAGCCAAGCTGGAAGTCTATCCTGGGTCCAAAGCCCATGTGTTAACCACAACTTTCTACTGTTTGACTCAAGGTAGCAAAGTCCAGGAGAGCAGACCAGACGAAGTTCTGTGAGTCATGTGCAGCCAAAGACCAGTCCCAGAGAAGGCTTCAAAAGGAGTACTTGAAGCCTAGCATCTTGGTGTTACTCTTAACTGAGAGCCTTTTATCTACCAGGCACCATAAGAAATACTTTGCATATATTATTTCTAGTCATCATAACCCTGGGAGGTGAGTTTTATGATTCTGATGACTGAGAAAATTAAGGCATAGAGAAGTCAAGTAGGGGGGTATATGTAAGAGAAGGCTCAAATCTATCCATGGGTGGGATTTTGAACTCGTCTTTCTCTGTTTGCTCAGTAGGGTCGACCTGCTAGAAGTCAACATCAACCCAATCAAGCAAAGCATGCAGTGGCACCCTTAGGCCACTGGCATATCAAAGATGGGGGACAGAAGCAAGTTAACTCTGTACGGGTGAGGTGCTTGGTCTCCAACAATTCCCAATTTCTTTCCCACTGACCATTGATCAATGCTATGGTCCCATAATGTCTCATAATATTGACCACCATATTCCAATCTGATCTTTTCAAGATTCCTATGAGAAAGGACAAGTTATCATTATTTTGAAGATGAAAAATTTGAAGCATAATTGGGAGTCATACTCAATCTTTATATTCTTGGCTCAGAGCTCATCTCACTATGCACTGCTGCCATTTATGAAAGATAATCAATAAACAAATCAATAAATGAAATGTATTTCCTAACTTCCCTTAGCTTTGTGATGGTAGGTAAGTGGTTTAACTTTACTGAGTTCTAATTTTCTCATCTGCTATAAGAAAATTATAGTTGCAAATTGCTTAACATGGCACATAGCACATAGTAAGTACCCAATAAGTGGTATTCCATTTAGTAGTCGTGTCACTTATACTAAAAATAAACACGATAATAAAATATGCCTAAACTGCAATCCAAGGAATGCATTTTAACAATTTATACAGCAGATCCTATTTACTGCTGATCATCTCTCAGATATTTTATGGCTATAAAAATATAAGCATATATATGTCAAATCATTCATTATGCTGTACACCTAAAACTAATACAGTATCATATGTCAATTACAGTTGACCTTTGAACAATATCAGCTTGAATTGCATGGGTCCACTTACACACAGACGTTTTTCAATAAATACAATACAGTACTGTAAATGTATTTTCTTTTTTATGATTTTTCTTAATAACATTTTCTTTTCTCCAGCTTACTTTATTGTAAGAATACAGTTTATAATACATATAACATGCAAAATGAGTTAATCACCTGTTCATGTTATTAGTAAGGCTTCTAGTCAACAGTAGCCTACTACTAGTTAAATTCATAAACACTCAAAAGTTATAAAGAGATTTTTCAACTAACTGCGTGGGAGTCTGGCACCCCTAACCCCTTCATTGTTCAAGGGTCAACTGTGTACCTCAATCAAAAAATATTATTTATTTATTTTAGAGAGAGAGCAGATGAGAGGGGCAGAGGGAGGGAAAGAGAATCCTTAAGCAGGCTCCATGATCAGCACAGAGCCCAATGCAGGGCTCAGTCCCATGACCCTGGAATCGTGACCTGACCCAAAACCAAGAGTCAAATGCTCAATCTCCCGAGCCTCCCAGGCACCCAATCAAAAACTATTTTTAATTTTGAAAACAAAAATTCAAAGCTTCTGGGACTTCTAAAATGTATTTACATGTCACTTTGTTATTTTTTTTCTAGAAAGTATCAGTGTTTGTGCAGTGTACATCATTGGTGATGCCACCAGTGTCAGGAATCTCAACTGGTCTTCATTACATCTGGAGATCTCATGGTAGGTAGCGACAATGCAGAGATTTCAAGCTAAGCAGGGGGTAGTAGAGCAAATACATTTTAACCAGGATAGCATCCAGGAGGGTTGTAACAATTTAAAGAGGTACCAACATCACTATAGCTTGTAGAGAAGCCACGGATGTTAAATCTTGTCTTTCTGGCTCATCCTAGTGGTTCAGAGGAAGTCCAAAGTCTCAATTCCTGTCGGTGACAAAAGAGAAGGCCTACTGCGAGGTCACACTGTGTCCATAGATAGACAAGGTCTCATTTCCTTAAGAGGTCCATAGATACCCCTGGGCAAAATATGGTGACTTAAAAGTTAGTGACAGCAACTTGGAACCTTTGCCCTTTTACCTACATCTCCCGCCTGACTTTATGAGAGGCTCAAAGAAACTTTGTCTTCCATGGTCTTCAGAGTTTCTTGAGTGAAGAATATGGCAACATTTGTGGCAAAAGTAAAATCACATCCATCTTGGTTTTATGAGTTTCTCCCCACTTTTGGGTCAGAACAGAAAAGTATTTCAAGGATAAACTATATACAGAGACTCTGCAACAAGTTTTTAAATCTTTGAGTCCCCTCAATCATTTTTCCACATCAAAATTCAGGACTCAAAAATGTAAGTTATTTTGGAGGTCTAGTTAGTTGTATTTTCAGAGTTTTATATGAAAATCCAAATGTAACTTAACTAACATTGGAATATGACTTTATGTTATAAAAGCATTCTTCAATGCACACAATGATTTGTTCATATAATTGGAAATATGAATCAATTTGCAAAAAAAATTATATTTTTTGCATAAGTACAAAGGTAAACCTTATCTTGCTGCAATACTGTTTCTACGGAAGAGTTGTTAATTTGCCAACCACAGTTTTTTTAATAGAAGTGTCAATATCTGTATACCCAGAACCCATAATCTTCTAAAATTTGTACACATTAATTCCATCCCCTTATACAAATAAATATAAATACATTTGTGGATTTCCTCTAAGGGTGGCTCTCCAGAACAGTGGAGAGAAAGTTTTCACACCCCATCTTCTTGATATACAAAAGACTGTGCCTTTAAACTCCAAATAATTTTGTGAAAAACACAGAAAGCTAAATAAATATCTTGCAGGGACTTAACAAAAACAATGGAGAATTGCAAAATACATTATACTGGAAGACAGTGAGAACTGAATATAATTTTGTAAAGAAATGCTGTCCACATAACATACAAGTTTTGGGGAGAGTTTATTTCAATATACTAGCAATGCTTTCCTGTGATTTTTAAAAGAAAATTCAGGAATGTTATCCACTAGAGTTAGTTCTTAAATTATTAAGTTTATTTTTTATTTTACTCTTGTAAAGTATTTCAAACATGCCAAAAAGTATAGGAATAGAAAACTATAGGAAAGAAAATAATACAAATACTTATGTCCCCTCACCTACCCACATCATTAAAATCTTAACATTTGAGCATCTGTGTTTCCTATCTTTAAGGAACAAATGTTGCCAACAGAGGTGAAGCCGATTTTGTACCTCTCTTTTACCTTGTTGCCCTTTTTCTCCTCTTCAAAAGAAGCACCATCCTATTAAATACATGTGTATCTGTTGGAATTAATCCATGAGCAATAAAAGGTATCATGTGGGTTTTTAAACTTTATACTGGAACTTGCTTTCATATTAAGCATTTTAATTTCAAGATCTATCTGTATTCATACATACAGATTTGGCTCATGTGCTTTATCCACTGGGCACATTCCTGTGTGAATATTCTGCAATTTATCTTTTTTCCTACTTATGGTCTATTGTTTCCAGTTTCCTACCTTACACATGATGCTCAATAGAACCTTATAATTTTCTCTATCTATTCAAGTAGGATTGATTCCCTAAGGTATACATAGAGAAGCAGAATTGCTGAGTCATAAAGTAGACACATCATCAGCTGTATTAGATTTTGCCAGACTATTCTCCAAAGAGCTCCATACAGCCTGATGACAATTTTTGCTTCTTTCATGCTCCATATTCTCACCAACTTTTGTTATTGTCAGACTAAAGTTTTGTCACTCTGGTAGAGATGAAATGGTATCTCATGGTTACTTTAATTTTTTTTATTGTTTATTTATTTTTGAGAAAGAGACAGAGCACAAGCAGGGAAGGGGCAGACAGAGGGAGACACAGAATCCAAAGCAGACTCCAGGCTCTGAGCTGCCAGCACAGAGCCTGACGCAGGACTCGAACTCACGAACCATGGATCATGACCTAAGCTGAAGTCAGATGCTCGACCAGCTGAGCCACCCAGGGACCCCTCTCATGGTTACTTTAAATTAAGTTGCATTTCTCACAACTAGAGAAGGTAAACATCTTTTCACAAGTTTAAAGAATATTTTTTTCTTTCCCTTTCATATTTTTTGCACTTTTCTCAATTGGACTATTTCTCTTTTACTACTGACTTAACGCACTTTAAATTTTTTCTACACTATAGCTCGTCTTTTAGCTTTCTTACCTTTTCATATAAAAACTATTAATTTTAATGTAGACAAATCATAATTCTTGTCCTGTCATGTTTTTGCTTTCTGCGCTGATTTAATAAGCAGTATCTAGCTTGTAAGCTTGTCATGAGGCATTAAATTTAAAGGTGTATAGAACAGCGCACGGTATGAGTCAGTGCTACAGAAGTGTTAAATAAATAAAGCTACACTAACATTACTGGAGAGGCAAACTGTTGGCAACAAGGGGAAAGAAACCAGAAGTTTTGGGAACAAAAATTTGATAGATAAATATACTGCCTATAGAAAATGTCTCTTTGGACAAATCTGAGTAAATCCAACCCAAACCAATAGGATTCCATAATATCCAGGCTAAAGTCTACAATGCATTAACTATAAACAGGCCTGTGACACTTCTATAACCCACAGAAAAACAGCTGGAATTTGTTGGTCGGTGTTTCTACCGTAAACAGAACCACAGACTTAATATTTCCTGTAATCTTCTCAGACCTTATTTCCTCCTAGAAATTCATCTCTACTATTACTGATAAATTATGATTAAAGTTACCCCTTTTTCCCTCTAGCATTCACTAGCTCTCTCCTTTGCCTGAATGTCAATCTGCAGGCCACACAAAAGATGGAGCGAGAATTCCCCCGGGGAATCCAGTCACTGCCTTGCAGAGCAGGGTCACTCAGAACTTTTCATACAACTTGCTCTTAAACCCATCAAGACACTTACTAGGCTGAGAAGCCACTATTTCTTAAGATTCACACTAACTGTTACCACAGTAATAATTCTGGCCCATACTAACGATCATTCACAGTTCAGAAACATACTCTGTTTTGTACAGATTTTAAATGAAGTGTGGGTCATAATATTATAATGGTTTGACCAGCATCTGCTGTGACTGTACAAACAGCCCAAGCAGCATCATTGCAAAGCTAATATAAGAAAGTTGCCCACATTGCCAAGGTCCAGAAATAACTTATACCAAGGCCTCTCATACTAAAACATAAGCCTCTTGAACTGAGATCTCTTTGTGAAGACCTACTAGTAAAGCAATACGTAATTTTTGTAGAAAAATGTTTAATATCAACAGACACAAAAGAAGAAATAAAATCAATTACAGAAACAATTTTAGGAGCGCCTGGGTGGCTCAGTTAAGCTTCTCACTTCAGCTCAGGTCATGATCTCACAGTTCGTGAGTTCGAGCCCACGTCGGGCTCTGTGCTGACAGCTCAGAGCCTGGAGCCTGCTTTGGATTCTGTGTCTCCCTCTCTCTCCACCCCTCCCCCGCTCGTGCTCTGTCTCGCTCTCTCAAAAATAAATAAACATTAAAAAAATAATTTTAGAAATTTAAAAGGGATCACAATGGTTTTTTTCTTTTCATTGTGTTAAAATAAATACACATAACTTTAAATCTATCGTCTCAACCATATTTAACGTTTTATTTATTTATTTACTTTTTTTGAGAGAGAGAGAGAGAGAGAGACTATAACTACAAAGTTATAGTAACCAAAAGAGTATGGTTTTGCATAAAGACAGACATACAGACTAACAGAATAGAAAAGAGAGCCAGAAATAAAGAGAGCCATTTATGGTCAGATGACTTTTAACAGGGTGCCAAGACCATTCAATGGGGGAAAGGACGATTTTTCAACAAATGGTGCAGGGAAAACTAACTGTATATCCACATGTAAAAAGAATGATGTTGGAATCTTATCTAACACCATGTACAAAAATTAACTCAAAATGGATCATGGACCTAAATGTAACACATAAAACAAGAAAGCTCTTAGAAGAATACATAGGACAAAAGTTTCACAACACTGGATTTGGCAATGATTTTTTGGATAGGACACCAAAGGCACAGGTAACCAAAAAAAAAAAAAAAAAAAAAGATAAACTGGACTTCATGAAAATTTAAAAAATTTGTGCATCAAAGACACTATTCATAAAGTAAAAAGCCAATGCGCACATTGAATTCAAAATTACATTAAAAGAATTATTCACCATGATCAAGTGAGATTTATTCCTGGGCTGCAGGGCTAGTTCAATATTCGCAAATCATCAATGTGATACAACACATTAATAAAAGAAAGGTTATGATCTTCTCAATAGATGTAGAAAAAGCATTTGAGGGGCGCCTGGGTGGCGCAGTCGGTTAAGCGTCCGACTTCAGCCAGGTCACGATCTCGCGGTCCGTGAGTTCGAGCCCCGCATCAGGCTCTGGGCTGATGGCTCAGAGCCTAGAGCCTGTTTCCGATTCTGTGTCTCCCTCTCTCTCTGCTCCTCCCCCGTCCATGCTCTGTCTCTCTCTGTCCCAAAAATAAATAAACGTTGAAAAAAAAATTAAAAAAAAAAGAAAAAGCATTTGACAGAAGTATCTATTCTTGATAAAAACCCTCAACAAAGTAGGGATAGATGGAACACACCTCAACATCATAAGGGCCATATATGAAAGACCAGCAGCTAATATCATCCTGAATGGGGAAAAACTGAGAGCCTTTCTCCTATGGTCAGAAACAAGACAAGGATGTCCACTCTCACCATTACTATTTAACATAGTACAGGAAGTCATAGCCTCAGTAATCAGACAACGAAAGGAAATAAAGGGCATACAAATTGGCAAGGAAGAAGTCAAACTTTCACTATTTGCAGACAACATGATACTCTACATGGAAAACCTGAAAGACTCCACCAAAAAAATAGCTAGAACTGATACATGAATTCAGCAAAGTCACAGAATATAAAATCAACGTATAGAAATCTGTTGCATTTATATTCACCAATAATGAAGCAACAGAAAGAGAAATAAAGGAATTGATCCCATTTACAATTTCACCAAAAATCATAAGAAACCTAGGAATGAAACCTAGAAAACTAGGAATAATAATAAACCTGGGAAAAATAAAACCTGGAAACCTAGGAAACCTAGAAAGCTAACCAAAGAGGTAAAAGATCTGTACACTGAAAACTATATAATGCTTATGAAAGAAATTGAAGAAGACACAAAGAAATGGAAAAATATTCCATGCTCAGGGATTGGAGGAACAAACATTGTTAAAATGTCTAGGGGTGCCTGGGTGGCTCAGTCGGTTGAGCGTCCAACTTCAGCTCAGGTCATGATCTCACAGTCCGTGAGTTCAAGCTCCACGTCGGGCTCTGTGCTGACAGCTCAGAGCCTGGAGCCTGCTTCAGATTCTGTGTGTGTCTCTCTCTCTGCCCCTCCCCTGCTCATGCTCTGCCTCTCTCTGTCCAAAAAAAATAGATAGATAAAAAACATTTAAAAAAAATTTTTAAATGTCTATACTACCCAAAGCAGTCTACACATTTAATGCAATCCCTATCTAAATACCACCAGTATTTTTTTTGCAGAGCTATAATAAACAATCCCAAAATTTGTGTGGAACCACAAAAGATGCTGCCAAATAGCCAAAGCAATGCTAAAAAAGAAAAACAAAACTGGAGGCATCACGATTCCAGATTTCAAGCTTTACTATAAAGTTATAGTCATCAAGACGGTATGTATTGGCACAAAACCAGACAAATAGATCAATGGAACAGAATAGAAAACCTGGAAGTGGTCCCACAACTATATGGTCAACTCATCTTCAACAAAGCAAGAAAGAATATCCAGTGGAAAAAAGACAGTCTCTTCAACAAATGATGGTGGGAAAACTGGATGGTGACATGCAGAAGAATGAAACTGGACCACTTTATAACACCATACATAAAATAAATTCAAAATAGATGAAAGACCTAAATGTGAGACAGGAAACCATCAAAATCCTAGAGAAGAACACAGGCAGCAGCCTCTTTGACCTTGGCCAGAACAACTTCTCACTACACACATTGCTGAAGGCAAGGGAAACAAAAGAAAATATGAACTATTGGGACTTCATCAAGAGAAAAACTTCTGCACAGCAAAGAAAACAATCAACAAAACTAAAAGGCAGCCTATGGAATGGGAGAAGATATCTGCAAATGACATATCTGATAAAGGGTTAGTATCCAAAATCTATAAAGAATTTACCAAACTCAACACCCAAAAATCAAACAACCCAGTTAAGAAATGGGCAAAAAACATGAATAGACCCTTTATCAAACAAGACATCCAGATGGCTAACAGACAAATGAAAAGATATTCACCATCAATCATCTTCAGGGAAATATAAATCAAAACCATGGTGAAATAGCACCTCACACCTAATAGAATGGCTAAAATGAACAACACAAGAAACTATAGGCGTTGGCAGGATGTGGAGAAAAGGGAACTCTTTTGCACTGTTGTTGGGAATGCAAACTGGTGCAGCCACTCAGGAGAACAGTATGGAGACTCTTCAAAAAACTAAAAATAGAGCTACTCTATGACCCGGCAATTGCATTACTAGATATTTACCCAAAGGATACAAAAATAGAGATTCAAAGGGATGTATGAACTTCACTGGTTATAGCACATTATCAACAATAGCCAAACTCAGAAGGGAGCCCAAATATCCATCAACTGATGAACGGATAAATAAGATGTGATACATATACAATGGAATATTAGTTATCAAAAAGAATGAACTCTTGCCATTTGCAATGACATGGATAGAGCTAGAATGAATTATGTTAAATGAAATAACTCAATCAGAGAAAGACAAATGCCATATGATTTCGCTCATATGTGGAATTTAAGAAACAAAACAGATGAACATATGGGAAGGGGTGGGGAAGAGAGGGAAACAAACCATGAGAGACTTCTAATGATAGAGAACAAACTGAGGGTTGATGGAGGGAGGTGAGTGGGAGATTGGCTAGATGGGTGATGCGTACTATGGAGGGCACTTGTGATGAGCACTGGGTGTTTTATGTAACTGATGAATCACTAAATTCTACTCCTGAAACCAATATTGTACTGTATGTTAACTAAAATTTAAATAAAAATAAATAAATCAAGTTCCTATATCCTAGCATTAAGAGAAAAAAAGGCAATGCACAGAATGGGAAAAAATATTTGCAAATTATATATCTGATAAGGGATTAATATCCAAAATATATAGAGAACTCCAAAAACTCAACAACAAAGAAACAATACAATTTAAAAAATGGGTAAAGGACTTGAATAGACATTTCTTCAAAGCACATGAAAAGATGCTCATCTTTAATCAATGGTGAAATGCAAATCAAAACTACATAGAGATATCACCTCACACCTTGAAAGTATGACTATTTCAAGAGAAGGAAAAAAAACAGAAAACAAGTGCTAGCAAGGATGTGGAGAGATTGAAACTCTCGTGCACTGTTGGTGAGAATGTAAAATGGTACAGTCACCTGGAAAACTGTATGGATATTCCCAAAAAAACTTAAAAAAAAAAAAAAAAAGAATTGCCATATGACCCAGTAATTCCACTAATGAGTATATACCCAAAAGGAGTGAAAGCAAGATCTCAAAGTATTTGTACACCTGTGTTTATAGCAGCATTATTCACAATTGTTATTTTTTTTAATTTTTTTTAGTTTATTTTTTTATTTTGAGAGAGAGAGCATGAACTTTAGTGGGGGTGGGGTAGAGAGGGAGAGAAAGAATCCCAAGCGGGTTCCGCATTGTCAGCGTGGAGCCTGATGTGGGATTCAAACTCACAAACCATAAGTTCATGACCTGAGCCGAAATCAAGAGTTGAACACTTAACCCACTGAGCCTCCCAGGTGCCTCTATTCACAATAATTAAAACGTGGAAGCAACCACATATCCATCAATGGATAAATGATTTACGATGCTTTGTAACCATTTCAAATTTAGCAATCACATGTCCAACAGTCAAGGAATACTTACTATGGCATTTGGATATTTGTGTTTTATTTTCTTAAGGTATGTGAATGTCGCTTCAATAAACATCATCACAACTTATTCTCTATACATGATCTTATTTCCTCAGGATTTATTCCTAGAAATGAAAATCTTTTAAATGTGCATAATTTTAGAACATTTTTATATTCATTCATTGAACAAGTATTTACTGAGTTCCTACTAAGTGCTAGGAAGTGTCTAGGATTATAGCAGTGAACAAAACAAAAATTCTCATCTTCATGAAGGAGACAGGATAAATGAGTAAAATCTATATTTCTTGCGGAAGTGCTGTGGAGAAAAATAAAGCAGAAAATAAACACCTTCCATGAGTGGCCACACCATTAATAGGATGACTTAAGAAGGTCTCAGTGAAAAGAATAAATGTTGCCAAATGCGCTGTATGGACAGTTTCTCTTACAGCAAATCGGAAACTATCATTTGATTTGATTTCTCCCAATTTGGTAAGCCAAAAGAAAAAAGAAAGACATCTTGCTGATCACTAATGCTTTTGATTATTTGTGTATCTTTATTTATAAAATGCCTGATTATATTCTTTCAACAATTTTCTATTGGGTTTTCCTCTTTCATATTAATGTGTGACAAGCTTTGACAAGTTTTGTATTTGCCTTTAACTTTTATTTACGGTGGTTTTTAATGTACAGAACTTTTAGAATAATTTTGATTCTCAAGGACACAGGTGATAATAGAATTAGAATAACTCATAATTATCCATTTGCATTATCCTACATCAAATACACAATAATCTCAGAATAACTACTTTAATCCTACCACAATTACGATTTTTTTAAAAAATATTTTTGTTATGTGGCACCAATTGTACTCCCGTGTTTAACTTTCTGTATCTATGTATCTACATAGCCAGAATATATTGCCGGTGCATACTACATACTTTCTCTTTGACTTTCATTTACCTATGTTACATATATTTCATATTTATAAATGGGGCTTGCCACAAGTCTTTAGGTCACTATATTTCCAGTTACTTTTGTTAGCCCATTTTTTAGTAGATTACACAATTCCTGCATAATTATTAACAATTTGTATCCTTTTTACTTTAAGGTCAGGTTGAGTGTTTATGGAAATCCTTAGCTTTCTTTCTTTGAATATCTTTAAAATGTTACTCCCTGCTCCTGAAAAAAAAAATCTGATAATTTAAATTTCTTGCCCTTATACATTATGCGTTCTTTTTGCCTACTGGCTTGAAAGATATATATTTTTTTTCCTTTAAAGTCCAACAATTTTACTATGTCTTAGCATTGGTTTTTAGAGTCAATAGTCTCAGATACATGGTATGCTATTTCAATATATAGCTTCAAATTATTTTTTTTAACTTCAGGAAATTGTCATCAGTTATAGTGACTATCTTAAAAGTCTGGAAACAGATAATATTATTATGTTCTTAAATATTAAAAGTGTCATTTATGAACTAAGCAATCTATTCTTTAGGCTACCTATATATGTGTTGAAAGTACATAAAGAAAGGAAGGAAATGAACACAAAATTCAGTGTAGCTGTTCCTTCCTCCCGGAGGGTACCAGGAAGATGATATAGGTGAGTAACACACAGATAGATTCACATTCTGGTTCTTGCATGAGTAGTAATTCCATGGGCATTCATTACACTATTTTGCTTTAAAATTTAAGTATATATTAACTATATTTTTTAACTGTCTTTTATGACATAATGTACATTAGCTTATATTTCCAGACTTTTATAGACACCCAGTTGTTTCTGTATTTGTTCTGTTCTCCTGCTTTGATTTTATACCTTGGAGACTGCTATTAGTCATGCGTTAGATTTTCTTCCCCCCTCCATCTTCAACATTTGGCACTTTCCTCAAATTCTTGCTTGAAATATATTTCCATTGCTTTTTAATTTTTTAATTTTTTTTATTTTCCTGAAGAATTTTCTGTTGTTGATTCCCTCTTGTGTGCCTTCTCATTTAATCTTGATTTTTTTCTTTCATATGTAATATTTTCTGAGTTCTTTCACTTAATTTCTGTGTGTTTCAAATTCTTAGTCAACTTGCTCTTTCAGATCTTACATCATTTTTAGTGTCTTTTACTTCATTTTTATCTGTTCTATGGGCATGTCTTAATGGCATGTTTTCATTGCCTATAGAAATATCATTCTGCTTCTTCTCTTTTTTAAATTTTATAACTGATAGGATTTGATCTCAGCACTTTTCTGTTACTTTCTCCTTTTTTATGTAAAATTAGTTTTCCTGAAGTTTTAATTTTTTTATATATTTTTAAACTTTTTTTAATGTTTATTATTTTTGAGAGACAGAGCAAGACAGAGTGTGAGTGGGGGGAGGGGCAGAGAGAGAGAGGGAGACACAGAATCCGAAGCAGGCTCCAGGCTCTGAGCTGTCAGCACAGAGCCCAACACAGGGCTCAAACTCACGAACCGTGAGATCATGACCTGAGCTGAAGTCAGTGCTTAACCGACTGAGCCATGCAGGCTTCCCAATACCCTGCTCAATTTTTATCTCACTCCCTGCAGTTTTTCAGCATAGAGCCCTCTCCTGGAGGGGACTGTCAACAATTCATAGCAACTATACTGCCCCAGTTTCTTCAGAGCTCATTGGGAAGCCCTGCACTCAGTTCCTAGCTTCTGTTGCTGTTCTCAAAATTGTTCGTCCCTTCCTGAAGAATGCGTCTAGGTTATTCTGAACCTATGCGCGAGTCCAGGACAGAGGCCCCAGTGCTACCCTCGGTTTTTCCCCTTACAGACAGATGCTGCTATTATTCTGGTCCTATGCTTTTGGTAGTTTGTCTCCACTCACTTACATTTTGGGGTTGAAGAGGATTCCTTGTCCTTTTGTTGTAAGTGTTTTCCGTGTTTTTTTCTCATTTTGTTCTTTAGTAGCTCCGTTTTTATGTGGAGATTTGGGAAATCCAAAAATGATGCTGCCACTGGCACCATCGTCTTCCCAGAAGTTCAAGGGTATTGTTCAAAAAAATGTTTAAGTTTATTTATTTATTTTGAGAGAGAGAGAGAGAGAAAGAGAGAGAGCAGGAGAGGGGCAGAGAGAGGGAGACAGAGAATCCCAAGCAGGCTCTGCATTGTCAGTGGGGAGCCCAATGCAAGGCTTGAACCCACGAACTCAGATCATGAGCTGAGCTGAAATCAAGAGTCAAATGCTTAACCAACTGAGCCACACAGGCACCCCGCCAGGGTATTATTTTTAAGAAATGTGGAGAAGCTTCCTTTTGGCTGTGAGTCAGGTGCCATTTTGAAGTCAAAGGAAACTCACTTATGATTCAGTTTTTATTTTTCCTGGCCAAGTTCAACCTGTTATCACTTGACCAACAGGCATCTTTTACTTACGTGCTTCTAGTCCTGCCCAGGAGTAAAATGTATAACCCAGGTGTTGTATGACGTCCACCTCTTCTACTCACTTCAAATACACATTTAGACCATTAGCATCATATCAAACACAATCTGAATCTAGGTATAAGCTAATGCAAAGCAACACACCCTAAAAGGCAAGCTTGCAATTGTTCCTTAATTTTCCTGCTTCAAAACACTGTTTTTCAAGGCATCTCTACTGAATCTGATTTACACTCATTAAACAAAAGATATTTTCTTTCTTCTTTATTTTTTTTTTAAGTTTATTTATGTATTTTGAGAGAGACAGGGGCAGGGGCAGAGAGACAGGGAGACAGAGAATCCCAAGCAGGGAGTGCAGTCAATGCAGAGCCCAACACGGGGCTTGAATGCAAGAAACCGCAAGACCATGACCTGAGCCGAAACTAAGACTTGGATGCTTAACTGAGTCACACAGGTGCCCCAAATAAAAGACATTTTCAAATGAAGTGTGAAAATCTACTACTTCACAGATTTACCCACTTTCTCATCTGGTGTCTTCCATGAACGAACAACTTTAGGAAAGGGCACATGATTTTGTTACTGGACATAATACGCTAACATGAAAATGATAGGAAGGAAAAGAGTTATAAGACAGAGAATCTACTTTTTTATTATTCCAAAGGATACCAGAGGAAGAATGAATTCTATTGGTAATGGCTTCCAATCCTTAAAACCCAGAAGAGTGGCCGTCCAACCTGCTTTCGCATGTAGATAGTACAGACAGTGCTCTGCCAGGGAAGACAGTACCTTCAGAAGGAACTCACTTCATATTTGGAAATCTCTGAAGAAGGATTCTAGCTTCCCAATCTTTCTCTTCTTTGCCCATCCTCCCTAGCTCCACCCACCCTGGTACCCTTTCCCTGAGGGTGGGAACCAAGACTGTAAATGTTAGAACACAACCGTTCACATCCATCCTCGAACCTGCCTCTGGAAATGTCTTCCCCACTGATCCTTGTTGACTCCTGGGGAGCCTCAGACCACATTCTTCCCCATAACAGTCTTTTCACATTCTAAAACAGCAGCCATGATCCTCCACCAAGTCCTCTCTTCTGGAAATTAAACACCCTGACATCCTTTACCTACTCCTCAAAATGGCATATACAAAGAATTTAAACAATTCATAGCCTACCCATCAGTGGAGAAAAACATGTTATTCAAAGGGAAAAGATGAAAATAAACCATCACAGAAAAACATGCTCAGCCCCACTTATAATTTAAGAGATGCAAGTTAAATGATTTGAGGTATCATTATACACTGTAAGAAGTGGGGGGAAAAAGTATGGTTACATATTACTGAGGTCCTACAAATTAACTCAGATTTTCTTGAAAACAATCTGTTAAGAAGTAATAAGAACTATAAATCTGTTCATGCAGTTTGAATGATTCCATTTGTACAGTGATATTCAAATCAAAAGCTTCTAATGCAGTAAAAAAGTAAAAATATCCTAAATGCCTAGAAGACAGCAAAATGCCTTTGTACACTACAGAATATTTATACAACAGGTTAGTACATAAGCAATTTAAAGTAAATATATAGCCAATATACACTAAATACTTTATACAATATACACAGAAATACTTTAGGAAATGCAAAAACAGAACTCACAATTGTATGTGCATATAATTATATCTAATTATGTATATACATTAACAAAACTCCACAAAACAATTTGGCAAGATATAAATAGAACTAAAAAAAAAAAAAGAACTCATCGTATTCTTTTTTTCTTCAAAATTTCTCAAATCCTTAAAAGAAACCAAGATGATTAAAGTAGTCTCATGGTTCCATAAAAAATATGGGGATCCCCACTAACAGTAAGTACTATGGGGCAAGAGATGGGCTTGGCTTGCTTTCTGTTGTATCCTTATACGAGGACAGAGCCTGACATTTGATAGATGACATTTACATAGCATATTCTATGTGCCAGACACGAGTTTAAGCTCTTTACATGGATTACACATCTAATATAACAACCCTATAACATAGATACTATTATCATCCCCATTTGATAGATGATGAACCCGAAGCATGGCGAGGCTTCAGTGACTTGGCAAGATCACACGGTCAGGAAAAGATCCAGGATTAGAACCCAGATAGTATGAGCCCCAGAATCCATGCTCTCCCCACCCTTCCCCTATGCTGTACCACTTCAGTAAATGAGGAGGTGAGCAATAAAAATGTATATATGGAAGAATATATCAACGGATCGATCAACTGATTGACTAATGAATTGTTTGTGTTTACTCTCTCTGGAACCTGAGAAAGGAAACTGATGTATTAGACACCTATGCACTCTGGAACCATGCTAGGTGCTTTCATACATTATCTCACTAAATCATAGCATCCACTTTGCAAGGATGCCTTATATGGCCCATTTTTTTCAATATGAGGAAACTGGGTTTTTTGTTCATTTGCTGTTGAATCTTGGAAGAGTCACCCTGAGACACAAAAATGATGCTTAGCAGAGTAGGAGCTCAATACGTCACTGAATACAGGACTTTAAAATAACTTTTTAATACTTATAAAAAGAAGTATTCTTTTGATTGGGTTCACACAGGAGTGTGAAGGAAATACGAATGGGCAGCGTTCCTGGATTTCACCAAAGCTACCCACAAGGTCATTAAAAATGCCATTGTGGATAAGACGGAGAAATGCAGTTTGCATAAGGACATGATGTGCAAATTTCAAGCCAGGCCACCACACACCCAGACAGTTCAGTTTCAATCCTGGATAGTAAGGGTGGTGTCTGTTGTTGAATTTAAGTGAGGATTAGGATGATGTCATGTTGGTTGGATTTGTGCATAATAAGAAGCTAGTAGAGACAGCAATCAAGTTGGTTTAAACAGAGCCAATTGTGTCTTAAACAAAGTTAATTAAAAAAAAAAAAAAGGAAGTTAAGTACAAAAATAATAAATGCACAGAGAAACAGGGCTTAATAGTAGCCAGAGTTTATTTTTAATTTTTTAAACATTTTTTAAATGTTTATTCATTTATTTTTGAGAGATAGGAAGAGAGAGAGAAGGACAAGCAAGGGAGAGAGACACAGAATCTGAAGCAGGCTCCAGGCTCTGAGCTATTAGCTCAGAGCCTGACGTGGGGCTCAAACTCACAAACTGTGAGGTCATGACCTGAGCTGAAGTCGGATGCTTAACCCACTGAACCACCCAGGTGCCCCCAGGGTTTTTTTTTATTAAAAAGGTGTTTTGAAGGGCACCTGGGTCACTCAGTCGGTTAAGCATCTGACTCTTGATTTTGGCTCAGGTCATGATCTCACAGTTTGTGAGATGGGGCCTGGTTGGGCTCCGTGCTGGGTGTGGAGACTCTCCTGCTCCCTCTGCCCCTTCCCTGCTGACTCACATGTGCTCTCTCTCTCTGAAAGGAAGATGAAAGAAAGAAAGAAAGAAAAAGAAAGAAAGAAAGAAAGAAAGAAAGAAAGAAAGAAAGAAAGAAAGAAAGAAAGAAAGGAGAGAAAGAAAGAAAGAAAGAAAAGAAAGAGAGAGAGAGAGAAAGAAGAAAGAGAGAGAGAAAGAAAGAAAGAAAGAAAGAAAGAAAAGAAGAAAGAAAGAAAGAAAGAGAGAGAAAGAAAGAAAGAAAAGAAAGAGAGAAAGAAAGAAAGAAAGAAAGAAAGAAAGAAAGAAAGAAAGAAAGAGAAAGAAAGAGAGAAAGAGACGGGGGGAGAGAGAGAGGGAGGGAGGGAGGAAGAAAAGAAAAGGAAATAAGGCGTTTGTGGTCACTTATTGAGAGTCAACACGCCACATGGCTGCGGAATAAGAGTGGAAACTGGGACAGCAACAGAACTGTTACCCAAAACAAATGAACTACCACTCCATTAGACTGCTGCCCGGCCTGTACAATAAGTAACACATTATCTAGTGTCTGCCCTATGCCAGCCATTCTGCTGAGAGCTTTTCCTCTGCGTATTCACCCATTCAATTCTTTCAACTATTCTAGACGTAAGGATTATTATTATTACCCCCAATTTACAGATGAAAAATGTAGAATATCAAAGCCTCACAGCTTGCCTAATATCTTACAATTGATAGGACAGGACAAGTGTTGAAAGCTGAGGAGTCTAATTCCAGCTTCAACTGAGGTTAACCACGATTCTATTCAGCCTTTCTTGTCCTCTGACACGAATAGCTGCAGAGGCTGTAGAATCCCCACCCCATGTGCTCTTGACCAGCATGAGCTCTACCGCAGCTCTAGAGAGTTCCAGCCCACTGTTGGCTTCCTCTCGCAAATGCCTGCATTGTTTCCTTATATGTGGGCTTTCTCCAACACCGTGGGAATTTGCTGGATGGCACCCGCAGGGGCAATCCTCAAGCACTAGGGACGGGAGATGGTGGATAAATACCCAGTGTCCCCATTCTCTGGTGAGATGATATTGAAGCACGTTCCAGGCCATTTTCAATGTTCCCAGAATGACTGACCCCAGCTGCCCACAGTGGCAACCTGCTCATCAAAGCACCCTTCTCTTATTTTCCCCTTGTTTATTTGTGTTTCATGAGATCATTTCCCTAATAAATTCCCTCCACCCAAGTCCCTGGATCAGGATCTGCTTTAGGGGAAACCCAGCTAAGTGATTTCTGAATCACTCTTAAATCTTCCACTAACTTTAAGTAATTAAGTAATGACTTAATTTAATTTCTTCAAGAGTTTAAGTAATTTATCTTTTTAAGCATACCATGGATAGCTCTGACATTAATTATACACGCTTTGATTGTTTTATGTTCTGAGCTAAACTAGAGCATGTCTTGGGGGAAAATAAAAGGGGTTAGCACGATTTTCTTCTAGGTCATTAGCTAAACCCAATAATAGGTTTAGGGAAGGAAAGATGGCAAAATAATGGGAAAGGAACATGAGACAGGAATTTTTAACATAATCACTGTAACTCAAGTACAATGTATGTCTTTGCCCACCCTGTCACCCAGCAGTGGATTTCCAGTACCAAATTACAAAACTGCCCCCATTCTCAAGAATATTTCTGAGAGGGATGAGTTCCTTAAATCATTTCCTTTTTGGATAAGCTCAAAGGGAGTTGTTGGTACTTAGGAAAATAAATCATACTGGATCTATCAAACTGGAAAACCAAATCATGCCACCCTTTGCTACTGCATTCCGAGGTCACAGTTGTCCCTCTTCTAATTCCAGGAGTAATTTCAGGAAGCAGTGGAAAGTGTTATTGATTAACCAGTAATGCTAGGTTTCTGCTTCCTTATAGAATGAACAGTGCAGACTTAGAAACACCTTGGGAATGGGAAAAGCATAAGGCTTCTTGGGAAGGTATCCTAAGTGCAATCTTACTTTGTAGCAATTTTTTATTTTACTGAAAAATAACATTTTAATGATTAAATGTTGCATTCTACTGCCGGTTGTTGCATGGAAAAAAATAAGGTGACCTGCTACCAGAAAATTATTGACATTTCTCAAACATACAGCTTTTGCATGGACATGTTGCTTTAAGATGCTTCATATGGTTACTGTTATAACAAATATGTAAGCTTTATTGAACAATACGGTAAACAACCACAAAAAGCATGCATAAATTGTTAGTAGATTCTGCAAATTATGGCAGAATTCATTGGTGGACTGTGTTTCATCAAAATATTCTTTCCCCCACTGAAAAATGAAAAGTTTTGTAGCACACAAAAGACACGGTCCTTTTTCTTCTTACCAACTTTACACTTTCCTTTCCAGAAGTCAAAGCACAGAATATATACAACCTTCTCAGTAAATGTAATAAAACTACAACTGAAAACAAGTAAAATGTATAGGACATTATCATAAAAATGTAGCTACTTATCCAGATTAACATTAAGGTTAGAAAAAAATCAAAGATACCTGTTTTTATTTTGAAATTCACACCAAGTGAAATTAAGAACATGCACTAACGACAGGAGGCATCTCCTTAAACAGCATTAACTTCTTACCTTTATTTTGACCTCTATGTTCTGTGCTATTCTTGGCCCTCAATGACCAAACACTTATAATAAAACTGTTGGTGTGTTTACCAATTAGGTCAGAGCACAGAATTTTTTATTTTTTGGTTATTTTTGGTGTTATGTTGTTTGCTCTCCTAAAATGGGTGAAATTACAATTCTCTCCAGAGACAACCATGGTTAATATTAACCAATACTTCTCCCCTTGGTGCCTTTCCTTTGCTGTTGTTAATATAGTTTATAGTTTTGCCTTTTTAAATTAATATTACATAATAAGCATTTCCCTTCCTATAAAAAATTTAATTTGAGGTGAATGAACAATATTCTACAGTAAGTGCTTACTTAT
Source organism: Puma concolor (assembly GCF_028749965.1). Classification (NCBI taxonomy): domain Eukaryota; kingdom Metazoa; phylum Chordata; class Mammalia; order Carnivora; family Felidae; genus Puma; species Puma concolor. Next base: position 96,725,837 of record NC_141668.1, on the reverse strand, counting down.
TACCCTAATGCCATATGTTTATGTGCTTTGCATATTTCATTATTGCAAACAACTCTGCAAGTGTCTTTATCTTGATTCCTCTAAAGAGATTTACTAGAATGCGAAGGATGGTTATTTTAAAATAGAATTATTAAGTCACTAAGAATAGTCACTTTAATGTTCTATACACCTACTGTCCACGTTCTTTCTCCTCAGCATGGCATCAACTTCTATATCTTACTATGTATTAGGACACATTAATTATTATTTTTAATAAACATTTGAATGACTAAATAACATATTTGAGCCATCTTTATCTACATATATCTAATTATTAGCAAAACCAAATACTTCTTCATCTATTGACATTAAGATTTCAGCTTTTATGAGTTATTCAGGTTAATGTGCTGAGGTTGCTGTTGTTGTTAGTTTGTTGTTTTCTAATCTATTTGGCTGTTCTTTTGTAAAATAACTACCATTAACTGTAGTTATTGTTGGAAATACTTTTCCCACTTCATTTTTCTTTTAATTTATTTATGGTGTTTAAGGGGAGCCTAGGTGGCCCAGTTGGTTAAGTGTCTGACTCTTGATTTTGGCTCAAGTCATGATCTCACAGTTGTGAGATCAAGCCCCATATCACAATTCTCTCTCTCTCTCTCTCTCTCTCTCTCTGACTCTCTTACATACAAAATAAATATATGAATTTATGGTGCATTATGGTGTTTTAGAGTTGTTCTAATACATAGTAGGGATAGTAATCTCTAATACTTCTTAATTCATTTACTCTATTCTTAAAGATAAATTTTAGAATTTGTTAAATTCCCGAATTAATGCTGTTGAAATGGTGTTTGGATTTTGTTAAACAACTAATAATAAGAAAGACTGACATCTTTACAATATTTAGTTCTCCTAGCAATAAATTTTGTAATTTTTTTTTCATGTAACTCCCATACCTTGTTACCATTTTCCTAGGTGTTTTGTATATGGTGTTACTGCTGGTAGGTATGGAATCTCTCCTTCATTACATATACAATTATAAAGGAAAGCAGTATTTCCTGTACATTGATTTTGTATTTGATCACATGCTTAACTCAATTAGTTGTAAGTTTTTGTTAAAAGTATTATTCCTTTATTATATGCAGATCAGTGTTTAATACTCTTTTCCATCTGACAAATATAATCATTTTAGTGAACAATCTGTATTTACTAGTGTGCATTCAGATATTGATTTTATTCTCTCTCCCAACTTTCAACCCATTCTCTGGATTTAGTATTTTCTAAACACTGGATAAAATCCTGGAAAGATCCTGCAGCCTTCCCAATCTGTCTTAGGTAATGAATGCATAGTCCTTTCATTCTGGTATTAAAATAACCTAGTTCAGTCCAAGATATACATAACTCTACTCTGCTACAATATAACAGTAAAAGGCAGAACCCCTGTGCAAGTTCAAGTCCTAGGTTTCCTGTAACTTTAATATTTGAGATAAGCTCTACTTAACTATAGAGGTTTATGTTTTTAATACATTCTTATATTCTGATATTATTTCAGTATCTAGTTTCCTAAATTATATTAGATTATATATCCTGATTTCCAAACTGTATTCCAAGGCATGCTAACATCCCTTGATATGTTAATAGGAGTTGGGGCTAGTGGAGTAGAAAGGAGAAAACAGTTTCTCTGGCCACATTCGTTTGGAAATCACTGCTTGCTACACTTCTCCACTGAGATTCATAATATATGTCAGCATATTAATGTAAGGAATTCTCTACAAAAATAAAATATTTGCCTCCAGTTTAAATGTTGGTTGACCTTGGGATGCATCTAGACTAATAAAATATGATGGAAGAGATACTGTGCAATTTCTAGAGTCCACATCTCAAAAGCCTTGTTGCTTCTGCCTTTGCCCTTCAACGGTATTCTAAGAGCACCATATAAGCAAGTCTCTGTAGCCTGAAGGATTAAAAAGATGAACAAGAGAACCAAGTAACTCCATGTAACCAATAGCCGGCACCAGCCAGACAGTAGGGCCATCCTGGACTTTCTGGCCCAGATAACCTACTAGCTAAAAGCAACCACTTAATGGAGCCCCCAAGTCCAACAGGACAACCAAGCGAACTCTCAGAATCATGAGAAATAGTAAATCACTGTTGTTTTAAAACAGGCTCAAAAACTCAAAATTGTGACCCACGGGCCACATTTAGTCCATCTGTTTTTGTACAACCCTCAAGCTAAAAATGGACATAGGAGTGACATCCCGAGGTGTAACATACATCATTCCTGACTGTTACTCCTCATAAGAATGACTACCAGCTATTTAAGAACAAGACACCACTGAGAGAATTCTTTTTTTTTTTTTAATGTTTGTTTATTTATTTTGAGGGGCAGGTATAGAGAGAGAGAGAGAATGAGAGAGAGAATCCCAAGCAGGCTCCATGCTGTTAGTGTGGAGCCTGACACTCGGCTGGAACCCATGAACGGTGAGATCATGACCTAAGCTGAAATCAAGAGTCAGATGCTTAACCGACTGAAACACCCAGGAGCCCCACTGAGAGAATCCTACAACAGAGGGCTGAGACTTAAGTGCCCCCCCCCCCCCCCCCCGCCCCACAGAGACCAAGACAGACTGCATTAGAAGGGCATTGTGGTGACACAATGACCATACTGTTCCTCACCCCAGTCAGCATAGCACCACAAGGAGAGGTCTCCCCTGCGGCTATGCTTCCTCCAGTGAAAATGAGAACCCTCTCCAGCATTGTGGGTCACTTTGCAGGAACCCCTAGTCTGATCTCAGACCACAGAGATTACAGGAGAACCTGTAGGGCACAACCATTGGGGATCCAACCGTGAAGGAGAAAAGGGGAGGGGCTTGCAAAAACCAGTTCATACTTGTACTGCCAGAGCAGTCCTCCCAACCAGTGGCTTTGCTCATCTGCAGAGGCAAATTAGGGCCACACTCTGACCAGGGAACTCAGTGGAACACACATCTGCCCAATTTGGATCCTCAAACAAGGAGTTTTGAGGGCCCTAGAGCCCGGTTTGCCCACGCCCAGGCAAGGAGTTGAATCGCAGCCCCACCCACTGTGGAGAGTGGCCTCCAGCCCCATCTGACCAGGACTGATGACAGCTACCGGAACCTGTGCTGGCCAGTGGTGCCTAAGGTAAGAAATAAGCAGGCAGCACTAATCACCCCCAGAGCAGAGCTAGTACTGAGCATGGAGTAAGCCCATGCTATATACAAGCAGTAGATTAATTCATAGCCAAGGCTAATAGTAGCTCCCAGCCTCACCCAATAAGATAGCCTGTTTGAAACATTGAGAGTGGTCAGGAGCAGCCCCTCCCTCTATCACCCACGCAAGGGAGCTGAGACATAGCCTCACTCACTTTGGAGAGTATCTTCCTGGCCCATCTAACCAGAAGGGCCAGTCACAACCCCTGTAAACTGTGCAGCCCGGTGGCACTGAAGTGGAGAGGTGGGCTTCCTGAGCCCACAGTCTACAGAACAAAGCCAGTAGCTTTGTTTGGTCAGAGAATTTAGGGGCAGGTTGGCTTGAGTTAAAAACAACAACAACAAAAAAGAGCTTTGCCAGCTTTAGAGCTGCTTCTACGGTACCCAGGGAAGGAATCTAATTCATAGTCCCATTTATCACTGAATACAGCCATCAGCTGGTCCAACCAGGGAACCTGACCAAAACACACAGGAAGCTGCATGGCTCATTCGACAGCTCCTCAGAGAGTGGCGCCTGAACAGAGAGCATAGCTCATGGCTTCCCCCACCGTCTTCACCTGACCAGGAAGTCCAGTGCATACCCTGGCCTGATTTGGGTCCCCAAACAATGAGCTGTATAGGCCCCAGGTCCCATCCTGCTGCCTTGACAGGGCAGGGAAGCTAATTCATAGCTCCAGCTACTACTGAACATAGCACCCAGTCCCTACCATCTGGTAAGCCTGACAGAGATTCCAGGCAACCGTGGACCCATCCTACAACCTCACTTGGGCAGGGAGCCAAGACAGCAGTCCTACACAACTTCCTCAGGCATCGGCACACCACCTGCACTCCCATCCTCACAGCCTGAATGGTTGCCTTGCCCCCAAAATAAATCATAATAACAGACCCCACCTGCTCAAGGACATTACCAAGAGACACACCCAGAAACCCAAGCTGCCTGGTGAAGAACTGTTTCTGCCAAAACAAGCCCGTTAAGTGTGCATGTGATTACTCAAATGCAGAGATAAGAACATAAGGAAATCAAGGATGAAAAACAGAAAAATATGACAGCACCAAAAGACAACAATAAAGCTTTAAAAACTGATCTTTAAAAAAAAAAATGGAGATCTATGAACTGTCAGACAAGGAATTCAAAACAATCCTCTCAAAGCAGTTTAGTGACCTTTAATAACACACCGACAACTAAATAAAATTAGGAAAAGAATGCATAAGCAAAAGGAGAAGTCTGACAAGAAAATAGCAGCCATCAAAAAATAATAATAATAATGAAACAGCAATCCCAGAGTTCAAAAATATAATAACTGAACTGAAGAATTCAATAGAGTCTCAAAAGTAAACTCGGCCATGCATAAGAATCAGTGATCTGGAGGATGGGACGTTGGAAATTATCCAGTGAGAGGCACAAAAGGAAAAAAGAATGAAAAAGAGTGAAGAAAACTTACAGGAATTATAGGACACAATGAAAAAAGAGACAATATTTGCATTATGGGACATCCAGAAGGAGAAAAAAAAGAGACAGAAAGTATATTTAAAGCAAAAATAGTTGAAAATGCCCCAAACCTGGGGAGAGAAATGGACAGCCATGTCAATGAGGCCCAAAGGACCCAAACTAATTGAGCCCTGTTTGGGATCAAAGCCCTATTTAGGATAAAATTTAATTATAGTTAAATTGTCAAAAGTCAAAGACAAAGAATTTTAAAAGCAGGAACAGAGGGGTGCCTGGGTGGCTCAGTAGGTTAAGCATCCAACTTTGGCGCGGGTCATGATCTCACGGTTCATGAGTTCAAGCCCCGTGTCAGGCTCTGTGCTGACAGCTCAGAGCCTGGAGCCTCCTTCGGATTCTGCGCCTCCCTCTCTCTCTCTGTTTCTCTCCTGCTCACACTCTGTCTGTCTCTCTCTCTTTCCCTCAAAAATGAAGATTAAATAAATAAATAAATAAATAAATAAATAAATAAATAAATAAATAAAAGCAGGAACAGAAAAGAAAGAAGGTACATACAAGGAAACCCATAAGATCATCAGCACATTTCTTAACAGAAACTTTTCAAGCCAGGCAAGAATGGGATGACATATTCAAAATATTGAAATAAGCCAAAGCTGTCCTTCAGACTTGACGGAGGGACAAAGACTTTCCCAAACAAAGGCTGAGGGAGTTCATTACCACCAGATCTGCCTTACAAGAAATGCTAAAGGGATCTCTTGGAGTAGAAGTAAAAGAACAACAATTAACATAATAAAAACGTAAAAGGTAGTGTATATCTCACTAAGAACAGTAAATATGTAGTTAGATTCTGCAATATGATAAGAGTGGTATATAATTCACTTACAACTTTTGTATGAAAGTTTTAAAAAATGAGGATAGTAAAAATAACCACACCTACAATAGTATTAGTTGCATGATATTAAAAACACGTAAATTTTAACAGCAGTAACCAAAAACTTGACAGGCAGGAGCAGTAAAAATATAAAGTTCATGAATTCTATTGAAGTTAAGTTGTCATCAGTTTAAAACAAGGTGTTATAAAATTAAAACATTTTACATAAGCCACAAAGTAAAATCCTGTAGTATTTAAAAAAAAGAACATGAGAAAGAACTCAAAACAGGGGCACCTGCAGGCTCAGTCAGTTAAGCATCCAACTTCAGCTCAGGTTACTATCTCACTGTCCGTGGGTTCAAGCCCCACATCAGGCTCTGTGCTGACATCTCAGAGTCTGGAGCCTGCTTGAGATTCTGTGTCTTTTTGTTGCTCTCTGCCCCTTCCCTACTCGTGCTCTCTCTCTCTCCCAAGAATAAGTAAACAAACAAAGAAATTAAAGAACTCAAAACATACTGATACAAAAACATCAACACACACACACAAAGATAGCAGGATAAGAAACAAGAAACAAAGATCTCTAAAACAACCAGTACACACACAACAAAAGACAAAAGTAACCAAAAAAGAGTAGGCTTAGCTATACTTACATCAGACAAAATAGACTTTACAAATGATGAAAGGAGACAAACAGGGGCACTATATGATGCTAATGTGATCAATTCATCAAGAAGACATAACTGTAAATGTAAGTGCATTCAACACTTGGAACACCTAAATATATAAAGTGAAAACTAACACAGCTAAAATAAGAAATAAAATCGAATAAAATACAATAATACAATACAACACAATAAAATACAATAATACAATAATAGTTGGGGACTTTAATACCCTACTCTCAACAACAGATAGATCATCCAGATAGAGAATCAATAAGGAAACAGCAGATCTGAATAACACTAGAGACCAAATGGACCTAAAAGATTTATACAGAACATTCTATCCAACAACAGCAGAATACACGTTCTTCTCGAGTGCACATGGAACATGTTCTAGAATAGGCTATATGTTAGGCCAAAAAACAAGTCTTAGCAAATTCAAGAAGATTGAAATGATAGCAGGTATCTTCTCTGACCACAGGGGCATTAAACTAGAATTCAAGAACAAGAAAAAAACTGGCAATTCATGAATACATGGAAATTAAACAACACTCTCCTGAACAAACAATGGATCAAAGGAAAACTGAAAACATAACATGCCAGAAAAAGAGATCAGACTTGTGATTCCCAGAGGTGGAGTGGAGAGGAGGGAAGAGTGGAGAAAGGTAGTCAGAAAAGACAAACGCCAGTCATAAGATAAATAAGTACTAGGGATATAATGTACACCACGATGACTGTAGCTAACACTGTTATATGAGATGTAGGGAAGTTAATAGAGTAAATCTTATGAGTTCTCATTAAAAAATGGATTTTACCTTTTTAAATGGTTGGAAGGAATCAAAAGAAGAATGTCTCATAACATATGAAAGCTCTATGAAATTCAACTTTTGGTGTCCACAAATAAAATTCTATTGGAATACAGTCATGTGGGGTGCCTGAGTGGCTCAGTAGGTTAAGCATCTGATGTTGGCTCAGGTCATGATCTCGCAGTTCGGGAGTTCAAGCCCCGCATTGGGCTCTGTGCTGACAGCTCCAAGCCTGGAGCCTGCTTCAGATTCTGTGTCTCCCTCTCTCTCTGCCTTTCCCCTGCTCGTTCTCTCTCTCTCTCTCTCTCTCTCTCTCGCTCTCTGTCTCTTTCTCTCTCAATCAAAAATAATAAAAATTAAAAAAAATTAAAAAAATTTTTAATATAAAAAAACGGAATACAGTCATGTCCACTCATTTAAGTATTGTCTACGGTTGCTATCTGGCTACAATGGTAGAGTTAAGTAGCTGTGATGGAGATCATTTAATCCATAGAGCCTCAAGTATTTATTATCTTTATAGAAAAAGCTTGCCAACTCGTTTTAAAGTGGTAAGTTTCAGTATGGTTTGCCATGCCACAATAGTTAATTACGATTTTACAATTTTAATCCCATTTAATTCCTTTTTACTTAAACACTTTGCTTTATAGTTTTGTCTATAATTGTATTTCTAAATTTATTATTGAGTTTTAGAATATTTCATTGTAGTTGGTTCTTTTGAAGCTTACTGAAATTTTTTTTGTAACCTAGTCTATAATCGGTGTTTGTAAATGTTCCACAGACACAAGACTATGTGCTCTCTGTTAGCAGGGTACGTAAGGTGACGTATATCTAATACTTCCATCTCATTCAATATACTAAATAAATCCTCTTTTTAGTTCTTAATCTAGTTTAGAAAATACCATGTTAAATTATTATAAAATAATCATGTGTCTCACAATTTCTAACTTTCTAATGTTTTAGAATATATAACTTTCTATGTTTTGGAATATATTTCTATATCTTTCCATGCTTAAAAATAACTTGGAACAATCAATGACTCTTATTTTAAAGATACAGTATAGATCAATGACCGCCAGGAAGGGTCAGTCCCAGGGCTATGAAGATATAGACCAGCACTCCAATTTTCCTTTTTTTGTTTTCCTTCATTAAATTGAACAGAGTACTGAGACTTAAATAAACTCAGACATTCCAATGTCTGGATTTTTCTTTCCAAAGTTAGCAAATGAGAAAAAGAAAAACAATTCACAATAGAGGGAAGAAAAATCATTAAGAAAGGAAAATGTCAATTTATAAATTCAAAGATTAAAAGTTGTGTGTGTACCTGTGTGTCTGTGTGTGTGTGTGTTTGTATAAGTGTGGGGGGTGAGGTGTAGGGTGTTTGCTTGTTTCCTTTCCCCCGCCAGTATTATTCTAAATATGAAATTTATAGAGAAAAGAGAAAAAAAGCAGTTATTCTGTGAGTGCTGTGGAAAAGGCATTGATAATCAAGAGATTCCCATTTTGAGCCTCACTAATGACCTATGTGTTATTGGCCAAAACATGTTAAACTAGAACTAAGGTAGGTTTAGTCTGACATTGGGAGCGGCGAGTAGCTTGCCAGGACTACTGTGGATCATCCAGGTGAAGGCGGTCAGGAGCAGCTGGTCACCAGGGAATGTTCCAGGATGCTGGACAGCTGGTGGAAATCAAGACCCAGCAGGGTCGTCAGCTGTCAACACTGGAAGAGAGGTGGAGTCTGCTCTTACTAGAAACATCAGTTATTGTAAGATCAAAAAGAGCAGAGGAAGGCCTATGCGAGGGCACCAAAGCTAAGAAGAGATAAGAATAGAACCCAAGCAGGGGCAAAGTAGTTGCAGAACAGAACTCGGTGTGAGCCAAAGGCAGGCAGGAAATTGGGCAGGGCAGGATGAGTCTGGGGAGTCTGAGGAGCAAAGCAGTGTCAAGAGACTGAGTCAAACTCCAGATTCTCTATCCAATTTGAAAGTCAAGAGCAAAACAAGGTCAGCCAGAAAAGGCTGGAGAGATGTGCCTACACCCTTCCCAAAGGAAGGCCTTCTGAGCTGGCTTTGTGCAGTCTCCCACCAGATCAGGGGTCTCCAGCCATGATGCTGTTAAATTCTAAGTTCTTACACTTACGAAGGGGTTAAGTCCAATGGTATCTGAGGCCCTACCCAACTCCCCAAATGTTTAGGACTTTAGCATTCTATAAATCTAAAAATATACATTAAGTTCCAGTGGAGAAATGAGGGTATTAAATGTTTTATCCAGGGAAACATAGTTTACTGGACTCCCTCTCACAGCCATCACCCCCCTTCCCGCCCCCACACACATATATAAATATCCCACCACCACCATCTAATTCTTTCTACTAAAAGGCAGTATGGAATGGTTTATAGCCCTCCTGGAAAGAAAAAAATGGGGGTGGGGGGAAGGAGCGGGATGACATTCCATTTCATCCTGACTCACTTAAAGATATCATTCGATCCTCAGTCACAAAGAATTCTCCTAACAGGGTAGAAACAGCCCGGGTCACGAGGAGCTCGTTTGGAGTTGCAGTAGTTCCTTATACGATCCTATCCGTAAGCCAAAAGGATACATTCCAGGGCTGTGTTTCTTTCATTCTTTTTCCCTCCAGGCTGATTTTATAGTAACAACACACAGCCACTTAAAGCTATCTCCAAATAGCCAACATTCAGAAAACATACCACATAAAATAGAGACATTTTACAAGGAACCATCTATTAGCTGATAATGGCAGAGCTGCCATGGAATGCAAAAGAAAACCAATGTGACCCTCACCAAAACATCAGATCCATTTATCCCAATCAGCCCTCTGCAGCAAATGCCAGATTAACCTACAGTATCATTCAAGGCATTATAAGAGGTTTGAGGGGGGGAGGCTGCAATAAACTAAACATGTAGGTTGAGGATGTATATAAATCACATGAATTGCAGCCTCATAAGATACTAATAGAAGTCAGGGGTTGGGGGGGGGGGGCGGTGGGAAGGCTGGCAGGAAGATTTTAAAATGTGATCACATGGGAAAGAGAACTTTAGACCAACCAAAGAGTTTCAGGGGGAGCGAACAATAAGTTTCTCTCTATATATTAAAAACATGTAGACATGGGAGAGTCGATGGTTGCCAGGTTTAGAGAGGAGAGGAATGAATCAGAGTTAAAAGAGACTTCCCTAGCCTCCCAGCCCTGGCAGAAGCATCATTGGGGGGAACTTGATCTCTGGGGCTCCTGAGTGCTCTCAGCCTTTCACTCTGCTCTCGGCCTCGCTGAGGCAGCCTGGGCTTTGATGATTTCTCTACTTTCTCCACATGAAAATCTAGTCTGAGGGGAAAGTCTGAGAAAACTTACGCTAAGGAATAAGAGTTCAAGCTTTAACTCTCTCTGTGCTGTCTGAAGCTTAAGAATGGACAAACTTAGGGTACCTGGGTGGCTCAGTCAGTTAAGCGTCTGACTCTTGATTTTAGCTCAGCTCATGATTGCACAGTCTTGTGAGTTCGAGCCTCGGGTTGGGCTCTGCGCTGACAGCACAGAGCCTGCTTGAGATTCTCCCTCTGTCTCTATCCCTCCCCTCCTCACACTCTCTCTTTCTCAAAAATAAATAATAACAAAAAAAACTTAAAAAAAAAAAGAATAGACAAACTTTTGGGGCAAAAAAAAAATCTATAATTGCAGACCTCTGAAATCAGCAGTGTAAGGAAGGGTTATATTCCATGCAGCAGAGGTTCCTTCCAGCCCTTCTAAATTCTATCATATAGGTGGACACTGACAAAATTCTCTCTGTTCTCTGAGCAAACTACTTATTCAAATGAAGGCTTCATGAAAATAAATGAAATCCAATTATTAGGCAGGTGATACATAATATCCATTTAGAATTTAATTTTAAAAAGAGATCAAATTCTCAATAACTGGATGAGGACAGGAAGATGGAACCAGAAAAGGAAGACAAGAGGATGAACTAAAATGGGGTTTAAGACAGGGATAAAGGGAAGGAGTGAATGATAGCTAGCCGTTAAGAAATTAAATATAAAGAAGAGTTGGCCCTTAAACAGCACAGAGATTAGGGGCGTCAACCCCACACACAGTTGAAAATCCGTGTATAATGTTTGACTTCCCTAAAATTTAACCAAGAGCCTCCTGTTGACCAGAAGCCTTACCAATAACAGAATAGTCCATTAACACATATGTTGTATGTTATATGTATTATATGCTGTATTCTTACAATAAAGTAAGCTAGAGAAAAAATGTTACTGGGAAAAATCGTAAGATAAAGTACGTTTATAGTCCCATCTGTATGTATCGAAAAAATTCTGCATGTATGTGAACCTGCACAGTTCAAACCTGTTTTGTTCAAGGGTCAACTGTAGCTTCATTTTCTACTAAGAATAAAAATTAAGGAAATTACAGATGTTATTTAGCAGATAATTAAAGTCAATAGCTTTCAGGAAGGCCAAAATGCCCATTAAAACTTTGAAAAAACTTAACCATAAAAATGACACAGGAGAACTCATGGACATATTTTTTTCCAAGTTCAAAGGCCCCGGCTGAAGCTTTTCATAGAGACTATTAACACAGCATAGCAGCTAAGGAACGCAAAATGTGTCGTTCTTTACGAGGGTATAGGCACCAATGCAAGGAATAACTTAAATGGAGTGTTCACAAGTTCCAAATTCATCGCCCTCACCAAGAAACAAGTGTCTCTTGAAAGGGAATAGACTATGGGCCGTTAAGGTCCATTTTGGTTTAAAAAACTAAGCACTATTAACAGTCTTCATTAAGAATAAAGTCTTTATTCCAAGCCTTGTGAGCTATTTTTAATTTTTCAAGAGAGGTGAACAGAAATCATTTAGCTGCAAAAAGGATATACAGGCCTACTACAATATCCTGCTTTCCTTTCACTGGGATCAAATCAGTACAATAATCAATGATACTCGTATCATCCTAAGCAGGGTTTGATTGGCAGTTGAATAGAACTTGATTAAATAAAAATTATGGAATTCATGAAATATTTACAGCTTGGGAGAGAAAAATTTCTCAAAGATAGGGGGTTCATGAGTAAAAAAAAAATGATACAGGAGAAATTTGATGGTAAAAAAAAACAAAACTGGGGAACTGTGATTTGTGATTCTAGGGGATTGAGATTCTCCTAAAACAGACCGAACATTGCTGTGTGCTGTGTTGGGCTAGCTGCTCTCAGGCCTGCTCTGGTTCGTAATTCTCACTATGGTGTAGGTATCGTTATGCACATTGTATATATATATGAGGACCTGAGGCTCCAAGAATCGGGGCTAGTTCAAGGCCACAGAGTTAGTGGAAGACTCTGGCCTCAAATTCAGGCCTTTTGACATTCAGTGATCATAATACAATCCTCTTAGGTTAGTTTAGAAAGTTTTCATCTCTGGCTACCATTGTTCTTTTTTTTTTTTTTTCCTTTGTCTTCCAAGATTTTATTAAAATTCAAGCTAGTTAACATACTCGTAATATTGGTTTCAGGAGTAGAATTTAGTGATTCATCATTTACATATAACACCCATTGCTCATCACAAGTGCCCTCCTTAATGCCCATCGCCCATTTAGCCCATCCCCCACCCAACTCCCCTCCAGCAATCCTCAGTTTGTTCTCTGTAGGTAAGAGTCTCTTTTGGAACCTGGATGGCTCATTCGGTTAAGCGACTTTTGGTTTCAGTTCAGGTCAGGATCTCATAGTGTGAGATCATCAGGCTTCTCTCCCTCTCTCTCCTTCTGTCTCTCTCTCAATAAATAAATAAACTTAAAAAAACAAGAGTCTCTTTACGGTTTGCCTCCCTTCTCTGTTTTTATCTTATTTTATTTTTCCTTCCTTTTTCCTATGTTCATCTGTTTTGTTTCTTAAATTCCACATGAGTGAAATCATGTGGTATTTTTCTTTCTTGAACTGACTTATTTCGCTCAGCAAAATACACTCTAGTTCCATCCACATCACTGCAAATGGCAAGATTCCATTCCTTGTGATGGCTGAGTAATATTCCGTTGTTCTCTTTTTATCTTAACAACACTGGGAATTTGTCCTCTTTTCCCTTTGGCCACTTCTTCCAAACTTGGATGGTATTGCTCCTTGGGTAATACGTTGACTAACTGAAAGATTGTTTATTGAGTTCCAGAAACCCAACAGGCATTAGAAATAAAAATCAAAAGAGATATATAATCTCTTATGATGTGTCCATGTAGGTTCATCAATTGCACCAAATGTACCACTCTAGTGGGGAGTGTTGATAGTGGGGGAGGGGGATATATGGAAACTTTCTGTACCTTCCTCCTAAAACTTCTCTCAAAAACATTTAATTGTTTTAAAAAAATAAGAGGGGCACTTGGGTGACTCAATCAAGTGTCCGACTCTTGATTTAGGCTCAGGTCATGAGCTCGCAGTTCGTGACATCAAGCCCCAGGTCCGACTCTGCACTGACAGTGTGGAGACTGCTTGGGATTCTCTCTCTCCCTCTCGCTCTGCCCCTCCCCCCATTCCTGCTCTCCCCCTCTCTAAAAATAAATAAATAAACTTAAAAAAATAAGAAATTAAGAAATGTGAAACTTATTTAAGAACTTTACTGTCTTGTCAAGGAGGACAACTGATGATAGTTGGGTGCGATGGATGCTTTGATGTCGCGGCATCAGAGGGGCTGTTTACAACAGACAAGTGAGGCAGGAAAGGCTCCTGGGGCTCGTGGTCATTTGGAAGGAATGGAAGCAGCCAGTAAGGCCAAGAAGCTTCATCATTTTAGTGAAAAGCAAAGAGCATATGGGAAGACACAGAGGATTAAAACACCAGGCCACGTTATAAGGAGTTGCAGGTGGTTCTTGGGTGACAAGGTAGGAGGCAATTACATGTATTAAGGCAAATAGTTCAATCTTTGTCCTCAAAGCTGTGGAGACTCCCTGAAAGACCTAGGCAGGGAAGCAGAAGGACCAAATTTGTCAGATTGAGACCAAGATGTCAGTTTTTATAAATTAACATTATATTCAGGCACCTTTGAAAATACAACTCCCTACCAACAGCCAAAAAACACTCTAGGTCCAACTCTCCAATATTCTAAACAAGCCAATTAAAAATAATTTGGGGAGCGCCTGGGTGGCTCAGTCGGTTAAGCATCCGACTTCAGCTCAGGTCATGATCTCACAGTTCATGGGTTCGAGCCCTGCGTCGGGCTCTGTGCTGACAGCTCAGAGCCTGGAGCCTGCTTCAGATTCTGTCTCTGGGTCTCTCTGCCCCTCCTCTGCTCTCTCTCTCTCTCTCTCTCTCTCTCTCTCTCAGAAATAAATAAACATTAAACAAATTTTAAAAAAATTAAAAAAATAATTTGAGCATCATGGGATCAAGCCCCATATTGGGCTCTGTACTGAGTGTGAAGCCTGCTTGGGATTTTCTCTCTCTCCTTCTGCCACTCTCCTGTGCCCTCTCTCTCTCTAAAATAAAAAAATTAATAAAATGATAAAATTAAATTTAAATTTAAAAATAAAATAAAATAATTTGATACCAAATTTTGGAAGTGATCAGATTAGATGAAGCTCTTTAATAAACCTTTGATTCAATTCACCAATATTTATTTAGCACTTCCGCTTAGAAGGCCCTGAACTCCAGCACTTAATTTCATTGTTTTTTGGGGTGCCAGGGTGGCTCAGTCGATTAAGCGTCCAACTTCAACTCAGGTCATGATCTCACGGTTCATGAGTTCCAGCCCCATGTCGGGCTCTGTGCTGACAGCTCAGAGCCTGGAGCCTGCCTGCTTTGGATTCTGTGTCTCCCTCTCTCTCTGTCCCTCCCCCACTCACGCTCTGTCCCTCCATCTCTCTCAAAGATAAACATTAAAAAAAATTTTTTTAATAAAAAAAATTTCACTGTTTTTTAATACAGTAAACTCTGAAAGTAAGTAAATATTCAATCACATATCAGAAACTTAAGAAAAATCAGATCATTCAAAACCAAAACCAATTACTATTTCACTAAAGGAATTGTCACAGCATTGTAAAAAAGGTAAGTTTATCTTACACTGTTAATTTTTATTTATATCATCTTAGTGTAACCAACTTTTTAGTAACGCCTTCACTAGGACTATATTGACAGACACTTGCTTAACATGTGCAGCATTTTTCAAAAATCAATTTAAAAGTTGTCATCAGTTTCTTTCCAAGTTACCTTATTTTTTTTTCTCCCTGTGAAATTCCACTTGATCAGATAGTTCTTCCTTTGAGTTCTCTTTTCTCTTCTCTTCACCTCATTCTATTTGTCCAAGACTCATCTGGGGCGGGGGGGGGGGGGGGGTGTGCCTGGGTGGCTCAGTCAGTTAAGCATCCAACTTCAGCTCAGGTCATGATCTCACAGGTTGCAAGTTCAAGCCCTGCGTTGGGCTCTGTGCAGAGAGCTCAGAGCCTGGAGCCTGCCTTGTGTTCTGTGTCTCTCTCTCTCTCTCTCTCTCTCTCTCTCTCTCTCTGCCCCTCCCCTGCTCATGCTCTCTCTCTCTTTCAAAAATATACAAACATTAAAAAAAAAAAAAAAAAAACAGACTCATCTCGGGTGGCACCACCTCCAGGAAGCCTTCCTGGACTTGCCCACGTTGAGGGAGTTACCCTTCTCTGGGCTGCGGGCACCCTGTGAGTGTGTTTACCAGTTGCCCTGAGCAAACACTACTTAAGCCACTGCTTTACCTGCTTATTTTCCTAACTAGATAATGAACTCCTCACAAGCCCAGATCTTTTGTTTCATCTCTGTAGCTGCAGGACAAGGGCACAGAGCCAGTGGCCAGTAACAGTGAAGAAAGGAAGGGAGAGAAATAAAGCGAATTATATTTCTATTTTCTCCATCATTTCTCTTCTCCTTCCTCCTCATTTCATGTCTTCCTCTTATTTTCCCCAACTACTAACACAACATCTTTAACCTTCTCCTCTTGGTTTCGATGCAGGTTATGATGTTCACTCTCTCCCTTGAGGTCCTCACGGTGGCAAAAGTGCTGATTCAGTGTGTCAGGGGCCCCGACTTAGGAGTTATTGCTCCTGGGAGCTGCAGAGAAGGGGTTTGTTTTAACGGGCCCTGGATTAGTCTCTATTATGTCTCTTCTGTTTTAGCTGGGGACTTTTAACATGCTTTCTCCTTGCACCGTTTTCAGTCTTAGCAGCTGGGTAAACAGACGTTCTGCAACACCCTGGATAAAACGGCAAACCCAAGGGAAAAGTCTCCCATCTTGAAATTTAAAAAAAGCAAAACTTGTTCAGGGCCAGCCTGGTGGGGGGCGGGGGTGGGGGGGTGGGAAATAGTAACACCTGAGAACACCTGAGACACACTGTGTGCTGTCTGTGGAAAACTCAGCGGATGACAAAAACATGCAGCTGCCTTCCTGAATGAGCCTGGCTGCTCAGAGAGAAGCATCACACGATTTTTAGCAGGAATAACAGAAAAGTGAGGTAAGCGACTGGCTTTCCTGGTAGGCTTTCAAAAGAGTCTATGAATTCCATAGGAGAACACAAAGAGGACTGTAGTTAACAATACTGTATATGTGAAGGTTGCTAGGAGAGATTTTAAAACCCAACACAAGAAAAAGAAATCTGTAAGTGTGAGGTGATGGGTGTCAACGAAACTTACTGGGATGCTCATTTTGCAATACATGCATATATCACATCATGATGGTGTATGCCTTAAACTAATACATGGTTATATGTCAGGCATGTCTCAATCAAACTGGAAAAAAATGTGTCTTCAGGTTGGATAGAAAATAGTAGTGGCTGAGAAGCAAACTGACTATATGATGAAAATAATCCCTTCATTTCACGAGTTTAAGAAACTACGTTGTTATAAAGTCTATCATAAATTTTAAACATGATTTGCTGGCCACCTCCCCCTACTATCTCTACTGTCTCCCTGGACCCACCCTGGACCCACATCCCTCCATTCTCTCTCTCTCTCTCTCTGGACCCACCTCCCCCCAACTCTTCCTTTTGATCACTGAGTTTGGGCTCACTGTCCTCTCTGGTACTCCCTAAACTCCCACCCATGCACCTGCTGCCTAAAGAGCTTCTTCCAGTTCTCTGCAGGTCCCTTCCCTCACCTCCTTCAGGACTCTGCTCAAATGTCCCTTAAGCAGAGAAGCTCTCCGTGACCAGCTTAAATGAAATAGCCTCACGACCAACTTTTGGCACTCCTCATTTTCCTTCCCTGCAATATTTTTCACCAATGTTCTTTGTTTCGTTTATTCTCTATCCCTAGTGATCAATAAATATTTATTGAGTAAATAAGCAAAGACAGGGTAACGTTCCGTGCACCACTTTAGGGGAGGCAATATGACATAGGGAAAAGATACAGCCTTTTGAATTCTAAACTAACTATTCACTATGTTTCTAACCTTGAGACTAATCTCCCTACACTTCAGAATATTCATCTGTAAAGTGGGAAATAATGCTTTCCTGATAATTAAAAGCATCTACTCAGTGCTGCTTTCTCCCCTTCCCTTCTCCCTGCCTCCTTTCTGTGGTTGGGAGCTAGCGTGTCTGTGATTCACAGGTTCTGCTGCGGAATGAAAAGAACAGCGTGTCAAGCACACCTCTGACAGAACCATTCCCAACAAGCTAATGCCGATTCTGTTTGTGTTTGTTAACTGGTAGGCTGGATACGAAGCACGGAAGGACACCTGCTTTTCTGCAAGTGTTGTCATCTGACTGGGACCCCAAAGAGGGACATTTGAGGATGGTTTCATGAAGCTGTGGAACTGACCTTGGAAGCACGACTATGTTTCAGAATCGTAGTGAGTCTGGGAAGCGTTCCAGACAGAGAACAAAAGACCCCACCGAATGGGAGTGTGGCCACAGCAGGGCCTTTATGTTGAGAAAAGGTGGAAAGAAAAAACCATGTCAGACTGTGGAAGACCATGATGTCAGACTAAAAAGACCAGCTTTCATCCTATAATAGAGAGCCACTAAACATTTTTAAATTTTCATAGAGAACATAGAATCGGCTAATGAAAATGATACACTTTTAAACTTTCACAGAGACCCCCTGAAAGCCAGGCACTGAACAGTACCGGTGAATCCAGTGACATTTGTTCAGAAAAACAAATGACAAGGTCATAAATGGGAATGAATCATATCCTAATCTTCCCCGCTCATCACTGTTTGATCCATCACGCAGAAGAGACTTGAGCTGGCGGAGACTGAAGACTGCTTCCCACAAGAGAGCACCAAAAAACATCAACACACTCACACAACAGAGCCTCCAAACAGTGCAGGCTCTCTGTGGTCTGTGCTTTAACAGCAGGACCTGTGATAATGTGACCTCCCCTATTGAATTTCCTCTCTGAAGACAACCCCCCAGTCTCTTCCTTGTGATTGGATTCCTTAACTCCTTGTTAAGCCCTGAATAAAGACATAAGAACCTTATGGGTTTCCACAATGAGGAAACTTCCACTTCTGCGTGCCTAAGAGTAGAAAGAAGAAGGCGACAAATTATGTAATTCACAATGAAGAGAGAAAATAGAAATTAATCTATTACAGATGCTACTAAAAGTCTTTCTACAGCAGAATTCTGTCACAGAATTGAGCAAGGAAGAAAAATCTTAGGACATGGGAAACCAGTAATGTAACTTTGTGGCCCTTGATGTTATAAAAGGGGCCAGCAGCTGAGTACGAAGATGACACTTTTATCTGCCTCAGTTTTGTATTTTTCTTGGGTCCACTTCTCACAGCATGGATACGATCTATTTAGACTCTCAAAGAGCTTTTGATAAGGTTCTCACAAATGCCTATTATTGAAAGTGGGTAACCGTGGTGTGAAAGGAAAAAGTCCTATCAATGAATTAAATGAGAGGCAAAGAGCAGAAATAAATGGCTAATTCTCATGTGAAGAAAGGTTAATGACTGAGGGCTCTCAGGCTCTGTGGTAGAATCAGACTGATATTTAACAAATGACCGGGATAGGGGAGGCTGATTCTGGCTCCTGCATTCTCTGCACATCAGTCCCACACAAAGCCCCCCGCTGAGTGACCGCATGGGGCACAAGGCGAAACAGGCATTGCGGAGAAGTGTCTGCGATCCAGGAAAGGGCAAATAGGTAATGAATTGTTGCTGATTCACACAGAGATCCCCAAATACCAAGGGGACAGAAATAAAAATTACAGTAGCAGAATCTTATTGTCTAAGAACTTTGGTACATACTACACAGAAAAACAAGGGCCCTTTCAAAAGACAAGATATGATATTTGAACAAAAGTACTTAATTCATGGTCATGATGACAGCAAATGTTCCGTACTGAAGAATCGCTTCTGTGGTCATTTAGATCCACAAGAACCCTGTGCCTATTCTGTAGATGGAGTTTAGACATAAACAAAAGCAAAACTGGTAGGAAATATGCAGGATTGGTACCCTTTTCTGAGGGATACCTGAAGGACTGATACAGGTTTTAATGAAAGCAAAACCTGACATGAATGTTATAATTTGGAAATCAAATGCTCTAATTGACTAGCATTAATCCTTTATGACCCATAACTCAATCTGGCATTTTCCAGACGTCATCATGATAAACTGCACAGGAGAACAGAAAAGCCAACAAACTTTTGACTTCACCGTTCTTTGCCTCAGTTTCCTTATCTGTAAAATAGGAATAGAATTTACCTCACAGAATGATTGTAAGGGTTAAAAGGGGTCAGATATGTAGACTGTTTAAACAGTAAAAGGTAAAAAAAATGTTAAATCATTATTACTACTAGTAATCATTATTACTAGTAGTATTGTTGTTATTAGAATTCATAATAGACTAATCCCAAACACTCACATGCTACAGAAGAGCAACCTAATTCAAGTCATTTGACTTTCTTATTTATATCATTGTTATGACTCAGTACTTAATAAGACATGTAAAATGTTTTCAAATAAAAAACATGGCTTTGAAATATCTTTCCACTAACCAGCTTTGTGAAATGTTAAAGAAATACAAGTTAATTTAAATAAGGCAAAAAAGAACACCAAAAAACAAACAAACAAAAAAACCCAGGTAAATGCTAATGACATTAATTCTTAAGTGTACACACAGTAGATCCAAGCTTACCGTGCAGATAGTATTTTGATAAGCTCTTTTCTATTCTGTACCCGAAGGTGGTTAGTTTTATACTTGGAGTCATCAATCAGTTCAGGCAAATTCAAGATCTAAAAGGGAAAAATAATGTTTTTTAACATTTATTTATTTACTTACTTTTGAAAGAGCAAGAGGGAGGTGGAGGGATAGAGAAAGAGAAGGAGAGAGAGAATCCCAAGCAGTGTCTGTGCTGTCAGCACAGAGCCTGACTCAGGGTTTGAACTCATGAACCCTGAGGTCATGACCTGAGAGGAAATCAAGAGTCTGATGCTTAAGCCACTGAGCCACCCAGGCGCCCCCAGGAAAAATAATCTTAATGTATAATTCACGATTTGGGGGGTACCTGCCTGTGAGTGCAAGTGTTCAGCGACTACCACACCCTTCCCAACACCATCCTTTGCTGACCTTTATGCTTCCAGACAAAAGCATATAGAACAGCAAAGGAATATAGAGGGAAGGATCATGCAATCAAGATGGGTAATGTTGAGGGGCCTGGGTGGCTCAGTCAGTTGAGCATCTGACTTTGGCTCAGGTTATATTCTCACGGTCAGTGAGTTCAAACCCCATGTCGGACTGTGCTGACAGCTCGGAGCCTGGATGCTGCTACGGATTCTGTGTCTCCCTCTCTCTCTGCCCCTCCCCCACTCACTCTCTGTCTCTCTGTCTCTGAAAAATGAATAAACGGTACAAAAAATTTTTTTAATATGGGTAATGTTGTGACTGAGTTTGTCATTTATGAGAAGTTTTTGCTACATTTGTGTAGGTACCTACAAACAGGAGCATAGAAAGAGTTATCAGATCCCCATCATAAGCTTGTCTGGAGAGAGTAAGTAGAGAGATACAAAACTGGATAAAACGGACCTAATTCTGAGAACCAATATCATAAGTACTTGTCTGCACTTTCACAAAGCCCACGATCAACATATATCTTGTAGGTACATTCACTTATTTGTTCCACATGTAAATAAAATAATATTATCTGTCCCAGAAGTCCAATCCAGGATGTTGTACAAGGTGCTAAAATAGAGGAAAAGCATATACATTTGCCCCAAATGCTCACCATTAAAATAATGTCAAATTAAAAGATATTCTTCCTATAGAAGTGTCACTATTTTTCTTTAATATGTCTCCCTGAAGGAATAACAAATAGAAATGCTTTTATACACTTCCTCTTTTGCTCCTCCTCAATAAAGGGAAATCTATCTTGCAAGTCCCTTTGGACATCTTGCAATTTTAACAAGACCGTAATGAAAGTACCAAGTGGATTTGGAATGGAAAAGAAGTTTTATAAAGAATGTGTGGAGGCAGTGTTTGGCAGTTGTGTTGGAAAGTCAGAAGGAGCATTTATGGGTTCTGGGCAGGCCATGTGGCCCACAGAAAGCTTCACTACCTCTAGTAATGTATTTGCTTTAAATATAAACATTTAATGGTTTCATTTGTTTCCCACAGTTTAAATAAAATCAATCCATTAATCATCTCACAAAGGACAGAGAAGTGAAGAAGGTTCCCTGGAGTAAAGAGAGCATCTCCACGGTGTCATTTCTCTTTTGCATGGTTCACTTATTCATTTCCTTTAGGAATAATAAAGACAGCGTTACTCTCCCAGAGTTTAAAAAGCGACACCACATAGAGCGTCCTTTCTCAAACCCTCCCTGTCACCACACCTGATCCCAGAATGGCCTCCAGCCTTGTCCAGGAATGGAAACCTCTTCCCTCCCCAAGAATGAATAAGTCATTTCAAGGAAAAGCAAGTGCCTTCACCAAATCACAGGTTAAATCTGTAAATCTAGCCTCACCCAGAAATAGTATAAGCTACATTAAAAAAATAAAATAAAAAACACTCAGTGGGGCGCCTGGGTGGCTCAGTCAGTTGAGCATCTGACTTTGGCTCAAGTCATGGTCTCAAAGTTTGTGGGTTAGAGCCCCACATTGGACTCTGTACTGACAGCTCAGAGCCTGGAGCCTGCTTTGGATTCTGTGTCTCCCTCTCTCTTTGTCCCTCCCCCCTCATGCTCTGTCTCTCTCTGTCTCTCAAAAACTGAATAAATGTTTAAAAAAAAAAACAAAAAAAACACTCAGTGATTTTACTCAATGGGAACCAGGATATCCTCATATGTCCTTCTCTAAACTTGACATATTAGACCTCTTTTCTATTTGAAAGTTGATACGAAACAGTGGGTCACAATAATTATCGTTCTGTGTTCAGCCACGCTGCCATTCAAAATGTTCCTAGAGAGACCGCTTCATTCCGGGTGCTGTGATCGCAACCATTGCTTACGTGCTCGAAGCAGTGTTGCCTGGGACGGAATGAAGTCATGTCAGTGAAAGTGCCTGACATCTTGAGCACTAAATCCATGGGAAGCATTCCAACGAGGTGCATTTTCCCCCAAAAGAAATAATGAAGTATGGGTTTGTTCAAAAGAGAAGGATGGGAAAGAGGAAGGCGGGGAGACAGGGAGGGAGAATGTCTTTAATTAACCTTCATTTTCTGAGAATATTTCTACCGGATATAGAGTTCAGGGAGGACACCTCTGTGCCACTTCTCTCTGGGCTCCCAGGTTCTTACGAAAAATCTGCAGTCAATTGTGTCCGTGTCCCCCACAGGTAATATATCGTTTTTCTCCGGGTGCTTTCAAAACATCTGCCTTGGTCTTTCCTTTTCAGCGGGTAGTCTTGGGTGTGTTTGTGCATGGATTTATTGGGGTTGATCCTATTTGGGGTTCGCTGAAATTATTAAATCTGTAGGTTTTTGTCTTTTGCCAAATTTGGGAAGTTTTCAGCAATTACATCTTCAAATATTTTTTCAGCATAGACTTTTGGGGAGGTGACTCTTTTTTTCTTTCTCTGTGGTTCAGACTGAATGATTTCTACTTATCTATCTTCGAGTTCCATGACTAGTTTCCTCTGTCATCCCCATTGTGTTATTGGGCTCACCCAGTGAGGAGATGCTTTTTTTTTTTTTTTATTTGGTGGCTGTATTTTTCCATCCTAGAATTTCTAGTTGGTTCTTCTTCATATCTTCTATTTCTTTGCGGGACATTTCTATTTTTCCATTTATTTCCACAAAGTCTGTGATGCCTATCGGAGCATTTTTATAATAGCTGTTTTAAAGCCTTTGTAAATTAATTCCAACATCTGTGTCATCTTGGCATTGGCATTTATTGACTGTCTTTTCTCATGCAAGCTCTGGCTCTGCATATGCTGAGTAATTTTGGATTGTATCCTGGACGTTTTAAATATTATATTATGAGCCTCTGGGTCTTGTTTAAATCCTACAGAAAAATCTTGTTGTTATTGTGTTTAGCAAGCAGTTGACCTGGTGAGGTCCTGGCTGTGAGTCCCACAACCCACCTTTGGTGTGCTTTGGTTCTAGAGGTAGTGGAGTTCTGAGCGCATGCAGTGCTATTCAAATCTGTCCCACATGTGCCCTACTTAATGGTCATGCTGCCACCTGGGCAGTCATCTGTTCCGTAACTCAGTCCTCAACTCCTCTGGGGTGCTGGTTAGCACCAGATCAGTGTATGTGCAGCTCAGAGGTGAGTGCGGGGTTCACCAACAACTTCAAGGATTGCTTTCCACAGCTCCTGCCTCTCTGCAGTCTCTTTCCAGTTCCCTGGGGCTCCCCCTTAGGTAGCCTACTCCCCAGCAGACTTGCAGGGTGGAGGCCAAGCAGTGGGGGGAGAGAAAAAGGCTACAGGGATTCACCCCTCTTTCTGGGGGATCACTGCTCAGAGATAAAGAGGAAAGTTCTCCTTCCTCAGAGTTTTAGTTCCTGTTCATCTGCTGATGCCATTACAGGGGTTGTTTGTGGGGTGGGGCATGAGAAAATGGAGAGGGAGAAAAGACGGAGGATTTCCACACTCTCTCTGCTATTAGAGCTCACTTTTGTGGTCCTCACTCTAGGAAGAAAGGGCATCTCGTAGGGCTCAGCTCTGTTTCCTAGTGCTTACTTCCATGTTTCAGGCTCCACTGTATAAGGAAGTCATTGCACAGAAACTTACTGCTGCCTTAGAGATACTTTAAATTCTGGTGTTCTTCCCCAATTCTCCTCCTACTACTTACTTCTCAGAGCCCTCTTACGCCCTCTCATAGATGGCTCCGTGCATTCTATCCAGGTTTTATCGCTGCGTTCAACGGAAGAGATAGGGAGAAGTGTGCTTACTTTATCTTAACCAGAACCAGATTCTCCAAACCCAATTTTTTAAGATTTATTTATTTTGAGAGACAGAGAGAGAGAGAAAGAGAGACACAGAGAGAGAGAGACAGCAAGTGGGGGGGGGGGGACAGAGAGAAAGGGAGAGAGAGAATCCCAAGCAGGCTTCGTGCTGTCCATACAGAGCCCTACAGGAGGCTCAATCTCACAAAGAGATCATGACCTGAGCTGAGTCAAGAGTTGGTTGCTTAACCGACTGAGTCACCCAGATTCCCCCCACAAATGTAATTTTTATAGAGACCATTTATTAAGTGCATACTGTGAGTTAGGACTAGACAGACTATTTTACTTATCCAATCTAACTCTTGCAAAATCCCAAAAGTTATATATTAGCATAGTCATGTATTATAATCTTCATTTTGCCATGAGAACACAGATGCTTAACAAAGATTAAGCATCTTGCCAGAGGTCACCTGACTATCTCCAAGACTCACAGTATGCCTTAGAACTATGCTATAACGTCCTCAAACCACCTGCTCCAAAATCAGCTACAACGCTTACTGAAATTGAAGTTTCCCATACCCCACCTCAGACACACTAAGTCAAAATCTTTGGGTATGAAGCTCAAGGAGATTTCCTATGCATGCTAGAGTTGAGAACCAATGCATATTGCCTCCAATAAAAGAAACTTTCAGTCTAAATGACTTTTGAAAGGATGTCAATGTACTTCAAATAGGAATACCCATTAGTGTTGGCATCAATCAGCTTAAAATAGCTTACATATGCTCATGTTGCCTACTCTTCTGTATCACGTTAAGAGACATAAAATGGGATTTGTTCTAAGCCAAGGTTCGGTTTATATGCAGGAAGATTTTCTGAACCCCAAGCCTTGAACCCAATTGCTCTTGTTCTCACCCTAATTCCTGACAATAAGAGCTCCTTAATAGGACCCCCTGCCCCAGAAGTATTAGTCAGCCAGTAGATCTGTTTCAATTTTGGAAAGAGATTAGGCCCAAGTAAATTCTACTCATTCATCACAGACAATACTGCTGTATTTCTCCCTAGGAGGTAGAGCCTCCCTATCTTTCTTTCTTTCTTTTTTTTTTTTTTTTTGATGTTTGTTTATTTTTTGAGAGAGAGAGAGAGAGACAGAGCATGAGTGAGGAAGGGGCAGAGAGGGAGACACAGAAGCCATAGCAGACTCTAGGCTCTGAGCTGTCAGCACAGAGCCTGATGTGGGGGGCTCAAACTCACTGACTGCAAGATCATGACTTGAGCTGAAGTCTGACATTCAACCGACTGAGCTACCCAGGCACCTGAGCCACCCTATCTTTTATGATGGTCTTAATTGGCAAAAGAGCAATTGATGGGCATCATGTGAAAACCTGGGAACTTCGTCTTCCGTAAGGTCAATTTGAATCACAAGCCCCTTCGCAACAGATAAATCTGAACCAAAAATACTTATAAGAAACCCACTATACATGGCATAAGGGAACAGAGCATTTTTCTCAGATTAAAAGGTTTTATAGGGCAAGTTTACATGTAAGGATATAATTATGAAGGTTAAAAAAAATCAATCAGATTGCAATGTTTGGTCAAGATGCCTAGTAAGTGATGTAAATAGCATTAAAATCCTGGACACATAAAAATTTTCTTCTGAGTGTTTCAAAGAATTTGATAGACATTGTCTTACGGGCTCATAACAGGGATTATCATTCCTAACTCACATATGGAAAAACAAGGTCAAGTGTACCACTCTCAAAGGCCCTCTGATGGTCTCCTTTTAAACAAACGTATCCTAACACACCAGCACAGTAAGTCATATTTTAGTACTCAGACTTATGGCAAATATTCTGCTTTGAAATAAAAATCTTTTCCAAAAAAAAATGTTCTTATGGATATTTATGAGGAAGTTCAAAAGTTTCAAACTGATCAGCAGTAATGAATCAAAAATAAAAAGAGCTCAGTACAGTTATTTTCAACAGTGAAGAATATGTCAACCAGTAATTTCTACCCCCCCCCCACCCCGCCCCCCTTTCTGGAGAGAGAAAACTCCAAAACATATGGCCCAGGAAGAAAATCTGTACTCATTTATAGCAATGAACTGGCTTTTACATCTCTGTGGCTAGAGTACGCAAATGACTTCACAGGCAACGGCTTCCGTATGTTTCATATTTTTAACGTTGACCGTTCATAATAAAGATTCTTTGATCCTGGATCAAATGTTTGAATCAATTTTCTCTACACTTACTCAGAGTCACCGTTATGAAAGCTCCCTCTTCCCCACCTCAGATGTTCCAGCCCTCACTGCCATAGGAACCAGCTCCATTTGTCACCTTCTCCCTGGTACATCCCACCCCTTTGCTGTGGTTTTGAGCTGCGCTCCCTACCCTCTCCTGTAAAAGAGGCACCACAATAAAGAATTTTTGTGCATAGCAGGTTAACTGCAATACAGAAGGTTCTAGCAGGCTAACTGCAATAAAGAAGGCTCCTCTAAGGAATATTTGGGCATCTTTAATAACGCCGGAAGTTCACAGTGGTACGTATGAGGAGCGCAAAAAAATTAAAACGTCCTCAACAGGTGAGGCCTTTCCCCTACAGGAAAGAAAAATTAAAAAAAAAAACTTAAATACATATTTTTAAAGCTAGATCATACTTCTGGGACTAGAACTGGAAAAAGTGAACGGGAACCTAAAGACTTAAATAAAAGCAAATATAAAAAACCCTAAAATCTAGGTAAGTAGTAAAGACATCAAATAAAAAAAGTGTCTAAGTGATGCCAAAAATGTAAAATCTTCAATATAAAATTATCTCAAACTATTCCAAGGCCTTTTTTTAAACCCAATGAGTAGCAACATCTTTAATATAACCTTAATTGCTAACACCTTAAAACATGAATTTTGCAGAAAGGTATTCTGCAAAATTAAAAGCTAATGTGAAAAGTTGTTTTTAGTTTTCTAGTGGTTAATACAATAAATTTGGTATTATACTGTATTTGGGCCTAATTAGATCTCATGTTATTACAAAAACAAAAGAAAAAAAAGAAAAAAAGAAAAAGAAAAAAGAAAGGAAAGAGAAAAGAAAAATATCCTGGCAATAAAATTCCCTTTAAAATGCATTTTTTTGGGGGCACCTGGGTGGCTCAGTCAGTTAAGCATCTGACATAGGTTCAGGTCATGATCTCATGGTTTGGTTTATGGATTCAAGCCCCACATGGGGCTCTGTGCTGACAGCTCAGAGCCTGGAGCCTGCTTCAGATTCCGTGTCTCTCTCTCTCTCTCTCTCTCTCTCTCTCTCTCTCTGTCCCTCCCCCTCACATTCTGTGTCTCTTTCTCTCAAAAATAAATAAACATTTTTAAAAAAATTTTAGTGCATTTTTTTCTTTCCTTTTTTTTTCATTGGACTGGTAGTCAGGTCCTGTTTGAGGATAATTTAGGTTCCTATGTACTATGATTCATTTCAAAATACAGCCAGATAACCTGAAAAAAACATATAGTTAGAATGCTAATTCAGACCATGTCCCGAGCACTTGTACATATCAAGATGGCACATTGTTAGGTGTGAAGGCAAGGGGTCTGGAGTTGGCTGTAGACTTAACAACATTGTTCTAGGCAAAACTGAACTTTCCTGGCTGTATACAAAACGAGTTGTTGCACAGGTCATCCGCCCACCCCAGTGATTCAAGATTACCTTGCACACAGTAGCAAACTGTTGGTTACTTCCTGCTCCAACTACAAGATATCCATCCTTGGTTTTAAAAGCCTAAAAGAAATCAATAAATACATAAGTACATACATACATACATACATACAAATACATAGATACATGAATATATAACTTTATATATTGAAAATACCATAAAAGTTAGCTTTAATTTCTAAAACTTCTATATAGAAAGCATGTTCTAAAGTACATTACTAATTAAATAAATATTAATTAGTAGATTTTGTTCTTATATTTGCATAGTTGGTTTCTTTTGTTTTGTTTTGTTTTGTTTTTGTTAATTTGGGATTTTCAAAGCACTTCCTGGCTCTTCCACTAACTGTTGTAACACGGCTTGGAAAAATAAAGAAAATACTAAATTAAACTAAAACAGTTTTATTATAATGCATAACATGAAATTCTGTATTCATTATAGTATGGATTAATGTTGGGCTTTTCCAAAGTTTTATATTTTGTTTGTTTCCATTTTTCCTTGGAGGGAAAAGAGCAAGAGGATGCAATGTTTTCTACAAACTGAAAGAAAAATAAATGAATGGGAGGGAGGGAGAGAGGGAGGGAGGGAGGGAGGGAGGAAGGAAGGAAGGAAGGAAGGAAGGAAGGAAGGAAGGAAGGAAGGAAGGAAGGAAGGAAGGAAGGAAACAGGGAGGGAGGAGGGAGGAAGGGAGGGTGGAAGGGAGGATGCATACACTGATACATTTTATCTTTGAAGATCTCATATGTAAACTTTTGGACAATTTACTTTTCATTAAGTGAAAATTGACACATGTGGATCTCTGAACCTCATGTGGTTTTTATGTACTTGAAAACGTTTGTTGCTTCTAGGAGACACATTCATTTGAGCAGCAACAAGAATATAAGAAATTGATACACTCACCTCCCAGAGCATCTGGAGAACTCTCTTCTCCACATTTGATCACAGTGATGGTTGGAGGAACCAAATTTTACCCACAGAAGGCCTCATTCCCACTTTCTTAAATGAGTTCCTTTAGTTTCCTTCTTTTCTATATAAACATTACTCTGTATTTTCACCTACTCTTTCTTTACTTACTCCTGCCTCTGAGAAAGATGACTTCAATCTTCCTTGCCAGGGCTTGCTCCTATACTAAAAACCCTGGTCCCTGGGGCGCCTGGGTGGTGCAGTCGGTTAAGCGTCCGACTTCAGCCAGGTCACGATCTCGCGGTCCGTGAGTTCGAGCCCCGCGTCGGGCTCTGGGCTGATGGCTCGGAGCCTGGAGCCTGTTTCCGATTCTGTGTCTCCCTCTCTCTCTGCCCCTCCCCCATTCATGCTCTGTCTCTCTCTGTCCCAAAAATAAATAAACGTTGAAAAAAAAAATTTAAAAAAAAAAAATAAAAACCCTGGTCCCACCCTCACTCATATCCCTCAGAACCTTGCTCAATCATCCTTAATCTCTTCATTCCGACTAGATCCTTTTCTTTCTGCCTACATATAGGCTCACGTCTACACTAAAAATATTAACAGCAACAAAACAAAATTTCTATCAATCCTGTTATCCTTCTCAGGCTATCTTGAAATTTTCTTCCTTCCCTCCATCTCTGAATGATATAAAATTCCACCTGCCTACACTTCTTCATCAACGCCACATGCCAATGCCCTTTGTCATCAGGATTTTTATCCGATCTTTACACTGAAACTATTCTTTCTT
Source organism: Puma concolor (assembly GCF_028749965.1). Lineage (NCBI taxonomy): Eukaryota > Metazoa > Chordata > Mammalia > Carnivora > Felidae > Puma > Puma concolor. The sequence continues at coordinate 96,696,206 of NC_141668.1, read as the reverse complement.
GACCCCTCTGTATTATTTGGTACTGTTAACCATCCCTTCCTCCAGGAACCTGTCTTATCACTAGGCTCCATTTCGGTTCATCTCCAATCTCTCTGACCTGTATTCCGCATTCCCCTTTCTCAGAATTATCTTCTTCTTAGCCTTCAGGATCTGTATGTGTCTTTCACTTCACTTGCTTCCTATAATAGCCATTAGCCGCATGTGGCTATTAAATTTAAATAAACTAAAATTAAATTAGCCAGTCACAAAAGACCACATATTTTGATAGCATTTATATGATATGTCCAAAATAGGGAAATCCATAGAGACAGAAAGATTGGCGGCCACCCAGGGCTGAGAAGATGGGGAGAATTTGGGGGTGTGACCACTACCACTAATGAGTTCTGGGTTTCCTGATGGGGTGATGAAAATGTTCCAAGATTGTTGTAATGTACACTTTACATGAGTGAATTATGATAGATCAATTATATCTCAGTAGAGATGTTATTAAGAAAAATGTAAGTAACAGCTCAGTTCCACAGACCCACTAGCCACAATGTCAAACATTCAAAAGCCATGGCTGTCATATCAGCGTAGATAAAGAGCATTTCCAGCATCATTGAAAGTCCCGTTGTCTGGTGCTGGGAAACCGAAGCTGGAAGATGGTATGTTTTCTTTTTATTCTTCCTACTAGACCTAACATGATATCTGAAGAATGTTAGGCAATTAATAAATGGCCGTAAAGTGTAATAAATCTCTCAGATAACTGCTTCCATATAATAGACTCATGGCTAAAATGAATCTCAGGCAAAACATTATTAATGGGGTTTATTCTATTTACATTTTTGCTTGATTTGGTAATGAATGCTACTAAAAAGATATCACATGAACTATTTTAAAAGTTTATCTTCCCTGTTCACAGGGCAAAAGCAAAGTTTGTGTTATAAACAATGCATTGGTGTTTCTCAAACTATGGAAAGGGAATTTGCAATGGAGGTATGAGTGAGGAGCAAAGGATTTTGAACAGAGATGCCCCAATAAACCATTGATAACTATGAAAGTACACAGACTGTCAGCTTGTTTTTTTGTTTGTTTGTTTTCTGGAGAAAATCTGAGTTGGGAAGTGAATAAGCAATATGAAGTAACAATGTATGCTACCAGGTATAATGTGAAAAAAGATTTTCAAAATTTTAGAGGTGCCTGGGTAGCTCAGTTGGTTAAGTATCCGACTCTTGATTTTGGCTCAGATCATGATCTCACAGTTTGTGAGTTTGAGCCCCACGTCAGGCTCCACACTGAGAGTACAGAGCCTGCTTGGGATTCTCTCTCTCCCTGCCCCTCCTCTGCTCAGCCTCTGTCTTTTCTGTCTCCCTCTCAAAATAAATAAATAAATAAACTTTAAAATTTTAGATTAGTGACATAAAACTCAGCAAGTTTACATTTTTGAAGATCCTCATTCCCTTTTAATTAATGAAGAAGTGTGTCTTCCTTAAGCCTTAGCTATGCCATGAAATATGTCTTTATCAATATAAAACTTTCAAAACTTTAAGCAGAGATAACCAGTTAATGATCACAGGAAAATGAAGACTGCATAGTGGCTGAGCACCAAACACAATTAAAGATCATTAAATAGATTTATAAGGATAAAGGTAAGATTGAGTTCTTTAAATGCTTATTTGTTCCCTGTTATTGTTCCTACAGTGTTTATTTAATAAATATATTTTAAGTAAAAACTTAAAAACAAAGTATTGGCTGAAGAGTAAATAATTATGTCCCAGAGTCGCATGTTGAAATCCTAACCCCAATATGATGGTATTAGGAGTATGAAAATTAATAGAGGGAAACGTCACTAAAGTGGAGTCAGGAGACTAAAAGGAAAAGCTGTATCACTTGTAATTGACAAGCGTCAATTACAAGAATAGCTGTCCATTACAGACCCCAACACAAGAGTCATCAACAGGAAAGGAAGGCCTCACAGGAAACATGTACGATTGACCCTTGAACAATGGCAACCCACACATGCATACATACAGCTGAAAATCCACGTGTAACTTTTTTTTTTTTTAATTTTTTTTTCAACGTTTATTTATTTTTGGGACAGAGAGAGACAGAGCATGAACGGGGGAGGGGCAGAGAGAGAAAGGGAGACGCAGAGAGAGAAAGGGAGACACAGAGTCGGAAACAGGCTCCAGGCTCTGAGCCATCAGCCCAGAGCCTGACGCGGGGCTCGAACACACGGACCGCGAGATCGTGACCTGGCTGAAGTCGGACGCTTAACCGACTGCGCCACCCAGGCGCCCCAATCCACGTGTAACTTTTGACGCCCCAAAACTTAACTACTGATAGCCTACTGTTGACCATGAGGCTTAGCAATAACATGAATAGTCAATTAGCACATTTTGTATCTTATGTGTATTATACACTGGATTCTTACAATGAAGTAAATCAGAGAAAAGAAAATGTTATTAAGAGAGTCATAAGGTGGGGCGCCTGGGTGGCGCAGTCGGTTAAGCGTCCGACTTCAGCCAGGTCATGATCTCGCGGTCTGTGAGTTCGAGCCCCGCGTCAGGCTCTGGGCTGATGGCTCAGAGCCTGGAGCCTGTTTCCGATTCTGTGTCTCCCTCTCTCTCTGACCCTCCCCCGTTCATGCTCTGTCTCTCTCTGTCCCAAAAATAAATAAACGTTGAAAAAAAAAATTTTTTAAAAAAAAAGAGAGTCATAAGGAAGTACGATACATTTACAGTACTGTACTGTACTTATTGAAAAATTTCCAAGTGTACATGGACTTGTGCCATTCACACCCATGTGGTTCAAAAGTGGCTTGTCCACTGAATCCTCCACAAGAGATCAACTGCCCCTGCAACTCAGCCAATGAGAGACCATCATCACTCGGAACTCTTGCTTTTCTCCAATAGACTTTCATTCAAAACAAATTCTCCCAACTTCCCCCTTCATCTCCATAAAATGACATTCCTCTCCTTTTTTTTTTTTTTTTTTGGACTTGCCTATGGTTTTGTTGTAGCTTTCATGTCCTAAGTTGTAGTTCTCTGTCATTCCCAAATAGGCCATTTTTGCTGATTGCTGATAAAATAACTGACAGTTTTGTTTTTAAGATTAACAGGAACAAGAACATAGCCATCTGTGAATCAGGAAGTAGGTCCCCACCAGGAACTAAATCTGCCAGTGCCCAGATCTTGGACTTCCCCACCTTGAGAACTGTGAGAAATAAATGTCTGTTGCTTAGCCACACAGACTATCGTGTTCTGTTATAGCAGCACAAGTGGGTTAAGAAACTGATACTGAGGAGTGGGATGCCACTGTAACAAATACCTAAAAGTGCACAAGCAGTTTAGAGCCAGGCAATGGGTAGAGAGACTGGAAGAGATCTGGGGTTTATGCTAGAAAAAGCCTACATTGCTATGAACTGACTGCTCAGGGCAATTCCATTGAGAGCTCAGAAAGAAAAGGGGAGAGAACATCTTTAGAACATCTCAATCTTCTTAGAGAATACTTAAGGAACGCTGAACAGAATGTTTAGAAATATGGGCAGGAAAGGCCATTTTGATGAGGTCTCAGGTGGAAATAAGGAACTCCTATTTGGAAACTGGAGGCAAGGCAATCCTTGTTACAAAGCGTCAAAGAACTGGGCTGGACTGGGCTCCTGCTCCAGTTTTTTGTGGAAGGTAGAGCTTGCAAGTGATGAAATTAGGTATTCAGCTGGAGACATTTCTAATGTTTATTTGTTTATTTAAAAAAATTTTTTAACCTTTATTTGTTTATTGAGAGACAAAGAGAGACAGAGTGTGAGCAAGGGAGGGGCAGGGGGAGAGGGAGCCACAGATGCCGAAGCAGGCTCCAGGCTCTGAGCTGTCAGTTCAGAGCCCAACGCGGGGTTTGAACTCATTGAACCACAAGATCATGACCTGACCTGAAGTTGGATGCTTAACCGACTGAACCACCCAGGTGCCCCTGTTTGTTTGTTTGTTTGTTTATTTATTTATTTATTTATTTATTTATTTTTGAGAGAGAGAGAGAGAGAGACAGAGAGAGAACGAGCAGGGAAGGGGCAGAGAAAAAGGGAGACACAGAATCTGAAGCAGGCTCCAGGCTCTGAGCTGTCAGCACAGAGCCCGATGTGGGGTTTGAACTCGTGAACCGTGAGATCATGACCTGAGCGGAAGTCAGATGCTTAACCAACTGGGCCACCCAAGTTGAAGTATCTTCCCAAGCTGAAGATATTTCTAAACAAAATGTTGAAGGTGCAACAATAGTACAATGTGAAAAAAGAGAAATTACTTACAGAATCGTTCAGGAAAAAAGGAAACAGAAATTGAAAATTTGGAAAATTCTCAGCCCATCCATATTGTAAGAAATGAGAACGTATGGTCAGAAGAAA